>NC_137894.1:42396284-43079409 GCF_963455335.1 Martes martes
AAGCCTGCTTCACCTCTCCCACTCCCTCTGCTTGTGTTCCCTCTCTCACTGTGTCTCTCTCTGTCAAATAAATAAAATCTTAAAAAAAATAAACAAATATTTATTTTTAAAAATTTCTTAACTTTTTATGGAAAAGAAAAAACATAAAATCAAAAAGACAACTGATTGGCGTGCCTGGGTGGCTCAGTGGGTTGAACGTCTGCCTCCAGTTCAGGTCATGATCCCAGGGTCCTGGGATTGAGTTCCGCACTGGGCTCTCTACTCGGCGGGGAGCCTGCTTCCCTTCCTTTCTCTCTGCCTACTTGTGATCTCTATTTGTCAGATAAATAAATAAAATCTTAAAAAAAAAAAGACAATTGACTACTACTACTTACAACTGATATCACAAAGGGCTATTATCACTAATACATATAGAACTCTAGGAAATAGAGAGACAAAATACCAAAATTCCAATAGAAAAATGGGGAAAACACATGAACAGACAACTTACCAAAAGAAAAAGATATAAATATGGCCCCCAAACATAAAAAAAGATATTGAATTCATTCATAACTAGATAAATGCCAATTTAAAAAATAAGATACCTTTTCTCACCTACCATGTTAATTAAAGTTTAAAAGTAAGACTATGCTTTCTACTGACAAAGCCAGAGTGAAACAGGAAGCAATCACTCTCAAAGACCACTGTGAAAATGGATACTGCCTTTTGATGCAACAATTCCACTTTTAGGAATTCACCCTGAAGGTATACATCCAACAACACAAAAATACACCTGCTGAGAGATTATTCATTGCAGCACTGTTTATAATTGCAAAATACTGAGAACAACCTAAATGCCCACATATTGGAGATTAGTTAAACGAATGATGTACATCCACACACTGGAATACTATGCAGCTGTAAGAAAGAAAGAAGATTCTTTGAACTTACAAGGAATGATTTCCCAATTTTATCTACTATAAGTACTTAGAATCAATGACACCACAGTAGCAAGGTCCCCACCTATCAACCAGATCTTGATTTCAGAATACAGTCTCCAAAAAAGGAACCAGAAATCCCTGAAAAAATGGCAGATTTCAGGGTTGGCACAGGGATAAGAAAAGGTGAACCTGGAGCATCTTGTGCTGCCAGAAAGTAAAAAAGTTATCACAAAATAATGGAGGTTTGTCACAGGACATAAAGCCAACTGAAAGAAACTTCCAATAGCAAATCTGACAGGTTGTGAGAAATAATATAAATAATGATAGTAATGGATTGTGACCCATATGGGGGAAAAAGTAAGGACATAAAGATAGGAATTTAATAACTGAGTAAGTACATATGCAAAAGGGACAGCTCTTCCTCATAGTATATTTCAACCAATAAATGTAAAAGAAGTGATGGAAATAGAAAAATCACCATTTTGCCAACACAATAATACTAAGAATCACCAATGGATGCTAAAACTGAATGAGTGTATGATGAGATTCAGGATGTCTGCATTCCTCAAAATATCCCCCCCCAAAATATTTCTCAAATGCAAAAGGAAAAATGGTGACTTTACAATAGAAAAGCCAGACAGACATCACCATAGGTGATCAATGTTAATATCACCAGTAGTTAAACAAATTGGTATCGTGCTGTAGTATGAAAACATCATGTTTGTGGTATTTTTGCCAAAAATACATAATATGAATTTAATTATGAAGAAATATCAAGCTAACCCAAAGTGGTGATCATTCTACAAAACTTATTTGGCCAGTACTCTCCAAAATGTCAAAGTCATGACAGATGAAGAAGTAAGGAACTGTCCTCGATTGGAGGAGACTAAAGAGCTATGATAACTAAATGCAATGAGTGATTCTGAGTTGGTCCTAGACAATGACATTATAGGGACAACTGGAAAAATGTAAACAATGTTGATTAGTGATTAGTATTGTACCAATGTTAATTTCCTGGTTTCTATCATTTTACTGTGATTATCTGGGGAATGAAGAAGGATATGCTGGAATTATTTACAGTATTTTTGCAACATTTTGTAAGTCTATAATTAATAGCAAATGAAAATTTAGAAATAAAAAATATTTAAAAGATCACATATTAAATTTTTATAAGTACCACCAAGAAATAAAAACAAAGAAAATAGAGAAAACAAAAGCAATCCAATAGAAAGCAAGAAGATAGTGGAGAGAAACAAAGAAAAACATGGTCAAATACAAAACACAAAATAAGATGTAGGAAAAAAACCCAAGATATCAGTAATCACAACACAAAAAATTAAGTCCATTATGTAAATGAATTTATACACACACACACACACACACACATACACATACATGTAATATATTTGGGAAATACTAACAAAACAGAAAATAGAATTTATGGCAAAAGCATAATGACAAAAGGATAACAATAGCTGCTATGACTGACAAACCTCTGAAATCCCAGGGGCTTAATAGAGAAAGTTTACTCTAGGTGAGAAGGCTCCACATTATAGCAATGTCATCTGGAACATATGGCCTCAGAGATGATCATAGTGGGGAAAGAGAGAAATGAAGGAGGCATTCCAGAAGCGACACATTTCACTTCTCATAGTACATTCTCCAGAACCAGTCAGATGGCCCCAACCTAACAGCAAGGATATAGAGTACTAACTACACCTTGCATAAAACATACACACAAAAATCCACCAAGATAATATAGCCATCACTGATTTGCGAGTGCCCAACAGTATCTTCTCACATAAAGCAAAAAGTGAGAGAATTGCAATGATAAGTTGACAAATCAACACCGCTGGTGGGATTTTTTTTTTTTTCACACATCACTTAGTAAGAGATCAAGCAAACCAAAAATTAGCAAATAGATATGAACAACACTCATATCAGTCTTGGTCTAATAATAATACATAGTGCTGGGACCCAACAAGCAGAAAATGTGCCTTCTTTTCACACACACAGAACAGGCATAGGCCTACCAGGTCATGAAGGTTGTTCCCAGAAATTCCATAGAATCTATGTCATAATTTACTATATGATTACAAATTAATTAGAATAAAAATAAAACAGAAAAAGAAAAACAGCATTAATTTAGAAAGTAAAAATCACTTCCAGGTAGCCAATGGGTTAAAGAAAAACAACTCATAATAGAGGTTATGAAATATTTGGAATGGAATAACAATAATAGCATTATGTATCAAATTTATGGGAGTCTATGAAAGCAGAGAATTATAAAGAAATTTATAGTCTTAAATTCATGTATTAAATATTGAAAATAAATGAGTTAAACATTCAATTCAAGAAGTAGGAGAAAGGAAAACAGATTAAACCCAAAGAAAATAGAATAAAATAAATTTTAAAAGGAGGTAAAATTCACAGAGAAATGTATTAATGATCTATAAAACTAAAAGCTGGTTTTTCAATGGCTAGTAGGAAAGAAAAACTTAAAGCAAGTCTGCCCAATGACAAGAGAAAGAAAAAGTGATGAACTGGGCCTATATAAGAGTATCTTATGAAAAAAGAGAATTCCTATAAATTCAAAAAATTATGTGACATGGAAAATTATACCTAAATTGAAATACAGAGACACACAGATGTAGGTACACATAAAACTATGTGTGTTTTCACACACACAAACACACACACACACACAAAATAGAATGACTAAACCAATAACCATTAAATAAGATGAATGTTACTCAATAACTGTTTCCTACATGGCAAAAGTGAAACTGAATTCCTGGCTCATACTGTACACAAAAATAAATTCTAGACAAGTTAAATGTCTATATATAAAAAAACAAACATTTAGGGCACCTGGGTGGCTCAGTGGGTTAAGCCTTTGCCTTCAGCTCGGGTCATGGTCTCAGGGTCCTGGGATCGAGCCCCACATCAGGCTATCTGCTCAGCAGGGAGCCTGCTTCCCCCCTCTCTCTGCCTTCCTCTCTGTCTACCTGTGATCTCTCTGTCAAATGAATAAATAAAATCTTTTTTAAAAAACCAACATTTATAAATTATTATAATAAAATACAGAAGAATACATTTATGAACTTGGGAGGAAGCTGGCTATATGCATTTGAATGGAGGTCATGTAAAGAATTCCTAAAATCATTTAAAAAAAGACAAATATACCACTAGAAAAACAATCAAATATATGGAAAAACAATTCATAAAGGGAGGAAACATAAAGTCCCTAATAATCCGTTAGCTGCAAATTTAAAACTATAACGAATCATAAGGTAAGTTAAATAATACCAAATATTGGAGAGAATGTGAGAAAACAGGAACTCTCATATAATCCTGGAAGACATACAAATTACTACAATCACTTAGGAAAGCAATTTATCAGTTAAAAATGTACCTATCTTCTAGTTCAGCAATTCCATTTCTAGTCAAATATCTTCCAATATCATCATTCCTCCAAAAGAAAACCCATTCAAATGGCTTACAAGTGAGTTTTATCAAACCCTCAAAGAAAAAACGAAAACAAAAACAAAATGTCACATATAATCCTTATATTATGCAAACAATTTCAGGCAGTTTTGGGGGGGATGAAAATTTGTACTATTCATTTTATGTGATCGCTTGATACCCAAACCAGAAATCCTCACCCATTTTTATAAGGAGAATCATACAAAAAGGCTCACTGCAATATTATTTGAAATAGCCAATATCCACAAAATGGAAATGTCCATCAGTAAGGAAATGGACACATCACAGAGAATTCACAGAAGGACCTATTATGCAGCAGTTAAAATGAGGAGACTAGAGAGATCCGTATTGACACTGACAGACTGCAGCAACACAAAATGAGTGAAAAGAGCAAGTCGAGAACCCTAAGATTGGTATGGTATCATTGGGTCCTATCAAAGTAAACAGATAAATAGACACCACACCATATTCCTAACAGTGGAGAGGAAAAGAGGAGGCTGAAACCACGGAGGATACGATGCATTCTTCAACTTAGAGACTAAAAAAAGAAAAAAGACTGAAACAAAATCCAAGTTCCCTGTGAATCCCAGACCCACATCACCATTGGGGGTCTGCACCAGGACCCTGGGCAGGGACAGTGCTTGTTTCTGCCAAAGCTGAATCACCTGCACCTACTGCATCTTCAGCCCAGGAGCCAGCCACCTTGCTGCAGCCAAAAATATTTTACATTTCCCAATCTGCTCCCCTTCTAAGAACAGCTGGCTTTCCTAATTTCCAGCAGCCATAAGGACTCAACATTGCCAGGGTCCCTGGCAAAAGAGCATCTGTAGCCGCCTCCTCCCTTTGCTGGCTCTGCTTTCACCTTTGAAACCCTGACCACATACAAAAGTTAGAGCTCTGCTTTGCTCTACAGGGCTCTCCTTTCCTGATGGAAAATTCCTTCAGGATATTATAGCATGATGATTAGGGTACGGTTTATGGAGTCCAGTTGTCAGGATTCCTACTCTGTCTGTGTGACCCTGGGCAAGGCATCTAACCTCTTTGTGCCTCGATTTCAGCCTCCATGAAATAGAAATAAAAATAGAACATACTGGGGCATTTCTTGGGAGGCTTAAGTAGTAAGAGTTCACCTTTGTCACATACTAACTATGCATCAGTCACTAGGCTAAATGCTTTACCTCTCTTAATTTAGCAAATTCTTTCAAACAACCCTTTAAGGTAGACAGTTTTCTCTCTCCATTCCATAGTGAAGGAAAAAGAAACACAAGTAGGTAAAATATTTTGTTTGCCGTTACACTGTGAGCAAAGAGCTTGACCCTAGCTGTTGGGTGTTCGGTCCCTATGCTATACTGCCTTTGTGTGTAAGGAGAATGCAGAGGTTCTTCTGTAGCACTTCATAGTACTTGAGACACACAAAACACTCCATACATATTAGTTGCCATTCGTATCTATACCCGGGCTATTCCGTATACAAGCACGAACGTCACAGAAGTTACCAGGCACCATCTACCAAGTGAATCACTGAGTACCTAATTCACTCTTGGGGAGCAAGCCCGTGATGGTGAGACCTGTTTATAAAGGGGAACATGAGAGAGGGTAAGAAAGCCACGTGCTATTCAGATAGCCAGGGCTCTGTCTCCACATACCTACTGCTTGGGCAGTCTGGTGGTGAGCATCACGGCTGGCAAGGAGCATCAGCCACACATCACTTGTTTCAGATGCTGAGGTTGTTCTCAGCCATGGAATATGGCAAGTTCCTCAGGAACAGAGACTTTCTTGTCACCTCCCTCCATCCAGTGTAGCATTTACATTCTCATGGGAAGATGTGTTTATTGTGTTTTAAATCAATACGTGGCTGGCTTCTTAAGAAACAAACTGTTTCAATCCAAAAGATTGAGAATCTCTGAAGGAAGTCAAATTTCTGAAACACGGGGCTGGTTGGGATGCTGCTTTGGTGTCCAAGAGACCCGAGGAATGAATCACAGAGTAACTCTTACCTAAATTAAGTGACCAATGCCTACAGAATGCTTTTGTCAGTTAGGGCATGGACATATAAAGGAATATTATGAACCCAATAAAAATCACAGTTATAAGGGTTTTCATGATATGGAAAAATGTTTGTGGCATAAGGTTAAATGGAAAGTAGGAATAATTCCATGTAAATTGCAATCTCCACTATACATAAAATAATCCATAATAAAGACTACAAGAAATGCAGTAAATGCTAATAGTGTTTATCCCTGAATGGCAAGATCCTTAATGATTCATGATTTGTCTTTAGATTTTTCTGTGTTTTAAGTTTCTATAATAAGTGCTTAGGACTTTTGTGTCAGAAAGAATGTTAACTCTTTCAAGTTTTCTTCATACATTCCTCCTAAAACTAGTACCACATCCATGTTCATCTGCCTAAGACAGCAAAGGAATAAAAGCACAGGGGTCAGAAAGCTCTTTCGGGGCTCACACCCTTCCAGCCACCGGTTAGGGCAGCTTGAGCAAGACATCGTGAGCCTCAGTTTCTTCTTTGGACAAATAGGACTAACATGCGCACCTCACCCAGATATCATCAGGACTATGTGATGGAGCAGAATGGAAAGGGCTGTGGAAACCCACACACCAACCAAACTTCAGCTGGTCTCATTTGCTCTGTCACGATGGCATAGTTTTTGAGTATTGCCCCACCCCCCACCCCAGACATACACTCTCTCTCTTTCTCTCTCTCTCTCCCTCTCTCTCTCTCTCTCTCACACACACACACACACACACACACATTTTCTACCTCTGTATGCTTATGTGTGAGAGAATCCTTAGTGCACCTGCCTTCTACCTGCCCCCATGCTTGGCCACACTCTACCACTGGGATCCTGCCACCTCCCCAGTACTGTCAGCACCACTCCAGCACCAGTGACCTGCTGCTGCCGAGAGATTCATGACCATACTTGTTGATCTAGAAGGGGTTAGTGTTTGAGCAGGACAAGGGCTGACATCATCTGGGGTGCCACCATGAAGTGGGTACCAGGCAAGGACAGCCTATGGCAGGTGCAGGAAGGAAAGCAAATGCAGAAATGAGAGCACCAGAGTACAGAAGGAAGAAGATGGCATATATTGGCTTTTAGGGCACTGGTCTCTCCAAGAGGACCAGCCAGGGTGGGACAAAGAAAAAGCTTTGCTGGCAGCTGGTTGACATTCCAAGATCAGCTCTGTTGATCAGTGCCCAATTCATGAACCTGAGAAATGCTTAATCAACAGTAACATATTATGGTCCTTATAGGTGGCAAAATATTTTGACATACACTTTCTCTCTTGATCTTCATAACATGTCTGTATGGAAAATACCATATTCTTCGTCATAAAGATAGATAAGAAAATTAGATCTTGCATAATTTGAAGATATCATTCAAGGCCAAATACCCTACTATCAATTAGCCAGTTGGGTCCCAGTTAATCAAACTGTGCCTGGTCCTAACTCCTTTAGATGTCTTGTGTAAACTTGCTAATACTGTTCCACCCATACTTTCCAGACCCAGCCATCGGGGTTTTTGTTTGCTTTTAAATTTTAACCAATTAGAGGAATTATATCACTACTTGGGGGTTAGACATTCATTTCCATGTTTATTAAGAGCCTATAATGTATCAGACACTGTTCCTTGCAATAGAGGGTTGAAGGCACATGGAGGAATTCTACAGGATTGCTGTCTCATTATCTCCCTCGTCCTCATTTTTGTAGCACAAACGCACCTGTCACACCTCTCTGCTCTTTCCGCCTTCATCCTCTCTCTTCTGGACTGTTTCAATAGGCTTAGAACTGGTCTCTGAGCCTGCAGCCCCACTCTGCTCCTGTCTATGCTTTTACAGCTGCTCAGGGCTATGCCTCTCCTCTGCTGTAGCCCTCAACTTGCTCCGCATGGCTGCAGGATAAAGAGCAAGACCTCAGGATGGGCCACAGGGTGGGGTGAGGGGGGTCCTTCTGGGTCTTTTACTTCTCTCTGCCCCCCATTCCTCACCATTGTCCCTGATACTTCAATAACGCCCCAGTGATAAGCCACTCACAGGCCTCCCACACTGTTGTTGTAGCTCATCCCAGCCTCTGCCTAGGCAGCGCTCTCTGCCTGGCATGCTCTCTTCTTCTTCTTGCCTAGCACATTTCTATTTAGACTTTTCAACAAAACTTAGATATTTCCTTTCCTTAGAATGCTTTTCTGACAGTCTTCCCTGCCTCCCGTCAGCCCCATCTGCCCATACGAAGCTGACCCCTGTTGTGGCGCACTGCAAACCTCCTGTACTCGTCTGTCTCTTCTTCCAGACTGTGATCTCCCAGAGAGCAGAGCAAGTTATAATCGCATTTTAGCACCTAGCACACAGCCTGCCTGAAACATGGTAGAGTCTAGATAAATAGTTTTTAAGTGAATTAATTGAACAGAGAGAACAAACTATAATCTTAATGATACACTTATTTGCCATCTAGAAGAAAATCTTCTCTTGTCTTCATATATCCTTTAGCCTGGTAGAGGTTTGAATGGAGGAGGGACCACATGATTCCATATGCTATCTGTTTTCTTGTATTAGCAGCAAAGCTATGCATTACATCCACATTCATTACATATTTATTAAAAGCTGAATGTTATGTTTGATTTTGTGCACAGGAATGACAAAAACATTTTCTGAGCATCTACTATGGGCTTGCCCTACCAGCCATGCAGGAGCGTTAACAATGTTCTACTGGCAAGGAGACAGGTCATTCTTGAGAACATTCAGGTCAATCTGAGCACTTGGCTGGGAGGACGCTGCACCCATGAATCCAAACATGGGGAATAATGACCAGTAGAGAGGGGTCATCAAGGCAAAGAGGGCAGATGAGCTGTCTCGGGGGGCAGAAAGCAGAGCTAAGAGCAAACACTCACGTCTTGAGTCCTGGGCTCCCTGAGATCCAAGCAGATGAGGAAGAGCAGCCTCCACAGTATGAAGTGCAGCAGAGAGGTCAAGGACAAAGAAGATGGTCACACTGGATGACAAGACAGATTCCCTAAGGACAATCTGGTTGGACTGTAACTACTGAGAGGCTGGGGCCATTTCTGTAGCTCCTTTTATAGCTCCGTAAGTGTTTTTCCATTATTGTGTTTTCATCAACTGATTGACAACATGGCTTAAACAGGCTCTGTGAGGCCCTTAAGCCAGAGCAGATCCATTTCTCTCTATCGAGACAGGAGCAGGAGGAGGAGGGGCAATTTCCCAACCCTGGCCTGCAAAATCAGCTCCCTGCACATTGTAAAGCACCACTACATCAGTATTCCAACCCCAGAGTCCCTCCAAATACCCATGTAAACATTCATTTACATTTAGATTGTGCTTCTCTGGATTCAGACTCTTTCCCTGAAAACTCTAACAATCCAATTATCAGGAAAACCAACATGTCATTTCTAAGCCTTTTGGGTGGAGCCCCTCTCCTCCCCCAGGAAACTCCTCTGTTGAGTGTGAAGCAGCTCCAGGTGTCCCTGTCTGGATGGATTTGGTCAACATTCCAGCACATCCAAGAACAAAATTAAAAATATATGTGCTCTTCCACAGGGAAAGATGAAGGTTGGAGAAGAATGAGATCAAATAATTCCTCTCCTTATGGTGGGTAAAGAGGGAGGGGTTGTCAAGGAAAATTTTAAAGAGGAAAAGCCTTGAAGAGAATACTTGGGATGGCAGAAAGAGTTCTGCTCTAGAATTACAGAGAGTTTACCTCAAATCCCAGCCTCATGGCTTGTTTTCTGAGCTTCAGTCCATCACTACATCACTGCACAGTAGGAGGTGGGGTGAAGGAAGTAGGGGCAGTTTCAGTTAACTGGGTTAATACGTACCTTAAAAGGCTGTCCTGATGACTAAGAGGGCAAAGTATATGACTATCTCTGGCACCAAGTAAACATTTAGGAAACACTATTTTCTGCTTTGTGAAGGATAGGGAAGGTGATTGGTGGAAAGCAGGGAGAAACATCCTCCTAGGAACTGGGAACCTCTGACTCAAAACATAGAGGGCTGGGCAGTGAAATAATTCATTTGTCAGTTCAATGCTTTAGCCATTACTTGCCCCAGTGAAAATAGGAGCTCTTTCACCACATCTCAGACTAGGAGATCAAGGGCTAAACTTGAGGACAAGTAAAAAGGGAAGTACTTCTTCATCCAGCAGGTGATTAACATTGGGAATGGGTCAGACCTGGGGATGCATCAAATCTATTCCCTCTGAGATATCAGCAAGATTCCCCCAGACGCCCACTTACTAGAACTCCAAACCAAGTTAGGTAAGGAAAATAGAGAAAACAGTAGGAGTCAAACAGTTAACACAAATGCTTCACATTCCACATGCACGCGAGTCAAAGCACCTACACACAAGCAGGCCCTGGTGTGGTCAATTCCAGATCACGAGACTGGCATGCCATAAACCTATCAGACCAATCTCTGTGGAGGTTCCATTTGGTTAAGCAGTATCCTCTCTAACAGATGTAAAAAACCCAAGGGTATTCAGTCAATACCTCCATAGCATCTGGCGGTCCCAGATGCCTTCAGAGCACCCCTTCTTGTCAGCAGCCCTTAGAGCCATCTTTGATGGAGAGAAGATGACTCCATCTTGCAGGATATTTGGAAATGGAATAAATGAAGAAATTGGGATGCAGGGAAAATCTGGCCAAGAAGCATCAAAACCTTATCTTCTTAGTGCTCACCTTTGATGTGGCTTTCAGCCTGCCTCATCTCATTACCCCTGTTTTCTCATTAGTGCAAGGAAGATGTCATCCATGTAACTCACAGTAAATGTCTAGGTAAGGGGTACTAAGAGCTGACATTTGTGTAGTCCCCCAAATCATATTCACATCTATTTTCTTTTAAGATCTTCACAGCACTATTGAAAGGAAGGCTGAGAAAATGGCAGTTTCTTCCCTTCACAGCTGAAGAATCTAAAATTCAGAGAATTTAAGTGGCTTCTCAAGAGCAAGTCAAGAGTAGAACTGGCCCCAGGCCCAATGCCCATTCCACTCCAACCCACTGCCAATTTTTGCTATAAAAATTGATTGTAAATTATTCATAAAATATGGTGTTTCTTTTTATATAATTTTATTGTTTCCCACTTTAACCAAAGTATTGCATATTCATCATAGAAAATTTAGAAAGAACAAATAAGTAAAAGGAAGAAAATCATGATTACCCGTAATTCCACTGAAATACAATGTTGCTTAAAGATAATATATTACTCAACTGAGCCACATCCTATACGATCCTGAGATACTGCAAAGACAAAAGAGTTCAAGAGTTACATTGGGCAGCAACCAGAGACAGAACTTTTGAGGAGAGTGGCTACAATGAGGAGTGACAGGGCAGTTGTTAAAGGGGAAAGATAGATCTGTATGCTGTTGGAAATGATCCAGTGGAGAGAGAAACAGTTGATTATCTAAGAGGGAAAAGAGAGATGAGCTGCAGCAATACCCTTGAGGGGTAGTGCCTGATGGAGGGGTAGGACCTGTGGGTTTTCAGCCACAGGAGCAGGCAGACAAAATGGCACAAGGTGGAAGGGGTTAGGGGAGATGTGCTGGTGAGGCCGTGGAATTTCTTTGCTGGTCCCTTCTTTCTTTAAGCTTTGGATTTTTTTTTTCCCCAGTGATATAGGAGGCAAGGTCTGATGAAAGAATGAGAAAGAGATTTGGGAGCTTTGAGGAGAAAGGAGAAATGAAAACTGTCTTGGAGGGGAGGAGAGAGAACAGACTGGAGAGCTCCGTTGAAGCCCTCACCTCGATTTTGTGTTTGGCTCCATGTGCAAAGCCACGGGACTCTGGGGGACACATGGCTGGATTTCATCGTGCTCGTGGTTAATCAAGTCAGAATGTAGAAGTGGGAGAGAGGCGAGGGAAACGGTGGTATGCATAGGAATGGAAATGGTAAGGCCAGAAGAGGAGGCTTCTGGAAAGTGAGGGAGAGACAAATGTCAGTGGATCAATGGCTAACAGGTGAAGGGTTGGAGCTGGCACAGGCAAGAATGTAAGTCAAAGAAAAGGTGGAGGTCAGAGAGATGGAAATTTGGAACTGAGATGTTTGGAGGCACTGCAGTTACTAGCAATGACAAGGTTTCACCTTGAAAGTGAGTGGCTGAATTTGTAAAACAGAATCATTGGCAAGAAAAGCTCAAGGAATTGGGAAGCCAAAATATTGGAAACATCATGTATGTCTCTAATGAAATTAGCAAGAATTAACACAGAGTAGCATCAGAGCCTGTAAAGAGAAACAGAGCTAGAGCTGTGGAAAAAATGTGCATAGTGACCTAAAGATAAGTAGCCAGCTTCCAACTACACCAAAAAGTAACACTGGAAATATCGCTGAATATCTCAGGTCCCTGACAATTGAAAATATTTACAGTAGGGTATTACTTAATTTGAAATAATTTAAGGATAGAGATTTCTTTTCCCAATGGGTAGAAATCAAATAAACAGGCAAAGGATATAAAATCCTAAAAGGCATATATTCCCAGCCTCTTCTACTTGGCAAATTCTATCATTAAAAGTATGTAGGCATTGTGAACAATATATCACAGAGCTTCCTGTGAAGAGTGCTGAGTTTTGTCTCTGCAGATATTTAAATTACCAGGGGATCACCTTGAACTAGTGAAAGCTTGGTTTTAGGCTTTGTTAGGAAAGGTCTGTATCTGTGCCTTAGTTCTAAAATGTGATCTTTTACTATAACGTGTGGTCTTCCTGGGGTTTTAATGGCAAGTTTAATGGGTGTTTACCCAGCCCCTCTATGTCTTGGCAGTATTCAATTCCAAACTGTCTCCCTACAACGGCAGAAATCTCTACTGAGCTCTTGAAGTGATCTGTCATTTTTCCTGGGGGTCCTGGAATCTCACCTCTGTATGCGCAAATTAAAGGGCAGCCAGGGAACTGACTGAAGCTTGTACACAGCTTTTGATGGCCACCATGTTTTAATATTCCTGCCTCAATTACCCATTGCTCTAGCAGCTCTGATAGCCAGTAACAGGAGGGCTTTTCACTTGAGCTCCCCCACTATACCCTGTATAGACTGGGAAGTGCCCTCAAGAGAAAAGCCTTCAGATAAGGGCCTTGCTCAATATTCTTCCCTTATTTCAAATGTCAATTCCCCTCCAGCTTCTGCCTGCTATATATTTCTTTCTAGGGTCTTTAAACAATTGTTCCATATATTGTCCATAGTATACATCAGCAGGAGGGTTAGTGCAATAAAAGCCACTTTGTCATTATTAGTACTGACACTCTCAGAATGAGCCTGCTAAACTCATGTCATATCTCGTTTCTCCTCTCCTCAAAACTACCCAGAGTATCCGTCCAAGTTCTTAATACAATGGCTCTACATGGTCTGCTCCCTGGTAACAAGACAGGTCTTTCCAGAGAAGAAGTGTTCTTAAACTGAGACTTAGGAGAGGGAGGGAGTGAACGTGAGGACAAAATGGCAAAGTGCTTTCAGGAATGTCATGTGCAAAGGTATAGGGCATGAGGCATGGGAGTTCAGGGAGTGGCAACTAGCTCATAGCACACTGAATGGAAGATAAGATGACAACAGGTAAGAGAAGAGTCTAGAACAATGGTTCTCAATCCTAAGCAGTACAAGAGCATCAGCTGGGGTTGCTTGGTAAAGTGTAGGTCCCTCAGACGATCTGACACATAGAAGCTTGGACAACTCCAAATCCAGGGATGTCAAATGCCTCCTGAATGGCTCTGGGCATGGTTAAGAGTTTAGGCATTAATCTCTGAAGGTGTGAAATCACTGAAGTATTTCTTACCAAATTCGCCAGAGAAGAAAAAATTGTGTCCCCATAGCCAAATGCATTTCAAAGTCATGTTTGCCCTCTCTTACCTAGTCTAAGCGAGGGGCTCTCTGACATTCCAGAAAAAATAAAGACTTCCTTTAAATCATCACTACAAATGGAAAAAAAAGAGAGAGAGAGAGAGAGAGAGAGACCTAGCATACAGTAGGTTCTCAATAAATGCTAAATAAATTGATGAAATGTAAAATAGTTTATATAATTAACTGTCACCTCCACTCAATAAATTTCACACTTGATATCTCCCTCTTTTAAAGGCCTTATTTATATATTGTCAAAGTCCCTTTTCAAGCTCTAATCCCATTCAGAAAGCCTTTGGATTCAGCATGCCTTCGTTCACCAAATTTATAGGAAGGACAATCTTGAGCCATCTGGTGCCTATTTAATTTTTAACCACCTCTCCCTTGAAATATTTCTTTCTTCATTCTTATTTTGTCCTAAAAACTTGGCTATGAGCTAAACTGCACCATCTGTGACTTCCAGTAAATACAACTGTTGCTAATGAAATTACCCAGTTTCATCATTTTGATTTAAACGCCTTGCCTGCTTTTCCTCTGACCTTTTGTTGCTTGCCATCAAACTCAAGCTTTTGTGAATTTAGATACATACGTCCATGTAGGTCAGTCTTGAGGAATAAATCTTCTCTGTGAAGTACAAGAACCACAGCCAAGCCTGCTCAGCAGGCTGACATGGGAGGTGGGGGCCGGGGCTGTGCAAAGAAATATGGATGGCACTTGTGCCCGTCCGCTCAATGTGCGCAGGGCCCCGGGGCAGACCCCCGCCATGTGACCAAGTGGCTGCTCGGTCTGGCTCTCCGGCCTCCCATTTGTTAGGATGCTGACGATATTAATGAGTTGGGGTGTTGAAGCCCATTCCTTGGCCTTTGGTGTTGGTTCCCCCCTGCACAGGATTGCTTGACCTGATTGAAGAAAGTAAAGTTCAGACACTCCAAACTTTGCCCAAGTGGGGAGAAGGCTTTCCAGAAAAGGAGAAGCTTTGCAAGAAACGACCCAAAACAGCTTTTTCCTATAGGTAGCATACTGGTCTTTGTCAGTGACCCCATCAAGGGAATGAATGAGAAAGAAATAAGCATTCATCCATCGAGTTATTCAGTCATCAATACTGTTACATGTTCGATAATTCAAGAAGTGGAGAATATTATTAGTAATTGCAGCAGCATACTTATTGAGACTTTACTGTGTACCAGGCACTGGGCTCAGCACCTTACCCCATCAGCCCCTCTAGTCCTCACAACAATCCTCTGGCTGCTGAAACAGGTTAACTAATTTGCCCAGGGGCTCACAGATTCTAATTCCTGCCCATAACCTTGATGCTTTACTGCTTTACATTTACTGGTGCTCTCTTGTGTGCCAGATACTGTGCTAGGAACTGGGATACAGAAATGAAAAAGATGTAGTCCTCGCCCACTAGCTGAGGGAGCAAGAGATAAAAATGCAAATACACCATCTGAATGAGGCTACAACAGAGTAGGAAAATATTCTGGGGTCGCAGAGAGAAGAGAGTCCATCTGGCAGAGCCAGGGAAAGATTCACAGCAGAGGAGCCATTAGATCCAGGATTTGAAGAAGGAATGGGGATTTGTCAACCAAAGATGAAGGGAGATGAAGGGAAGTGGGGGCAGAAGGAGCAACACATCCCCGGAAGGGGAAGTATGTAAAGCAGGCCAAGGGGCAGGGAATACTTAACTGAGCTGGGAGGGTGGAAAGGACTGGAAGATACCCTTTTGTCCAGGGAGAGAAGGCTGGGGTCAGGAGTGGGGAGTCAACCTCAGGACTTGATACAATGCTTTCTGTCACTGGGTCTCTACAATAATCTAGAGGGAGAAGGTGGGGGGTCATCTGAGGCAGCCCAACAGATATGGTTAGTAATTGGCCTAAGAAGCAGCAAGACTCAGCTCTCATCACTCAACTTCCATTTGCCTTAAGGACTTCCCCTCCCCTCCCCCAAGATGGCCCAGTCTTCAGTGCAGTGAGAAGACAATAGCAGGCCTGAAGGGGTTAAACAGTAGCCCCCAAACTGCCCTACTGTTTTCCCATTCTTGCCTCTATCTCTGCCTCCCCCTCTAATTTGAGAATGCTGATCCTCATGAGCAAGAAGGAGGTCTGTGAGCAAAAGCTCGTCTCAGTTCTACCAGTTGCAAAAATATGTTCAGTCTCTGTAGGTGTCTTGTCAGTGTAGTAGAACTTGAGTGAAGACAAAACTTCCACAATCCAAAATGCACCCCATTGATTCTGCCTTCAGTTTCTACTCTGCTTCGTTCTTAGGACAAGGCTTTTAAAGGCTGATGCTAAAAAGAGAATGCTATAGACGGGGGCTGACACCAGGAACAACTTCATCAAGAGACTGTCTCAGATCAGCCAATGTCCTCCAAAAGCCCTGAGAGAAGAGACAGGTGGGGCGAGAAAACCGTGTCTCAGAGCAAGGATCAACAAACATTTGCTGTAAAGGACCTGATAGCAAATATTTCAGACTCTGAAGGCTACTTGGTCTCTGTCACTACTCTTTAAAGTTTGCTGTTGAAGCTTGAATGCAGCCACAAAGGACGCGAGAATCAATGAATGAATAGATGTGACTGTGCCCCCCAAAACACTTTATTTACGAAAACAGGGGGTGCAGGATGGATTTGGCCCACTGGCTGCACTCTGCTGACCACGGCATTCAAGGATCCCTACAAAACAGGTCAGTGGGCACCTGTAAAGGGAAAAGAGGCTGCCGATTTGAAAAGGGCACTTGGGATGCTAAAATTGGCACCTGCCTAATTAATTTGTTGTGGTCAGCCCCCAAACATATTAAAGATCCCAGAGAGCGCTCATGGGAATACCCCCTTTCTTTGACCTCTAAAGAACTATCTCAGCATCACCTTGGCTTTATTCCTCACTTTACCTGCTTTATCTGACCTGCTATTTCCTCCACTGATATCTCTAAAGCCAAAGCTTAAGAGATTAAGAATCACGTCCCTAGCACAGCAGTAAGTGAGGAAGCCAGGACTTACACCACATTTGTCTGACACTGAGGACAGATGAATATCTTCACTGCCTCTTTACTTTCCAAGAGCCCCTGGGAAATGTGTTTGGTGAAAAACAGGCCAGGGTGCCAGACCCTTGGTGGCAACACAGAACATCTCTGGGAACTCTTCCCCCATGCCCCTTCCCGCTATACTCACAGCTACTCTCCTGAAGACCCAAATAGAGATACCTAGAAAATGAGACACAGTTTTAAATTTAAGTGCAATTGCTTGTGGATGCTGGGACCGCAGGCCTGAAGTCGAACTGTGGTGTGTAAATGGATGAGTCAGAATGTGAGTTTTTCACAGGTGTAAGTTTTCAAAGGTGTAAGTTTTAAAACAACTTTAACAGAAGTAAAAATTTCACATTAAAAAAACCTGCATGGTCTGAAATAAATGTATGTGAGTCAGCAGCACGGGGAAACCATTATTTTGTGATACGCTAACTTTATTCTTCAATTGTTCATACCTTGTCAATTTCTAAAACTATGTGAGATATCTTACACATACACTTAATTAAAACAAGGATAAAAGGGTGAGACCTGAGAAAGAAGAGAGATATTTGAACAATAACCCACAGAGTTCAAAATCATGTGCTCTAATCACAATCAGATCTAGAGAAACACTGTTTTCTCTGGTACAAAACTTTACAAAACTGTATTTCTCAAAATTAAGGATCCCTAGAAATGACTTGGAAATAGAAATGACTTGTGAAATGGATTCCTGAGATTCCCCTTTCAGATTCTGAGTCATTTGCTCTTGCCTGGGAACCAGGAATCTACACTTTCATTACTCATTCCTGGTCATTTTGGTATAAGTGATTTAGTGATCAAACCTGAAAAATACCATTTAAATATTCAAGAACTTCTGGTATGTTCCTTGAACAACACAATGATGTTCATCATTATCTCAGGAAGCACTTTAAAGAAAGAAATATTCCTGGAGTAACTTTTCAAAAAGCTCAACTCTAGATAAAACACTGAATTTGAGATCTTTCTATTTTTCTTCATGTAGGCTTTTATCACCGTAAACTTCTCACTTAGAACTGCTTTAGCAACATCCCATAAATTTTGGTATGTTGTGTTTTCATTTTTGTTTGTTTCAAGGTATTTTTTTTATTTCCCTTTTAATTCTTTCTTTGTCCCACTGGTTGTTCAAGAGTTTGTTGCTTTATTTCCACATATTTGTCAATTTTCCAGCTTTCCTTTGCTATTGATTTCTAGTTTCTTACCACTGTAGTCAGGAAAGATACTTGGTATGAATTCAGTCTTCTTAAATTTGCTAAGACTTATTTGGTGACCTACCATACGATCTGTTCTAGAGAATACTCTGGGTGTGCTTGAGGAAAATGTGCATTTTCCTGCTGTTGGAAGAAATATTCTGCATGTGTCTATTAGGCCCATTTGCTCTAACATGTGGTTCAAGCACAAAGCTTCCTTTTTCATTTTTTTGTCTGATTGATCTACCCATTGTTAGAAATGGGGATATTGTCCCCTACTATTACCGTATAGTTGTCTATTTCTCTCTTTGGATCTGTTAGTATTTGCTTAATATTTTAGGTGCTCTGATGTTGGGTGCATATATATTTACGATTGTCAGAGCTTCTTAATGAAACATTATCTAATAACCTTCTTTGGTTCCTGTTATCATTCTTGACTTAAAGTCTATTTTGTCTGATGTAAGTATAGCTACTCCTGCTCTCTTTTGGTTCCACTTGCATGGAATATCTTTTGCCATCCCTTCACTTTGAACCTATATGTGCCCTTAAAGCTAAAGAAAGTCTTTTGTAGACAGCATATAGTTGGATCTTACTTTGTTTTGTTTGTTTTTTTCATCCAACCATTCTATGCTTTTTGATTAGAGAATTTAATTGAGTTAAATAGAAATTACTGATAGGTAAAGATTTACTAATATCTTATTAGTTTTTTCTGCCTATTATGGAGGTATCCTCTTGTTCCTTTCTTTCTCTCTTGCTGTGTTCCTTTTTGAATTGGTTTTCCACAGTAATATGCTTTTATTCCCTTCTCTTTATGTACCTATTGTAGACTTTTGCTTTGTGAGACTTACATAAAACATCTCAGAGATATAACATTCTATATTATGCTCAATGAAGTAGAAAAAGAAGAACAAAGTAAGCCCAAAGTTAGCAGAAAGAAGGAAATAACAGTGATAAGGGCAGAAGTAAATGAATAAGAGACTAGAAAAACAATAGAAAAGATCAATAAAACCAAAGCTAGTTTTTTGAAAAGGTGAAAAAAATTGACAAATCTTTAAGAGACTAAAAGAAAGAGAAGAATTGAACAAATAAAATCCAAAATGAAAGAAGAGACATTACAATTGCGACCACAGAAATACGAAGGACTACTATGAACAGTTCTATGCCAACAAATTAGATAACCTAGGGAAAAAAGTATAAATTCCTAGAAAAATGCAACCTACCAAGGCTGAATCATGAAAAAGTAGAACATCTGAATAGACCAATAACAATTAAGGAGACTGAATAAGTAATCAAAACCCTCCCCCAAAAACAAAAACCCTGGGCCCGATGTATTTGCTGGTGAATTCTACCAAATATTTAAAGAAAAATTAGTATCAACTCTTCTTAAACTCTTTGAAAAACTGAAGAGTAAGGGACATTTCCAAATTCATTTTATAAGATCAACATTACTTTGATACCAAAGCCAAGTAAGGACAGTATAAGAAAAGAAAACTATCAGTCAATATTCCTGATGAATACAGATGCAAAGATTCTCAACAAAATACCAGAAAACTGTATTAAACACATTAAAAGGACCATGATCAAGGGTGTTTATTCCAGGAATGCAGGATGGTTCAACACCCAAAGATCAGTGTGATACCCCAAATTAACAGAATGAAAGAAAAAAATCATACGATTATTTCAACAGATGCAAAAAAACTACTTGACAAAATATATCCTTTAATGATAAAAAGTCTCAACAAATTGGGTATAGAAGGACCATGACTCAACATAATAAAGGCCATGTATGGCAAACCCGCAGCTAAAATCATACTCAATAATAAAAAGTTGAAAACTAATACCCAACTTTTGTATCAACATGGAGGGGACTGGAGGAGATTATGCTGAGTGAAATAAGTCAAGCAGAGAGAGTCAATTATCATATAGTTTCACTTACTTGTGGAGCATAAGGAATAACACAGAGGACATTAGGAGATGGAGAGGAGAAGTGAGTTGGGGGAAATCAGAGGGGGAGACAAACCACAAGAGACTGTGGTCTCTGAGAAACAAACTGAGGGTTTTGGAGGGGTGGGGTTGGGTGAACCTGGTGGTGGGTTATTAAGGAGGGCACGGATTGCATGGAGCACTGGGTGTGATGCATAAACAAATGTGGTGCATAAACAACACATACACAAAAATTGAATTAAATTGAATTTTAGAAAAAGGAAAAAAAAGTTGAAAATTTTCCTTTAAGATTAGGAATAAGTCAAGGGTGTTCACTCTTACCACTCTATTCAACATAGTATTAAAATTCCTAGCCAGAGAAATCAGGCAAGAAAAAGAAATAAAAGGCATCCAAACCAGAAAGGAAGAGATAAAATTCTCCTTTTTTGAAGATAAATGTTATACACAGAAAATCCAAAAGAATCCACCAAAAGACTATTAATCAACAAATCCAATGAAGTTACAGGATACAAAACCAACATCCAGAAAACAGTTGCATTTCTATATAATGACTATGAAATATCTGAAAAAGAAAGATAACAATCCTATTCACAACAACACCAAAAAGAATATTTAGAAATAAATTTAACCAAGGAGGTAAAAGATCCAAATACTGTGTTAATGGATCAGAACATTTAATACTGTTAAAATGCCCATATTACCCAAAATGATCTATAAAGTCAATATAATCCCTATTCAAAATTCCAGGATATTTTTCATAGAAATAGAAAAAAAATCTTAAAACTTATATAGAACTATAAAAGATCCTAAATGGCCAAAACAATCCTGCAAAAGTACAAAGCTGGAAACATGACACTTCCTGATTCCAAACTCTACTGCAAAGCTATAGTAATCAAAACAGTATGGCACAGGCATAAAAACAGACACATATACCAAAAGAACAGAATAGAGAGCCCAGAAGAAAACCCTTGCATATATGATCAACTAATATTTGACAGTGTAGCCACAAATACTCAATGAGTAAAAGTCTCTTCACTAAATGATGTTGGAAAAACTGGAAAACCACATGCATAAGAAAGAAATTAGACCCCTATCTTATACCTCTCACAAAAATTACTTTAAATGGAGTAAAAACTTCAATATAAGACCTGAAACCATAACTCCTCAAAGAAAACATAAGGGGAAAGCTCCCTGACCTCGTCTTGGCAATGACTTATTGAATATGACACTAAAGCACAAACAACAAAAACAAAAATTAGTAAGTGAGACTATATCAAACTAAAAAGCTTCTTCACAGCAAAGGAACCATCAATGAAATGAAAAGGCAACCTATAGAATGGGAGAAAATACTTGCAAATCATATATCTGATAAGTGGTTAATATCCAAAAAACTCATGCAACAGTCTAATCAAGCAAAAAAAATTAATGATTAAAAAATGGACAGAGCAGGGCGCCTGGGTGGCTCAGTGGGTTAAAGCCTCTGCCTTCGGCTTGGGTCATGATCACAGGGTCCTGGGATCGAGCCCCACGTCGGGCTCTCTGCTCAGCAGGGAGCCTGTTTCCTCCTCTCTCTCTGCCTGCCTCTCTGCCTACTTGTGATCTCTGTCAAATAAATAAATAAAATCTTTAAAAAAAAATTGGACAGAGGACCTGAATAGACATTTTTTTCCAAAGAAGACATAAAGATGTCCAATAGACCCATGAAAAGATGCTCAAGGTCACTAATCATGAGGGAAATGCAAGTCAAAGCCATTTTAAGGTATCACCTCACACCTTTGTATGACTATCATTAAAAAAATAAGAGATAACAAGCATTGGTAAGGATGCAGAGATAAGGGAACCCTCATATGCAATCTGGTTGGATTGTAAAGTGGTGCAGGCATTACAGAAAACAGTATTGAAGTTTTTAAAAAAAATTAAAAATAGAACTACCCTATCTCCAGCAATCTCACTTCTGGGTATACATCCAAAAGAAATAAAACAGGGTCTTGAAGAGATATCTGCATCCTCATGCTTAGTTCAGCGTTATTTACAGTAGCCAAGATAGAGAAACAACTTAAGTGTCCATCAACAGATGGATGGATAAATAAAAGGATGAATAAATAAAATGGATGAATAAAGAAAAAAAATATTTATATATGCATATGTATGCATATATAATGGCATTTTTTAGCCATAAGAAAGAAAGTAATCCTGTCATCTGCAACAACACAGATGGACCTTGAGGGCAATAAGCTAAGTGAAATAAGTCAGACAGAGAAAGACAAATACTGTATGTTATCATGAATGTGTGGAACTAAAAAAGCTGAACTCACAGAAACAGAAACTATCTAGAGTTGGTGAGTGGGGAAAATGAGATATTGGTCAAAGAGTAAAAACTTTCAGTTTTAAGATGAGTAAGTTCTAGGGGCGCCTGGGTGGCTCAGTGGGTTAAGCCTCTGCCTTCAGCTCAGGTCATGATCTCAGGGTCCTGGGATCAAGCCCCACATCGGGCTTTCTGCTCCACGGAGAGCCTGTTTCCTCCTCTCTCTCTCTGCCTGCCTCTCTGCCTACTTGTGATCTCTATCTGCCAAATAAATAAATAAAATCAATAAAAAAAAAAGATGAGTAAGTTCTAGGAATCTAATGAAAAGAGGGTGACTATAGTTGACAATAATACATTGTATACTTAAAATATTCTAAGACAGTAGATCTTAAATGTTCTCACAAGAAAGAAGTGAAAATTATAAGGGGTGATGGAGATGTCACCTAATGCTCTGGTGGTAATCATTTCTCAATATAGAAGTGTATCAAACCAACACACTGGACACCTTAAGCTTAGACAATGTTTATCTCAACTGTATATATATTTAAAAAATTGAGGATGGAGCACTATGTCCCTGCCCTGGGAAGACTGTGCTAGGAACTAGGGAGTTCAGTGCACACATTTTGCTTTCTGGTAATCCCACTTGCTTCATAAACGGAACTTAGAGAGCCTAGAAGAACGTATGGTTGATTTCAGTCTGACACCTCTTCAAAATATGAGAATACTCTTCTCATCTGGACTGTCAGAAGCTATCTATCACACATTCTCTTGCCCTTCTCCTCTTGATTTTCTGTCAGGCCCTAAACAAATCTTATTCTTCTCAATACCACTCTACTCACCTTTCTGAATGCCTGCTGCTCTAGGTGTCATCTGTCCATCCCAATCTCCCCTTCTCCACCTCTCTGTGCCCAAGAGCTAGAGCATACCAATAGCTCCCCAGCCTTCCAAGTTATGGTTCACTTTCTGCTGGGTCATAGGGTGCCACATTTATTCCTCTGCCAAAGGTCCCAGCTCCTGACCAGCAGCCCATTCAAACAGCCCTCCTCTCTGGGCTCCAGTAACCACTCTGTCTCATGTTCCTACAAGCCCAGGTAGGAAGAGTTCCCCATCAGTTTCAACCCTGGGATAGGGTATCTCCTTTGGTGGAACTTTCACCTTGCTCATGCCTTTGTAAATCACCTCCCTTTTCAATTTCCCAGTGCTGGGAGCAAGGGAAGGGATGGAGTCAAAACCATCCAAGAAATTAAAAGGATGTTAGAAGCCAGATCTTCTTTATAGTAGTTAGAGACAACTTCATATATTGGGGCAGGTAGTAAAGGGAACAGCAGGAAAGAAATCATTAGCAGAATATAGCACCATTTTAGCAACTTTCCCCCCATTCTGGATGTCCAGGCTGTAAGTGAGACAGTTAACAATGAAAGTATGTTAAACCTTCTTTTAAAGAGGGTTAAAAATGGGGGACCTGGGGGTGCCTCAGTGGCTCAGTTGTTGGGCGTCTGCCTTCGGCTCAGGTCATGATACCAGGGTCCTGAGATCGAGCCCTGCATCAGGCTCCCTGCTCGGCGGGAGGCCGGCTTCTCCCTCTCCCACTCCCCCTGCTCGTGTTCCCTCTCTCGCTGTCTCTCTCTGTCAAATAAATAAATAAAATCTTTTTTTTTAAAATGGGGGACCTGGGTGGATCAGTCAGTTAAACATCTGACTCTTGATTTCGGCATAGGTCATGATCTCAGGGTCGTGGAATCAAGTCATACTTCAGACTCTGTGCTGAGCATGAAACCTGCTTGGGATTCTCTCTCCCTCTTTCTCTGCCCCTCCCCACCCTGCACACACATGTGGATGTACATTCTTTCTCAAAAGAAAGAGGGAAGGGAAGGGAAGGGAGAAAGGAAGGGTTAAAATAATAAATACCTATAGGTGTGATAAATTCTGTAAGCAAAACCAGTTTTCCTCATCTATAAAACTAATTATTATTATCATCCTTACATTAGAACAGCTTACCATGGTCTTTTACATGTATTTCCTCATTTGGTGTGTTCCTCATATCCTTATAAAGTGGATAATACTGTTCTCCTCTATAATGTAGAAAAACAAATTCAAAGTTTAAGGGAGTTGCTTACAGATTCAGAAAAGCAGGACAGGTAGATGTTTAGAGCTCTATCCATTGCATAAGCCTAGTTCAGGAAAGGAGTATACTGCAGTGTCAGGCTGACCCATAAATTTCACACTATGTCAATTCCCATTGGTTGATTATGGTTGCCCAGAGAGTACTGTGTTAAGAAGGATTCTGAGGCTGAGTTTAAATTCAAGAGAAAAGTATATCTAATTAGCAACATCTGGCAAAACAAAACTTCCCCATATTTTCTACCCATGGCACAGTGTTTGAGAGCATGGGCTTCGAAGGTTCATAGACCTGCATTTGGGCCTGATT
Source organism: Martes martes (assembly GCF_963455335.1). NCBI lineage: Eukaryota > Metazoa > Chordata > Mammalia > Carnivora > Mustelidae > Martes > Martes martes. The sequence goes on from NC_137894.1 coordinate 42,421,428, forward strand.
CAGTCTCTTCCGCTCAACCTTCTGGGCCTTGGTTTCTTCATCTACAGTGAAAAGACCATAATACTAACTGCCTCATGGAGTAGTTCATTTTCTTTCCCAACCTAAATTTATTTTCATATGAAAAGGAGATGTCCTCCTCATCTAAGAGGACAAATCATTCACAGAAAAATATCAACAGTACCCATTCTAGACATCACAATTCAGTCAATAAAGAAGCAAAGTGCAGAGGGGAAGGCCTGGGCTTAGAAACAGGAGTTCTGGAGTCTGACCCAGTTCTGCTTTTATAATTTATTCTAGAGTCACAGAGATGTCCAGGAAGAGTTCTCAATGGAATATAAGTCCAGCGAAATGTACTAATCAGAATCTTGGTTAGACACAAGTTGGAATCAATTGATGGCACTTGAAAATCAACAAGGAATTCTCGCAATATATTTATCAGTCTTCCTTAAATGTGTGTCCTGTTTATATGTCTTGATGAATTCTGAGTGAGCTATGTCATTATGAGCAAGTCAGTTAATTTTTCTAAGTAATAGTTTTTTAATATATGAAAGTAGACCTATAAGAGTGTTTAAACAAAAATTTTTTAAAAGAGTAACTTTCATATTGGAGAAAGGATTATAGGAACAATATTCTCAATTTCCCAGTTTCCTATAGTGTTACATTATCCTTATAATAAAAAAGTAGTCATAATATAATAATTTAACATAAGGGACGCCTGGGTGGCTCAGTTGGTTGAGCGGCTGCCTTCGGCTCAGGTCATGATCCCAGCGTCCTGGGATCAAGTCCCACATCGGGCTCCTTGCTCGGCAGGGAGCCTGCTTCTCCCTCTGCCTCTGCCTACCACTCTGTCTGCCTGTGCTCGCTCGCTCTCTCTCTCTCTCTCTAACAAATAAATAAATTTAAAAAAAAATAATTTAACATAAGTTTGGAATGTTAATCTTAGAATCAACTTATCTTTCTCTTTTATTTTCCCATTGTCTTTTATTCCTTCACTCACTTTTTAAGTTTTTGTAATGCTTTTTTTTTTATTTTTACAAACAGCTTCATTTCCTTGCAGAATGTGGTATGTGTGTACTATGCGCATACATTGTTCATGATAATGACCGAGGTATGCCAGAAAGCCTTCCAGCGTGAAATACGTACTCCTTGTGCCTGAAATTCCACCTTTCTTTTAATAGTCAAAACTACTGCTCTCATTTGTGTTGTCTTTTCCGTTACAAATGCTCCTGGGAGGGACAGCAGCATAAGTCCCCAAACCTTAGTACAGCTGAGTTAATTAGAAGTGTTCTGGAAGTTACAATAGTAGTTTGATAGTACTGAGACCCGAGGGAGGGTGAGAAAGAGCTGGAAACAGGGAGGCTACTGAGTGTTACAGGATTCCAGAAGGCCGGTCCCAATCAAAAGCTATAATACAGAATGACATACCTCTCAAACTTCTCTATTTTAAAGCACAGTATTTTAAACTGGATGTGTGTCATCCATTAAAACCATCACATCCATATGAATTCATGATTTAACACTTTATTTATGTTATAAATACAATTTAAATTTTTAAAAATCTTTGTAGGTAATAAAACCATTGTCATTTAGTCAGAAGAAACCAAGTTGAGCTCAGGTTTTTGCTCCTGATCTATATAACATGTAGATAGCATATGATCTCTTACTCCCTAAATTTGGAAAGATATGTTTCATTGTGTCTTTGATCTCGTGTATTTATAATTTTCTCTTCTGGTTGATCAAAATGTCATTCTGAGATTCAACAATGAATGAATGAATGAATATCTATATATATAGATATGATGTTCATTAAATATGTATATATACACACATAAAACATATAGCTCACAGCTCACATATCTTATTTAAGTGGCTCTTTCAGGAAGATTTATAACACTTTGCTTTACAAAGAAAGTTTAAAAAGAGAAAGAAAATGAAACGAAACAGTGACTGTCCCCTAGTGCAATTACTGTGTCAAATACTCCCCTGGGGAAAGGAATTTGCTCTTATTGTGAAATAAATTAATATAGAAACCAGACTCCTGCGGTAACTTTTCTTTATCCCCAGGCAGTATTTTCCCACTACTGCTCTCAAAATTCACTTTTGGCGATACACATATGGGAGGTTGGAAATAGCTAGAAATTATATGTTAGAATTTTAAATATATTCCCATTTCCAAAAATGTTAGCAGCTCCCCAAATTATCAGGGTGTGCACAATCGTTTAGAGATTGCCTGCCCCAGAAATCAATTGCTTGTCTTCTTCATCCTTAGGAAGGGAGAGAGCTCTCTCTCACCACCCTTTCCCCCTTGCCACACATCAGGATTTCTGTCCCAGCAGCTGCCACTTGCCCAGAAAATTTGGAAGGACAAGGCCCATTGGGCTGCAAGAAAAGCACCAAAATGGCCAAGCTTAGCTAGTCCTTTTTCAAAACCCACAACCCAGCCTTTACTGGGTACCTTCACTACTCAGGCTGCTAGCCCAAGTCTATGATTCTTAAATAGGTACTCACTGCTCAATTAATACCCCATTAGCCTCCCACTCTGCGAACAGCAAACCACTGGACAAAATTCTCTTCACCCTGACCATATTATGAATGAACTTAGAATCAATCGTTGAAATCCATGCCAGCTGAAATTCACTCTAACCTAATCTTAAATCAACAACATAAGGGCAGTATATGCAAAATTGATTAGGGGAAGTCTTAACCAAACTATAGTGCAAAGCAGGGTCTATGAAGATGAGGTTATTTATGGGGAAAAAAAATCTGGAATATATAGTGCAAATAAATATCAGGCCTGGAAATGCCGATAATAAGTGAATGTTCTATGTTGACCTTTATGGTCTAAGCGTGTGTGTGCCTGGTCTTTCTCTGTCATGGGAGCCTTGCTGATGAACCAGCTCAAACCGCTTCTTGTAGTTCACTCATTGGCAGATATTTCTGTCTCTATGTGAAAAAAACTCAACAAAACATAGCAGCAACTCACACTTACTACATTCTTTGTATCAGGCTTTGATCTAAGAGCCTTATATGTTTTAATTTGTTTAATCCACACAGCCTGAAAGGTAGGTATCATTGTGATCTCCATTTGATGGGAAAGAAAACTGAGGCGTAAGATCACAGCTATTACTCAAAGAACAGAGACTAAGCAATCCCTATATCAGAGGCCCTGTGTCCTACACTATGAGCATTGTTACTAGAAGGAGTTTTAAATGCCAAAAGGCTCAACAGTAAGGATCGTTATCTACCATTTATTAAGCACCAATGATGTTCCATTGGGGTGGGTGTGTATGAAAGTATAGTGTATTTGCACTCTTTTATTTTTAGAATCATGCTGACTCTTGGCGGCAGGATAATGAACTGGTTAAGAGCAAAGCTGTGGAGTCAGACTCTCTCGGATCAAACCTCAGCTCCAACCACTGCTAGCTGTGTGACCTCTCACAAATTACTTGACCTCTCTAAGCCTCATCTATAAAATGAAGACAATAATGGCACCTGCTTGACGGGGTGGTTGTGAGCACGAAAGGAGATCATCTAAGGAAAGTGCTTAGAATGGGGCCTGGTGCACAGTGAGAGTTAAATAAATGTTATAATGATTTTCCTCTGTTGACAGAGAAAAAGGTTCCATAGTCAATGGGGAGGCAGTCAGTATGACTCCACCACTAAAAATATAACTGGTCACACTGTGGTTTTACACCAATAATCACTAAGACAATAAACTTTCCCTTTTTATGGTATTGATTTAGTTTAGTTTCCTTGGGCATTTCAGATAGTACATCTTTTGACCCATTTCTGGTGTCTTCTGTATAGAGCATGGACTGAAGGAGACAAAGTCACTGGAGGGTGGGGAAGGGCCACAGAAACAGAGGAATGCCAAAAATACTGTAAAATTCTAGGAAATTATAGTTTCCTCTGCAAGAAATATTAAGGCATTGTATTCTTTTCAATTAATTCTTATTATTATTGTATTATAAATAATACATTCTCACTATACAGAACTTAGAAGACAGGAAAAGGTACAAAAATGCTTTTAAGAAAAAAAGAAGAAAGGAAAATTGACTCCCATTGTCTTGCCACTGTTAGTTTTTTAAGAATAGACAGTCAGTAAGCACTGGCATAACCATACTAACTGAGAATACAAGGTGTTCATTCTGATTGATTAATGCCTGATGTAACAATGGTTGTATATTTTGAACATTACCCCGATGCTTGTGTGCATGTTTCATTCGTATGTGTTCATTTTTTAATAATGTTAGATACATACTAAATATTGGTTCATTCAGATTTTTTAATTGTTTCTTATAACTTATATAATAAATTTTTCCTGTCATTAGACATTCTTTGAGGGCATCATTTTTAAATCATCTACTAATGATGCATTGAAATAGATATACCATGATTTATTTAACTATTCTATTACTGTTCAATATTCATGTAATTTCTCTCTTCTTTTTGCTGTTATAAATATCTTTGCACATAAAACTTTGAGTAGCTAATGTGTTGTCATTTGAAGCACATATTTACTTCCATAGCAAAATAACATTTTAATTTTAGAACAAGCTGTTACTTCTACAAACCACTGGGTTATTTGGTAGGTTTGTAGGGATTCTGCTCCTAGAAATGCAATTTCTTACATCTATCATTAAAGGTAAAGGAATGTGAAAGTGTCCTATAAATGGGAAACTGCTATACAACTATTCTTATTTATGGTAGTATTAAGCTCAACCATTGGTATTACAGACTCTGGACTCTACCTTGACTTTTAGGCTTTTAGGACCTTAAAGTCCTCATGACAGCCATATTTCTCACCTAAAGAACATTATGATGTAATTTTCTCGGCCTCCTCATAGAGGTATCGCATATCCTTTTAGTGATCCTCACGTGATGATTCCACCATTGCAAACCCCAATTTTGGCATAACAAGGACCTAGGCACATTTCATTAAATACACGTCCCAGGTAAGAGCAAAAAAGAACACAAAATGGACATTTGTTGTGTGCTGTCCAGCACATATTCTCCCTCTTTCTGGACACCAATACTCTGAATCTCTGTCCCCTTATCATGCAGGGGAGGTGGGATGTATATCTCTACAGATGTGGATCTGTATCACCTCTAGATACAGAGGTGATCCCCTAAGGCTTCAGCACTTACTATGTGCCATCCCCCAAACACAGGGATTTGCTCAGGGATATGCATGCAGCCCAATGTGAGCCAATAAGACCCAAGATGCTTCCAGCAAAGTAAAATTACCCTTTCTTCTAGGAGGGCTACCCTAAGGAACCACCATGTTTCCTCTGGATTTGTTTGTGTGAACATCTGGAACAGTTAATGTCATCTTGGTACCACAAGGAAGAAACCTATAGCCTTCTAGACACTATGATGTGGAACCTGAAGATGGAGTCAGCACTAGACACAGCCAAGCAGAGACAGAAGGAAAGTAGGTCAAACTTGTAGTTCTAGAAAGATAGCAGACTAAAGATAATCTGAAAATCCTCCTACCATGAATATCTAGAAATGCTGGATATACATTATTTTCTCAATGCAAGTCTGAACATCTACGGAGGAGGAAAAAAGTGAGCATTTTTGACCACACACACACACACACACACACACACGGGTCAAGTCAGAAGTGTCTATCCTAGGCTACAGATGGTTGAGTGTTAGAAAATGATAAAAATTTCCAAAGGGGAGCTCTGATCCCTCTAGTTAAGCCACCTAGAAGACAATAACTTCAGTGAGTGGTAATTATGCGAGTGATGGGCATTTCTATCTTTCTAAATGGTCAACTTAGAACACTTAGGTATTGGGGAGGAATGACCACCACAGCAGAGGGAATTGGGGGATAGGATCTGCAACACAAGAGAAGATAGTTGGCAAGAATGTAAGGAAATCATTCTGAGGCCTTGTTCGGAAGACATCTGTTTGGATACCTAATAATATAATTTTTAGTACTTTCAAGCAAATGGATTTTATGCTGACTCTCATATTTATGCTGTAATCTTTGCCATATGTTAATGAGATCGACTGTACATGAGATAATCAATTATTTTCAGCAGTTTGTATCTTAAATGTTATGCTGGTCATCTTGATTACGAGCTTAAATACCAGCCTGGTGATGGATTCGCCTTTTAACTTTTCTTCCTTAAAAAGAGCAAAATTGGGAAATCAAAATACACCTCACATAGATTTTTCAATACTTAGTGAAAGTTAGTAATGGCACAGTTGTAGCTGAGCTGGCATTTAAACATGTAATCTGCTGACCTTGAATTCCAAAGCAATTTCTTGTCCCTTAAAAATTTGGAACATATAAAATTATATTAGCATCAATTATTTTAATAATTTTTGTTAAAATTTATATTCCTCAGTTTCAGTGTGTTGGTATTATTACCCACTATCTCTGTTAGTCTTATATTCCCTCATTAATATTCATTGGAAGTATGTGTTACTTCAAAAAACCCAGACTAACTTTTGATTACATATTCATAAGTATTACTTTTAAAGGTTTTAAAGGTTCAACCTTCATTGAAAATAACAATTTGTGCTTCATATTATTGTAAATGACACCCCAGAGGTGGGCTAAAGTAATGAATCAGGATAGACTTCAACTTATCCTAGCAAGAACTTAGCTTCCCCAGTCTGCAGCCGAACACTGTATTGTTCTCATGTCCATCAACAATCTCCTTACCTGATGGAGGTCTGAGAATAAATACCACAGATGATGACTTCAGTCCAAAGCACGACTCTTCTTAATAGAGTCCTTGGCAGGATTTCAGGAAGGTTGTGAATACCCTGAAATAGTATGCAGGATCTGGGGAGCAAGTATATGGCTATTTGGGGGGGGGGGTTGTTTTTTGTAAAGAAAGGCTAGAGTTTTTATGAGATTCTCAAAGGAAACTATGATGGTTATTGTGATGATAAGATGATGATGATGGTGGTGATGACGATGATAGTTTTGAACGCCTAGGCTATGAAGTAATATCTTGCTAGGATTTGCTTCCAGTGGTAGGGGAAGGCAGTACATAGGAGATGAGATTTGTTGAAAAACCATTTGATGATGATATGGAGAGTCATATTCTCCAGAATGAAAAAAGTTTCTAGGGATAGATAAAGAAACGCTACATAAGTCTGGCTTACCTGTCTTCTAGACCTGTTAGACCAGCTCATGAATGTTTGTATCCAATGCCTTCAAATGGATCTTAACAGGAGAAATTTTTTTTTAAAAAACCACTACTAAAACATGATCAAAAAATTTTTAAAGCAGTTCCAGCCTACCATACATAGAAACAGATGACTATAGCCCAAAGATGACTCACACACAAATTATCCCAGGCATTTAAGGCTTTCTGTACCCACTCAAACAGGAAGCAAGCAGTCGCAAGTCAGACTAAGAAACCCTGCCACCAAAGATGACCCACACTCAGCCTTTCCTCAAGTCAGTTCTCCATAGTGATCCAGGATACTCTGAGGCCATGCACAAGCTACCTGTGGGGAAGCCCTCCCAGGGAAACAACAGTTGCCCTACACAAAGTAAGTCTGGGGGCACCACCAACACAAAACCTTCCATGGGAACTAGCCCGGGTGTGAACTTTGCTCTGGCCTACCTCTTGCACTGCCTCTTAGATTTGACCTGCCAAGCTTATCCCCATCCATCAACAGCCTCCCTCTCTCTGGATTGATTCCCCAACTACAATCTTAAACTTCCTAGCTTATTTCTCTGATTAGCCTTTATTGGGGTATTTCAGTCAAGCAAATATCTACCAGCTACCAAAAGGCCCTGGCGAGAAGCTGTGCAGCTATCAGGAAAAAGTCACAGTCCCTTGCCTCTAATAAGCTCATGGCCCAGGCCTTGGAGACCTGAATATTTAGCTTTAAGACTATACGGTCAGGTCGTAAAAGAGCCCATGGCTTCTGAAAACATTATTATAACATCTTCCTTAAATGCAAGGGTCTTCCTAGAATGAAAGGATCCTAGTGCCTCTGGATTATACCTCTGATTTGAGTCACATTCCCGAGAAGGCTTGTCAAAAACCAATACTCCCCACTGCGTGAGAACTCGGCAATGTTCCCATAAAGGACCACTCCATGCTTCTGAAATACACTGCTTTTCAAAGAATCTAGAGGCCTCACAATCATTACTCTGAAGGAATTTAAACTGGCAAGAACTCAGATCCCAATCTGATTGTACACCTATCATGAGTAACTTTGGGATAACGATGTATCTTTTAATATCTATACAGTGGCAGTCCTTCCGCCTCATACCCTACACATCTCATTTAATCCTCATGACAACTCTATGAAAAATTCATTACTTTTTTTTTTTTTTACAAATGAAACACTGTGACTTGAAAAATTTCACAAGAGTACTAGTAGCAAAGCTAAAAATCAGACTTCTGACATTTGTTCTCTGTGTCTTACAGATATCTTCTGAAAATTATCTTTTTCTGTAAAGATCCCTTACAATGCCCAGATAAACTCTGTACTTCAGCTAAACTACCTGGGTTGTTACAAGCCATCTGCCCACTGAGTATTTTACCCCTTGTAACAGGGAGCGAGACTTAGAGAGGATACCAAGTAGTATTTTAAGAATTCATTTACCCATTCAACATTTATTAAGCATCTTACTATGTGTCAAATGCTATATTGGGAATCTGAGTGGAAACATCATGTTGGCTCTTCACTAACTATGAATGGAAAGGATGCAAGAGGACATCCAAACACCAAAATCCCTATAGAATAACTGTCCCCAGACTAATTACATCTGTCTTCCACATCCTGAGTGTCCTCTTTCTATGGATTTTCTACCTTCTTTCTCAGACACAAAAGCTCTCATGCTCTTTCCTTCCAAGGCCACATCAGTATGTATCTTAAGGAGATCTCAATCATTCATTTGTATTTTCAGTAGGAATTTCACTATCTGAGAGGGAGGTCCTAGGGTTTTTAAAAGTAACTTCCAGGGCACCTTGGTGCCTCAGTGGGTTAAGCTTCTGCCTTCGGCTCAGGTCATGATCTCAGGGTCCTGGGATCGAGCCCCACATGGGGCGCTCTGCTCAGCAGGGAGCCTGCTTCCCTCCCCCGCTCTCTGCCTGCCTACGTGTGATCTCTCTGTCAAATAAATAAATAAATAAAATCTTAAACTGCTTATTAAAGAAATCCCACACGTTGGCAAGCATGGCCAAAAGTATAACTTAGAAACTGCCAAAGTGCCTTCCCAGAGTCATATTTGATACAGGTGGGTGTTAGAAGAAAGAGTATTTGAGAAAAAAATAATTATAACCCAAAACTTTGTCTGCCCTATCCTTAATCTTACCTTCTTTATCTGTTAGAAGAAGCTGCCTTCTTATTTTTCTGAGATCTCTGGCATGATCTTTACAAGATGATTATTTCCAGAATTTCACTTGTACTAAATTCCTACTATAGCAATTCTCTCCAAGGAGAGAGAATCTCTAAAGGGCTAGATCAAACTCCCCAGGTGGGACACAGAGACAGTATATAGTTTGAGAAAACATATCCAGTATTATGCTTTTATAGTTGAAAAGTGAGAATACAATCATTATTTTCACAGCACAGAAACTCAAGTCCAGGAAAAAAATAGACTTCGCTGGTGAGAATACACAGAACACAACGATTTTTAATGTAGATGGTGGAGGTTGGGGAGGTAATAAGGAGTATATCATAATCTTGGCAGTGAAGGAAAGGAATTTTAGGCATATCAAAGTAAAGTACAGGCTTTAAAATACTGAGAAACACTGGCCTGTTCCATGCTCAACTTACATGGTGAATGAGTAAATAAATTAATGTGTCTATTTTCATCATCCTCTTAGTGATTTCATATACATTTTACTACTACCAGATCCCTCCAATTACACCTACTACAAGTGCAGAGGAACCAGCTGCAGTGGTCCCCATCATGGCTTAACCCTGCACAATTGTTTTCAGGTCACCTAGCATATTTCACCTTTCATGGTAGCCATGCTACCCCCCAAAGAAGGGCAGACTACTGCGCCTGAACCCAAGATCATAACCAATACCACCAGCACAATCAACTGCACTGTGCTGGAGACCTGAAGGGCTGACTTGAATCTTTATAACCCAGGTGCCCTGGATCCATGCCAACAGTATCCAAACTCAGTTCCCTCCACAGCAAGGCAGCCTCCAGTCTGTAAAATTTTAGAGTGAATTTAGGTACCTTCTGTATGAAGTGTCTGCTTTCATCTCTTCATGCTAGGCCCTGATCAAACACCTCCACCAGCAACCTTGCCACGGAGCTCCCCAGCAGTGGCCGTGGCACGTAGGGACTCTAGGTGATTTGTCACAAGAAGCTGATCTTCCTTCTTCCCTAGTGATTTCTGAGTGACGCCGGAGAACCAAATTCTGTTCAAATGGGTATAAACAGCTGAGGAGCTCATCAGAAAGCACCACTTACGAATTATTGCGTCTGTTGTTTTGTTTGTTTTATTTTCCCAGAAATCTGAGGGCAGAGAGAGCTAAAGGAATGGATGGGGTCTGCAAACAGCCAGTTTGGCTGGTGACCCCTTGTGCAAGAGGGGACTGATCCCAGGGGGAGTGGACATGATGGCCCAGAGCCAGATGCAGTTTGACCTCCTCCTTTGAGGGCAGCAAGATTTGGGGATTCAAAAACTAGACCTTCCTGTAAAGAAAAGAAATAAACTTTCCCTTCTCCTTGTTCCATAAAAAGTTAATTCCTTGACCTTGAATGTGCATAGGAATTACCTTGGGATCTTCTTAAAATGCAAATTCTGATTCGGTCAGCTGGGGTGGGGCCCGAGACTCTGCATTTCTAACAAGGCTGATGCTGAAGGCCCTCTGACCTTACTCTGAGCAGCAAGTCATTGTAACACAGCCAATTTTTCAGACAGGTCACCCCTGAGGAGTGGGGTGGAGGTAGGGGAGGGCAGGAGGAGGAAGGTAGAAACGTAATTGATATTTCATGCACTTGTATGTTATTCTATTTTTTCCCCATCTTATCTTTGTAATTTAAAAAAGTCAAATATATAATCTGGTGGGTTTGAAAGAAAGAACGAAAGAAAAGAAAAAAAAGGAGAACCAGCTCTGCATTTTTTCTTGTTACAGTATCAGTATTTGTTCACACCCTGCCCGAGGATATAGCTAGGGAATTCTGGTATATCACAACCTGACACTCCAGCATGTGGGAATTAGAAGGCTCTTTCCAAACAGGAAAAGAGCTGTCCACTGTCATGGTCAGACCTCGATTAGATCTGTGCTTCACAAACCAAGAAGCATGGGTGTTCACAGGCCAGAGGGGCCCAAGGCCATAGGATAACAAAGGCCCATCTCCCTGGATATGCATAGATGTGGGTGTGAGCAGTTAACATGCATAATTTAACTGGTAAGTAATTTATAACAGAATTTATATCAAAGTAAACATGGATATTTTATGTAACAGAGTTCAAACATTAAATATGTTTTTCAAATAAAACAAGGCACTTGAAAGAAACTTTATCCTTGTTGCCCAGACCTGAGTGTCCCCTGTGATGGAGGGGCATCTTGGTAGAAAACCTGAAGAACTGTTAACTGACATGAACCACAGTGAGGCTGAGGCTACTAATCCCATGACTATCTCTGGGAATACAGACAGGGAGACTCCCCCAGCAACAGCATTTCCCAAAACTGCAACCCCAATTCAGTCATCCACGAGAACTTAATTGTCTTGTCCCACCTAGGTGTCACTCCCCAGCTATACAATCTTAAATTTTCAGCTGAACTGAACATCACCCACCACTAATCCCACAAATACCATGTATCTGCAACTGAATTCCTTCCAAAAACTCCTTGGCTCTACACCCACCCCTTCCAGACTTGCTCCTCCTTACAACACATTTATCTCCCTGAATCTGGTGAGAAACAGAGCACTTCCCCGTCTTTCTCTCTCTTTTACCCACAAGATCCAGTCTCTAAATCCTATCATCTCTGACGATGCCAACCATCTCCTGAGGCCACTCCCTCTCCTGTGTGGTTCAACCTTCATCTTCTCTCACTGGACTACTGCCATGGCCTCCAAGCCAGTCTCCCTATTCTGGGCTTCTCTCACCTCCATATTTCCTCCACACACTGGCTGCTGGCGTAATCTTCCCAAAGCATGAACCCAGACATGCCCTTTACTGTTTAAGAGCTTAATCTGATTCCCATCCCAACCTTCTGTCTGGGTCAGATCCAAACTCCCAAACCATGTTTTCTGAAAGGGCTACCAAACTGCTGTTCCAAGCTTAAACCCTTTGCACAGGTCCTCTCCCCTTTGACTTCCCCTGACCACACCCTGCTCCAGGGCCACTACTTTACACACAATGCCCCTTCTGTCTAGAATGAGTCTTGTACCTTCTCCCTCTGGTGAAATCTCCTATCCTTCAAAGCCCAGTTTAAATATTACAAAATTTATGAAACATTCTGCAGATCTCTTTGATACAATCCTTCTCCCTCCTGGCTCCCACACTACACCTTGTCCTCATCTCTATTATTATTATCCTTTGCCACACCATCAGAGGTGAGCTCTTCACACACAAGAGCTAAGTGCCATTTGTCTTTGTAGCTCCAGAGTCTAGTCCATATTAGTCCACTGATTGAGTGCATGAATTAATGGTTTCTTTCCTATCCAGCTTTCTGTTTAATTCCATTATTTCTGACCCAAGTAGGAGTCTGCTGACCTTACCTGAGGAGAGACAGGAATGAGGGACCATTAACCATTTCTCCCCAATTAAAAAAGTCCTGCCCTTAGCCAAAGGGAATGCCCTGAACTAAAACCTTATAGGGAGGCCTGGGTCCCGTTTTCCTGGGTCTCTTACATCAGTCCACTGGTGGCACTACTAATTTCTAGCAATGGGATAGGGATAGAGAGAGCAGATATATTTCTGGGCAAGAGAGAAGAATTGGATGTCTCTAACCTCTGTAAAATCAAGCTTTTGTAATTTCAAAATGCTGGGAATGGATTCCCAGGACATAAAAGTATACAAGAACTAGAAATCCAAGTGAATGTGATTAGAATTGTCAGTGCTTGTACACATTAGGTCTCTAATACTTAAGTCAACACAAGCCAGTGCTGTCCTGAATTAAAATGTGAATGCCCCTCATGAATGTCATGTCTTCATAACCAAACTGTAAGCTCCTCATGAACATACGCTGTGTTTTTACCTACACTGGGTTAATTCTCTGGGCCTAATGTTGTCCTTTTAAAAGAGGAGAATTCTCATAAATACTTAATGATCAAGGGTTGACTGTATACATGTGTGTCTATATATACTAAGTAATTTTTTCTTACACTGTCCCTACAGCTCTCACTTAAAAAATGGAAAGAGATGGAACCAATCAAGTTTTGCAAACAAAACAAGCACGTAGACCTGTGCTGGTACCCAAATGGGTTTTGCTTTTGGTCCTGCCAGAGGCAGGGGGATAGATTAGTTAACTCCTCCAGGGGTCTTCCAGCCCCTTGGCTTCACTCCGCATTTTCTGAGAGAGTCTATGCCGTCAACTCTATAACCCAACACGGAAACATCGTCACTGTGGATTGGATCTGGCACCCAGAAACCACACTGCTGAATCTTAAGAGTGTTAATATGGATAATTTAAACCTCATAAATAGCTTCCCATAATGTGTTTCTTGCCTGAGGGTGTCTTTTGGTTGGAGTGCAGTACAATCAGCCTTGAGTTTGCAACTTAAAAAGGAAAACAGAATATGAGAAGTATAAAATTTTATGTAGCTTTTTCTTTCACAAGCTCATGTTTATTGAAAAGAGCTGGTGGTAAGTCAGGGGAAAATGGAGTTGTAAAAGAGACGTTGTGAGGTTGATTAAGCTCTCTGTGGGTTCTTCCTTATTAAATTGGTGTGGTTACAAAATCAAAAGCTAATTATTCCAAGCACTCTCACCTGAGATGGGCAGCCGCCTGTGCTGTGAAGGTTTATATGGAATCTTCAGGGGTCAGAGATAAAATCTGGGTGATGACATCTAGAGAATGAATAAAGCAAGAAAAAAAAATGTAACTCTACTGCCCTATTCCTAATTTATAAACCATAAAATGAGAACAGAAATTGGGCATAAAGACCTAGTTTAATCATTATTTCCATAACACTTGTTATCTTTTTAAGTATAGGTCTTCATTACCTTCTAAAACAAGTGTTCAGATTATCAAAGAGACTCTTCTACAGACTGCACCTTTTGTGTGCTTAGAAATTTCTTTAGAGATACAGAATTTGCTAGAGAAGTTTCACACCAAGGAATCCTCCCACAAGATGTTTGTAGGCAGTCAGCACCCTTGGAGAAACCCTCCTGAACGAATTCAGGAGAACATCTGCCTTTGCATTACCTGGCTACCAAATCCAGAAGCCCTTAGCAGGAAATACTGAGCAATTTAAGAGATTTTAATTTGCAGTCCATTTCATAGTTACCAGAGAAATCGGACATCATGAAGAGTTCAGGAAATGCTTTTTGATATAAGATCAGGTTGGCTGAAGAGCAATGTTTGAAAATGCAGGTTGTAGAGTATCAGCTTCATAGGGTGCTTGAGAGAATTAAATGGGAAAACATAAAGTGCTTGGATATGGTAAGTTCTCACTACTGTCTGCTATTATTAATTGAAATATGTGAAACTCATTGCTCCAGAAACCTAACCAACAAAGAAAATAGTTTATGATCTTAACTTCTGGTGAATTTACAAATTATTAAACAAGTCTCAATACAGAATATTGTTGTATCTATCATTAATTCAAATATTTTGATAATAAATTGTTCCTCTAAACCCCATGCCTTTCAACAAACTCCAATGACATAGTGACTTTATTTGTACCTATAATCACTGTGAGAGGGACCCAAGGTCTCCCTGGGAAGGCTTCTGTCCTCCTCTATGAGGGTGGGTGGTCAGGTTCACACAGCCGAGGTAACCCCATGATAAAGAGTCCACATAGTGAAAGGCAGAGGACCTGAGCAAGCTGTCAAATAGCACAAGACCCTGATAAAGCCACCTCAATTCCCTGGGTCTTGATCTCCATATCTCTAAAATGAAAAACCCCAACTACATGGCTCGGTTGTCCCTGTCATCTCTCGGGTTTTGTACTCCTACCCACTAACAACAAAATACTTGCCATTCTGAGTAACTGACTGTTCTACTCATTTGGCAACCAATGAAAGTACATATATGAATTATAAACGTTTAAGAAAGGTGTTGTTTGTCAACAGTGGCTTTGTCTTAGAAATAAAACAACAGTGCACAGAAGGTCCCCTTGATCTGATGACTCAGTTGGTACTTCAGAATCTGGTGGTGACAGAGGGTTGTCACCAGATACTTAAACCATAAAACTGCACCACAAAGTTTACCTGATTGTGTGACCTTTGCTGCTGGAGTAAGAGTTCTGCATGAGTTTAAGTTTGCTGTACTTATGTGTTAGTTTTGTAAAAGTTCATAGAGTATACCTTTCAAGATACATGTGAAATGAAAATATGTCACTGCACTGGAATCAGGATGTCTTGCATATCATTCTGGCTCTGATACTAACTAGTTTTCAACCTCACATAAGCCAGGTAAACCACTCTGAACCTCTTTCTACATATAACGCAGGGAAGTTATATCTGACCTATCCATCTCACAGGGTTAATAGGAGGATCAAGAGACACAACGGATGTGAAAACCCACTGAAAAATAAAAACCACCATACAAATGCCATAAACTGTTATTCTGTTCTGTCAAAGAAATGGGATGATCAGTTAATTCAACTGGAATGGATTCAACATGCCAATTCTGAGAGGTGAAAGGGACTTCCCAAAGGGATGGACTGACAGAGTTTTCCATCCAGATGCTTACTGCCCTGTCAGTTCAGCCTAAGTCAACTTGAAGGCATCCCTTATGCTACATACACTGCTTTGTCAATGAAGCTCTCTTTAGATACTTGGGTTTTAATTACACACCAAATCTTGGCCTGCTGCAAAGCAAAACTGATGGGAGGTGGGCCATCTTTAAAACCTACATGCTGAACCTCCAGAATAAATGAACCAGCTGCCACCCATGAACTGTCACATGTATGGAGTGTGTGTTGGGTAGACTCTAGTTGTAATGCAGGACCTCATTCATTTCACTGCAAGCTTACTATAACCACGGTTCAGTCCTGAGTCCCTGCTTCCTATAGCCTGTTGCTACAACTTTACTGCATGACTACTCACTTCCTTGGTTTTCAACTAGAAGTGAGAAACAAATGTTCTGAGAGCATTTTGCACCTTCAATAAAAAGAGGGCAACAAGAAAATGTGTCACAGGATTTTTCTCTATTCCAGAAAACTAAAATAAAATCATAAGCCCAAACACCACTGAAACGGTCATAGTAATTGGAAAAACCAATAGCATTTAACAAGTCATAGTCTAAAAACCACAGGAGTGCCCTCTTAGGAACAGAGGTTCCTTTTCCTTTCTTCTTTACTTCATATCCAATTTTTGTGATCACTGTTAAACATTTAACTGGATTGATTCCATTGACTGGCTGTATTTTGACAGCTCGAAGTACCAAGTTATTTAATTAACTCATTTTCAATTAGCACAGTCGCTGCTAACCTGATGTAACTTGTGTCTCCTCAGACTCCAGAAAAAGAGAGAAAGGAGGCCAATGGGATGGAGGTTTCTGTTGCATATCTTGTTTTGTCAGAAGTTTCCAGTTCAGGTCAGAGTCATAAAATAATGTATTTTTTGTGGTTAAGTGTTAACTGGCAGCCAGGTGCTAAGAGAGTGCTGAATCAGCCCAGGAGAGGGGTCAGAAGGAAGAAGAAAGTTTGGTTTATAAGCTGAAGTGAGCAAAGGAAACAGAACCTGGCGAGAGTTATATATTGCTCAAGGCAGGCACAGGTGGATGGAACTGCAGGCCAGGTCAGAAGAAGAGAAAGATTTATGTTCTGTGCAAACAAAAGGGCAGAAGAAAAATCACCAATCCGGTTGGGCAGCACTGAAGTGAAGGAAACAGCTGTTCATACAGTGAGGGAATGGTCAGGTAAGACAGGCTGGAAATAGTAATCAGAAGGCCATCTGCTGACCTGGGACGGCATGCCCTCGAGGCACGGAACAAATCCTGTCCTCCAGGAGGCCACGCAGAGGGGCCAGTACCAGCCAGGCAAGTAAACAATGCCAGGACAAGGCATTAAAGTTACATGAGCCTCATGTAAGAAGTTGCCCAGCGAGTTTACTTCCGAATGTGAAGTCGAGTGGAAACACAGTGTTTTCTTATTTGAGAACTTGGCAAACCCACTGTACCCGGTCTTTCTGTGAAGCAGGAATGTGGAGAGGTAGTTCATCAAATGTCAGTGCCCATTACCCATCACCTTATCCGGAGGCTGCTGCTCTGCCCCTCCTGGCAGCTGGGGGGCTGGCCATCAGACTTGCACTTGGAGCAGCTGTCAGCTTGGGGATATTTCCACAGGACCCCAAGAACTTGCAGCCCAAGTGAGGAGAGTGGGTGGAAACTGGTCTTTGACCATGAAAAGCAGTCCAATGGGCAACTGGATGGGCAAGCCAGAAGGGGCACAGAGAGGAAGGGGAAAACAAGAGCAGGAACTGGCAATGACCTTGCATTAATGGGCAGCACACCCCACTGAAATAAAGGCCCACATGAGTGGGGCTTTGCTCTAAGGAAGCCGGCGGCAGCTGGGTCCTACCAATACTAATGAGCATCATTATATCTCTTGTACAAATGAGCCAAATTTCAGACAAAAGGTGGGAGAGAAAAAAGATTTATGTCATAACACAAAATACAAAATGTATGACCAAATGTCCCTAAAGAACCAACTGATAATTGGTGAGACGAAAAAGGCAATCAGAAGAAAGTCCTGCCTGTCCAAAGTACTAAGATTAATAAGATTAATAAGACTGAGTGTTGTGACATTATTAGTGACCAAAATACAAAGCTGAAGTCAAATCCCTTGCCCGCCCCACCCTCCCTTCTCTCTCCCTTACGCCTGACTTCTGTGTGTCCTCATGGGCTGTAATTTAAACATGCATACAATACATATACATATACATGGAAAGAATGAAAGTAGTAACATTTATTGAATTCTACTGTATGCCACACACTCTTCTATATCCTTCATAGGTTTTAACTCCTTTAATCCTCACAACCTGCCTATGCCATAGATCACATTTCTAGCCCCATTTCACAGATGCAGAAAATGTGACACAGAAAGGTTATACAGGATACCACAGCTGAGGGGCATGTGGGTGGCTCAGTCAGTTAAGCATCTGCCTTTGGCTCAGGTCATGATCCCCGGGTCCTAGGATTCAGCCCCGAGTCTGGCTTCCTGCTCAGCCATAAGTCTGCTTCCCCCTCTCCCTCTGCCCCTCCCCGTCCGCCACCACCACACACACCACCCCCCACCCGCCCTGCTTGTGCACACGCACATGTTCTCTCTCAAATAAATAAAATGTTAAAAAAGAAAAAAAGAGAGAGAGAGAGACAGAGACAGAGACAGAGAGATACCACAGCTGATAGGTGTCTAAGCTCAGATTTGAACCAGGTGTTCTAGGTCCCAGGCTAGCATCTTCAATCATAGCATTTTTTCTTCGTTTGAGATACTAAAATCTAGACCAGGAACTTCAGTGATAAGACATTAATTTTCCATCCTCGACTCCTCACAGCCAGCCCCCTCTTCCTGCTCTCCATTCTCTACTCCTCATGTTTGCTGCTATCTGAGATGTCGTCCCCTCATCTCCCCCATTCAGATCTTTCTCATTCTTCATGCCCCAGCTCAAGACTCAAGAGGTTAACTAGCTACGTGCCAAACCATTTCCTCTTCTTCCTCTGCCCACAGCTAGACTATATTTCCCAAGATCTCTTACATTTAGAGGTGGCCACATGACTGCACACTAGCCAGTGAAAGGTAAATGGAAGTGACAGGTGCCAGTTCCAGACCCGGCTTATAAAACTCTGCACATGGAGTTGAATGGAGGAAAGCATGGAGATCTGAGAAGCCACATGCTGAAGACAGTGAAGCCATATGACAGAAGGGTCCTGATCCCTAATCCCTGCTTAGAGGGTAGCCACCCTCTAATTAGGAAATCCCATGGAGGTCCTTATGTAAGTGGGAAATAGACTTCCATCCATCATATCTGAGCCATTAAAACAGAGTTTGGTGGAGTTGGCATCTCTCTCTCTCTGATAAGCCCCTTGGAGATATTCCATCCCAGCCTGGATTCCTCCTAACACATACTTGCCAGCTTGTTCCTCAGTTGAGGTTATATGGTAAACACTATACTAGAAAAGTCAATCATGGTGCCTACCATGTTCACCATCCCTGTCAAGGAACATGCCTCCTTTGTGCCACATGCAAAGGGAAGGTGCCCTCAAGCTATGCCTTGAGCATGTCTTTGTCCCTAATTAGATCAAGTGTGGCCCAAGTCTGCAAGTTGACAATAATCCATTGAGGTGGTCTGATGTCCCACAATGCCAGTGGTAATTAACGAAGCCATTCAGATTATCCAATTTGGAAGATGCATGGGGGAATCCTGAAGGAATTAGCCTC
Source organism: Martes martes (assembly GCF_963455335.1). NCBI lineage: Eukaryota > Metazoa > Chordata > Mammalia > Carnivora > Mustelidae > Martes > Martes martes. The sequence continues at coordinate 42,440,941 of NC_137894.1, forward strand.
TTAAAAGTTTTTTTTTCTTTTTTTTTTTTAAAGATTTTATTTATTTATTTGACAGACAGATCACAAGTAGGCAGAGAGGCAGGCAGAGAGAGGAAGGGAGGAAGCAGGCTCCCTGCTGAGCAGAGAGCCCGATGCGGGGCTCCATCCCAGGACGCCGGGATCATGACCCGAGCCGAAGGCAGCGGCTTTAACCCACTGAGCCACCCAGGCGCCCCGGAATTAGCCTCTTAGAGTAAGATGAGAAAGAAGGCAGGCAGAGATGACCAGAGACCCGAGCTGTGCCAGAGTCTTACAATGCAGATCCTGCCACTGAGTCAAGTTCGTAGCAGCAAAAAGCAGTGGACTCTGGCTGATAAAAGCAAAAGGATAACAGGGGGTGTCTGGGTGGTGCAGTCGGTTTAAGAGGCTGACTCTTGATTTTGGCTTAGGTCATGATCTCTGGGTTATGAGATCGAGCCCCGCATCTGGCTCCACACTCAGTACAAAATCTGTCTGGGATTCTTTCTCTCCCTCTCCCTCTGCCCTCCCACGTGTGCTCTCTCTCAAATAAATAACATAAATCTTTTTAAAAAATAAATAAAAGGATAACAAGAAGCTCACGGGAGAACTCTGTCTTTGTTGCTTAAACAACAGGCATTTATTTCTCACATTTCTAGAGACTGGAAAGTCAAAGACTGAGAGGCCAGCAGATGTGACTCCTAGCGAGGGCCCTATCATACTTGCTGACAGGTGCCTTCTTGCTATGTCCTTAAGTGGCAGAGAGAGAAAAAGAGAGCGGCAGAGCACAAGAGAGCTCTTCTTGTCTCTTTGTCTTATTTTAATAAGGACACTAATACCATCAGAGTGTCCTTGCTCTCTTGATCTCATCTAACACTAATCATCTCCCAAAGAACCCCCTTCCAAATACCATCACATTGGGGGTGAGGGTTTCAACATATGAATTTAGAGGCCAGAACAAAAAACACCCTTGAAAAGAAAGTTGGCTTGGGGGCTCTGCGGCCAAAACCACAGCCAAAATCCCACTGTAGCTCTGTCCCACATGCTTCTGCCATCAACCACTCAATGAAGGGAGCTTGTTCCATTAGCACCACTGTACCAGACGCTGCCCTGTTCATCTTCTATGGCACTTGTCACCTCCCGCTTTCTGCCATGATCATTTCTGACCACTTCTGATCCTCCTATGAGAATAATGGATTCATTTCTCTGTGCCTCTCAGGGCCTCATCAGGAGTCTTTAGCATAGTGGTTAAGTGAAACCATCATATATATGATGAATAAAAAAGAATTTCCATGTAATATGACAGCTGCCTAAAAAAGCTGCAGTAACAGTAGTTACAATGTATTGTAACTTCTTAGGTGCTTTATATGCACTCATTCTCTCATTTAATCTTTACAATAACCTTACTATGGAGGTGTTATTACCTCCATTTTACAGAGGCAGATGAACCGTCTTAGAGAGGTAAGCAACTTGCCAAATTAAACTCACCAAATAAAATGTAGGGTCAGAATTCAAGCCGTAACTTATGTCTCCAAAGTCATGCTCATAACACTTTTAGATCATCTAAAATAGACCCCACTCCCTGCCACAGGCTCCTGTTAAATGCTGCCAAGATAATAAAAAAATTCCCATAGTCTGTCTCTTCCCCTACTTTTTCTTCCCTCCTCCCCAAAAAGTTAATAATGGACAGACACATGACATATCCGCCACAGATTACTGTGTCAGTCCATTCAGCTCATTAAAAAAAAATGATGCTAATTATTGGAGATAATGAAAATTTGCTCTTCAACTACAACCCAAGGGGAGTAGTCCAATTGATTAACAGGGATTTCAACCCACGCATTCAATTTCTCCTGCTTGTTTCGTAATGGATGGGAAAAATTGGTTTGTAGATAGAGATTTTTGAGAGCTGAGTGTCTAGAACACTGAAGGGAGCCACCTCATTAAGTCCTAGGCCTGGTTAGGCAGGCTCTCAAAACCAGAGGCAAAGCCAACGGCAGGTAAACTCACTACAGGCATTATTTAACGAAAGTCTGCATGTTATCAGAGCATTCTTCCTGAGTCCTAGATTTTTCCTGTGTGTTTTTATTTCCCCTTTCTTTTTTAACCATTCATTAGTCTTTAAAAAATGCAGCACTGAAGCAGTTAAAAATAAATCTAGGATTTACAGAACAGTAAGAACTTAATCATGGCAGCAAACTAAACCCCAGAGACAATTTTAGTCTCAAAGTTAAAATATGATGTATCTGACTCCAAGTAAATTGACTTTTCACAGAATACTCTAACAATGCATAATAGTCATGCACTCCAACAGAAGCTCCTGGGTATTGGTCCAGAGCCCACAACCAGCAGGAAGATCATAGTTTATGTTGAATAAAATTACCCATTCTAAAGGTCCTCAGCTATCTTGAATATTTTATTAAAAACCTTTTTGTGGTGGAGACCAACTGGGACCTCTTTCTCCTAGGAGCGAGCTGTCAATGGTAGTAGAATTGAAAACCAGACAGAGTCAAGCTTAATTAGATCTCCCCCCACCTCCAACCTCACATTACTGGTATTTTCCTTCCTGACCATGAAACTTGATAAATAATAATACAGTGGGATTTGTTTCCCCAGACTTTTCAAAAAAGAAAAGCACAATGGTGGACAGGTGGAAAAAAAAATTAAAATGTGGTAACCAATTTCAAGACTCTAGACAAAATATTAACTGAATGCTACTAATAATGTGATCACAATAATGTAATCAGAAAACTCACAGAGGTGCTCAAGGGTAGCACCTGGCAAAGAGCAGGCTGCAAACTCAGATCCATGAGTAAACGGTTTCTGAGTCTCGGCTTCAAGGCCAGCACTTTGCTGGGCAATGCAGGCAAAGTGACCATACATTCTGGATTTTATGGAAAAACTTAAATGTCAAACATCCACTCCCCTCATTCCTGTGCATCTACATATTCTCATTAAAGCACATGTCCCAACTCTGGATCCAGAAAACGTGACTGCCGAAAGGGTGGTGGACAGAACTCACTGCACATGAAGAGTCTGTGGTTTAGTCACTGTAATAAAAGAGTAAGATCACCGACACTGAGTCTGGACCACAGAGTTGGGAAATCTCCATTCTTTATACCACACCCACTTTTAGGAACTGCTATTTTCCATTCCGTGGCTTTAAAATTTTTCTAAGTCCTTCAGTATGCTAACTTCCCTTCTTTCTACATTTGTAGTGCAAGAACTCATATAACATTCTACTTGCCTCGTATTTTAAGGTGACTTTCTATTAATAGCATTATTTGTGACATAGCCTCATTTTGAGGACACCCCTTCAGGTAGTCTACCTTTTGCAATAATTTTTACAGTGTTGCATTTCAGAAATAATTTAATATGAGCCTGGTTTCTTTTGAAAAACGTGTGCCTATCCAATTTTCCCTTAGTTTCACAATACACATCTGCTGTTTCAATGATAACAGATGTTATACTGAAATTGTAATAACTTGTGAGTTAACTGTATTCAAAACTTTATAGTTACACACGTTCCAATAACTTAATCCTCTACCATTATCTCTTCAAATTGATTTAGCCCTGCAGAAGTTGAAGAAAATCAAATATTCATTGTGTTTGCTTTGTGCATATATACAAAAATCACATCATGATTTATCTCTCTTGGTATTAATCCTGTCTTCTTTGGAAAGATGGGGTAAAAATCATAACAGGATCAACAATCCCTCCTCTCTTTACTCATGAAGATAAATTTCATAGCCAATTCGGGATTATTATGCATGCATCTGTGTGCAAGCTTTTTTATGGATTTGTAGGTGCCCTATAAATCCGATCTGCATTTCTAGCCATTTACCATTTAAATAAATGACCTTTCCTCTTATCTCAGGAACACAAACCTACCCCCATTTGGCCATTTTATCTTTTATTAGGAAAGCATCTCTCTTCTCCCAAAGCAAGCCACCTTTTTTTTTCCCTCTCAAACCTCTCTTTTGTCTCCCCCTAAACCCCAAATCCAGAGATTACAACCCTGTGCTGAAATGTGTGGATTATAATGAAACACCAACCAGTAGACCATAGACAGTGGGCCAGTACAGAGGAGGAGTTGGGGGAGCATGTTAAAATCACTCTCCATCTTCTAATACTTTCCATATTGGTACAGAGCAGAAGAATTGTGCAACAATTGGGAGCAAAGCACTCCTCAGATCTGTGTTTCTGAACATGCTAAGGGGCTCTAGGAAGGGTGAGGTGAGGAAGACTAGGGGATGACTAGGGGACTAGGAGGGAATCACAGAGGAGCACAGCCCTGAGCTGGGCCCTGGAAACGTGTGGGATAATGGCAGGCTGAAATGCAGGGAGAGGGCACCACCAGTAATGCCACAGCTCAGAGGGGGCTTGGGAAGATTGTGGGAGCAAGTGTGGTGGGGGTATGAGCAGAACTCTGGCCTCTCCTTCGACTTATCTCCCTCAACAAGAGGACTGTGATTTTTTCAATTTCCAACCTTTCCCTTTCACTTCCCTCTGAATAAAATGCAAGGAAACACTGGTCTTTTCATACATATGCTTCACCAAACACACAGCCCCAGAAGTCACCAGCTGGACAGGCCTAGGTGGGAGAGGAAGTTCTAAGGGAAAGAGCTTAAGCGTCAACCACTTGCCTAGGTCCCAATTTTCATTTTGGCCCATGGACTCTACTGACTTCAGAAAATTAATTCCCTATGGTTGGCTCATTCTAAGGCCAACTTGCCACGTCTACCAAGCATCTTCTAGGGACTTCCCCCGAAACTCCAGACCAGTGAGAGCTCAAACAATGCAAACTGGCATCCAGCTTTCAAAGAGTGTCACTGTATGTGCTTATTCATGAAAACAAAGAGCTGCTTCAGATGGGAACAGAACATGGGCTACCCAGTCAAAACTTAAAGGTTCTGCTCTCATCCTCTGTGCAGGGAAACACTAGTACAGAGCAAGCTTTGCTGCCAGACTGCCTGGGTCCAAATCCCAGCTCAGCTACTTTCTAGCCAGACAGGCCACTCAACTTCTCTGTGCTTCAGTTCCTTTCATCTATAAAATGGGTGTAATGATATTGCTTACTTCCTGGGGTTATTGTGGGGATTATAGGAGATAAAATATGTAGGTTTCTTAGAACAGAACAGCATACAGTTTTTATGCTCTGTTTGTTATTATTACTGGGGCCAAGTCCCTTCATTGTTGGTATTAAAAGCCCACTGCAGCCCTCTGCAGTGGCTCAGAGATGCCTTCTACCTTCAACCCTGGCCACTGCCCTTCGATCTCCTTTGATGTGAGTGATGGTTCAGATGACAAATTCTGTTTTGCAGAGTCAGTCCCTTTGACCATATTTTGAATATTGCACATTTCTCCAGAGAATATATCCTCTTCTAAGAATGGAGTGCTGGGCCTAGGAGGCACACAGTGAAGGCCTGGTGGAGGGAAGCTGACTGTTCTGTGTTTTCACTAGCAGGCTCCTCTCAGCCCATATCATGTCACCATTCATTAATGGTCAGTAAACATTTCCTTGCTTGTTATAAAATTCCTTCACTTGTTATGAAGCCTTCATGCAGTAGGATAGATTTCCTTCTATTCTTAAGGACAAGAGAAAACAGTAAGAGCTGCATGGGTTACATGCCAAAATACTAGGTCTCTTTTAAAAATCAGAAACAAGGGAAAAACAATGATTAGATACATATTTGTAAAGAAATTCTCCTGGGAACAGAAAGACTCAAAGGATATTAAGTTTAATTCTAAATTCAATGGAATTCACAAGTCTGACTTGCTTGACTGTACATGGAAAACACACTTATGGAGCATGTACCCCATCTACACAAGCCCACAGTGCTTCATCTTCATGCCCCCATGAAGGATGACTGATCATTACTGAAAAAAAATAACAAGGCTAGGTTTGAATGTCCAAAGAGCAGGAACAAAGGGACAGGGGGTGGAGTAGGATCACTCAAAGGAAGTTTCATTCCATAAAATGAAAATAAAGAGAAAGTAATGGAATCGTACAGTACTGGTAGGACTGGCCTATGGAAGTGGGGGAGGGCAAAGGTCTGGACATAGAGGAGATGGAAAACTCGACTGTGAAAGTCACCATGGCCCCATTAAGGCACTAGAGAGCCAAGAGACAGGTTTCTCTATTGTCCTTATTTTCTTAGAAGATTTATCATTTGGGTACCAGTTGCTTGAATCCAGCAGGAAGACATGGGTTTTAACCCTGGGGCCACCTTAAGTCTTAGGAAAGACAGGTAAACAAACTGTACTACCTCATAGGGATTCTAAGCTCTGGTGACAGGTAGACATTCACATTAAATTCCAAGGTATGATTTTAGGCATACCTTGACTTGGGCAAAGTGTCCTTTCTGGCTTTATAGTCCACATCATTACTTAATAAATTTCTCCTCCAATAAAGTCCAGTTTTGCTTCTCCAAATTTGTTAGCTCTTCACTCAGATCTGTGGACCTTCATGGATCCATCACCAATATGAACCATTTTTGTGAATCTGTAGCAGAAACCAGGGACATCCTCACTCCAAAGGACCCTGTGTGCACCAATGATTCTTAGTACTGCTCCTCTTGGAGAGTGGTCCTCCTGGAGGGGGGCCAAAGCTGGGACCACAGCTCTCTTCCTCCTTTACCCTGAACGAAGCTCTGCCTCCCATTGTCTGCCTGCTGATAACCCAAAGTCTAATCTACTGCAGCGTGAAGGGTCTTGGGATCTGTAGTCTATAGAGTCAGGGTATTCACAGCTATAGGCATGGTTGTGGAGCCAGCATTCTCCAGTTTAACTCAAGTTGCTTTTGTTGTTCCACCTTACATCTTCCTTAGGTCAGCTAAGTTCTCTCTCTATTAAACAAAACAAGCTGCCCCCTGGCTCTGTGCTCGCGACAGCCCCTAGCCCTTGCTTCAAGCCTTTGGTACCTCAACCTGGATATTCTCTCCCCCTAGGGCTTCTGCCCAGGATCAGCCTAGCTGGATAGTTTCCTAGGCCCTGATCATGCTTTTTGAGCTTCTATCCCTGCTTTTGTTCTGACCTTTAGTTTCATCATTTGCGTGCTATTTGCCTAGTTTACACTCCAGACCCAGAGCCTGTCTAACCAGGCTGTCTCTCTCGCCAGCATCCCTGTCTCATACCATCGATCCCCTGGCTCATCACAGATGAGTATTCTCAGAACCCACATGCATGGACTCTTTCTTCTGTCTAGCAAAGACGCATATAATGATAGCAGGCACAACCACTCGTGGAGAACTGAATACATGCCAGCCTCTTTTCCAAAGATGGAAAGGGAAGTCATCACCCTCAAGGGGCTACAGTCTAGTGGGAGAGACAGAGGACGAATAGAAATTATAACTCTGTGTTAAAAAAAGATTAAGGAGGTAAAAGCAAAGGAATGTGCTGTTTGCACAGAGAAGGGCAGCTCAGCTGGCACTGAGGAAGTGAGTGAGGCTTTCAGGAGAAGAACATAACTTCTATGAGAAGGAAGAATGGAAGTCCTTCAAGAAGGATGTGAAGTTAGCTGGGCGGGGGGGGGGAGAGAAGCAGAAGGGATAGTTCTAAGAAAACAGGCCAACATGTGCAAGAGGCAGGAAGGAAGAGAGCATGCAGCATTCTGCGACCTGTAGAGAATGTAGTGAAGAATGGAGCAAGTGGGAGTGGCCTAAATTGAGACTACAGATACAGCCAGAGCCAGACCATGAAAGGTCTTAGAAACTCGGCCAAGGATTTGGGGACATCTAATGTCCAAGGGACATTAGAAAGTCACTTAAGTTGTTTTAAGCAAGGGACTTATGTGATCACTTTGTTTTAGAAAGATACCTCTGGCTGTGATTTGGACCCGAGCTGGAGGGGAGCGAGGTTTTAGGCAAACTAATCAGGTAAACAGCCCTCTGCAGTGGTGCCGATGGCCTGAGCTTCTGCAGAAGCAATGGGAACAGAAAGGAATAGATGGACTTGGGAGATGTAAAGGACTTGATGAGTAAGAGGCAGAAGCGGGGTCATTCCCAGGTTTCTGATTTGGACAACAGGGAGGACTATGGTTCCTTTAGCTGAGACAGGGATCCCACGGGGAGGACCAGGTTTTGAATGTGAGATGGAGGAGCCTGTGAGACACACAAGCAGGAGTCTCATTCAGCCAGAAGCGGATGAAGGAAGTGGGAATTCCACTTCCCGAAGCACAATGTGAGCAGCCCCTTAGAATAATGCATTCCACAGGTGCACCCCCCCACCCCCCCACCCCCGCTCTGTGTGAAGCAGACTATGTCTTCCCTTCCCCCTACCAAGGTCTTGCTCTAACAGGAAATAATCAAAAGTGGGAAAAAAATAATTCCTCTCCTTGCCCTTTTCCCTCTCTTTATCAGGAAGGAAAATCTCTTTCAAAGGCTCTCCAGTCTAAGAACCCCTTAGTTCTCATCAGTCAGAATGTGGTCATGCGGCCAGCCGATGGGGACTTTTCTTCCTCTGGAAAAGGGAAATGTGATTGCCATGATTGGCTGTGACCAAGGACAATCCAACCCTGAGGCTGGGGGAGGGATCTGCCTTCCTGAGCCTACTGCTGCCCAGGGATAACTGAACAAATCCGCATTCAGGATGAGTTAGGTTATGCTACGGTAGCTTAAAATAACACGTATTTCTCCTTTTTGCTGCATGTTCAGTGCAGGATGACAAGGAGTCTCTGCTCATGGTTACCCCCTTGGGAATCAGGTGGATGGACACTGGGTCTAGGCCTATCCTTTCTAGATTACATTGCCAGGGGAAGAGAACTGTTGGGATTTCATACTGGGCAATTTAATAATATGGGCTAAACCAAACAGTAGGAACCAGTCACACTGAAATCACTTAAAAGCATAAAGTTGAACAAAAATCAAAATGGCTGCACCAATGCTTCAGGGAAGCTTGATTTTGAAACTAAGTAACCTTTTTTCTCTTTTATGCAAACCTCCCCTCCTCCTTTGTTAGCCTTTTGTTTCACCAACTCAGTACCATCCTGGAGATATGACCAATGAGGCTGACAGCAGGTACATGATTCCTATGGAGACCAGCCAGATCCTCTAGCTGGTTATAAACCACCCCAGCCCCCAACTCCAGCCCCTTCCTCTGGGAGAGCTTGCAGCTTTAAGGTCTTAGCCTGCTGCAGCCTCCTTTGCCCACCAAAGCAATAGAGCTATTGTTTCTTTTTATCCCAAACTCCGTCTTCACATTGTATTTTGGCTCAGAAGTACAGAGGTCAGTTTTGGATAAGAGGGCCCCGCTCAACCACAAGGGGACCAGGAATGTCAGTTTTCCAAATGACTGGAAGGAGAGGAAAGTCAGGTACTGGCAACAGCACTAATGACTGGCAAATCCAGGGATTACCCTGGATTGGGAAAGCCACATCTCCTGGGATTTCCCATTTCATTTTTGTTCATCCTTGTTTGATAAACAATCCATCTTTACAATGAATTAAAAACTCCCTCTGTGGCACCTTTCCTTGTTCTACACCCTTACAGAACGATTTTCATCTTTTCCATGACAGACCTTCAACTATTCGAAGGTACTTACCGTGTCCTCCTAGGCCCTCATTTCAACAAACTGAATCAAAATTTCAATTAGTAATTCAAAATTTCAAGTGTCTGCCATATAGTGACATGGAATTGCAAGTTTGGAAAAATACGGGGATTGGATTAGTTTCAGAGAAAGAGAACCAAGCTGACGTGTTGGATCCGTCAAAAAGATAATGGATGGGAAAGCAAGTTTCTATCTGAAACTGAGGACAGAGAACCAAAATAACACACAATGTCTTTTCCTCCTGTGACTCAAATTAACTATGAAATTCTCATTTCTCAGTTGCCACTTCACTTCCGGCCTGATAAATACATTTCTGCAGTTACCTTCCTTGACTGCTGGGGGTAGCACCAGTGGAAACATACAAAGAAAGCTTGATATCCTTCCAATTCTGCTAATTGACTCATTTTGTGTTTAGACAAGTGTTATTTGAAGCTGAATTACAGAACCTTAATTCAGATAGAGACTCTCAGAATCTACGACTAATGAATCTTTCTTTTTCAGCAGTGTTTCTTAATACAGCCACTTAACTAAAAAGCCAGAAGAGAAGGCAAATACAACTTCCCTTCTTTCTTGGACGTGCTTGTAAATTGTGGGTTAATTGCATAACAAGGCAGCCAGTTAACACCTGCCTGTGGATTTACATACTTCCAGCCATATATCATCTCCCACCTGATACAGACTTTGTTGAAACTAGAATGTTTTACCAGGACTAGAAGGTCAGTCCCATTTGTCAAAGCAGGGACAGTCCCTTTGTCTTAGCCAGCCTTATCTGGGTTGTGGAGTCGCTCAAGGACATCACCTGCCTTCCGATAAGCAGAGCCTTGAAAAAGTTGAGCTGTGGGAACAGCGGGTCTTTTTACTTCTAGCATCTACTTTTGTCCTTATTAGTAGGCCAGAGTCTACAGACTGATAAGATAAAGACACCCATCATTTGCAAGGACCTAAGAGTATAGTTCTATGAGACATTTGCTAACTATACCAAAACTAATTTCAGTCGGTTTTCATCATGCTCATTTCATGGAAGAGCTTTGGGAGGCCACTGAATGGGACGTACTATCATGGATAAAGGGGAATATGGCCAAAAGGGAATAGCAAACACCAAATTCACTTACTTGGCAATTACTATATGGCAGGCACAGATAGGCACTTACTACATTGCTGGCACAGATCAGTACTATAGTCGGGGGCAAAATGAGCCTGTTTCCTGTTTCCTAGAGCTCACATTCTGGGGCGGGGTGGGAGGTATTAATCACATCAATAGTAACATTCAGGGAAGAGTGTTTACTAAGTACCTGGCTCCACCCCACGTATTTTACAAATACTCATTAATTTAATCCTTACAACAATCCTGAGGCAATTTCTATTCTTATACCCCATTTTACAGATGAGAAAACTGAGTTACCAAGAAATGAAGAAACTTGCCTTGGGTCCTGCAGCCAGTAAGTGGTAGGGCTGGGAAAGAAACTCAAGCAGCCTGAGTTCCAATGCCACACTGACTTTCCGTTGACCCAGAAGCCTTCTGAAAGACTTTCCACCACGCCTTTCCCACACAAGTAACTGCCCCTCCTTCTGGTGCTTTCCTGAGCACCTGTTCTACCAGTTACTACTCTACATTCAATGGCTACACTGTATCATCCTCAGAAGCACATCATTACATTTTTTTTAATATTTTATTTATTTATTTGACAGAGAGAGATCACAAGTAGGCAGAGAGGCAGGCAGAGAGAGAGGGGGAAGCAGGCTCCCCGCTGAGCAGAGAGCCCAATGCGGGGCTCGATCCCAGGACCCCCGGGATCATGACCTGAGCCGAAGGCAGAGGCTTTAACCCACTGAGCCACCCAGGCGCCCCTCATTACATTTTTTTTTAATTTTTTTTTAAATTTTTTAAAATCAGGATGCATCCCACAATTGACAGCCAAAGTTTAACAGGTGGAATTGTGTGTTCTTTTTCTCAGTGGTATGTAACACAAGGGTACAGCCTACAATCGAAGGTAACTGTGACTCAGTGGAAGATGTGCTTGTTGCTGCTCTGCCTGCCCCACTGGGAAGGCACAGGGCCAGAACCATGCAGGGCTCTATCTCTGGGTGAAAGAAGTTACTCTCATACTGTCGCATGAAACAAGGAGAAACGTGGAAAACTATAGGTACAGAGTCACTCTTAGAGCTGGGGAAAGCCTTGAAAAGCACCCTCACGGGGAAAGAAACTGAGGTCTGAGAGCAGAAGCTTTTACTCAAAGTCACGCCCAAGAGTGAGTTCTTGACAGAGACAAAGCAGACCCAGGTCTCCTGACCTTCACCCAGCTCAGGGCTCCTGCTGCCCTCTCCTCTTCCAGCCAGAATTCTCCTCCTCGCAGGAAGCCCAACCACAGGAAACCCAAAGCCAGAGCAGCCAGTAAGGAATGTCTTGTTTATTTCTCTTGTTTATGTAGAATCCTTTGTTCTAACAAAAAATCTCTTGCCTTTGACAAAGGCATTCCTAACAACAAGTGCATTATTTCTTCTAGGACAAGTTTGAATTTCACTTATTTACAGGGCCTCAGGTTTACTCAGTACTTTCTTCACTTACACTCCCAGTTAAGACTTGATGTCTGTGCATACGACCTTCCTTGAGCCAAGAACTGATCTTTTCTAACCAACCAAGAGCCACCTTAAGCCATGGATGTGCAAATGGCATTTTTCCCCTCCATGGAACTTAGCAGCGTTGAACCATACACAATATGCACAGACACACAAAATCTTTGAACTAAAGAAAATGTGATTGTAAAAGCGTCCTTCTCTCCAGTCTAGGTTGGACAAAGAGGGAAAGCATTTAGGGTGCTTGTGTTGTGCCTTTCATTAGAATGCTGCCTGCCAGCACTCTCCCTAAAAATAGTTGTCACGCCAGTGGAGTCCTCACTCTGGCAAACAGACTGTTCTGCACCAAGATCCTTTTTAGCTGATTCTTAAGTTACAGGAATTTTAACTAAATTAGAAAGTTTGCCACTTTGTTCCTTGTAGAATAAAAGCTTTTCAAGCCAGAGCTCCTGAAACACAGGTTCAGCTTAGTTCTGAAAAACAGAAAAATGTCGCCTTCGCTTCTGGGCATTAAAAAACGTTGAAGCTCAAGGGGGTTGAGAACAAATGGAACCTCCTACTTATTAATGCTTGGGTAGTCAATTTCTTCACACAGCTATTTCCTACACCATGTGCCTCTCTGCTAATGTTTTATCAGCACTGGACCACAGAATGATAAATGCTATCCTGTATAAAAAGGTAAAGATGCCTTAAAAACTCATTTGGGTGTTTCAAAGCACAGCTCCACTTTCTAAAGTGTTTTTATTTTTCCACATAAGGCTCTAATGATTCTAAAACAGACAGTAGGAATGCCAAGTAAATAAACAATTCAAAATCTGCTCAGTCAGATCTGAAAAGGGTTTCCTCAGCCTCGCTTCCAAGTTCCTCATCTTATTTTTTAAGCTTCTCCTCTTAGCCTCTAACAGAGTCCTGGATTTCCAAGAATCTAGCATCAGCTGTTAGGCAGTTTTAAAGGCAAATTCTGTTTGCATCTTTTGCTATGCTTTCTTGTTTATTTTCTATTTTTAGGCTGCTTTCACTTGCTTCATCTCACTTATGCTTCCCATGCAGACTAGACTGGTTGGTGTGCTCAGGAATCCTGGGGCATGGGGCTCTCTTTGTGTCTCCAGTCATGGCACCCACAGTTACTCTTCCCTAAGAGCTACTGTCATTATGATACTGTCTCATTCAAAACATGCCACTTCACTCCATCAGTAAAAACAATTTTGAGATAGAAATACATGTGTGTGTCTATTCATGTGTTACTCTGGAAATGCATTACCATATTACAAAACATTCATAAAAATAGCAGTTAGAAAGAGGTGGTTTACAAATCTGAACAGAAGTTTTAATATTTTGCTGTGCCCAGTTGGACTGCCTAGAATAAGCCTGGAAGGAGTGGGTCTTATTCAAGGAATCCCAGTTTTAAAAGACTGAGTTCTAACCATTGAGTGGCATTCAAGGCTCTCTACAAGCGAGTCCCAAACTTGCTCTTCAGAGTAATGTACCACTGCTCCCCCACTCAAACTGAAGCACTGATTGCCTTACAAGCACCAAGCTGCCCAGGAGTCTTTAGATCCAGGCTATAAGCCCAGGCTCTTCTTTGGACTAGCTATAACATCACAGATGAGCTACTCATTCTCCATCTTCCTTGTCGATGGGATAAGAGAAATTAAAAAATCTGTGCCAATATTCTTGCTGTGAAATTGAATGAAAATGCATAGTGAGATCACACTAGGTAAAACTGCAAAGGGTGACACATATCTTATGAATGTATCAACCCCTATAAAATACAGGTATGTTTAAATTCCTAAGTTCAGATAAGAGAGACTCTGGATGGATTGTCTGAACAGTGTAAAACATGTTCTTTAAATATTATTGAGTCCTTATTAGCTATTTCTCATTCTCATTAACACATCGAAATGTCCAAGTCTCACACAGCAATAATCTACTGAATGCACAAACTGTGGCTTTGGCAAGAAACGAAAGGGGTAGATTAAGGAGAAGAGAAAAGCCCTGACCAGTTGGAAGAATGGAGTTCCTGTAACTGAGATGAGTAAGACTGAGGGGCACACCAGTTTGAGGTGGTAAAATCAAAAGTCTAAATATCAACATGTCACATATGGATGCCTATTTGACATCTGCATGAGGATGTTGACCAGGCAGTTGGACATAGGAGTATGGACTCAAGGGAGACATGTGACCTGGAGATATATGAGTTTGTGAGTGACATTCTTACCACTCAAGGACCAATTCAAATACCACCTCCTCTATGGACCCTTCTTCTACTCCACCCTCACCCACAGCTACACAAAAATTCTCCATCTCTGGATTTTATAATGTGTTCTGTATATTTTCTTGAGCATCTACATCTGATTCCCTTTTATACTTTTGTGTTTATTTGTGTACTAGACTGCAGGCTCTTCGTGGTCGAGGACTATGTCACTTTCATCTTTGTGTTCTCTCAGTTCCTAGCATTATGCCTACATTTAGAACAAAATAATGTGACATTGGCTTAGTTAATTAATCTTCTCTGACTATAATAGGCTTGACAAAATTCCTTGAGAAAAAGTAAATCCAGAATGCTTGACAAATGAATGAATGAATGAATGATCAATCAGTCCCTGGAGTCCCACTGAAAAATTCAAACAGAATTAGCCCCGTGCAGAACTAGTATTCTCCCCATCAGCCAAATCCAGTTACCCAATGCCTGCTGAACTCTCCCGGAGTGTCCATCATGGTGCCCCGATTAAATTCACTTTCCTCATCCTGTGCACTATAGCCTTTCATTTCTTTTCTTGCCCAGTAAAAATGCAACAGCCCAGGCAACTGTCCTCTTAGAAGTCATACTGCAAGGTAAGAGCAAACGAGTTAGATGACCTAATTCATGCTGGTGTGATCACGGAGTCTACTGACTCAGTGTCTTTCCCCTTTCAAGCCACAGAGTTGCATTTTAATGAGGGTCTTGAAAGACCCAATGCCTTGGAGCCAAAGTGACTTTAGGGCAGGATATACCTGCCCCTACAGTGCCCTCAATGAGCCAAGCCTTCTTCCTATGTCCAGGCTGGACAGAAGTGCTGTAAAATGCTAACTGGGAACGTGGAGAGTCCACTCTGCCCTGGAGGTTGCTTTTCTATCCAGGGCGCCCTGTTCCAGCTGTGATTCTGGAGAGTCCTTCAAGTGTTGGCAGCTCCCTAGATCCCTGGGTCTAGGCAAAATAAGACTACTGAGCTGAACCTCACAGATCCCTTCTAGTCCCAGAGATCAAACAAAAGCAAAATTTAATGTTCAGAATCTCAAAATCTCTCTACTCATTTGTAAGGCTATTCTCATTTTACATTCTGTAATATCCTAGTATAATATGGTTACAAACCTCCATTTTTCCTCTGTACAATGGTGATAATATTAATGTTGCTAGCCTTCCAGGGTTGTTTTAAGGTTTTCATTAGAAAGGCCTTTGTGAATTCAGACTTGTTGTACTAAATTTAGTTATTATTATTTTATTATTAAAGTCTCTCCTTTTTCTTTGCAGGTAGGAAGTTAAAGATTGCTACCAGTTTCAAAAAATTGGGAATTTTTTAAAAGACTATATAACCTTTTGTCTGAGGCAAGAATCCTAACAAACCTTCACAGCAGAAAGGAAAGAAAAATGTACGAGTACAGGAAGACTCAAGGAAATCTCACCTTCCCTTATACTACCAGGTCATTATGAGACCTCTTAAGGGCAAACGGGTCTGACAGATCATATATTCCTACGTGTGAAAAATCAGAGGAATTCTTTAGTCCTCTCTTTCCATTGTTTTCCATACAAAGCTGCTCCCAAGTGTATATGCCAGGACAGTGAGTTAAGAGTATCACAACATAGATGAATGCCTGAGCTTCTCATATTTGTAGATTACTCATATATGGAATTAGAAAACATTGAATTCTAAGAGCTAATAAAAGAAGCATTACATCAATAGATCCTAAACAATATCTAAGAGCATTTTTAACATTAAATATTATAATTTCCTTGTATAACTACTGAATAATCTATATTGTACTGAAAGCTGAAAAAGAAAAAAAGTGCCCATTTTGAGTTCCAAAATTAAAATACATCAAAATATCATTAATTCAAGTAGATTAACTAATGAGAAAGTCTGAACTGGGAACTACTCTTTAAAGAAATGTAGCTTCAGTATTATCAAGAATTACAGAAAAAATGGAAAACCTGACCAAGTATGGTCAAGTCAGTGATAGTAAAATATAACCAGATTCCTATTTACTGTCTACATATTCTGTCTACCTATCCCAGCTCCTTCTAACAGAGTAAAAAAGCTGAAATCATATGAGATACTCTGTGTATTAGACCTAAGAGATACCTAGTCCTAGATGAGTGACTAGCAAGAAGCTGAGAAGCAGTCCTCACACCTGGACAAAGGTGACAAACATTTGGTAGAAACAAAACAGAACTTCAGAGTACAAGGAGGGATTCCTACAAGGTTTCTTTCTAAAATCTTTGTGCTCAGGCCGTGCTCAGCTCAGCATTTGCTCCATTCACTTGGTGCACTAATGGGAAGCCAAAGAATGTGGTTAACTCTTCAGAGCCATGTTCTGTGACATGTTAGCCTTGAATGTCACTGCATGTCATGTGACCTGGAGAAAATGAGTAGGGGAGTTCTCTGCTTCTTGAAAACTCCTTGTCTCTATTAAGAAGAAAGAGCTATCTAAGAGAGATGAACTTCTGCTGGTACTTGCCTAAAGAACCACAAATCATAAATTATGGAAGTCTGAATAAAGAGTCACAGAGGTAGCCACTTAAAAGTAAGTCTCCAAAATAATAGACACTTCTTCACTTTACCCACAGAGGTTAAATTTTAAAACAAAGCAACCCATCACAATGTTTAGGATAGCACTGTAATCAATCAATGACTCTGAGGCCCGAATCAAGATGTTTGGAGATGATAAAAAATGAAATGCAATGGACTTGCCATCTTAAGGCAGCCACGTCAATCAGTGCATCACATAAAAACCCAGGCAGAGAAGAAATCAATGTTTCCAAATGGGAAAAAAAAAAAAAAAACCCACAGCTCCCAATATCTAATCTATAGAGAGCTGCTGGTTTGCCTTTTTAAAATTTTTCCTTGAAGAGTTTTAAAAATTATTATGCCAAACTCAAAATTCAAGCTTAAATGCCTGTTTATGTTTTCAGAGTAGAATTTATTAGTGCAATAGTATTAATTACATATATTTCATAATCTTAGCCCTTGAAATTTTAGTTGGACACATATGTTTTTGACTTGTTTTAAGGAGAGTGAGAAGGAAAAGCAGTTGGATTTAGTTAACCTCTAGCTACTTTAAATAATAGGTTGAATTTGGTAAAAAACAAGTAAGTGAGACTTCTGCTTCTAATCATGAGGGCATACTTGGTACCAGACTATCCCTGCTGCTGTAAACAACTCTCAAACTAGACAAAATACATTTTGAGTCACTGGAAAATAGCACAGGACTGTCATCCTGAAAGGACCAAAAAATCTATGTGGTAATCACCACTACCACCCTCATTTTTGCCCAATTAGTTTCTGTACAACAAAGTAGGGAAGTGGTTTGCAAGCAGATCTCTGAGGTTTTGATGAGTTGAACAGGTATAGACTGAAATTTGGCACTGATAAAGTAGGCTGATTTGTAGTACAGAGTAACACAGAAGAAGAAGCTGCACAGAGGTATTCCAGAAACCCACAGAGGGACTCCCTTAACCCTTTGGCAGAATATTAAGTTGCATATGCTCAGAACATGTACTAAGCTGTATAGGCTCAGGCAACATGAGCTACATGGAGATTCCAAAGGTCACATAATAGTGCTGCAAAACACAGCAATTTTGAATAGCCAGAGTTTAGAGACCTTGCCTAATACTCCCAGTCATTCAACTGAGACTCTAGCCAGTTGTAGTAAGGGCTCATCTAAACTTGCTTTAATAAACCTTATCGATAAAGCTCAAAGGTATCAAACCAATGTGACCATTTGTTTTACTGCCTGTAGAAACAAAACTCTTTAAAGAAAGACCATGAAATACAATCTCTCAACAGTATCCAGCACATAATTAAAAAATATTAGATGTATAAAGTCAGAAAACTTAACCCATAACTATGGGTGAAAATCAATAGAAATAGACCCAGAAATGACAGAGATTTTAAAGTTAGCAAAGAATTCAAAATAGCTATTATATTTATATTTAATGATTTTTTTAAAAATGGACATAATGAGTGAATATTATTGGGAAGCTCAGTAAATAAATGGAAATTATTTTAAAAAACAACTGGAAATTATAGAGCTAAAAAAATCTGATAATTGAAAGAAAAAATTCACTGGATGAGCTCACAAATAAATCTGACACTGCAAAAGAAAGTCAGCTTGAATACCATCAAAACTGAAACAGAAAAACAAGGCTGAAAAAAATGAACAGAATCTCAGTGACTTGTGTGAAAACGTCAAGCAAATATACATATAATTTGAGTCTCAAAGTGGAGGAGAGAAAAGTTAGGGCCGAAAGAGAGTTGGAGAAATAATGGCTAAGATTTATCTAAATTTGATGAAAAGTATCAATCTATACAAGATGATCAACAAACCCAAGTAGGAAGAAGGCAAAGAAAACCACAACCACATACATGTGAGACAAACAGGTAAAAACCAGAGATGAAAAGACAACCCTAAAAGCAGCCAAAGAAAGGCACATATTATCTACAGGGAACAATTAAAATTAGTACTCCCTTCCCAATAGAAATAGTGCAAACCAGAAGACAATAATGGTATCTTTAAAGTGCTAAAATAAAACAACCTAGAATACTATATTCAGTAAAAGTATCCTTCAAAAATAAAAGTGGAAATAAAAGTGAGACAATTCATCACCAGCAGACCTATGATATAGTATATGTTAAAGGGAAATTCTTCAGATTAAAAGAAAACTATACCAGATGGAAATATGGATCTACACGAAGAAATTAAAAGCAACAGAAATATGGGTAACAAATATGTGGGTAAAATATAAGAGACTAATTTTTTTAAAATATAAATGTTATTTGAAAAGGCAATAAAAATCTATTATTCTACAATAGAAGTAACATGTGGCAACAATAGCACAAAGAATGGAATAGGGTAAATGGCAGAATCCTATCCTAAATTAATTGTATTATAGGTGAAGTAATATAGTTTTTTTAAAAAGATTTTATTTATTTATTCAACAGAGAGAGAGAGATCATAAGTAGGCAGAGAAGCAGGCAGAGAGAGAGGAGGAAGCAGGCTCCCCGCTGGGCAGAGAGCCCAATGTGGGACTGGATCCCAGGACCCTGACATCACGACCTGAGCAGAAGGCAGAGGCTTAACCACTGAGCCACCCAGGCGCCCCGAAGTGATATAGTTTTAATTCATGATACATTGTAATACGTTAAGAATATATATTGTAATCCCTAGATCAAATAAGAAGAAAAATTAGGAAAGTGATATAAATAAAAAGCCAATAAAGGAAGTAAAATGGAATACTGAAATACAGTCAATTAATAGAAAACAAATAGCAAAATAGTAGACTTAAAGTCAATCATGTTAATTCATTACCTACAAGTAGATTAAGACTAATTCAATGTTAGAGAATATCAGGCTACATAAAAAATAAAGATCAAAGTACATGTTTATAAGAGGTATGCTTTTAATAATAAACACACATAAAAATTCAAAGTTCAATATGGAAAATACTACACATGCAAAAACTAATCATATGCACCTTTGTAGATAATAAAATGGTCCTCAAAACAAGGACCAGAGACTAAAAAGGACATTTTATAATGATAAACAGTCAATTTAGGGAGAAGACATAACACTCCTAAATACATGTGCCTAATAACAGAGTTTCAAGATAAAGGAAGCAAAAAGTGACAGAACATACAGGGAACGTATACCAATTCAAATTCGTCGTGACAGTTTTGACATACCCCTCTCAGTAATCAATGGAAGTAGACAAAAATCAATAAGAATAGAAATTTGAACAATCATCATCAAGTAATTTAACCTAATGATAGAGAACCCTGCACCCACCCAGCAGCACAACACACCCTCTTTACAAGTCAATGTGTTAAGAATTCACCAAAAGAGACTATATACTAAGCTATAAAACATAGCTCAGTAAATTTAAGAAAACTGAAATCATAGAGTGTGGTCTCCGAACACAGAGGCCTTGAACTAGAAAACAGTAATTAAATGTATGGAAAATCCTCAAATATTTGGAAATTAAGCCAAACACTCCTAAATAACTAATAGGTCAAAGAAGAGATCATGAAGGAAATTTTGAAATACATAAAACTGAGTGGTAATAAAAACACATCTGTTGAAAATTTGTGGGATATAAACAAAGCAGTGCTTAGAGGTAAATTTATTGCTCAAAGGAGAGAGAAGTATAAAACCAATAATCTAAACTTCTTCCTTAAGAAGCTAAACAGAGAAGAGCAATTTTAGACCAACATAAGCAAAATGATGGGGAAAAAAAGAGTAAAGCAGAAGTCAATGAAATAGAAAATAGATAAACAATATAACAAATGTAAACAAATATTAGTTCTTTGAAATTGTATAATTCCTTTAATGAGATTGAGCAAAAATAAAAGAATAAAGAAGGAATTAAAGAGATGATATCACCAGAGATATCACATTAAAAAAAAACAAAATGGAGTACTATGAACAAATTTTTGACAATAAAGTTGACAAACCAGATGAAATGGGCCAATGCTAAGGATACAAATAAGCATAACTGACACATGAAGACGCAAATAATATGAATAGCCCTTAAGAAATTAATTTAGTAATGGTAAATCTTACAATAAAAAATCCAGTCCAGATAGCTTTCTCAGGTTAAGGAATCAATAATATCCATCACACACAACTTCTTTTTTGGCAAATAGAGGACTGAAAATTTCCCAAACCATTTCATGAGATTAGAATAAGCCTGACATCAAAACATGAAACTCTTAAGAAAAGCACAAATAATATCTTCATATTATCAATATTCAAATCAAAAATTCTTACTGAAATTTTAAGAAATCTAATCCAGAATAATATAAAAGGTTGACATTTCATGACTGAGGGTTTCATACAAGGAATGCAAGATTGGTTCAACATTTAAAAACCAAAATGGATGCAATATAACTTTTTTTTTCCAATTTGCTCTGTTCTCAGCAATGTTTTGGTAGTGTTTATTTTGGAGGTCTTTCACTTCTTTCCTTAAAGTTATTTCTAAGTATCTGTAGTTTCTGATGCTCTTTTAAGTTCTACTGATTTTTTAAAATTTTCATTCTCTGATTGGTCACTAATAGTATTTAGAAATACGAATTGATTTTTTATATTGACCTCATATTCATTAATCCTACTAAATTAATTTGTTAGTTCCAGTATAATAATTTCTAGACGTCATGCATTTTCTATGAAGACAATCATGTCATCTGCCAATAGCCAATCGTTTTGCTTATTCTTTTCTAACTGTATCCCTTTTATTTATTTCTTTGCCTTTTGCAGTGGAAATAAATAATGAAAATCTATCTGGAAGGTTCCCAACTTGTGGTGATAGCTGGGCCTGGAATTTTAACTCAGTTTCCTGGAAACCAGAATGATGGGAAACAGGCAGTGATGGCTTACATTTTTCTCACCATCTTTATGCAATAACCTACCAACTCCTCAAGTAAAGGAAAGCATTTCCCCAGCTTATAACAAGTGGTTTAGACTTAAGCATATAAATGTTTTTGATCAGCACATATGTTTTCCAAATCTCATTTTTTGTATTTATTCTATAGGCTCCTGAGGCTCTGTTTTTTTTTTTTTTTTCTGTTGTTCAGATTGGATAATCTCTAGTGATCTATCATCAAGTTCACTGGCTTTTTTTCTCTGTCATCTTCATTCTCCAATTGAGCCCATCCACTGATTTTTTTTTTAACTTTGGATATTATATTTTTCAGTTCTTTTTTTTTGTATTTTTCAGTTCTTAATTTCCTTTTGATTCTTTTTTTATTTAAAAACTTTTATTGAAATATAATATACAATGTTATATCATTTTCAGGTGTACAACATGATGATTCAACAATCCTCTACATTATTCAGTGCTCATCACAAGTGCAGTCACCAACTGCCACACACAATATTAATACAATATTACTGACTATATTCCCTATGCTGTGCTTCTGATCTCTGTGACGTTTATTTTCTAACTAGAAGTTTGTATCTCTTAACCCCTTTTATTTATGTCACTTATCTCCCTTTTGATTCTTCTTTATATCTTTTATTTCTTTGTGAACCATTCTTTTTATTGATTTCAAGAACATTTTACCTTATTTCTCAAAGTACAATTATACTAAGTGCTTTAAAGTCTCTGTCTGATAATTCCAACATTTGTGCCTTCTTAAGTTTAGACTCTGCTGATTATTCTTCTTCTTGAATGTTGAATTTTTCCTGGTTCTTCAAATACTGAGTGTATCCTGCACATTTTGAATATATTATTTTAAGACTCCAGGTTTGTATAAATCCTGAGAAGCAATTTTTGTTTGAGGAAGCAATTACCCAGATTATATTCAGGTTGCAAGTTCTAATCTGCTTCCATGGGCTATGACTTCAATAATCAGTTCAAGTCTCAAAGTACTGTGCTATCTAGATTTGTCTTATGTATGTGCCAGAGTAGCCAGTCTGGCTATGATGACCTAGCCTATAGCCTAGTACTCAAAGCTTATGGTATGCTGTTTTGAGTCAAATTCATGTACGTGTAGTTCAGAAGTGAACCCCAAAATTCATATACAAACCTGTCAGATTATTTTCTTGACCTCCTTTCTCTCCGTGATCTCCCCAATTCCTTTTTGGCTTCTGTGGCCTCTCTTCTTGATCCTCCAACTAGAAAGCTGGGATTTTTGTTTCCCTGCTCTGCTGTGAACTTCCCACAATTATACCTGAATGTAAGGCCAAGTAGTGAGAGCACAGAAGAGAAAAAATATCATCAATGGAGATCTGCTCCGTACTCTCAGGACCACAGATGTTCTGGTTAGGCCTTCCCTCCCTTAGAATTTCAGGTGCCTGTCTGGTCACCACTATTTTTATGGTGCTGCTTAGAGACAGGGCATGGAAGAGTAGAAATCCAAAAGATTCCTCCACTTTTTCTGACCTGAAGGATCCCTTTCCATGCTCCTCAGAGGAGAAAGAGAAGAGTTCTCTTTAGTTTTTGTTTCCATACCCAGCGTGCACCTCCAGGTTTGGGGCTGCATTTGAGTCAGAATCAGGTGACATCACAGGAAAACAAAAAAAGAGAAACTTCCTTGGGGCACCTGGCTGCTTCAGTCTGTGAAGTTTGCAACTTTCGATCTTGGGGTTATGAGTTCAAGCCCCATGTTGGATGTAGAGACTGCTTAAAAATAAAATCTTAAAAAACAGAGAGAGGGAGCAAGAGAGAGAAAGAGACTCCCTCACCATCAGTGTGGTAGAACTTCAAATTCTGGTCTCCTTTTCCAAACTGCCTGCTACCATTTACTTTTCAGAGTCTTCAAATAGATGTTTCATGTGTCCTGTCCAGGATTTCTTGCTGCTTTTAGTGGCAGAGACAGGGAGACTGTACTAACTCCATATGCTGTAGAACCAGAACTTTCAATTATGTGTCAGACTGTTGTAAAGCATGTTGACATGCAAATGTGCTAGTTTCCAAATTTTAACATAATAGAAAATGCCAATGTGTTCATTGGAGATTTCAGGTAATTTCACTTTTACTGAGCCCTCAGAATGAAGCATCTCTGGCCTTTTCTTTTAACTGAAGAGTATTCTGAGATTATACGGTAAGCTATTTAAAAAATGTAGAATGTACAGGGCCCCTGGGTGGCTCAGTCAGTTAAGCATCCGCCTTTGGCTCAGGTCATGATCTCAGGGTCCTGGGATCAAGTGCCACGTTGGGCTCCCTGCTCAGCAGGGAGTCTGCTTGTCCCTCTGCTCCTCCCCCTGCTTGTTCTCTCTCTCTCTCTCAAATAAATAAAATATTTTTTTAAAAATGTAGAACTTGCAATTACTCACCTATGTAAATCTAGCTTTTCTTGATACATTACAACCTAAATATTAAAAAAAAGAAGCAAAGTAGATGCTAAAACTGCTACATTTGCAACTGTCATCAATCACTTGCACTTTTAACTTTCTCTGTTCCTCAAACATACTTCTTTGCTTTCATTGATTAACTATATACCAAGTATTCAACTTGATTTTGCGACTAAAACACCTACCAATTTCTCTGTTAAATATGTAGGTTCCTTATGAGATTTTGACAATAGGTTTCTGCTATTTAACAACAACAGCTTAGGAGCCCATGACCCTACAACACAATTTTGTTCGGGCGGAAAGTGAGAGTGCCCATCCCCCACTTCACAAGGGCATATGGCCCCTCATACAAATGCAGACAGACAAAGAGAGAGTCAAGATTTCTATAAACAAAATACACTTTGACCAGTCATTAACTCCATCTCTGAAAACCACCCCCTCTGAATTGAAACCAAATAGCTCTAAGTGTTTTCCTGAGCTATACTGAACCCATCATTCCTTTCAGCTAGGACCCTAGCTCAACAAAAATGCATCCCAGGGGGATTCTGGGTTCAGAGGAATGACAATGTTGTAAACAAACTACCTTCAAACCTAAGTGAATAAGTCTATAAAAGATTAATTGTGTGCTTCCTAGAGGAACTCCTAAGGTAAGAACTTGATAGACACTACTAGGCAGTATGGTGAGAAGAAAAATTAAAAGAAAAATGACAGTCAAGTCACATTACCAAAAAATGACATGAGATGCGGGTGTTGTACTTGACACAGATGAAGGTCATGGAATTGGATTTCCTTAATGCATCTCTCTTCAGGTTGTTTCATCTCTATCTAAATGTTCGGCCATGTGCTCTGGAAATGCTCTCTTGTGGATTTAGACTTGAAATATGCCCGGTAGCTCTCAGAAGGACAGGGTCAAATATCTGGGAGGTAAATGCAGGCTCTTTCTTCATGAGTCACATGGCCATGTCCCCTTTGCTAGAAAATAAACAGGTTGACTATCACTCTATTCACTGGTGTGAAGTATGAACACGGAGGGAGCATTTATCTTCCCAATCGACCTTTATCCAGGACAAAGCCCTGTTCTTGCCTTGCATCAAAGTCACCTACTTACACACGCATTTCCTCAGGAGTCAGAGCCTTCTGCCTATTAGGGGAGAAGTGAGTTGACTCTGGAAGAGAAAGCTGGGAAGTTAACTTGCAGGCTACTCCGTTAGCATTTCCTGAAGATATGCATACACATTCTTTGCTTTACTTCTCTCCTTCATAAGGGCACATAATCCCTAATAGCATTAAAGGGGGCTGCTCAGAGACAATAAATGTTGAAAACAGACCCCTTTATATGCTACCCTTCAAGTTAACTTTTGGGGTTGATCAGACTAGCAGATTAAAAACTACTCTATATTTGTAGTGGAATCAAACTGTTCACCACCTTCCTACCTTCCTTATTAAAAACACCCTATTTATTTCTCTAATAAGGCCCTTTGAGGAACCCTACAATAGTTTTAGTCCATAATTGATGGACCACTGGCCTGAAATAAGTTGGGTCAGAGAAAATCTGTGTGGGCCAGGCTGTAGGGAAAGGCTTGGGAGCTGCTTGGAAGAACAGCATTGCTGGGTGGCAGAGGCAGGGAGTGAGGTCCTGGGAGCCGATGTGGTGACAGGGGGAGTACCAATACCAGGGAATCTGAAACTTTAGGTAAGGCCCACTCCATCATCCTAACAGCCCCATTATAAGAGGGTACCTTTCTGTCCAGGAATTCTATCTTGTGGATGTTCCTACTTGACCCACAAAATGTGGTTCAACCATAAAATAGGAACTCTGCTCAGTTCTTGGCATAAGTGAATGAAAATTTACAGACCTGCATTCAATAAGCTCAGCCTTGCCATATACAATTCGGCAAGTTCTATATTCAAGGCATGCATCGGGTGCCATGGAGACACACAGAAGGGTGTGTTGCCTGGACAGAGACTCCAGGAAAGCCCTCCCAGAGTAATGGCATGCTTGAATGGGGTCTGGAAGGTGAAGAGTGGAGTAAGGGAATTCCTGGTTTCGTACTGGGCTTTTGCTTGACTGATGCTGGAAACCACAGATGCTCCACACAAACTGAGCAAGTACTGTGAGGCTAAAATGCACAGGGTGTTTATTTCCAAGCAGGAGAATGCCGTAAGGAAGTGTGCCTTTCTGATAGGTCTATTGGCAGCTGTGGAAGGGGCAACGCCAGGGCCAGAGAGGCCCATCAGGGCTGTCACAGTAATCCAGGCAAGGAAAGATAATGGTACGGACAAAAAACAAACAGTGGTGATTCAGAGCTGACGGGAGATTCAGAAGTTTTAAAAGAGGAACAGTTTGACTTTGCCACTGCTTGTTTTGGTGAGGTGGAAGAGAAAAATAGATTCTCACACAAGTCATCAGGGCTGGGAACCTCACTGGAAGGTGGAACCAGTTTCTGAGTTAGAAAACACTAAAGGAGAAATCATCTGGGGGGAAGGATTTTTTAAACTAATCCATTTTAGGTATATAGTTCTTTTATTCTTCACATCTTCTCTCCTTTTATTGAAAAAAAATTTTTAGAAAATGGCAGTTAATAAAGGGCATGAACAAATCAATAGGGATATACTAGAGGAAAACATAGTATAAAACTAAAAATACCCCTGGCTTCTTTAATTGGTTAAGAGCACAAAATGTAACAGGCAGAAAGTCTGTTTTAAACAAATTAAAAAGCAGTGTTTTCTCCCCCAACTTCCCTAAAGTCAGATACATACACACCCACAAAAATGGTGTGTGAGGGAAAGCTGTCATACACAAGAAGTCATATTCCAAATTAAGGGAAATAGATGTTGAAACAGGAATTAACACAAGAAAGTCAGCAACAAGTTATAACGGTTTCAAAAATGGAGTCTTCAAATGCTGCATGGCATATACCTATAGGAATATAAAGGACTGCTAGGTATGAAGGAGAAAGTCTGTATGGCTGCTAGCAAAAATGCTTTTCTAGAAGAACAAATCAAAACAATGCAATCAGAAGACCAAGAAGGCTAAAGTTAAGTATCAGAGCTAAAACTTCGCACATCTGAACTAGAAGTTCCTATCCAGAATGGACTGAGTTCAGGACAAGACAGGGCCATTTCTAACATATCTTACTTGACCCATTTTATGTTTTCTGTTTCCTTCTCCCTCACCCTGAAATTCAGCATTATCCAGCAGAAAGATGGCTGCTTTTAGAATTGGCTATTTTATTTTTCTTGTAAGATTTTATTTATTTGAGAGAGAACACAAGCGAGGGGAGAAGCAGAGGTAGAGGGAGAAGCAGGCTCTCCCCTGAGCAAGGAGCTGCATGCGGGGCTCTATCCCAGGACCCCGGAATCATGACCTGAGCTGAAGCAGACGCTTAACCAACTGAGCCACCCAGGCACCCCTTTATTTTTCTTTCTGTGGCAAGATGTCATGGAGCCTGGATATTTCAGGCTCGTATGTATCTATGACCAGTGTCGCGCTGTGGTCAAAAAACTTTAGCAATGGACTCAAACTCTCGCTGCTGCTTTATTCATGTAAGTCAACTTCAGAATGTATTTGTCATTGAAACTTTTTTTCCCAGATCTGGCAACCGCTGATCTGATCCTTTAGGGTTTTTCCCCTTTGCAGAATTCCACATAAATTGAATCATATAGTATGTAGTCTTTTCCCACTTCACCTAATGCTTTTGAGAGTTATCCATCTTGTTGTATCAGCATTTGCTCCTTTACATCATGAGTAGTATGCTATTGGATGCAGTAAGTTGTTTTTCCATTCACTGGCTGAGGACACGTGGGTGGTTTCCAGTTTGTGGCTATTATGAATAAACCTGCTATGAACACTGGAGTACAAGTCTTTCTGTATATATTTATTTTCACGTCTCACGAGTAAAGACTAAGGATTTCTCAGTTGTATGGGAAGTACTTATTTAGCATCTTAAGAAACTACCAGCCTTGTCTACCATGCCTATACCTTTTTAATTCTCACTAGCAATCTAAGAGTTCCAAATGCACTGCATCTTTACTAGCACTTGGTATTGCTACTTATTTTCAATTTAAGCCATTCTAACAGGTGTGTAGTAGAGTCTCACCGTTTTTATTTGCAGTACTCCAGTGAATAATGATGCTGAATAACTTTTCATGGATGTATAAGAGCATATCTTTGGTAAAATGTCTATCCAAATTGTTGTCCATTTTTTCAAAAGATTTTATTTATTTATTTGACAGAGAGAGAGAGATCACAGTAGGCAGAGAGGCAGGCAGAGAGGGAGGAGGAAGCAGGCTCCCCACCGAGCAGAGAACCCGATGCAGGGCTCGATCCCAGGACCCTGGGACCATGACCTGAACCAAAGGCAGAGGCTTTAACCCACCGAGCCACCCAGGCACCCCATCAAATTGTTGTCCATTTTTTATTGGGTTGTTTGTTTTATATTAATGAGTTGAGAGAGTTCTTTCATTTGAATATAAGTCCTTTATCACATACATTATTTGCATATATTTTCTCCCCGTCTGTGACTTGTCTTTTCATAATTCTAATGATGCTTTCAAAAATTACTTAATTTTTATGAAGTCCAATGTATCAAACTTCTTTTTTTTTTTAATAGTTAGAGGTTTTTGTATCTTGGCTGAGAAATCATTGCCTTGTCCAAGGTTTCAAAATTTTAAATCCTACATTCTATTCTAGAAATTTTAAAGATTCAGATTTTATATATTAGGTCTATGATCCATTTTGGTTTATTTCTGTATATGGCATGAGATATGGGTTCATTTATTTATCTACGTATTCCCAATTTTTCCAGCACTATTTGTTGAGAAGTTCAGAGGCAACTTTTAAGGGAAACAAGATGAGTTCTTTCTGGTCATACTGAGTTTGAGATGCCCTGGCCCATCTATCTATGTGATGATATGAAGTAGGCAATGAGTCTGAAACTAAGAAAGAGATGGATATAAAAATTTGGGAATCAAGTCTTTGTGGTATTTGAACTCACCAGACTTGGTCAGCTCTCCAGTTAAAATGGGTCTGACCAGCCAAAGAAACTAGAGGTATACCATGGAGGAACAGGAGGACAGACTTCTTTGGGATGGGATAATTGGGTAATGAGCATTAAGGAAGGCACTCGAAGTAAAGAGAACTGAGTGTTATACGCAACTGATGAATTACTAAATTCTACTCCTGAAACTAATAATACAGTATCTGTTAATTAAAATGAATTTAAATAATTAGATGCCTCTGTTTAAAATTAAATATATTTTAATATTTAATATTTAAATTATTTTAATATTTAAATATTTGATGTTTGTTATTAAAGTATGTTGAAGTATATGTATTTATTTACATATTTAATTGTAATACTTAATACATATATAAGGATCAACTGAACTGTAAGGATTTAGAATAGGATTTTAGCACCTAAATCCTACTATCTATATAGTCTATTGAAGACAAAAAAATGAAAGGCAGGGCAATAGGTTAGAAGGCTGCTGCCAAAGATAAGGACAATTGTAAGGTGCTAACTTAGGGCAGTGGTAGTGTTAAAAAAGAAAAAGCCTAAGTAATACGCATTTCATGTGAATATATCTTTCATGGGTACACACAAGAGGATACAGACATGCAAGAATATGGTAAGCCTTCATAAAGAAGAAAAACTGCTACACTTATTCTGGTAAATTTCCCTGTAAATAGGTCTTAAGTTATTTATAGGCCTAGAGTATGCACTCCAAGTGTTTAAACTTGAACTTCTATTCTTTATGATAGTCTACAGTCCAAACATAACATTGTGCAAGCCTGTTGCTTTTAGCAACACCTAACACACTTGTATACAAATGTTCTCAGACCTATTTTACCTCTCTCCTGTACTTCTGAATCTTTCATCTCCCCACCGCATGAATTGATTAGAAAGAAAGATGCTGTAGGCCAAAGTGTTGAAAGGTCCTGCACAAATTCTATCATTTGCTAACTGTGTGACCAAGCTTGTTTGCTCTGTAAAACGGAGATGCTAATATCCACTTTTCAAGTATTTAGCAAGATAATATGTGAATCCTGGATTCTAGTAGGTACTCAAAAATGTTTTCTGAGCAGAGCTGAATTGAAGTCATTAAAATACCATTACTATGACAGAAGCATAAAGTATGTGGCACTGTGACTCAGCACTGGGAGGAAAAGAAGAGAAAGACTCCAGGTACCTTGCACTGACTGCTCCAGAGTCACCCTTCCCTCCTCTCTACTCTGCTGCCTGTCCTTGTATGGTGACCTCTATGAATGTACTAAAAGTCTCCCTTGACCTGGCTTCCGGAGGGCTCAGAGAATAAGGAACTTCAGCAAAGGATCAAGGGAGGAGGAATTAAGTAGCTATTTATTCCCTGACCAACCTCTCAGGGGGGACAACTTTTGTTGGTGCTGCATTCAGAACAGGGCATCTTAGCTTTTTTATGTCCCCTGGTCCTCTTGGGCAATCTAGGGAGGTATAGAGACACGTTTCCAGATTAATAGTTTCAAATGCATAAAATAAAACACATAAGACTACACAGAATGCCAATTATAATGAAATATATATTTATACTTATATATAATATATATAATGAAATGTAATATAAATGTAATATATATTTGGGGCACCTGGGTGGCTCAGTGAGTAAACCTCTGCCTTCGGCTCAGGTCATGATCCCAGGGTCCTGGAATCAAGCCCCACATCAGGCTCTCTGCTCAGCAGGGAGCCTGCTTCTCTCTCTCTCTGCCTGCCTCTCAGCCTGCTTATGATCTCTGGCTGTCAAATAAGTAAATAAAATATTTTAAATATATATAATATACATTTGTTATTATATATAATAAATGTAATATGTAATAGAAATACATATTTCCTTATATATATCATGAATTTATGTATACATGCATAGTTATATATTTGTACTATAGCAATATATATGTGTATTACATTAAACACCAAGAGAGCATAATATAATTAAGTTGAGGTTAAACTTAACTTTTTTTTTTTTTAAGATTCATTTATTTGAGGCAGGGAGGGGGCAGAAGAATTGAGAATCTTAAGCAGACTCCACCCTGAGCACAGAGCTCAGCACAGGGCTAGATCTCACCACCCTGAGATCACAACCTGAGCTGGAAATCAAGAATCCAACGCTTAACCAACTATGCCACTCAGGCATCCTAAGGGTAAACTTATTTTTATTTTTTATTTTATTTTTTTTTAAGATTTTATTTATTTATTTGACAGACAAAGATCACAAGTAGGCAGAGAGGCAGGCAGAGAGAGAGGAAGGGAAGCAGGCTCCCTGCTGAACAGAGAGCCTGATGTGGAACTCGATCCCAGGACTCTGGGATCATGACCTGAGCCAAAAGCAGAGGCTTTAACCCACTGAGCCACCCAGGTGCCCAAATGTCTGGCTCTTGACTATGGCCCAGTCATGATCTACATGTCATGAGATAGAGCCCTGTGCCGAGCTCTGTTCTCAGGGCGGAGTCTGCTTAAGTTTCTCTCTTTCTCTCTCTCTCTGCCCCACCCCTGACTCTGGTGCTTTATAAAAAAAATTTAAAAAAAGACATGTAATGTAAGGTCTCCCATTGTTAAGTATGTAAAATAACATTAAACTCTGGGGTGATCATTGACTGGCACTGCACACACACATATAAAGTGGGACATCCAAATAATTTTGACATTTTGTTTCAATGATTACAAATGTTAAAAATTCTTGTTCACAAAGATATAATGTTACAAGCAGAATTTAAGTTTCATAAATTCTTAGCTCACTTCATAAGATCAAGATGGGTTCTCTTAAGGAACAGCAAACATTTTCAAGGCTGTTTTAAACTCCAATTGTGGTGAGTCTTTGACCTAAAACCAACATGTTCTTTGGCTCACTCAGTCCACATCTTCAGTATAGTTTATATCAGAGAGGGACTGTGAGTCCATAATTCAACTTTAATGTCCTCAAGATAGAGATAAATTTTGAAAAACTTCTGAAGAGTTTCCACGTGTATTCTGATTTATCTTTTCAGAAACTGACAGAATTTTTTAACTCAACTCCATCTTGGAAAAGCACCTCCTCTAGCAATTGAAAGTCTGTAAGAGTGTTGGCCTCTACTTTCTCCTTCCATATCAGTAGCTAAGGCAGGAAAGTTTTTTAATTTTTCAGTAGCATCCATAAAGGTAACTTCAAGAACCTGAATTGAAAGATTTATTATCTTATTCACATGGTTTAAAATATCTACAAGATAAACCAACTCATGGATAAAATTCTTTCAGAAAGGTGTTATTAAGAGTAGGTTTTCTTTTTCTTTAAGAAAAAATAAAATTCTGCCCTTAGTGTGTGTTAATAGGGCCTAGCAGTTTGTCTTACAAAGGCCCTCTGTGTGGTAGAAAAGCTCCTTGTATTCTACTCCTATTTCTTGACAAAGTCTTTAAATACTATGATTTGGAGACCCGCTCCTGATAAAGGCAATGACTTTATGGCATTTACCAAATTTCCAGAATTGTTGAAGGAACCTAAACCTAATGTAAATACATGTCTGGATGAGAAAGAAATTAAGTGACACAAATGTAAGGAGCTTCCAGTTTCACTATATACCAAAAGCAGATGCATCATCAAGTATTGTAGAAGCACCATCTGTGCAGAGTCTGAAGCTTTTATTTCTAGGCAAAGTTTTGTTTGAGGAAAAAAAAAACTTTTTACCATCTCCAAAATACTAAAGGGTTTCGTAGTTTCCAAGAGGGACTCACAAAATAAGAATTTTTAAAAGTACATCAGCCTCCACACAGGGAGCAAAAGCAAGGATCTGGCTACAGTGAAAAATGTTGATCTCAGGGTTGTGAGTTCAAGCCCCATGTTGGGCATGGAGCCTACTTTCAACAAAACTAGTACGAAAAATGTCTGTTTACATGCAGCCATATACTAAGGGAGAATGGCAAAACTGCCAATTCTAAGTGACAGACTTCAGAATGAATTTTTTTAAATCAACTACTCTAGATCAGATGTCACCATTTAACGAGTGTTGCTATCAGCTTTTTCCTTCTGCTCCAGTCCACAAAGCAGCCCATTTTGGCTAGGATATATGGCTTTTCTCTCCTCTTTTATTTGGCAAATCCAAATTTGGAAATATCCTATACAGAATTAAGAATTCTCATTGAACCTTCCTTCCAGTTTTTCAAACTCTTAGAAAACTCTCAAAGCCACATATATAGGATGACTGAAACCATGCTTCTTCCAGAAATGTGTCTAAGAACCACTCTATTTTCAAAGTAGTGATGCACAGATATTTCAAGATATCCCCAAACAACTGTACTACACTATTAAAGACTATGCAACTTCTATTCATGACAGAATCACAGGTACTCCTAGCACTAATGTAGGTTGTTAACTACGATTCATAAATGAAATTCTAAATTTCAGTTAGATGTTTGTGAAAATCAGGATTTAATTATTTCCCATCCAAGCTCATGTCCTGAAATCCATCTCTATGCCCAGGTTAACAACAAGTAACATGTTAAAAAAATAAATAAATAAGTGATATGCAGAGGGAAAAATGGCCTGAAGTTCTACCCTATATCATGGGAAGTAGATAGGCTGGCTGGTGAAATTAAGGAAGTAAGGACAGAAAGACTGAAAGAGAAGTAAGGGGACAAATTTCTCAGAATGGGTAAAGAATGTGAAGACACCTGTCCATTTAAACACACACTAGAGGCATTCACAGTAGAGGCAGTTCTCAACAGTACGGTAGACGAGATGATCAGTCCAGTGGGTGTCAAGCAGTCACTTTCCGCAATCATCTGATACCAGCTTAATGGGTACAATGCCTGCTCATGTACAAAGTGGCTGTACTTGTCTGGATGAGGACTATTCATATTTTCAGCAGCATGGTCTTAGATTCATCAAAGTTGATCTGATTACTTCCAATATTAAGTGTCCAATATGTCATCAATGGAGACCAGTGCTGAGTGGCACCAGTCCCTGCAGAGACCAGACAGATACCAGGTAGCAAGCTGACTAAATTAGATTCCTCTAATCATGGAGTGATCAATGCTTTGTATTCACAGAATTAGACACACATTTCAAGTGTGTTTTCCTTTCCTACCCAAACTGTGTCTGCTAAAGCCACTACTGATAGACTTGCAGAGTATCTTATCCAAGACTGTGGTACCTCATACAATGTTCCTTCATACCAGGGACATATTTAATAATATTCAGACCATGGGTCACACTGAGGAACGAACTATACCTATACTCAGATGCAGCTGGCCTGATAAAACAGTGGGAGAGCTTAAGGGTTTAGTTAAGTACCAGCTGGAGAAACACCTCATGAGGTTAGGCTACTTTCTTGCAGGATGCAAAACACACCCTGAACCAGCAGCCTCTATAGGGATTCATCTTTCCCAGTAGGGATCCTGGGTTCAAGAAACTAGTAATAGAAATGTGAGTAGTTTTCTTATTATTTAAAGAATTTTTGTTTCCCATTCCCATAGCTTTGGGCTCAATGGGTTTGTAAGTAATGGTTTCAGTGAAATGAAAGCTGAGATTCCCCCTAACCACTTTGGGCTTCTCATACTACTGAACAAAAAGGAGTGTAAAGGTGTTATTCCAATGGCAGGTATGCATGTGCACGAGCCATTGCTGGGTGGGGAATGGACTGCTGATACTCAATAAAAACAAGCATTAGGTTTGAAATCCAAAGTATTTACCAGAGTTCCTTTCTCTACTCCCCAGCCCAGTGGCCTTGATCAAGAGAACACATTAAAATCAAGTTGGTTAAGACTTCTGACCTTATGGGAATACAGATCTCAGAATCCTTAGCAGTAAGGAGAAAGAATCCCATACAACCTATGGGTCTGGCAAAAGAAAGGAGAACATGGAATTGGTGGTAAGAGAAAACAGCTGTGTTTATCTACATGGACCTCCAGATAAGCTATAGAATAAGGAATAACATACAGGTATGTTCTATGTTACTTAATTATTTAGTTTCTCCCCTACTCCCCCAAATACTTTATATAAAGAATATCAGTAGTGATTAGTAGGTTAGGTTTCCCATATGAGTAAAGCTGAATTGCTGGAATTTTTGCATTTGCTATTTGGAGAATATGAACTTCTCACACGAAGAACAGGAATGGATTCTGCAGGACAAAGGGGGTGGGCTGAACTGAATATTTTCTATATCTCCTCCAGATCCACTCTTTCCTTTTCTAGCTACCCTGTTCTCTACCCTCAGGCTGATCCATTTGGCTCACAACAAGACTCCCATGGCTCTGGCTTCTGGTTGGGTGTAGCTAATAGGGAGATCCAACAGGAGATCAGAGGAAGAAGAGAGCAAGCACCCAGAGTATTTATTTGAAGAAATGGGCCTGATTTTTCTCAAGCTGGCCTTTCATGTACAATTCTGTCCTTCTGAGTTTGGATTCTGATAATTCCTCTCTTTTCTCACCCCTTTGGACTTAGGGATGTTAATAGGTCTATACCTTCTATTGGTAACTTTATTAAACCCTCTTGGAATCACCCTAATGTGAGTACACTGTCTGCTTCCTTTTGGAGTCTGGTCTGATACAGGGATTCCCTGAGAGGAAAAATGTCAAGTCGGATCTCAAAGGATGCATGGAAGATTCCCAAGGCAAAGTGTATACGACAGAGAAAAGCATCCATTTCATCAACATTTCAGGACTTAGAGGACTGACAGAGTCTGATATGTTCTAGAAACCACACGGTTACTTAGCTGTAGCATAATCTTAGCAGAAACATGATGGAAAATGAAGCTGGAAAATGCCCAGATCACAAAGAACCTGTTAAAAAAGAGAAAGCAGGCCCAAAATGGAATCACTTGTGCTGAGCCCATGTCACCTAACTGACACTTAATACCTAACCAAACCACGGTTTCAGCCTCTCCCAGAAATGGAATCTTAGCCAGTCAGTCTCGATTTCCTTGTCAACATTAGTGACGTAATCCACTGGACGGACACTTGCCATCCCCTAGGTGGGTGATCTTGCCTGAAACAATACGCTCTCTGCTAGAAAAAACTTCCTTACCTTGCCTCCTCCTGCTGATAAAAGTCATCTATTTTGCACAGCTCCTCAGAGCTCCTTTCTATCTGCCAGATGGGATCATGATTCTTTACATTTACTCAGGTGAATTTTTGTTTTTTAGCAAGCCTTAGTTCCAAAGTATAGAACATCATTCTAAGAGTGGTGGGAAACAGAATTCAAAACTGTTTTCTGATTTTAGTCACTAGAATTTATTACCTTTCCCTTCTGAAAACCACTGCCTTATTGGAAATAAATCCACATAATGATTTTGCCTCCACTGGGTGAAAAAAAAAAAAGTCACTTTAAAAAGGGCCATGACATCCTCTCTACATTTGGCTCAGAAATAACTCTCATCCTGTCAGATGCCAACGTGGCGTAGGGAATCACCTCGGCCCCCTCTATTCTGCACCAAAAGAACAATTTCCCCTCTTTCATTTTCCTTTCTCCATTAAGCAGTTGAGCAGGCTCCTGAGAGAATCCTGACTCTCTGTTTGGCAGGGTGTATGGACATGTATAGAATAGCATTTTTGCTTTGTTTAGAAACATCTGTGGGAAATCATGGGCATCAAGATGGTATATATGGCAAGAGCTGGGGTTTCTGATACGAAGCCCTTTCTTTGAGCTGAGTGGCAGCCCCTGTAATCCTTGGGGTTCCTCTGGTAGTTTGCTGACTATCTCTAATGCCAGCTTGCTTCGAAACACTTAGCTGGCTTTTACAGAGTTCCTGGGAGGATGTGTCTTAAGTTCCAAGCACTTCTAGACTTTTGAATGGC
The DNA here is from genome assembly GCF_963455335.1 of Martes martes. NCBI lineage: Eukaryota > Metazoa > Chordata > Mammalia > Carnivora > Mustelidae > Martes > Martes martes. The sequence continues at coordinate 42,477,906 of NC_137894.1, forward strand.
ACCAATATCCTTCAAAGCAAGAGGACTGTTTAGGAGGCAGACTGTCCAAAGTTGTTTTAACTAAATGACACCCCTCCCTTGGTAAAATCTTCTTGGTTTTTGCAAATACATAAATGACCGTCTGCATTCTTTTTTTTTTTTAAAGATTTTATTTATTTATTTGACAGACAGAGATCACAAGTAGGCAGAGAGGCAGGCAGAGAGAGAGGAGGAAGCAGGCTCCCTGCTGAGCAGAGAGAGAGCCCAATGCGGGGCTCGACCCCAGGACCCTGGGATCATGACCTGAGCCGAAAGCAGAGGCTTTAACCCACTGAGCCACCCAGGCACCCCGACCGTCTGCATTCTTTAGGCAAATTACCTTAGGCAAATCTACAGCATCTGAGCCCTCCGTATCACTCATGTTACTAATCAGCACACTCATTCTTTTTGAGATACCATGCTACAGGTTTGATGGGGCTTCCGCAGACACCGGAAGCTAAGGCTCTAATCTCTAATGCATCTTCAGCCTCCTCTGCTGCAGAGTGGGATTCAGCACATTAACGGGCCTGCTTCTCAGCTGTCCAAGGACTTGATTTAATTACATTGCAAGTCTCTGTCTTCATTGGAAGTCTCCCCACATGCTGTTTGCTCCATTATTATGGATTGCATTTCCTCTCTGCTGCAATGTCTCATTCTGCCCTTCCTTGGGCTTTAGTGGCTAATAGACATTTGCATTAATTTTCATTTCTCCTGGTGCTTAATAAACATCCTCTTAGGTGCTCATCCTGGAAGGAGAAAAACCATTTAGCTGAACCAGAAAGTTGAACTCCAGACCGTGCCTAGAACCCAAACCTGTGTTTCTAGCGACACTGTCTGCCTTACTTTTCACAGCCTCTAAGATATGACTCCAGGGACCTAGCAGAGACCCTGCCCCTCCCTAAATTGCTTAGACCTATCTGAGGTTTTCTAGTAGCCATACCTGAGTTCACCTTATAAAAGTCACACATACAGACACACACAGGTGTGCAAATATGCCTGCATCTGTTGACCCAGAAATGGTTAAGTAAATTAAAACAGTCATTGGACAGAAGACTGTACTGTCACTAACATAATGTATGTAAAGACGAGATAAATCATTGTGAGAAAATATTTACATTGTGCTGTCAGCAGGAAACAAATGGTACATATAGCATTAGTACCATTGTGTTTCAAAATATACATATGCACATCCCTATGCATAAGAAAACGACTAGAAGGAGATCTATCAAAATATTTATAATGGTCATGGTTAGGGTTAAAACGTCTTGGAAAGAATTCTTTTTCTTTCAATTCGTAGAGAAAAAAATTTTTTCTAGGACAGAAAATAATAACCTAAAAAAATGAAAGAAAAAGCATATACATTTCCTCATCATTGGAGACCCCAAATAATGAAGCTCCAATGAGAATAAAACACAGAAAAGAGATGTAAAATGCAACTGGATGGACAGCCAGAAAATTAGGAGCAGAGTCTTACATCAGCAGGATTCCAAGAACTTTATTTAACCAGTGGGTCTATTACACAGACACACCATGAGTGTGTTAAAATCATGGCTGGAGGGAGCAGGAAGGTTTCTAGCCTCACCAATACGTAGAGAATGGGGCAAACTTGTGGAGAAAGCAATCACCTGCACAGCCAACAGGCCAGAAGAGATGGAAAGAATAGGACAGGAAACCAACTTGTGTAACAGACATCCCCTCTGGGTCTGACTCTGATTATAAGATTAAGAATACAAATTTAAGGGGCGCCTGGGTGGCTCAGTGGGTTAAAGCCTCTGCCTTTGGCTCAGGTCATGATCCCAGGGTCCTGGGATCGAGCCCTGCATCGGGCTCTCTGCTCAGCGGGGAGCCTGCTTCCCTTCCTCTCTCTCTGTCTGCCTCTCTGCCTACTTGTGATCTCTGTCTGTCAAATAAATAGATAAAATCTTCAAAAAAAAATACAAATTTAAGTACAAAAATAAACATATAAAATAAATCACCACAAATTACAAATATAAGAAGTTGACAAATATAAAAATGTTTTGCTTACTTAACTGCTCTATACACCTCTAAAATGGGGTATTTTTCCTACATTTTTAACAGCATACTCTGTTTCATGTAGCAATTATTCTATAATATTTCCTATCTAAAAATTAGAAATATAATTCAGTCTTTCCTCTGGTGTGGTTAATTGAATTTTTTTTTTTATTTTGAGATAATTTTAGACTCACAGAAGAGATATAAAAGTAGTACAAAGAGTTCACCCAAACTTCCCCTAATGTTAACATTTTACATAGCTGTAGCGCCATCATCAAATGCCAGAAATTAACATTGGTATAATCTTATGAACAAAACTACAAACTTTACTTTTTCCACTTAAGTCCTTTCTCTATTCCAGGATTCAATCCACACTGCATTTAGTTGTTGTGTCCCCTTAGTCTCCTCTAGTCTGTAACAGTTCCTCAGCCTTTCCTTGTCTTTCATGATCTTGGCCTTCTTGAAGAACACTGGTCAGGTGCCTTGCAGAAGTTCCCTCAGTTTGAATTTCCTGGTGTTCTCTCAAGATTAAATTGAGCTTATGGGTTATTAGAAAGAATTCCACAGATGGCATGTGTCTCAGTGCATAACATCAGGGGCACAGGATGTTGCTCTCCTCTTACTGCTGGTGTTAACCTTGATCACTTGGTAAAGGTGGCATCTCCAGGTTTCTCCACTAGAAAGTTACTATTTCCCTATTTTTATTTAATAAATGTTTGGAAGGAGATATTTTAAGATTATGCAAAAATCCTGGTTTGCCTTAGACCTTCATCTTCTAATTTTATCATCTGTTAGTGGAGCTTGCTCAGTGACTATTATTGAGGTAATACTATGGTTTTAATGGTGATTTCCTATTTCTCTCATACTTTTGGCATTTATTAAATGGAATTCTTTTATATGTCCCTTCTACCACATTTATTCATTTAGCAGTTACTTTTCATATGAGTATAGACTCATGGCTACTTATTCTTTGAGTTATAATCCAATACTATCCTAATTGACTTTGTTGCTCAAATTCTTCTAGTTTTAACCATTAAGAATTATTTCAGATTGATTCCTGTGTCCTTCAATATGTACCCCTCCCCCTTTTTTAAGAACTTCTTTACTTTCTGAAACCATAAGATGCTCCGTGCTCATCCTGTCTTCTCTCTATACCAGCCCTGGAATCAGTCACTTACCTTTTGGTGGAGAGTAGTATTTAGAAACCAAGATGTGGACCCTAGTTGTGCTTATTGCTCCTGAGGTTTCACTGCTTCCAGGCCCTCTTAGTGGACAAGAGACTGTTTTTGCATGTACATTAGCCCACACATGCACACACATCTGTATTTATTTTTGTACCTATCTGTATGTGTTATATACACCAATAGTTCCCACTAATTCTCTGAGTGCATTCCAGTCACACAAGACTCATTCTACACTTTCCTCTTTCCTTATTTCTAATTTGGTTTTCTCACAGTGAGAAACCTGGCTCTTATTATCGACAATACATTTTCTTATTTGTTCAACCTAGTATACATAGAAAGCAGTTTCAGAATCGTTAGCCCATATCTCTGTAGGAAAAGTATGTGTGTGCAGTTCTTTCCATCTTTAGCCTTACGGTATCAAGCCAAAACCCAAATTTCCAGAAGTACTTAGGTCAGCTTCTTTCTCCTCCACTCCCTTCACTGTTATGTCAGTGGGCCTCAAAAAGGGCTACTTTGCCCCCAGGGCACAGGTTTAGTCTGCAGACTTTTCAGTTGTCTCAACTGGGGAGGGAGTACAGACACCCAGTAAGTAGAGGCCAAGGATGCTCCCAAACATTCCACAATGCCCAGGATAGCTAGAGATAAGAAATATCTGGCCCTAAATGTCAGTAAATTCCAAAATGTATCTCTTTTTCTTATAGATGTTCTCCTTTTAATAGAATCTGAAATTTTTTATGACAATTCTGACATCAGAAAGTGAAGAATTTGTATTGACTCCATCATGTATCTTACTGCTTTCATTTCATGGTCTCTGAATCTTCGTCTGAATTCTCTCCTAGTTCTTTAATAAATGAAGGTGACAAAGGAAAGTATTCTTCACATGGGTCCAACTTGGGAATCTGTAAATTCTTACTTGTTTTAATACTGATATGTTCCCAGTGATCTTTGCAAACTGCAGTCAAACTGGCATATTTCCAGCCAACTTTCCTTTTGCAGAATCCCAAATATCTGTGGTCACTCCACACCACCTGGACACAAAGAGAAATGTGATGGAGAAGAAACTAAAAGGAAAGAGGCTGTGGTCTTAACTGATTGCTATTAAAATATCTTACTTTCGTGAATTTTATAAAAACATGAGATTACTTTGTTTGGGCTTCTTTTTAGGGTCTTGGATGAGATTTGTGATGAAGGTCCCTAAAACCTTAAACTCTATTAGCTTCAAAAAATCATTTTCTACCCAGAGGACCCAGATGGTTGCACAAAATCCAGGCCTTTGAGAACCTTGTGATTTAGGAAAGAAGGATATCCGTGTTCAGCGGTGTCTCAAGAGATAGTAACCGCCAGACATGCAGACCAGAGCTTTGTACAGCCCTTCTAACACCCACCAAGAAACTAAACATCCAGGAAGTCTTTGGTTCTGAATAGCGACCCCTTTTCATGGCATCAAATGACAGCCTCCTCACACTGACCCCTAGATGGCTCTGGAGGCCAAGGCTAGGCTAACATCTGAATTTTCCTCTGCCCTTTCATTTTTACACAGGAAGAGGGAGTAGAGAAAGAGCTTGAAAGAAGAGAAAGTACATCAAAAATATCATCATCCTAAATACTGTGATTTGAAGTCATTTTTCACTGCCAAGAAAGAAAAAAAATAGTAGTCAAGCCTCTAAAGGCAATGTTTACTCTTCCCGGGAGAGGACATATGGGAGAGCTTCTGACAAGACTGTCAAAAGTGTGTTCAGCAATTTAACTAGTAATAATAGTGAAAAACAACAAATAAAGCTTTGAATTAATCCAGCATCTTTCATCTCTATATATCAAAGAGTGCTGCCAATGTTCGTGATAACAACATATCTGTGAAACACAGAGGTGGCAGGCATTGTCATTCCTCAGTGACAGATGAAAGAACAGAGAAGCTAAGAAACTCTCCGCCAGTGAATCAGCCAAGGACCTACGAGGGCAGATCAGCCTCTCTCCAGATCAGCACCTCCCTGGCGCTGTTGGAGCAAGTACTCCAAGGCAATCGGGTTTAAGGACTACCTGAATGTGAATAACACAAGTACAAGAGCCTCTGCTCTCCCAAAATTTGGTGACAAAATACATCCACCAAAAGAATCTTACATCTATGCAGGTCAATCAGCAGGACACTGTCAAGGTCAGCTGGTCAAAGACCCTACTAGATATGCTCTGGGAAAGTACCACCCCCAAAGAGTCTACCTTCGGGGAGTTCATAATAAATGGGGTGAAAAAAGGAACCAAGGAAGCTGCCTACGGTTTTCCTCAAGTGCAGAAGCACGGAGCTCTGTGCCTTTATCCCTCTGTTCCCTCTCCTTTGCTTGTCGCCTTTCATGACGCTATGGAACGATCACCTACTCTATCAAGCCTCTCCTTCCACACACCCAAGGAAGGAACTTTCTTCCTTTTTGTACCTTCCAGGTTCTATATAGATTTCTGTCACAGTCCTTGTAACTATACTTGTTTACACACATACTTGTTTACATATCCATCTTCTCTACCAAACTCTCAGCTGTTTGTCAGGGGGAATGTATTACCGTTTTCTCTGTTTGTACAAAGCTCAGCACAACGCCACACTCATACCACAAGTTCAGCAACTGGTTTCAGAAAGAGGAAGGAAGAAAGAACAGAAGGAAGTACAAATGGACAGAGGGAGGGAGGGAAGGAAGGAAAAGGAACCAATATCTTCTGTATAGCTACCACTGGTTTGCCAGGCATTGTGCTAGGGCATTATCTCTGTTCAGTGTTCAGTATGTGCTTCTCATTTGAAGGCTTGTGTCTTTTTTTCAATTTCAGAATCTTCTCAGATTTTATCTTTTTGAAAACCGCTCTCTCCCATTCCTTCAATTCTCTATTTCTGGGAGCCCAATGGAAACTCTGTCTATCTTCCATGACTCTTAAGTTTTCTCCTTTATTTTCTATCTCTTTATCTCTTTGAAACACGGAGTGAACTTCCTAGTGTTATCCCCCAAATCACCGGTGCTCTCTCGCACACAGTGAGTCCAGAGTTGATCTCATCTCCTGAATGTATTTTTATTCCAACTACTTGAGTTTTCATTTCCAGAGTCTAATTCATTCATTTTCACATACACCTGTTCTTGATTTCTACCTGCCTGATTTTGTTTCATATTTTCTTGCTCTTTAGGTGTTATTCCTTTCTTCATCTCACCTTTGATAATCTCAAACATACTCATTTTAAAGTCATTATCAGTTTGCTCTATTATTCACTTTCAATGGGAGTGAAGTCTACTGATGGTTGAGCTTATTGGCTGTCATTCTCAGCATTCATTTTCTTCATGTGTTTAGAACTGTAGTTAGCAAGTTCCCTCTCTTTCCTCTCATCCCTCCCAATCTGGGAGTTGTTCAGTTTCCTCCCTTAAGACTGTTAGATCCGATTATGTTGACTCAGGGTTCTTATTCTGAGGTGATCTTGGGGATATCACAGATCAATTAGTTGGCCAGCAGTGGATAGTTGAGGTCCTGTGGTGTAGTTTCTTCTGCCCTTCCCCTCACCTGGGCATTCAGCTCTAGAATATGCAGCATCTCCGAACAGTAATTGAAGTTTCTTCCAGCCCCCCCTTGTGAAGAGCTGGCAGTAAGCCCTTCAGTTTCTCCCATTGAGCTAGGATCCTGCTCCCAGGTATGAGCCCAGAACTTTTAGTCCCTGTCATCTCACGGAAGCCATATTTCAAACCCCTCTGCCCATTCCCACATCCAAGAGCCCAGAAAGTCTGTAATCTCAATTGCCATCTTAGTGTTATTTCCTATTGAATGTGGTTATGTTAAAGTTCTTTTTGAAATATTTAATCTAACATTGCAATGTATTTGACATCAAGAGGCTTTCAAAGCAGGAACATCATCTTGACCTGAAATCCCAGTCTGGGCATTTTCACAGCTTCAGTCAGCAAACAATGATCCCCAGCTGCCCAAAATGTACCCTGTCCCCTACAGGCTCAGCGCTCCAGGCCTTGGTCTTGAGCCAGTGAGAGTCACACCTGGGAACATGCAGAGCCCTGCCTGTGAACTAGCAGTGCATGCAGAGAGTCTCTAGCTCACATACCTGTGCACTGCAGGGTGGAGCCAGCTCTTGATTTCCATAAGAGGATTGAGCTGCAGTTCCCCATAAAGCAAGCACCCCACCATTTGAGCCCACACTGCCCAAATCTGCCTAGAAGTCTCATTCTTTGGACCCTCTTAACCTAGCCTTGTCTAAATTTATGTTTCAGACCCTCACTTAAAAAAAAGACTTCCACCTAATACTATCACTTCAGTCTCAAAGTATTCTCAGACCCCTTAGTGTGTGTGTGTGTGTGTGTCTGTCTGTCTGTCTGTGTGAGGGGGTTCCCACACATCCAAACAGTGCTCCAACACTGGCTGGGTGTTCTACAATTCAACTCAATCCTGACACTACCTTTCTGGAGATAACATCAGGTCCCACAGGTTAAGGGTTCAGTCCCACAAGATTGCCCCCAGCCCCAACTTCATACACCAATCACCAATCCAAGTTGTCATCTGTACTTCTGACCAACTGGCTATACATCAAAGGTTCCAACAACTCCCTCCATGGGTTTGATGATTTTGCCAGAGCTGCACACAGAACTCAGAGAAACACTTTACTTACTAGATTACTGGTTTACTATAAAAGGATATAACTCGGGAACAGCCAGATGGAAGAGATGTATAGAACAGTATATGGGGAAAGGGTGTGAAGCTTCCATGCCCTCTCCAGGCATGTAGCTCTTCCTGAATCTCCATGTGTTCACCAGCCCAGAAGCTCTCCAAACCTTGTCCTTTTGGGTTTTGATGGAGGCTTTATTACATAGGCCTAGCTGATTAAATCATTGGCCTATGGCTATTGAACCCAATCTCCAGGCTCTCTCCCCTACTCAGAGATTGGGGGATGGGACTGAAAGTTCCAACCCTCTAATCACTAGGTTGGTTTCCATGGCAACCAGGCCCCATCCAAAGGTGCTTTCAGAAAGTCACCTCATCAACATAACAAAAGACAACTTTATGGTTCTCATTACTTAGGAAATTCCAAGGATTTTAGGGGATCTGTGCCAGGAAAGGGGATGAAGACTAAAGGTACATTTCTTATTATAAATCATATCACACCCACACACCTGAGACTGAACAATAGACAAGACATTCACGCATATTCTCACGTAATTCTTACCACAGTTTGTAAAGATATTGTTACCATTTTTATCCACCTTAACTATAATAGTAATATTTACTGCCTGTTCAGAATGTGCCAGGATCTGTGCCAAGTACCTTACCTGCAATAATTCACCTGATACTTGCAACAACTCTATAAAGTGGCTACTACTATTCTCTCCCCATTTTATAGATGCAGAAGCTGAGGTTCAGGTTAACTGCCATCTGTAAGACCCTAGAGATACTAAGTGCTGGAACCTGGATTTGAACCTAGGCTCACCTCAACTGAAAGGCCATGCCCTTAGATGAACGCTACATTGCCAAATCTATCTTAACACTGATCTTGCCCTACTTCTCTGTAGCATTTCACAATAACTGTTGCCTTCTTCCTAGGGAGTACCTCCTCCTCTTCAAGCTTCCCGGACACCTGGAGTGAATTTCCTCTAACCTCTGTCTCTCTCCTTGGTTCTCCTTGTTCCACACACGGGATTCCCCAAACTCCCACCTTCTCACAGGTACCACAGACTCTTCGATTGTAACATCTCAACATGTTCCATTCTGAGCTCGTTACTTACACCCCCTATCTCAGTTCCTGACAACACCATCCAGCCAGACTCCCAAACCAGAAGCCAGAGTCAGCTCTCCACCCCGTCGCTTAATCCTCCAGCCCATCAACAGACAGTAGCAGCAGATTCCCTCTCCTGAGCTAACTGATGCTGTCCCACCCTTACATCGCCATTACCTATAGAAGATGGCCCACAGGCCTCCCCCAGCCAGCCAGGACCCACTTTCCATCCTCATCATTCATCCCCACCTGCCACACCCAGAACCCTAGAGCCCTAGTCATCTCAATCACCTGCCACTTCCCACAGGTCAAGCTCTTTAGTGGTACCAGGCCTTTGCCCTGACTGTCCCCTCCTCCCAGAGCACAGTCATCCTTTTTCCATCCACTTTCTATCCAAACATCTTCAACTCTGTGAAGCCATCCAGAAAGTCCTCCTCTTGGGTTCTGAGCAAGGGAAAGGTGCTTACTTCTCAGGTCACCCTGGACCTAACAGCAGAGCCTAGTGCTTTTATTCTGAGCATCCTGCTCCAGTAGCACATTCCAGGCATTGGGAACTCTCTGTGGCAAGTAAGCACAGGGAGTCCCCTCTTCTTTCTGTCTCCAGCCCCAGCCCAGCTTCTAGCCATCATCAAACATTTAGGTAATTAACTGGCAACCGGCAACAGATACAAAAAATCAGTTTCTCACCCCAACAGTGGCGTATAATGTTCAATTCTGTTTTTCCAAGGGAAGTGATCAGAAGCCTGTGCACACATAAGAGACGTTTTGACAGAGGTGCCAACATCTGAAGTCAGCGAGAAGGCTTAAATGAAAGAATTAAAGAGAAATCTTTAATCTCAGCCATAGTTCTATGCAGAAGGCTACAATGCCAAAAATCTGCATTTAATAGGGACTGGGTGGCATAAATGCCATCATGACTTCGAGTGGCACTGAAAGAAGTCAGTGGTGATGCTCTGGGTCTCTCAGGCACCTCACACACCCCCACATCCCCACAATGAGCCAGTCCAAACTTCTGACTTATCACCCCGACAAGCTGTTGAACTGCATCTCCTAGTTCCCAGTCTATTCCATATCAGTTCAAATCCAAATGGAGAAATACTTAAGCTGGAAAGGGTAATCAAAAAAGAAGTACAAATGGCTAATAAATAAATGAAAAAAACCAAAATAAACGCCAGCAGTAATGAAAGAAGTACAAATCAAGACATGATACTATATTCCATCTGTCCAACTGGCAAAATTAAAAGAAACTCTTTCCTGCTGGGGAAGGTGCTGGCTGCCCACCAGTTGTGCCAGGCGTGTGTGAGGAAGTGAGCAGAAGACAAGGCAGAAGAAACCTCTGTAACCTTCAGTAGTCTTCAAGGGTCAACTCCCCTCTGTCCTCACCCATTTCACAGTTAGCAGAGTCTTGCTGAGCTTGAGGTGGGGAGCATGTGCTTGGGGAGCGTGGGGGTAAGAGTGCAGGGAAACGATGCCCTCAACACACACGCGCGTGCACACACACACACACACACAGATCTGCGGTGTCTAAACATGAATGCAGCCATGTTTTATCCAGCCCTGTCATGTTGATACTTCAAGGAAGGCATGGCTAAATCCTGCTGTTATTGGCTTATTATTCAGAAGTAGAATCTCGGTTCATACCCAAATCTGTAGAAAATTGGCAAACAATTAGATGTTGTTTCAGAAGAAAAAGTGTTGGGTGTCTTCAGAAAAGAGATTACCGCCAACTGGGCTATGAGGGTGGGAACAATTTTGATAAAGGTATAAGGAGAAAAATGTTCTAGGGGCAAAGGAAAGACTGAGGTCACAAATGGTGACATTTCAATGTGCTAATTTAATCACTGAGGTCCTTTCCAGCCTTCACGTTTTTCCAACCTGGTACTTTCCCTCCTGTTAACTGAGTGAGTTCCAGTAGACCCAGGAAATGGATGGAAACTTCAGTTATGTGCCAACCACTGTCATCCTGCACAAATAAGCTAATTTAATCCTCAAAACACCTTTGAAGTGAGCATCCTTAGGTCTGTTTTCAGATGAGGAATCTGAGGCTTAAAGAAGACATGATTTGCCCAAGATCACAAAGCAAGTCAGTGCTGAGAAATCACACATGAACTGCTGTCTGCCTGGCTTTGACACCTTCACCCATTCTCTCTTCTATACTTATTGTCTCACTTCAAGACCACTTTCTTCTTTCAAAGTAAAGCCCTCAAATTGATCTACAGATTCAATGCAATCTCTATCAAAATCCCAGTAGGCTTCTTTGGTGAAACTGACAGGTTGATCTTAAAATTCATATAATAATTAAAGGGACTCAGAAGAGCCAAAATAATACCTAAAAAGAACAAAAGTAAAGGACTCACACTTTACAACTTCAAAACTTACTACAAAGCTACAGTAATCAAATCTGTGTGGAATAAAGTGCTGGCATAAAGACAGAAATATGTATCAGTGGAATACACCTGAGAGTCCAGAAATAAATGTGTACCTTAAGGACGAATGATTTTTAACAAGCATGCCAAGTAATTTAAGGGGGAAAAATAGTCTTTTCCACAAATAGTGCCGGGACAACTGGACACCCACATGCAAAGAATAAAGTTGGAATCTTATATCATATATAAAAATTAACTCAAAACAGATCAAAGACCTAAATGTAAGACCCAAAACTATAAAACTCTAAGAAGAAAACACAGGGGTGAATCTTTACAATCCTAGATTAGGCCAAGGTTCCTTAGTACCTAAAGAACAAGCAACTAAAGAAAAACAGACAAATTAAACTTCATAAAAATAAAAAACTTTTGTGCTTCAAAGGACATTGTAGAGAAAGTAAAAAGACAACTCACAGAATGTGAGAAAATATTTGCAAACCACATGTCTAATAAGGGTATTATCTCCAGAATCTATAGAGAACTCTTATAATTCGATAATAGAAAGACAAATGACCCAACTTTAAAAAAATGGACAATGGATTCGAATAGACATTTCTTCAAAGAACATATACAAATGGCCAATACACACATCAAAAGGTATTCAATATTATTAGTCATTAGGGAAATGCAAATTAAAACCACAATAAGACATGACTCCATACTCACCAGGATGGCTAAAATTAAAAAAAAATAAAAATACATAACAATAAGTATAAAAGTAGGTAAGGAGAAATTGGAACACTCATCCATTCCCCATAGAAATGGGGAAAGTGGTAGAGCTGCTTTGGAAAACAATATATATAAATACATAGTTACCATATGACCCAGCAATTCTACTCTTAGGTATATATACCAAGACCACTGAAAACTTCTGTTCACATAAAGACTTGTAAATGAAAGGTCACAGAAGCATTATTCATAATAGCTAGATTGTAGAAATAATCCAAATGTCCACTAAAACTAATGATGGATAATGAAAATGTGTTGCTCCTCTACAATGGAATATTACTTGGTCATAAAAAGAACTGGAACACCAACAGAGGTTACAGCATGGATGAGCCTTGAAAACATGATTTCAAGAAAGAAAAGCCTGTCACAAAAGACCACATATTGTATGACTCCATTTTCATGAAATTTCCACAAGAGACAAATTTAGAGAGACAGAAAGCAGGAGTGGGAATGGACATAGAAAATGGAGAATGAGTACTAATGGGCAAAGGGCTTCCTCGGGGATTAATGAAAATGTTCACAATGTGATCGCGGTGATGATTGCATAACTCTGTGAATCAATTATATAGTATGTGAGTTATACCTCAACGAAGCTGTTTAAAAATTAAAAAGTAAACTAGCCCATACTCGCTGACAGATGGAATGCACAGAAAAATATAACAAAGGACAAAACTGTCACCAGAGATAAGCATTACCAACAATTTGGTTTCTTTTCTTCTCAAATTCTTTTCAATACTGACTTTCATGGTCGAAATTATAAGCAGACACTACTTTATGTGAATTCACTTCTTGCCTCAGAATAACCCCCAGTGCCACAGTCCCTGGACATTCGGCCTATCCTCTGTCTCTACCTCCCACCAACCTCCCCTCAAGCCCTCACCCAGATGATATCCTGTGACTCAAATGTCCCTCCCATGACTGCCTGGCTGGAAAACCCCTACTTCTCCCCTCATCATCTGGCCAGATGTCTCCTCCTCATTGAAGCTTCCCCAGAACCTTCAGCAGTTGCTTCTGACGCTTCTCTCATGGATCACCCTTTGTTCTTGTGAGGGGCTCCTACTCCCGAACTGGGCTCTTCAGTTGCAGATTCAATATTAATTCCCTTTTAGGAGAAAGGGATTATGGGGAAGGAGAGTATTTTGGATTAGGAAGGAGAGGAGGTTGGACCTCCCTCCTCAAGTGCCCCTCCTTCCCCCTAGTGTCCCCAGCACCCATAGCCTGTCCACAAGCAAAGAGTGGAGCTTGACCCCCACTCTCCACAGATCTCTGAGGTTCCAGGAGAGGAGGCTGGTCAGTCAGCCTGAGTCTCCTCATGTGTCCGCTTGACCACAAAAATCTGGGTAGAGTGCATTCCAACTAACAACACAAAAAGATCGATCTCTCTTGCTCTCTCTCAACAGAGATGGACTTATTCTGAGATTGCAGAACTCAGGAAATGGAGCCCATCTCCTCGTTATCAATGTAAAAACTGAGCTGAGCTATTTGTGATCTAAATCAAAATAGAACTGTGTCTGGCAAACTCATTTTTCTCAGGCCCCGGCAGCTCCCCAAGATACATTGTCTACTGATGGGGGTTGGGGGAGAGACAATGGCAACTGCCAGGAGCCATTGATCACTTGTTTTATGTGCAGAATGAATCCTTAATCACTGTCGCTTCAGAAAGAAAGGGGAAATTGAGATGGATTCTCAAGTGCCAGAGGCAGAGAGCTTGGTAATTGTAGCTCTTTCATTAAAACTTTGGAGCGTAATAAGTTAGCCAGTGGTTGTTCATCTCCGCCTTGGTGACCACCGCCCTGGCAACCACGTCTTGGCTCATCCCTATAAGGGTGCGACGAAGAGTCCTAAGAGCCATGGGTAATCTCTCCTCAGTGTGAGCCCAGGGCTCAAGAATCTCATCAAATGGAATTTGACATCTCAGCTGGGCATGTGAGGAACTACCAGATGGACCCAACCTACTACTGCCTGAGCCTCGGTTTCCTTATTTGCAAATAGGAGCAAAACCCTGCATTGCCTCACTCACCTCCGCTATTTTACTCTTCTGCTCCACATCCTGCCCTAGTTCTTCCTGTTGGTGGTGCCATTTATTTATGCATTCATTCACCTTGCAAATAATTATTAACTGCTTATTATGTGCTCATTGGTTAGCAAGAAGAGTCAGGGTCCCTAACCACCTACTCCCTTGGGGCTTTTCACCTGGAGTACACACTTTCAGCAGGAGGCAATACCGCCCTTTGGTTCTGGGGAAACAGAAAAAAAAAATCTCACTCTTTTAATATATAAACAACAAATATTCATGCAGTACATGCAGTATGTAAACAGATATGCAGCATATTTAAAAATCTCACATGGGAAGGGAGGAATGATTGGGGGAAAATGTCTGAAAAGGTTCCTCAGGGGAGCAATAATGAAAAGACAGTCACTTGTCTACACTGGTTCAGAGTGACTTTCTGCCCTTTCTATCTGCCTCAGGGAGCACAACTCAGTACAGTACATGTCCCCTCCTACCAAAAAACCTCTGGACACCCACTTCTCTTTCCCCCTCCTCTTTGTTCCCATAGTGACCTCTACACAGCACTCATCCTCGAACCCTCCTCCAAGGCTCTGACCCATGGCTCTGTCCCCCACGCTGGTCCGTAGGATGCCTGTACACAAGACTCTCATACTGGTTTATGTTTAACCTTCAGGACCTAGGAGGTTGGCTGCACTTCGTAGGTGTTCAATAAATGTTGACTGGATGAATGAGTGGCAGTATACCTCTCACTCTGCAGTTCCCAGAGTGGAGAGAAAAAGAGTTAAAGAAACTAACACTTTACTGAGCCCCTCCTGTGTGCCATACACCATGACAGTCCATGGTATAGCCTACCTCCATTTTTACCACATTTTCACCACAGCCCTGCAGATGCCAGGGCAGAAACTGTTACCCCTTGAGAAACGAGAGTTCATCAAGGTCCTGTGCAGTAGTGTGCGAAAGCCAGCTTCTGTGGCTCCCCAGAGCCTATTAAATTTTCAGGGATTTTTCAAGTCAGGTGTTCAACTATTGATAGCTTGAAATTAGCTATCATGGGAGTATTTACACCATGGAAATGGGCAAACATTACACATCAGGGCTTTTCCTTCCCCCCTCTACAGCCAGTTTATTAGCATATCATTGGCTCCAGGCCTGGCAAGTGACAGCCAGGAAAGGGGACCGGGTTTTTCCATTTAACCACACTGCCAGCTGTGGGGGTTGGGGGTGGGCAGAGGGAGACATCCATCCGTGCCCATGAAGACTTGATCCAGGATCTCACCTGCTACCACTTTGCTTTCACTGAAATGGCTTTCCTTGCTCGTTAGTAAATTACTGTCAGGAAGTGAAAAAAGACGACACCTGAAAAATCACCCTTTTGGAACTTGGAATCACCTCTGCTCTCTATGACACAAAGGTCAGGAAAAAGAGTCCAGAAATCTTCCTTAGAATTGATACACCTAAGCCAGCATCCAAAAGGCTTCCAATTACCCTCATAGGGAGCCTTACAGAAGCCTTTCCTAGATACCACAACCGTTTGTCCATCTCTAGAGAGTAAAGGTTAGTTATGGCAGGCACCAAGGGTTTTGACCTCTGCATCTGTCTCCAGCATGCAGCCCAGTGCCCGGCACACAGTTTGGCACTCAGTAGATATGCCCGTGGAATAACATCCACCGGACCCAGATGCAGCTCACCGGGGGACCAGTCCCATACCATAACCAGGGATGGCAAGCAACACCTCCAGTAGATTGTCACAAACTGAGTCTACCTCTAAACTCTTTAAACAGCTCTTCTAATCCCTTGACCCTTTTGCATTTCCCACAAGACTCAAATAAAATTTCAAAATGCCTTGCCAATGCTCTGGCTGTAAGTTTGAAATGCTAAATGTCTTATTAGACAAAGGACTTTGGGCCTGACTCCTCTAGAATGCAGATCTGCTTGGAGTAGCATCAGCAAGAGCTGGAGTTTCGCCACATCACAGTGTCATTAGCAACCAGAGAGAGTTATTCAGCACATAGCTTTTAATGTCGAGTCTCCGTTTTCTGACTGCTTGACAAGCCAGAGAGGATAAATAAAGGAGGCTCCCAGTGCTTCTGGCTTTCTTTCACATTAGGTTCTGTGATGGGATCCCTGATTTAAGACCAGGACCCAATTGAGAGCTGTGCTCATGGCACAATAAATAATAGGGAAACATCAAGCCTGCACTGGTGTGCCATGTTAGTCCAGGACCACGTACTGTGTCATTATTTATCATCAAGCAAATCCTTATTTTGGTTTCTAGAAAGGGGTATCATAGAATTAATACTGAAAATGGAAAGAAAGAAGAATCCAGGGAGGAAGAGTGTCTTTGTTGGGGAGTAAGAGTCAACAGGTTAAAAAAAAAAAAAATTCAGTGGATGTGTTCAAAATTGTTATAAGAGACAGTTAAGGTTTTGTTTCTTCTGGCTGCTTTGTCATGATTTCTCCCAGTGTCCTCTTGCGCTGGACATTAGGAAAAAAGAGTAAAAAGGATTCCTTACCAACACTAATCAAGTAGCCTAGATTTTAACCGAATTCCATTGGGCTGAGAGTCTTTGAAACAAAGATTATTCATTACGTTACACCAAAATAGTTTACTTCTGTCCATTTGTAAGACTTTTTATATCAATAAATTCACAACAGAAAAAAATATTCCATGTTAACCCAACAACCCAAATATTTAGAAACCATATAGCCTCAATGTTATTATTAATGTTGTTATTCCCCCTTCACCCTCCTCTCCTTTTTAAATCTGTGTAACAACTTGTAAGTTACACTGAGTCACAGATGCAGGGACTGAGATACAGAGAGGTTGAGTGAGTTGCACAAAGTAACACAGCCAGCAAGTTTTGGGCCTGGGCTTCACTTGGGAGGTTGCTGTCTCCCTGTATATGGCTTCTACTAGCCTCACCTCTATCCCACCCCCAACTCCTGAGCCCTAGCCCCACTTCCTGATAACACTAGGGCAGCCTCACAAAGGCAGAGTGAAAGGGTGCCCTGGAGATGTCCCTCTCCTCCTCCTCCCACAGTGGTCTTGTCACTTCTAGGGAAGCCTAAAGTCTGAGTTCCCTTGAATTTCTGCCACTCCTGGCAACCAAGGCCTTCCCGGAGGGGTCAGTCATGGAACTGGGTGGGCAGGACAAGCCCCAGATTGGAAACACAAATGCAGCCAACAGCCGAAGACAGTGCTCAGCTCATCCACCCCACCCCTCCCTCCAAAATATCCCCACCGGGGACAACAGTGACAAGGATTAGCATTTGGGTTTTCCAAGCTATTGCTCACAACCAGGCCATGCAGTAAGTAGAATCAGCCTCGTTTTACAGATAAAGCAAATAAATGAAGCTCACAGGTGTAAAGTCATTTGCCAACGTCACAAAGTAAGTGGCAGAGTCATGACTGAAACCCACAACTTGGATTCCCAGATGCCTTGATATTTCCATATTAATAAAGTCCCAGTGTGGGCAACCTGTGGCGCCCAGCGGCTGATTCTTTATGCCTCTGTGGTTGCAAAGACCACAGACTCTGAAGTTAGGAGCCCTGGTGGAAATACAGCTCAGACACTTGGGCAGTTCCTCCCTCCCTCTGGGCCTTGACGCCCTCATTTCCCTAGCAAAGGGGAAGCAGGCAGCTGCCAGGTGTGCCGCGATAAGCCCCAGGACAAGCGCCCAGCAGGGCCGGGCCTGGGGCAGACAGTGGGGGGGGGGGGGTGTCCCACCGCATGTGGGGCCAGTCCTGCTCCGGTCCCCGCCTCCTTCACGGATGGTGGGTCTATTTAAAGCCATGGCGGGTGAGACAGCCTGTTGGAGGCAGGAGTCAACACCCGGGGGCCCCCTCCTACCTGCGTGGGATTCCTTCACAAGGGCGCCTCGTCAGGCTCTGATGAGGGCTCGTCCGGCGGGAAGATCACAGCCGGCCGCCGTCTCTTCTACCGAGGAATGAAAATGACGAAGCTGCCACGGAGCTAAGGGGCTGGAGAAGAAGCCAGCCGTCGCTTGGGGCCTAATTATCCGGCAGTCAAAGCCCTGGTGACATCTGAGATCCCTATCAACCCTGAAATACCCTCACTGGCCTTCCAAGTTGGAGTCACTCACGCAGGCGTCCAAATTAAGCGAGGCACGAGGGGGCTACGGTGGCCGCCGCGGGCCAGTTCTAACCAGCGCGCGAAAGAGGCTGCGGGATTGGCCGGGCAGTAGAGAGGCGCTAGCAGGGAGGAAAAAGCCGCACACACAAAACAGGATCCCAGAACACATCCAATTAACCCCCCTAAATTAACAGGTGAAGAAACTAGGGCCAGGAGAAGAAAATGCCTAATAACTCGCACACACTTTAAAAGTGATTGAGCTGGTGCCTGAGCCCTCAGGCCAGCCTTTCCACTAGGCCTCCTCCTTTTGCCCACATTGCCTCTTCCGCTTCCTGCTTAGATCCTGCCCTTGGCAGAGGCCCGGACCCCTCCCCGACCCTGGAAGCCACTGCCAGGTTTGCCGTCACCAAGACTCCCTTTTACCCTGTCATCCTCTATCCACCACTTCGAGCGGCTTTTCCATAAGCTACACAGTAAAGAACAACACCTTTCCGCCAGCACTCCGGGATCTCCTTTGGTGTAGCTTGATACAGACTTTTGTAGCCTCCATCCATTCATTCCACAGATATTTTTTGTGAACTGAATTGAAGCGGACACAGAAATAAGGTAGTCAAGAGTAAAACAGTTTCTGTCTTTAAAAGTTCCTAATGTAATGCAAGAAACATCCATACAAATAGGAAATTATCATAGAATGTACTAAGGGACAGGCAACAAGCATTTGCTAAGAAATACCGGTACCCTGAGAAGGACTACAGTAGGAAACCGATATGAAGAGGGAGGTTCCATTTATATCTTCCAGGGACTAAGATGCCTGCGTTGCATTTTAAAGTGGACAATGGCCAGTTAATGGGAAGGACCAGAGGGGCACCAGGAGAAGGTAGAGCCAAAGTGAGAAAAAGGCACAGAGTTAGAATGTAATGCTCAGGTCGTATTTTTTTTTACCTCTGTACTTTTGGTGACTCAGAATCTTAAAAAAAAACAGATTTTTAGTAAGCGTTCACCAGATGAATGAATGATGCGTGTGAGGAACTTCAGGAAGTCCCATGTTGCTGTGACACCAAAGAGAGACAGTGGGCATGGTGCCACGCAGGAGGCAAGGCTGGGAGAGGGGTCACACTTCAGGCCATGGGTGGCCATGTGAATTGTTCAAAAAGGCTCAAACTTGATAGTACAGGTCAGGGGTTCTTAAAGTCTGACCTTCAGGGTCCAGTGCCCTCTTCCCTGAGTTTTAAAATGTATATGTAACCAACTTAAAAAAATCTAGCTAGCAAAGTCTTGTGCATGAATTCAACTTTTATCAGATTCTAAAAGAAACTCATGACCCCAAACATGCAAAGGATAACTGGGAGAAGGATTGAAACATGTTTAAAGTTTGTAGGTCAGAGACAGCCAGTGAGGGATTTATTATTTATGTGGATTACACTGATGTGTGAGAATAGGGCCTTTGTCTTTTTCACTGCTGTATCTCTAATACATATCACCGTGTTTCATATAGGATAAGCATTAAATAGGGAAAGAATGACAGCTGTGTAGAGTGGAGGATGGGCTTGAGGGGACAAGACCAGGGTAACGAATCTGTTAGGAGGCTGTTGGAGTAACCCTGAATTGGGGGTGGGGGGATGGGGAGAGAGTTATTGGTATAGAATAAAAGTGACATATTTCAGAAATATTTTGGAAGCAATGTTAATAGGATTTGATGGTTTACTGAACATGGGAGGTGATGGGAAAAAAGTAGTTAAAGACAATTCACACTTGTCCAGCTTGACAGAGAGCTAAATGATGGTGCCATGGACAGAAATAAAGGAACCAGGAAGCTGGTGGCTGGTGGTTAGTTCTGTTGGAATGTGGCAAGCATGAGGGGCCTAGATAACATCCACAGGAAGATGCTAAGTAGGCAGGGCACAAGAGGCTGAAGCTTGGAGGTGAGATTTGAGCAGGAGACAGACACACAGGTAGAGATCAGGAATATGCAAGTACTGAAACCCTTTGAGTAAGTGAGGCCACCTAGGGAGAGTAGAGGGAATTGGAGCAGGCCAAGGAGGGAGCTCTCAGGAAACCAGCATCTAGGAAGTGTTCAGAGGGATTCAAACCTGCAAAGAAGTGGTGAGTTTACACAAGCAGATATGACAAAATCTAGGGAATGGAGCCTTTGGTGAGGGAGGAAGGGTCCGGTGCAGGCAGATGTGGCCAGGTGTTCAGTAAGTGAAGGACCAACAGCTAGTCACTGATTTGACAATAAAGAGCTTAGGGATGGCCTTAGGATGGAGGATTTCAGTGAAGCACGAGAAGGGAAGTCAGATGGTATGGATATGAGAGGCAATGAAGGAATGGGTGCATTAAAAGGAGGCTGTCTTTTCACAAAGCTTACACAACCAAGGGTGAAAGCAATGAGATTATATTCAAAGTGGGCCTCAGGATAAAAGATGTATCTTTTTCAGATGATGAAGTGTTGACAATGTCTTCTTACTCTCCTTCTCCTGCTAGGTTATAAATTCTTTGAAAGCAAGGATTACAATTTATGCTTTTGCAAATGCCCCCCATAGCATCTAGTATAATCTGCATGGAAGATGTGAGCACTCATTCATTCATTCAATATTTATTTGGCATCTACTTTTTGCCAGGTGCTCTTCCAGGTATTTGGGCTAAATCAGAAAATGAAATAGACAGCCCTCCTAAGTGCTTAATTCTAGTAACAAGAGATGAACGATCAATAATAAATATAATAAGTATGTATAGCACATGGTAGGCAAAAAGGTGAAAAGTGCTATTAAAAAAAAAGCAAACAAGAGGAATCAGAGTGGTGAGGATGGGAAGCATGGAGAAAGCAAGATTTGAGCAAAGGCCTAATGGGACAGAAGGCGTTCCCCTTGAAGAATGTTCTGGGGAAATGGAGGTGATCAGCTACCTCAGTTTGCCCAGCACTCCAGGATTTTCCAGTATGTAAGAATTCTGGGGTTAAAACCAGTACTAACACCAAGACTCTTAGTAGTAAAACCCTAAGAAAGAGACCAGCTAAAGGCCCCAAGACAGGAGCATGACCAATGTGTTCCAGGAGGCCAGTGGGCCAGAAGTGAGCAAGTGAGGGGAGAGGAAGAAGAAACAGAGGCTGCCACGCCAGCCACAAAGTCACCTACATGCCCAGTGCATACTGAGCCCTGTGGTGTGCCGGGTATGCATACTGAGTACAGGGAATATACCCATTAATAAAACAGGGGAAATAAAAGTTTCAGAGAGAGGTGAAGCACTGTAGTGAGTGTCACACAAACATACTGTTCACAGAAACTTCATTACATTGTGTCCACCCCAGACTGCCAGGTGACTAAGGTGCCCCCATCCTGCCTCCATGGGCTGCACGCTCCAGCCACTGCCCCATTAATGAGACTGCTATCCTCTTACTGGCTTCCAGGGGCAAAGTCCTGAGCATGGCAGCCAGCCCAACCCAGAGACAGAGTGGGACGCTGCTTGTAACAAATTCATAATCATACCAGTCCCGTCTCCCACCCCCACCACAGCAGAGTCCATTCTGCCATGTTGCTTTGCCCTTGGAGAGAGACCATGTCTTCCTTCAAGGGGTCTTCCAACACTTGGTGACCTATTAAGATGGCAATGAGGAAGGTTCCTTCTGAAGTTGTCAAGATTTCAAATAAGCCACTGGAATATTGCCCACGAATTCTCTTCCATCTTATAAAAATATAAAGATGTGTATGTGGGACTAATTCCTAATTAATTAATGAAGTTTGCTTCTTTCAGAAACACCTCATGGAGGTTGGCGCTGGTAAGGAGAAAGATAGTGAAGGGACTCCCCAGTGTCAGGAGATTAGGGAATTCTGAGTTAAAACTTCAGCTAAAATGGAAGTATGTTATCTGAGAAAAGCAAATGCATTAAGCTATCATCGTTTATTAACACATGCGTGTAAATGAGCTGGTGAGATTAGCTGCTTAGAAGTCAAAATTTGAGTGGCACCGGGAAGAGGGAAGGGGAACAACAGCACACTGGGAAGAGTCAGGACAGTCCTACACAAAGAACTGGAAAGAGGTATGGACCCAGGGTTCAGAGAATCTGGTGTCAAATGTCCATACAAATAATCACAGGCCACAGAGCAGTTTGACATTCTCCTCTTCATTTGCCATTTTCTTCTTCATCACCATTCACAGGCCAAAATGGTGACAGTTCTTTTTGTTTGTTTTTGTTTTTAAGATTTTTTTATTTATCAGAAAGAGAGAGAGCACAAGCAGGGGGAGCAACAGACAGAAGGAGAAACAGGTTCCCCATTGAGCAAGGAGCCCGAAGGGGGACTCAATCCCAGGACTCTGGGATCATGACTCGAGCCAAAGGCAGAGGTTCAACTGACTGAACCACCCAGGCATCCCGGGGTGGTGGTAGTTCTCACTGTCCTCTAAAAGGCAGCACAACATGGCAAAGCAAGATGCCCTGGTTCAAAGCCCAGCTCCACCGTTCACCTAGCTGTGTGATTTGGGGAAATTACTTAACCTCTCGGTGTCTCCTTATCCTGAAAATGGAGGTAACAATAGTGTCAACGTCAAAGTGCTGCTGTGAGGTTTAGATGAGCTTAATCACAGGACTCTCTTGGAACATACTTGACAAAAATGTTAGCTGTTATTTTATAAATGAGGATACAAGGCAAAATGAGGTGAGATATTTGGCCAAGGTCACCAGCAACAAAACAGCAAAATCTAGATTAGGAGGCTTCAACTTCCCTGAGGAAATGAATTATCTGGGAAACTTAGTTACAGATCACCCATTTCCAGGCCCCATCCCAATTTCTGACTGGATGGGGCAGGTAGACTGTGTCCGAGGAGAGTTAAGAATCCATTTGGAATGGTGCTGTCCAGGTGATTCTGATTTAGGGGATCTGCAGGGACAGTTTGGGGAGCACTTGCTTGGACTTGGAGACTCCGCCCCATGTACTGGCATTGTCCAGGAAACCATGGGGGCCCAGGCAGACCCCTTCCTCCCAACACCTTGCCCAACACTGCTGTGCTCTTCTTGCTCCTGACTTACCATGCATTTTTCTTTCTCTAGTTTCCAAGGGGAAGAGTACTGCACAACCAATGTCAGAGCAAGGGAGTTTTCTTCAAGTCCAAGAGCTTTAAAACCAAGCTCCACTTCAGAGTGGATTTTACCACTGGGGTCTGTAATGGAAATGCTGACATAATCTTAATTATGAGAGAGAATTTCTCTCGGATGGAAATGCGCTGACCCAGAAGACTCCATTCGCAAGTCCTCCTGACCTGTAAGAGGAGATGCCTGGTGGAATATTTTGGGTAATATATTATGCATCTACTTATCCTATGATCCCCATCTGTGGGCTTAGCAAGGCAGTATTTTGAAGAAAGGGAGAAAAAAAAATATGAACACCAGGCTTGAGAACACTCGCCTGGATCAGAGACCAGGGTGAGCTTTCTACTCTGCAGTGTTTTGCATTTCATATGAAGTGAAATCTATTTCAGGTGCTGCTGAAAATGCAGGAAAAGTACCAGTGACTGGAGTCCTAGGAATTAAACTGGCCTCAGTTCAGAGACGCAGAGTGGTCTCACACCATCGTTCCTGCATATTCATAATTCGCCAATGTGAAGAGGTCTTTGTTACAAAAAAAAAAAAAAAGAAAGAAAGAAAGAAAGAAAAAGAAAAAAGAGAGAAAAAGGAAAAGAATGAAAGAAAGGAAAAGGAAAAGCAAAGTTCCTTGGGAAGTGTCCTCTCATATGAATTGAGGGGATCCCCTCCCACCAGCCCCAGGAGGCATGTGCATGTGGGTGGGGTCTGTCCTCTAGCATTTGACCTTGTGCTTCTTGCTGCCAGTTGTTGCAGGGGCACAGGCTGGGCTCTCGGTTGAATCTATTACTTACAAAGCCAAGCCGCTTTCCCTGGAGAGTGGGGCAGTATTGAGGTCTTCCGTTCCTGGCTAGGATAAACAGGGCAGATCCCTAAGCAGGAATGGGCAGCCACAGTAACTCTATTTCTCAAAAGAAACCCATGAGATGGTGCTTTCCTGAGAGGTCTGAGGAACTGGAGAGTGTCCGGAGTGGGCCCCAGTTAGCTGTCAGCCTCCATCTGTATTCATCTAAGTGGTATCGAGTCACCACAATATGTTTTTTGATACATATATTTCCGTGAATATTGACAAACCTATGTACTCCTGTTGTCACAGGAGTATACACACTAATCAGGATGTTCCCATCCATTCCCCCAGAATATTCTTCCTGCCCCTTTGGGATCAATGTCTCCAAGGGGCACCACTGTTCTCATATCCATCATCATAGCTGAGCTTTGAGAACCCTGCAACAGCGATACCAGTGCACTTGGAAAGCATGTGCCCATTTTTGTTTTGCTTTTCTCATTCAATTCAGTGTTTCTGAACCTCAAGATGCCTTGTGTGTCGAACCGCTTCGAACCACTTTTTCAGTGTTGGGAACTCATTCCACAGTCTCACTATGCATACAGAGGTCTGTCTTCCTGAGCAAAGAAAGCCGTGGCTCTGTGGAAACTCCCTCCTCTGTAGCAGCTCCTCTAGGCTGTGGAGCTCGGGGGGCCTGAGGGAGCCCAGGGGTTCGCACAGTTTCTCCATCCTTCCTTCCAGCTGTGCCCTGGTTCTGGTGTCAGGCAGGGGTCTCCCAGCAGCCCCTTCTCATCCCCAGCAAGTTCACAATCTTGACCAGTGTGCCATGGGCGAGGTGGTCAGAAGAGTCTGGACGCCCTGGCGGTGAAAAGTTTCCTGAGCTGTGGTAAGAAGGAAGCAGTGGGGCTGAGGGAGGGCATGTTTCCAAGGCCTCCAGAGTCTCTGTGCTAATTTATCCTTCCTCTCAAATTGCCTCCAAACTTCAGTAATAAGCGTGCTTGTAGTTCGCTGATGAAATACATTCTTCCAAGGCAATTTTAAAATGATCGTGGTGTATGCTAAATCTTAAAAAAAGGGGGGGGGGGAAGTGGGGGAGAAAGAAAGAAAAAGAAAACCCTGCAGCCAAGTCATCCTAGACGGAACGGCAACGACAGAATTTCATAATTAGGAAATACGGTGTCATTTCTGAATGTTATTGCACCTTTGAAAAACGGTATCAAACTGAGGACTGCATATTTGATACCCGATTGATTTCAGATTTCAAGTCAACTGCTGTAAAATAATGAGCTGCCTCTGTCGTGAACGGCTGACTCCAGCTCAGAGGGTCTGGGAGGGAAGGCATGGAGGGGTACGGGGCCCTGAGGCCTCTGAAATGAAGCTGAGGGGCCCCTGGGCTGGGGGGGTGGGCAGGACCCCCACTGCCTCTTGCATTAATGCTTTTGCCCAAAGGGATGTTTTTGAACTCGGGCTTTATTTCAAGGGCCCTGCAATTCTGCTCACCAACACGATGCTAGAAATCTGGAGGATCAAAGCCCTGGACTGGAGCTGGCTTGCAGATCCCCCCATCACTCCACAGCTAGCAGGGGCCCTGGGGGGCGTGGGCACAGTGTGCACGGTATGATTCCGGCCACCCTCAGCCCTTCACCATCACCTCCAGTTTCTCTCACCTGCTACCTTGTGCTCCACAGCCCATTAGAATTTCATTCATAAAATCAGAGCATCTAGCACCTGGAAAGGGACGGCCTGTCATTATCGTCAACATCGCCCTCAAAGCCAGAATGCCTCCAAAGCCTTTCCGCAGGCCCCTTAGGCCCCGCTGCTGGGGGTTGCACTGCTTTGTGACGTCACCAATTCAGAGTTACAGCTGTTAGAAAAGGCTTCTTTCCCTTCCCCACAGATTCGCTTCCTGTTAAAGCTGCTTTTCCCCCATGACTATTCGTTTTACTTTTTGTTATTTAAATTCAATTAGCCAACCTATAGTCCATCATTAGTTTCTGATGGAATGTTCATTGATTCATAAGTTGCGTATAACACGCAGTGCTCATCACATCACGTGCCCTCCTTAATGCCCATCACCCGGCTACCCCATCCCCCCACCCCCCTCCCCGTCTGCAGTCCTGTTTTTTACCCCAGAATCAAGAGTCTCTCCTTCCCCTACGATCCTCAGTACTATTCCTCTTATTCCACGTATGTCCATAGTAGCAATGTCCACAATAGCCAGACTGATGCAGGACCTTCCTGCCACTGTCACCCACATCACAGCTCTTCAGACCTCTTGGGATGGGTCTAAAGCCCGTAGTGCATGTGCTGGTCCCAGGCCCACACAGCTTCGTGCTTTAACTGTGGCTCTCTGACTCTGGGGGCTCCCTCTGAAGCCTTGGGTAGATCCATGGGCACAGCCCTCTGTCAGCGCCCGGAAGCCCTCACCCCTCTGGTGGGATCCCTGAGATGTGTGCTCTACACCAATTCCCTGAGTTTCTTTGAAGCTTGCAGCCCAGTTCCCCGCAGTGGGAGCCAGCTGGATAACATCCTTTCCTAGCTGCCTTTCCTTCCCTGCCTCACTTCCCCACACCCCTTCCAGGGTTTTCTGTACTTCCCGAATAAAACACATGCCCTACTCCTTGTCTCAGGATCTGTTTCCGGGAAAGCCAACTAAGGCAATGCCCTACTTAAGTTCTCTTCCCTGAGCCAAATATTCCTGGTGCCCTTCTCCTATTCCTTATGCAGCACTGTTTCCAGACCTGTCACCACCTTGGCCTGTTCTCACTGGTCATCTCACTTGCAAAGATCTCTCCCGCAAGGTGGTGCCCGGGACAGGGCACAATGCTCCCAGCACATCTACCCAACACACTGCATGTCCCAGGTTTCTCTTGATCTGGGTACCACATATCTCTTCTTAGCCTTAAAACTGCATTTGCTTTTTTTATGCTATTATATCTTAAAATCTCCTTGTTAATGCAAAACCCCTAGTCTTTGACAGAGAGACACACCATGAGAGGAAACACAAGCAGGGAGAGTGGGAGAGAGCAGGCTTCCTGCTGAGCAGGGAGCCCGATGTGGGGCTCGATCCCAGAACCCTGGAATCATGACCTGAGCCAAATGCAGACGCTTAACAACCCAGGCACCCCCTTATGAAACCCCTAGTCTTTTGACTTCAACTGCTAATGCACCAGACTTACTTTACTCTAGACTTGGTAAACATGCTCTCTGTGTTTTCATCCAAATATTTAATGTAATTGTGAGATAGGACAGACACAGAGACATGCCTCCCCCCCACATATTGTATTACTAGAGGCCTTAGGTTGACCACAATTCATTAATCCCATCCTGTGGGAACCGTTGACCAGCCCATGACACATGCATCTCATTGATAGCTTCAGATGCCCATTTTCTGTGGATTAGATCCACAGCTATCACAAGAGATTTTGCAAAGGCTCTACTGAAAGCTGGGCCTGTTGTCTAAAAGCCTAGAATAGATCCCAGAATCTTTCATCCTGCCCCCTTGTCCTGTCCCCTACCCGTGCCACATGGTGTCATCTCACTCAAGCTGAGCCAACATGAAAAACTTTTCTCATCTTTTGGGTTCCAGGTTCTGACATGTTTCTATAGATGCTTCCAGTAGGACAGTCACTGCTAACATAGGAGCTGCCCCAAATGCAGCAAACTTTTTCAGCAAAGGGACAGAGAGGAAATAATTTCAGGCACTGCAGGTCACACCGTCTCTATCACAACTATTTGACTCTGCTGTTTGCATATAAAAGCAGTCATAGAGGATAGACAAAGGGCATGGCTGTGTCCCAATAAAACTTTATCTTTATCTATCAAAACTGAAATTTTTTTAACTTTAGCTATCAAAACTGAAATATGAATTTCATCTCATGTTCACATGTTGAAAAAAATATAATCTCTTTTTTTGTTGTTGTTATTTTCCCTAACATTTAAAAAGTCCATTCTTAGCTCACAGAATATACAAAAAGAACTGGACGGCCAGGTTCAGACCCTGACCATAGTTTGCTATTCCGCAGTAGAGAAGGAGAAAAAGCCCGAGCTCCACTAAAGCTCAGAGCCCCTTGTAGGCTCTGGGGCAAGCTCCTTAGCGTCTGACTCTTCTCAGCTTCCTGAAGGGATACTACAGGGACTGAGGGGAAGCAAGCCTGTGCTCGGAGTGCATGAGGTGTATCTCCAACCTGATACTCCAGGCTGGCTCTCACTCCGCAAACCCTTTATCTCTAAATGTTCAGACCAGAGGCTTGTAAATTTATTTTTGAGATTTTCTGGCAATATATATCCAGTATGCTCCCTGTAAGAAAAGCTGAACACTAACCTGCAGCCCTCTGACTCCCTCTGGTTCTCTGTGAGTGCTCTAAAATCCTGTTGGGAGTCCAGCATCTCTAGGAAGTTTCAGCACCCTGAGCTGAATGGGTCTCTGCTTCCAGCCTTGTCCATTTAAAGGTGCTTGGGTCTCTTCTTGTCTCCAATCTCTTATACACTCAAGTTTTATCTACTCTAGGTTGGCAATATTTCTCCTTAGTAAAGAGAGAAGACAAGTCTGTGCTCTGCTATATGCCATGCCCCATCGGCCTGCTGCACACTAATTGTCACTGTCCCCACCATGGTCTTTAGGTGGCTCTACAGCCATTCCCCCCCTTAGCCTTCCTGGGATTCATCCCACAGCACGACAGTGTTCTCAAATTTGCCTTTGGCCATATGCTCCCTGGGATGGTTACTTATATTTCAACTTGACTAAGCTATGGGGCCCAGTTGTTTGGTCAAATACCAGTCTTGATATCACCAGGAAAGTGGGTTTTTTAAAGATGAAATTAACATGTAGGTGAGTAGACTTTGAGTAAAGCAGATTTGCTTCCATAATGTATATGGGCCTCATCTAATCAGTTGAAGGCCTAAGGGGCAAAGACTAAGGTTCCCCAAAGTAGAAGTTCTCAAGACTGCAGCCTAAGAACCCAGGCTGAGTTTCCAACCTGCATCTCTGCAAAATTTGGACTCAATGACAAAAATCAACTCTTACCCAAACCTTTAATCTGCTAGCTTGCTTTATGGATTTTAGGACTTTCACATGAGTCAATTCCTTAAAAAAAAATTTTTTTTAAAAGTGTGTGTGTGTGTGTGTGTGTGTGTGTCCATCCCATTGGTTCTGTTTCTTTGGAGAAAGCTGACTAACACACTCCTCCCATCTTTAGTGTGGCTGGAGTGGTTTCCTTATGAGCCTTTTCTAACTTTTTCCTTTGGGTCCCTTCTAATCACATAGATAGAATGGCATTGGGAGCCTCCTGTCCCTGTAACCAATGTTATCTTTTAAGGCTTTTGTGGGGTAAGAATCAGCCCTCCACACTCTGACTCTTTTGGGGTCATGTGGGGATGATGTTACCTATTCCACTCTTAGCTTCTCTTTTCTCATAGACAGATTCCAGATTCCACGACAGGGGCCACAGTCTTCCAGGGACTTGTCCTCTCCTACCCCAGAGAGATTCCTTTGGATCCCAATTAACCAATTTTCCTCTTTGCTTTCTCTGCCTTTGGAGATGAAATTGTCAGCAAGGCAAGACAAGACGTTATCTGTTTTTAGCTGCCTGAGACTCAGGCTGATGGCCAGATGGTTGAAGTCTTCTTTCACTCCTGGATCCTGCCTTCATGCCAGCTTTGTGTTAGGTCTGTAAAAAGTACTATACATACACTCCTAAAATAGGGCTCCTGTTGCCCTCTCCACCAGCACCCTCCCTCCCTGTTGGGATTTGCACTCCAGAGAAAACTTGCTATACTCCCATTCCCCTTCTATGATTTCCAATTCTACTACTATCAAACATATTGTATGATATTCCTTCCCATTAATATGTTCCATTGCTGAATTCCAGAATCAGAGCATCTCAGGGTGAGAAGGGGGCTTACAGGTCACTAGAACCTAAGACTACATTTTCTTTCTAAAAACTCCATCAAAGGTTTAAACACCTTCAGTGACTAGAAACTCATATTTTGCCACCATGGGTGGGCCTCTCCCTCCCTCCTTCCCTCCCTTCCTTCCTTCCTTTCTTTCCTTCCAGCTTTATCTCGCCAGGGTGTGGCAGTGATGGCACACCTAGGGAAGCTTGCAGGAGGGCAGGCAGGGTGCTCACAACTAGAGTAATTAAGCCAGGTTTTCCAAAATGAGTGTTTTCAAAGCCAAAAATGAATAGGGAAGAAAAGGGTGGAGGGTTTTTTCTATGCTTCCCCCATAACAAAATTTTGCCAGGTTTCCACCTGGCAACATCTGTGAAATATACGTTCCATCTTTGTGACATTTTTTTCCACTTTGTCACTCAATCTCTATTTACTGATATCTCTGTGGTCCTACAGATTTTTCCTGGCCCTTTTCACCATTTAAATGCAAGAATATGGGAGAAGAATTTAGCAAGGATGGTACTGATAAGGGGGAAACTGTACTCTAAGATGGCCAACCAAGCCAGCAAGGGAATTCCAGTCCCTGTCTCAAAGCCCTTCCAGGTTCTTCTTTCCTACCCCGTTTCCTGCGCGCTGGAAGTACCAAATATTCGGAGGTAGAAGGGTATAAATTACCCTCACTGCTTGTGCTCAGAGCTCAGACCTTTGGAGACCGCTCTCTTCTCAGCCTGCTGATGTTAAATAAACCTCAGGCCCTCCAAAGTCTCTGAGTGCCACTTGGTTCTTCCGTCAGGACCCAGTCCAGGTTCCGTAACAGTACCATCATATAAAATCTAAGGAAGGGAGAGAAAACTGCCACGAATGAACAGATTTCACCAAATCAAAATTAAAACATTATTTGAAAAACAAAAACTATAGTAAAATTGGTAAGACATAGTGTTCAAAGTGTTTCTCTGTCTCACACAAAAAGATCTGTAATATGTTTATAAGAAAAACACAAGCACTTTATAGAAAAATTAGGTAGAGGATACAAACAGAAGAGGAAATTTAAATGGCCAATGAACAAATGAGAAGATGCTTAGATTCAGATCAAAAAGATGATCAACGAAATTGTTCAGGACAATATCACTTCGCACTCATAGGTCTGGCAAATGGTTTTTTGAAAATGATAACATCCAGTAACGGCATGGTTGTAGAGAAGTGGAGTGGGAAATATAAACTGGTAATTTTGGATTTTTTTCAGATGTTAATTTTGCAATACTTATGAAGATCAGAATGTAGATGAATTCTGGTCCACACACCCCCCACTTAGAAGACTGTATTCAACAGAAAGATTTGTACACATATGTAAAAAGATGTAAAAATGTTTAATTGTGGCATTGTGGCTGTGATTATTATATTAATGATACTTGAAATAAGTAAATTATATAAGTAAATAAGTAATAGAGAGGTACAAAAATTATGCCATTTTCATATACTGGATGCTATGGAGAATTAAAAAGAACAAAGATCAATATCCAATGATCTGGAAAGAAGGTTATCTATATATACTAAAAACAAAACAAAAACAGTTGCAGACTGAACATACCATTGACTCCACTTGTAAAAACATGCCTGCATAGACAGGGACATAGATAAACCTGCATTACCTGGAGACAGTCAAGAAGGACCCGCCCTAAGCTATGTTCACACTGGATAGCCCAGGTGAAGGCAGGAGAACTCTCCTAACTTTATGCAATCATACCTACCATCTCAGAATTGGGATTATAAGACATTTTTAATCTTTTATGTTTTCCCACTCTTTTCAAATAAATGTTAAAAAAAAGTCTTAACCACAGCATCTGGCATAACACAAGTGTTCAAAGAGAGTTGCTATTATTTTGATAATTATTATGTGCCATGCCTACTATGGTGTCATTCTTCTGTACCATTCATGTAGCCAGACACTGTTTTCCAGACATTCCTCTCTTCTCAGAAGCAGAGGTAAGTATCCCACCTCTCTCTGAAGACTCTCAGCCTCTGACTCAAGATGTTGTTTCCCCTTTTCTCTCCCCCATTACCCATACAGTTGGTATCATTTCTTTTCCAACATCAGAAGAAATGGGAAGTAATGGGTGGGTAGGGTCTGCATGCCAGGTCAAAGACATCGTCTAGGAAGACAGCTGCCCCCCAGACAGGCTATGCCAACACTATCCAAGGCAGCTTTGAAGCCCTAGGACAGCCAACCACTCACCAGTTTGGAGTCTTGCTTTAGGTGTCACTGGGCACTACAGTGACCAACACATTCCAGCTTCCAAGACTTTCCTCAAACTACCAGGAAGCCTGGGACAGTTTGGGAAAAACCGACTCTATCCTGATGGGATTCATCTAGTGGAGGTATAGGCAACATGCCCTGGGAGAGAAGCCACCAGGAGACATACTGCCTTCAGAGACCTGGACCCAAAGTTCTCCACACTATGGGAGGATTCTCATGCTGGTGGCACAATTCCAAAGGTTCAGATTCTCTTTCCCTGGTCTTCCCTGTGCCGTGGTCTTGCCCCCTTCCAAGTCCCCCTTCCATGGCACCTCCGAACTCTCAGAAAATGGCTCCTCCAGTCAAGCCAGTCACTGCTAGGGGTTGAAGAAAAACAAAGGTCAGGCCCTGAGAGCTGCTGGAATAGTCCCACATTTCTGGGTCTCTCCCTGAACTAGATACCATTGAGGGATACCCTAATGATACTGCCTTAGTAAATTGGCTCTTGAACTCCGGAATTTCAGCTGGCCCAGCCACTCCATACCCTTTCTTCTCTGGGAACACAGTTTGCTCCCTTCCCAGGACATAAGATCAACTTCCTTTAAGTAAGCACAGTCACAGTTGTCATCCAAACCTTAGAGGAACTCTTCCCCTGTGTTTGCTGCCCCTCTCTCTGGCTTTCCTCATTTGTGGGGGTTCTCTACTCTACGTTCTCATTGCAGTCACATGAAGAGTGTTTTAAATACACCAATGCTGCTCCAATTCTCCAACTATACCAATTCACCAGACCAATTACATTTGACTCTCAGGAGAGAGACCCAGTCATTGGTATGGTTTAAAAGACTGCCACCGAATGACTCTAATATTCAGCCAGGGCTGAGCTTTCTAAAGGGTAAACCATCCCACATGCAGTACATTTAATGGCATGGGGTAATGGTTAGGCAGCTTAGCCCCTCTTACCTATTAACTAGATATTTTTGAATCAATTAGATAGAGTTCTTTTATCAGTTAATTTAGCCATACCATCTAGAGGTAGAAAATATCACACATTTACAACATATATAGAGAGAAACATACTTAAACCTACAGACAGACACAGAGATGTTACAGATTCTATTCTAAAGTTCTAGTGATGAATCAGATAAAATAATACAAAGAACACTGGTTATAAAGAAGTTAGATCCAAATTGTGTGCTTCTGGCAGATGGAATAAGTTAAAATGGCCTGTTCAGTGGCCACGGCTTTTTACTAGTATTTGTGGAGAAGACAGTTAAGATTTTGCATTCACCAAAGTTCCAAATCACATTTTCCCCTTTCTGAAAAGAATTTCCTCCCTGAAATTCACATTTCAAAGAGGTGACCCAGAAGGGAGTTCCCGGAGAAGACCAGCTAGAACACTTACACCTCAAAGGCAAGGGGAAAGAATGCAAGTTGCTTCAGGAAGGAATTTTGTTTCTGAAGACCAAAATTCTTAAAATACTTACAAGCCTTTTGAGATAAATAGGGGAATTTCTGCCACTGGTAAAAAGGATAGGTGGACTCTGAATTGTTTCTAGAGCTGCATTTCTGGTTCTGCAAAGATTTGTAAGACAAGGACTGTTGCTTTTTAATTCCTCAAAGAATTGGGTTTCAGCTTAAATTATATCAAGGAGTTGATCTGCTTATCAAACCACATTATTTCTATGTTCTGGATCTAGAGCTGTGTGTCTTTGGAATGTCTTAGTAAATCCTTTCATAAAGGCTTCAGAGGGGTCCTCCCTTGCCCCTTGGATACATTTAGCTTAGGGGAGAAAAACATTTCTACCAGGCTCTGAATATCAGCTTCAAATTTTGCCGACTTCTGACCATAGAGATACTTTTAAAAAGTCCTTTCTTGGGCTGAACCCCAAGACAAAGAGTAAATGTTCCTGGAAATATTAAATAACCTGCCCTGGGTATAAGAGGCAAGCCCAAAGAGGGTATAGATATTACCCTCCAGAGCCACTCCCAAAGATAACCAGAAGAAAGCAAGACTTTCACAATTCCCTTGAGATCTGGTAATAGTTTGGTAGGAACCCAGCCACAAATGGAGTTCAATTCACTTTTCTGTCCACACATAGATTGCCCCAAATTGGGTGCAAACCACATTTCTGTCTTGTCATATATTGGGGCCCCCAACCTGACTTCCAAACTGACCAAAGCCAAAGTTATCAGTACACAAAATGAGACAAACAAGAAGGTAATGGCTGTCCCTATAGCCAGTGGGTCTGGATTTGAAAAGGAAGGGTTCACATGAAATTTTATTTTCCTCTGTTGACTGGGCACTACAGGTAGAAATTTTGGTAAGAACCCTCACCCTTCACTGGCAAAGGATCCCATCTGTAGACTCTGTTATCTGCCAGAACTTGGTAAGATTGTCCACTAATTTTAATTTTAGTTTCCTGTGCTATTTAAGTAAAGAACAGAGAAGTTTACCAGAAAACCCCTCAGAGTCCAATCCATCCTAGAGGGGTCCATATGGGAGTGCTCCTTCAAAGATAAATATGGAGGGCATCTGTAAGGTCATTAACTTGGTAGACTTTTGTTTATGGCTGTGTAGTCTCTTCAGAATGGAAAGAAAATTTAGACAGGATAACTGGAATAAGTATGCAGGTAAAAGAGGATAGAGAGGAGCAGCTCAAGTCATGTCTGCCTTACAGTCTTTTGTTTCAGATACCTCCTGTGTCTTTAATTTTTCATTAGTTTTTGCAATGAATCTTTTAAAAAAAAAGCTATTTTTAAATCTTGAAGCCTTTTGGAAGCTTATTAATACCAATTAATATAGGTATCCCATTCTGTCTGTCTAACTCAGGAACCCTTGCTTTTAAGTGCATGTCTTAAATGAATGATTTTGTTTAATTGGAACATTCCCCATAATGGTCATTCTATTTTAGGTTGTTTTAAGATTTTGTCTTTTTGTAGAAACTTTTAGCTTCTAGGACCACAGTTCTTAGGCATAAAATAATTAGGTATGACAGAAAATAGAATACTCAACTCTTTAGATTCAAGGAATGATATTTCTTTCACCAAGCCTTGGGTACCTTGGAGCCAAATAATACCTAAGATGGTCATACCACAGGACTGGGGATTATATGTTGTTTTACAATTTACCCTGTACCAGGGATATTTTCATGAGGTTAGTGGGTGACCTAGCGTCATTCTAACCCAACCCATGACCAACTTTTATAGGCAGAAGAGAGTAGGACAAGGAAGTTTTACCAACAAAAAGTAGATTGGTTGTGGGAAGGTCGCTTTCCTTTGCGGAGCTTCAGGGGACTGTCAGGAAGAATTCCTCACTGGTGCAGACCAGGTGATTCTAGACTGACTGGTTTCAGATTCCATTCCTCCATTTTGGGCCTATTGTCTCTTTTTTTTAAAATATTCTTTAGTTTGAATAAAGTCTGATCATTTCCAGGCAGGTGGTCTTGAAGGAGGAGGGAGAATGAGGAGCCCACCTGTCTTAGGGAGGGAGCATCCAAACCAGGGGAAAGGGGAGGGAAGAACTAAAGCCCAGCTTCGCTGATGTCATAGATTTGGCTCAAAGATGTCATTCATACTGATTTGTTTGCTACTTTTTTGGGTCACCTTCCCTCCCTGGATCTTTCATTTTTGAAGGTTACCATATCACTGTCCCCTCTTTAACCCAAGGCAGGGGAAATGATAAGAATTCATGTCCTTTTCAAGGAGAATTATCAGCAGGGCTAGGTTGGTGGGGGCTTCTCATTCCTGGTTTGTTGAGGTCATTCCTATGGACAAGGAGAAGATGCCAGAATTTGCCCGGCCAGACCTGGAGGCACCAGGCCAGTTCTGAGCTCAGTTTAATTTTACCCACCACGAATCTTTTTCAATGTCGTCCAGCACATTGCAGGCCTTTGATGAATATAAAACAATAACAATAACAAATCATTGTCTTCAACCTGCAAAACCTTCTTTCAGCACCAAAGTCACAGCTGGGCTAGATATTTTTGGAAGGAAGTCCTACTTATCTCCTTGCCCTCCAAGAGCCCTATCCAGGGTTAGAGAGACCCCAGAATACAGTGAGTAGGAACCATAGCCTCAGCCCACACTGAATGGGGTTTATGCCCTGCCAAAAGGAGTCAGGGGTCCGGGGGGGAGTCAGGAGAAAAAGCAGTGGCCCCAGGGCCTACTGCTCATGACCAGAGCCTCTTATTCCAGCACTCAGTCTGTGAAACTCACCACCATCAGCCAAAGGCCTCCTTCTGCCCTGCTACAGTCTTGCCCCGGTTTCTCCCGCCATCCAGGAGAACCTTGTTCTATTAGCAAAGTCAGCTACCCGGGGTGGGGGGGCATGGGTACAGGTATTTGCTGGCTTTTATTTTCTTCTTAATGGTTAACCGGGGGGGGCGGGGGGGAGGGGGAGTCTTGTTTGGCTACGAAGGGCAGCATGTTTTATCTTAGATTCCATTCCTCTGTGTGTAGATTTTCAAATCAAGAAGAACCATCACCCATTACCAATGAAAGTAACCCACCGCTACCCTATGTTTCTGTTTCTTCCTCTGTACTGTGGAGGATAAAGGGTGGAAGAAATAATCCAAGAAGAGAGATTAAAAAATAAAAGTTTCAGAAGTGGCAGTGAGAGAAACCAATGTTCAGAGGATGAAAAATGGAAGAATATGTCACAAAAAGCAAGAGAGAGAGAAAAAAGCCCAGTGCCCTAAGGCATCCATGGTATGTAGTGAATTTGCCTCTCTCCTTTGCATCCAGACTGGTCCTGGTTATGAACGATCCTTGGCAGAGTTGAGAAAATTGTTGCTCAGATAATTTTCTGTGTTCTGTGTTTCCCATGAGGAACACTGGTGGAGAAGGGCTACATGAACAAATCAGAATAAGCAAATGGGGGCTCATCCACAGAAGACAAGCCCAGGGTTTCCCTTGAAGTAGCAGCACCCTTGCATGCCACAGGACAGAACCAAGGAGAACAATTATTTAATTATCACCACTTTAATACATACAATAATTCATGTAGTTTTAGGTTTCCGCTGTTTCTCCACTAGACCAGAAGCACTGTAAATCCCCCCAGCACCCACGCCAGTACTGGGAACATAGGAAGTGCTCAGTAGACACCTAACGATGGGGACACATAATGGTCTGGCCGCAGTGAATCTGAGGAACACCTAGGATGGTTGGTGTTGCTCAGTGGAGGGACAGAGATAAACCCATTTTACAGATGCAAGAATGAGGCCCAGACCTAAAGCCAGTCTGTAGCCCACAACCAGCCTACGAGCAACTTGTCAATGGCAACATATATTGGCCATGCTGCAAAACCCAAACCCTACCAGACCTGGGAGCAGGAATCTGTCCATGTCCCATGTTGGTGGGACCTGCAGGGAGACAAGCAGTATCAGTGCCAAGGGCCTGGGGGTATGGGAACGAGTCTAGGGAGAGGGGGCACAGTAGTGTCCTCACCACAAGTTCAAATGGGGATGAATGAGGGGGAACCACAGCAGTAAAACCCACACCAGGACAAAGCCTCCTGAATAGACAGTGAGGAAGGGAGAAGTTCAGTGAGGTCAGAGCCTCAGGACTTCAAAACTGACCTGTCCCTGCTCTGGAAAGGGCATGCGTTAGCCCTGTGGTGAGGACAGACGGGCTGCGCTCCTCACGTGAGAGGTAGAGCTAGAGGCAGGGGATGCCTCAGGAAGGCCAGTCTCGGAGGAGAAGCCTCTTTCAGGACCACAGCTGCCTGCACACGCTGGACTCACTGACCCTGGTCCAGCCCAATGAGGGAGGCAACATTTCTTCTTCCCTATTTCACAGGTTTGAACATAGGCCCCACAGGGTGAAATAGTCTGCTCAAGGTTACCTGGGAAACAAAGAATCTCAGATCCCCAGTGTTGCCCCTCCCACCGTATCTCATTGCCCCTCTGGGGCCTAGTGTGGGGCCCTGATGCTCACTCTTGCCCTCTCTCCGTCTTTCTTCCAGCAAACACTTGCAGACCCCCCCTACACCCCGGGCCTGGCACCGAGCCACCACAAGACCACTCGTTGGCCCATTAGCCACCATAGTCCTGCGCTGAGGGCAGCCTGGGGTCCCTAGTGGATCTCCGCTCACAGCCTTTTGGAGTCTACCTGACGGAGTTGGTCCACTCTCTGTTGAGAGCTTGGGGTCACTCATTCTCCACCCAAAGAACTCAAGGCTTAGGGAATGAAGCACATGGCTCCTCCCCACACTCCTTCACCGTGAGGCGGGAGAACGGGTGAGTCATGGCTCCACGTGTATAATATGCAGACACTACCTTGTCAGGGGCGTCTTGTCTCACCGACACCAGCATGGACCTGACCATTGAGTCTTAAAAGGTGACATGGGGGTCCGTGACCTGGGGATCCCTCAGAAACCAGACCTTAGACTGACTCTAAAGGCAATCCCCTGATGCCCTAGACTCCTCTTGTCCAAAGAAGGATCCTTCTTTGTTTCTGAGGAGCTTACTCTCCTAAGGGATTGCAGTTGCTGAAAAGACCAGAAGTGATACCTCAGGAAGATGGTGGCTCCCAGGCAGGCAACCCGCTCAGAGTCAGGGACCACAGCAGCTGTCCCTCATCTTTACCCCACACTCAACTGGCCAGAGTGATGGGCTCATCTCTGAGTTCATCATGTCACCACCTATCTCCTCCCTAGTGGCCACAGTGACATGCCTCCCCAGCTGTCCCAGCTTCCTGAACAGAAGCAGTTGTGTCCGCTTCACCTATAGTCTCAGTGTTAGCTGGTCCATAAGCAGAGGAGAGATCTCTGTCTTTAAAAGAGGATCGTGGCAGGGCGCCTGGGTGTCTCAGTGGGTTAAAGCCTCTGCCTTCGGCTCAGGTCATGATCTCAGGGTCCTGGGATCGAGCCCCACATCGGGCTCTCTGCTCAGCGGGGAGCCTGCTTCCTCCTCTCTCTCTGCCTGCCTCTCTGCCTACTTGTGATCTCTGTCAAATAAATAAAATCTTGAAAAAAAAAAAAGAGGATCATGGGAACCTTAAGTTCACAAAGAGAAAGGAAGAATGGTAATGGCTCTGTATTTATTGGGATCTTTCCACATGCACGGTGCAAAGCCCTTTGTATTCATCCGTTTGCCCCTGACAGCAGTGTAGCGATGTGGGTGTTACTATTAGCCACATAGCTGGATGAGGAGACTGGGCATACGACACAGAGACATGAGGAGCCTGGACTAGGATGCCCACCCAGGCAGCTGCCCCAAGTCCCCATCCTTAGCCACAGCGCCCGGGCACCACTTTTTCCCTAATAAAGGATGGATTCCCTGGGGTCTGCCTTTTTCCAAAAATAAACATGACTCTGATTCATTTTAATTGGCCTGGCACACAGTAGGTGTTCTATGACTAGCTATAAAAGATGAATAATCAGTGGCATAAATGTTGCTGTGGAAGTGCATCCGGGAGAAGGAAAGAAGCAGTTACCTAAAGCCTCTGTCTTAAAACTTGAGCAGAAATGCCTCCCCGTGCTGTGGCGCGAGTGTGCTACATGTGTGTGTGTCTGATCCACAAAACACAGGCAAGCACGCGTGCACACGCAGCCACAGCCTCAAATTGAGAAAATGAGTATTAATTGCTTGTGTGGAAAAATGTTACAGGCTCCTCCATCCCGCAAGATGTGCGTGGAAACTGTTCCCACACTGAAATTCAACATCGCTTCTGTTAATCTTGCTAAGAAGACTAGAGCTAATGACACTAAACCTCTGCTGTCTTTATTCGGCGGCATCCGGAGCCTGGCAGAGCTGCAGGAGGCAGAAGCCCAGAGTTCCCATGCGGGGAGCAGAGGGGTCTGTCGGGCTCTGGCCGGTCCCCTCTACTTCGGGAGCTTAGGAAGGCCCCCAGACCCGAGAGTGGCTGACACCTGCAACACAACGGACAGAGGGGGCATGCGCTAAACGCTCTTTCAAGTCTAGATGCTTCTATGCTCCCAGCATGCATGTGTGCGCGAGTGTGCCTGCAAGTGTGCCTGGTGCCTGTAAACCCAGAGTCCAAATTAGTCCCTCATTTCAATACTTCGTTACCTTTCCCAAAATATACCCACTTGTGTCAGATACATAGGTCTACATTTGAGGTTCAGAAATGGACTGTTAGCCTGTTGGACTGTGCCTCAACCCCCCCCCCCACCGCCCCGTTTTATATGTCACTTAAACCATCCCTTTAAGAAAGAATGAGCAAACACCAGGGACAAAAGATCTTTGAAAGCAGAACCCAAGGAAGGAAAGGTCAGAGAAGGGGAAGGCCATAGTTTGGGGATGCCCAAAGTGGGCTGCGGCAGGATAGAGCCCACTCAGCCTCTGCCAGGTGACGGGGCCACGGAGTGCCTTCCTTTGGCCCCTCCACACTGAAAGCCTCTCCTAGGACCTCAGAAACCAGCATCCCCTCTCCTCACTACTTCCCATCACTGACATTCTGGAAACAGAGCTCTTCCCACTCCCTTTTTAAGAGGATGTAAACGGTGGAGCCTGGGTGGCTCAGTGGGTTAAAGCCTCTGCCTTTAGCTCAGGTCATGATCCCAGGATCTTGGGCTCGAGCCCCGCATTGGGCTCTCTGCTCAGCGGGGAGTTGGCTTCCCCTCTCTGTCTCTGCATGCCTCTCTGTCTACCTGTGATCTGTCTGTCAAATAAATAAATAAAATCTAAAAAAAAAAAAAAAAAGAAAGAAAAAAGAGGTTATAAACATGAAGTCCTTGTCTCTCTGAACACGCGCCTAGTTGCTCCATTTTGCTCATTTTGACTGGAGCTTTGCTTTCTGTCCTGAGACGGAAAGGCGAGAACGAAGCTTAAGATCACTCCGCCACCCTGTGGCCACCGGGAGAACTGCATTCTTCACGCGGGACAGCAGCCGAGCTCCGAACAATGAGGTCTTAAGCAGAATAGAATTTTTTAATCTATTACCGAGATGAGCGCCTCCTAAAAGACTCCACGATAGTTATTAATTAGCCTGGAAATAGCCTGTTTTCATACAATTATCTACAAATGTTCTTGTGGTAAAAGGGACCGATTCATCTATTTCTAGGGGCTTTGTTCTACGGAATGGAATGGTTAGAAGCCACCTCCAGGGCTCGGCCGGTTCATTCTCCTGCCTGAAGGAAGGATGCCCTTCAACCAGTCCAAGAAAAATACATGCTGCCATTTTCTGAAGAGTGTCTGGAGGGGATGTCATAATCTCCCGGTAACACACACCCATGTGAAACTCGAGGAGTCAGAAGGTTTTCCCTGGAGTCAAACCCAAATAAATTCTTTCTGCAGCCAATACCTGGGAAAAAAAAATACAAGCACTCCCTGTTGAATCAGATTATGTGAGTTCAAATCCTGGGGCCCGCACTTACTCGTTCCAGGCCTTGTTCTTCTCATCTGTGAGGTGGGAAGGGTAAGAGTTATGCCTTACGCTTGTGGAAGTATTCAAAGGCATAATATGTGCAAAAGTACATTGTAAGACAGAATGCAGTGGAAATGTGGCTCCTGGTTATTCTCAGTAAAAGTTGCCAAGTGGCAGAAGTAATTTACACAGGGGCAGGTCGCTCAAAATTAGGTCCTCAAACTCAGAGCCAGCAGAAACAAAGAATGGGGCTGGCAGGGCAGGACTGGGAGATATTCCTCATATCCTCCTGCTTATAAAGCACAACGAGAGGGAGCCCGCTTACAGCACCATGAACCACGGACCTGTTCCTGAGAATTTGAAGTCAGTAATAATTCCCCTCACTCATAACAGTGCCAACACAGGAGCAACACTGGCTGGGGGCAGGGAGGCCCAGGGCTCTGCCACCCAGAGCCTGCCTTTCTCAGGGAAAACATCTGTTCTGGATTTTCTGGAGTTCTGGTTTCAAATATTCCAGTCTAGTGCTCCCAGAAGGACATGTGTGTTTGGACGGGTCTGGCAATCAGGGTTCAGGAAATATAGTGCCCAAAGCCCTGGAATCCACCACAATTCATCCCTGTGGTGCCCTTTGGAAACAAAGAGAGAGAGAAGATCAAAAATAAAAAAACCCTCATTGGGGTTTCTGAAACCCCAGTCCTGAAATGGAGGGCCCTCACAGTCCCCACCTCTCCAGGGAGTTGAAGGGTCACCTCTTAAGGGAGCCCTGAACCCCAGACTGGGCTCAGAATCCTCCGGAGTCTCCGCGGCAGGCCCCAACAGTCTCCTGGGACCAGGATCAGCGAACACCCTTACCTCGGAGCACCGACACCGCTGGTAGCTCGGCGCCCTCTAGTGGAAATCGGGTGAAAGACGGACTGGAGAGATGCAAAGTGAAACCTGACCAGGCCAGCCGAGTGTTTCTCTTCCAGATTTTCTTTCCTCCACTTTGGGATTGCCAGCACACATCTGCTTCCACGTTGACTGGCGGGCAGACTCCAGTGTCTCTTACGAAACCAGTCCAGAGAACGACCTTCAATTCGTAACAACTCACAGAAACCTTGAAAAATTTTCTGAACAGCAGCTCTCTCCACCTCCAAGAAAAACAATGAAGTTGGGTTTTTGGGAAGGCTTACTCCCTTGATGGGTTTCGCATATGGTTCTCCTGGTTCAGGGAACTTTCAAGTCTGGGCCATCCAATCCGGGCACAGCCCTTTCAAAGAGGAGGTCTGAAAACCGAGACAAATAGTGGCTGTTCTTTTTAAATCGCATCACTTCATTTGCAAAACATTTTGGTCTTTTTATTAGTCCCTTTAAAGTATAAAAGTCCGTTCTGCAGTGCCCACGTATTTGCAGGAACTCAACTCCAGTAATGCTTCAAGCAGATGCATTCTGCCCTGCTTTGTGGGCATGGACAGAGGTGGGCTTTCATTTTCATCCGAGCTGAAAATTGTCTTTATAACAGAATTAATCAAGCACTAAATAAGGGTCATTAACATATGCTTATCAATATACATCTTGCATAGTTAATTTCTGAGTGGATTCGGATACTGATGCAACCTACCAAATGTTTTAACAGGGTGCGAATATAGATATTTAACAGAAATATTGGGTCAAAATGACAAAATCAAAGACCACTCGGATTTAACTATTACCTCTCTTTTACTTGGTTCCTCTGAGCAGCGAGCATCCTGCCAGACACTTTACACATACAGTCTTATGCAATCTTCCCAGCCCCTCCACGCGACAGGTATTATTATTTCCACGTTATTGCTGAGGAACCAAGAGAGCCACTCAGCCACTGTGCAGAGGTTCACCCTGTCTGCTGGAAAAGCCTCTGCTCTCTCCTCTCTGCTTTCCTGCCTCCCCTGTACATGCTGGCAGCCACGACCCACTTCTCCAGCACCCATGCCCAGAGGATGCTGATGGGGTGAACAAAAGAATTTAAAACACTAGAATTTCAAACCAGAAAGGTCAAGTTAAAGGAAATGCTTAAAAGGAAGAGGATGTGGGACATTCAGCAGAAGGTTTTCATGGAAAGAAGTCTTTAGAAAAGAAACGTGGTCCAAAACATTGTCCCAGATCCAAACGACATGAATACACTCGGAACCTTGAAAATCAAAATCAAACTGTGCACAAGACAGTGTTAAGTACTCCCAGGAAGACACAACATCCAAATTTACCAAAAGCACTGCTTCTGAATAACAGATTTGGAAACAAAAAGATGCTCCCTGCCAGAAGATGACTTTGGCTCTTCTCTGGAGCACTTAACTAAAACATTATAAAGATTGTAAAAAAAATAACTTAAAATGATTAATTAATCTTAAACTTCACCTTTCCTTATTAAATGCCTCCAAGTCTAAGGGACCCGGCTCCTTGGTCTGAAAGGAATTTAGTTAGCATTTATAACCTGTCAGTGTAAATATCTTTTCAAGAGACACATATGATTATTTTAATTCAAGAAGCCAATTCAGCGTTTATAAAAGGTAACTAAATCCGTCAGCATGCCCATCCATTTTCTTTTTGCATTAATAAGACTGTGCTTCATAATTTAATTCTGAAGTGTACAATTCA
The DNA here is from genome assembly GCF_963455335.1 of Martes martes. Classification (NCBI taxonomy): domain Eukaryota; kingdom Metazoa; phylum Chordata; class Mammalia; order Carnivora; family Mustelidae; genus Martes; species Martes martes. Next base: position 42,522,032 of record NC_137894.1, read on the forward strand.
AGTGTGCTTAGATTAGTAATAATTATGCACATATTAATATATAAGTTTACTTTATGGCAAGAGAATTAACATAAGGAAACTTTGTTCTCAAATTTTGAGAGCAATGAAAATTATAAAGTGGTGTTAGACCCAGTTGTTTCTTCCTTACCTCAGTGCCTCCCTAGGTCAAATGGTCCAGATAAGCAGAGACCGGTTATGTCTGTGTCCCCAGCTACTGCAGTGCTTGGCACATGCTAGATGCTCGTTAAGTTTTTCTTTAATTGACTGTGCTAACGACTAGCTTGCAGGTTGGATTCCGAGGAAGGTTTCTAAATTTCGCCAAGGACGAACGTACCTGCCATTATTTAAAAGAACGTCAAGCTCATCACAACCAGGCCTTTTTACTCATGGTTGAAACAACTCAGCCCACTGAAGGGCCAGAAGGACTTTCAGAACCAAGGTGTTCCATTCCCATCAATGAGACGGGCGAGAAGTGAGGGCATCCCGAGACTCCTACCTAGGCCTTGCCACTACAGACTGGAGCTCCTCTCTTATCCTGGGCAGCTGGGGCCAAGGAGTTGCCCACATTACAGAAAAGCAGCATCGTCAAGACGTGTAAGAGCATCTTTTCTCTGCCTACCATAGGCACTCCAGCTGTCACTGTCTTGGAGTCGGGCAGTCCAGGAACACATGACAAGATGCACAATGAGCTCTGCCTGATGCCCACAGAGGTAAGGTCAGAGTCTCCCCTCCTCCGCAGCTGGGAACTAGGGAAGGGGCAGATTAAAAAAAAAAAAAAAGGAATTTGGGGGAAAAAAAGGAAAAGCCATGAAGTGGAATCAAATGCAGACATCCCACATTAGTCTGAGCCACTCCTTAACCACTCACTCCACCCCGCCCTGTGTTATATATCTTGCTTAGATTATCAGCCCCATGAAGACAAGAGCCATTCTGGAAGAAGATACAGTATGTGTTTATGAAAAGGCACTCCATAGGTTTCTGACAGGAGAGAAGTTACAGCAAGCTTCCTTAGAGAACAAATGAGGCCACCTTGTCCCTCTCTGTTTTGACAAAGATGCTGAATCGAAAGCAAATGTTTCTAGAAGCCACTAACTGCCCAGAGATCTGGTTTTCTAATTAATTAATCTAATCAGCCCTAAAACATGTTTGTTTCAAGGATGTGTGTTGTGCTTTATAAGGAGGAGGTTTCTGATGGAAGCATTTAGTGCGTGTTAAACAAGGTACATGTAGGGCTGGGCTGCCATAAAGAAACACAAAGCAAGTGCCATCCAAGGTCAAGAGCTTCCTAAACCCAAATCAGATTCCTGTCAGGCCCTACTAGATCCAGAAACATTTCCTTACCCAGAAAACCTCATTAGCTTGGATTGCTGAAGTAATTCAAGCCAGGCCTCTGCTCTGTCAATGATATAAAAAAGTTAGGTAGAGCTAATTAATAGTGTAAAGTGTCACTTAAATTACTCTCAAGCATTCTCAATTACCTTAGAAGCAGCAATTGACAATCATTTAGTATATGAGATATGAATCAACTTTATCTAATTCATTAAAGTGGGTCCCCCCAGAGCCCTGGCCAGACCATACTCTGATAGCCTAGTTTAACTTACAAAATCATTTGTACCCAAAAATGATAAAATTGACTTTCCTTAGAAATTCCCTTCCACAGAGTCTGACTTTGTACCTTTTTACTATACCTTATAGAATTTCTATCTTCAAGGAAAAGACACCTACATAGTATAGTGTGGAGTCTGACTTCCTCTCACTGCACAGGCCCCTTCCCTCCCTAACACGGGGTTCACGGCTCTCTAAAACAAGGGCCTTGTCTCCCGGCTTCCTTCTCGCTCTGAGAGCCCATGCTGCCGCTATCCTGTGTCAGAATCAAACCCAGTTACTTTGTTGGGAGACCATCAAATGTCAGAAATCTCTAATGTCAAAATCTCAAAATGTCAAAAATCTCTTGGGCAAATTAGCTCTCTAGAGGGAAAACAGATACATTTTCCCATCTGGGATTCTGAGCCTGTGTGCTCAGTGTTTTGGGAGTGTGAGGGGAGAAGGGGAGGCTAAGGTGGTGGTGGGGGTGGGGGAAGGTGGCAGTCTGCTTCATCAAAATATTAATTTTTCTTTAACTTTCCCCATTTTCAGTGTAGCACCCTGAACAGCCCCTCACTGGGTCTATTACCTCAAAACGCAGAAGCTCTGACAATTTCCCCAGGGTACTTACTACCCGCCCCACCCATCACACCCCTGCACATGCCTCCTTCCTCCCACCTGCATCCTTCAAAGTCCAGAAAAGGGATGTTAGCTGGCTGTGGGAGGTTGGGGAGATGTGGGGATCTAATTACTCATTTAGGACTTTCAATGAATCCTCTTCTCTACATTTCCACCACAAAACACGGCCTCCTTCACTTTTAAGTCTCCCCAGAGTTCTTCAGCTTGATCCCCACCCCTACCCTATCCCTACCAAACCTTGTGTCAGCTCCCTCCAGGCTGCTCGGTCAAATACAGTCAAATTTGTGGCCACCTCTCATGAGCTGTCCTCGCCCTTGGAGTTCTGTGTCCGTGTCACTACTGTCATCTGGAGGGACTGTCGGGAGAAGGCAGATGCATGGTCGAGCTCGGCTTTGTTTACCCAGACATCTTCAGAGTAGGGTTCCTTCTGTATTTGATCTGGTCCTCTCTCTCCAGTTTTCCCTCCTTGCCTTTTGCCAAGACCCAGAATTACTTCAACATCTGCCCTCTTCCTCTCACCAGGAGCCCTACTCCTTGTACAGAAAGTGTCCATAGAGAATGCTGTGTAGCTCTGGCCTGAAAGATAGCCTTGTGCCTTCTGGTACAGTTCTTCCAGGTGTTTGCATGGGGAGGGGGGGTTAGGGGGGGTCCAACTCACCAAGCTGTGCTAACATACTTCTTCAGTTCTGATATTACCATGAGTATGAGGCTGTGATGTTCTTCTTTCCTTCAGATATGAAATGTTTTGTATATCTACAGTGTGAAAAATACTTACAAACACTCATGCACTTATCACCTGGATTTAACAGATGTCAACGTTTTGCCATTTTTGCTCACAATCCCTCTTTCACTGTTCACAAACAAGTCACTGTAAACATACCAAAAGCCATCCTTCTCCCATCCCATTCCTTTTCTCACCCATCCTTCCTAGAAATCATCAGTGTCCTGGAGTTGGCACGTGTGATTTTCATGTGCCTGAAATGTCTTGCATCTTGTTCTTTTCACTCCACATTTTTTTAGCTTATATATGCATGTGTGTTGTAAGAAATGAACACAGAGTTCATTTCTTACAACTGCCATTTTAGTAATCTTTTTATGTTCTTTTTTAACCCACTACTGATAGACAGTTGTTTCCATATTTTTGTTTTTATTTGAAGTGTTGCAGTAAACATCCTTGTATATTTACTTATTTCCTCTTTGCTTGTTTGAGAGTTTCTCTAGGTTGGATGTTGAGAGTGGAACTGTTTTGTACGCCTGTGTTCAGCTGTGTGGGTAATGCGAAATTGCTCTCTAAAGCGATTTTATATCCCATCAGCAATGTTTTACTGGGCCCACATTTCCGCATCCCGTGAAACATCAGCTGTGCTAAAACTTGGATTTTTTGTCAATCTGACAGATGCAAAAGGGCATGTCGTTGTTTCGATTTGCATGTTCCTGATTACTTTTCAGATTTCCTTTTCAGTGAATTGTCTGTTCATTGCCTTGGCCCATTTTTCTATTGGGTTGTCTTTCTTCTTACTGAGATGAGGGAGTTTGTCATATATTCTTAATTAATAACCCTTGGTCAGTTATCCAGGCTGCAAATATTCCCTCCCGGTTCATGGCTTGTCACTTCACTTTCTAATGGTCCCTTCTCCTACAGAAAATTCTAGCTTCTCAAGACCATAAAGATATTCTCTTATATTTTCTTCCATAAGTTTTAAAGTATTACTTGCATATAGAGCGTCTTTATATCTGGTATTTATTTTAGTGTAGCATATGAAGAAGAAATCTTTATATTTCTCCATATGAATAAATTAATTTCCCAAGCATCTTCACTGAATATTGTATTTTGATGAATGGAATTTTTTGAGGTGAAATTCACATTAACGATGAACCATTTTAAAGTACACAATCAGTGGCTTCTAGTGCACTCAGAATGTTGTGTGGCCACAGTCGCTCTCTAGCTAGACAAATTTTTCATGATCCCTAGAAGAACATCCCATATTCTTCAAGTAATCACTCTCCATTTCCTCTTTCCCCAGTCCCTAGCAACCACTACTTTGCTTTCTGTCTCTGTGGCTTTGCTTATTCTGGATACTTAATATAAAAGGAATCATACAAAATGGGACCTTCATGTCAGGCTTCTTCAACCTATCCCAGTGTTACTGAGGAACATTCATTTCGTAGCATGTTTCAATACTTCATTCCTTTTCATGGCTGAACAATATTCCATTGTATATGTAATGATTTACATGATTTGTTTATCCATCCATTCATGATTATTATGAGCAATGCTGCTGGTCTTGACTGAAAATGCACCTCTGAGGATATAGGAGTTTCAATATGTTTCAATATGTAAGGCACTGAGCGCCTGGGTGGCTCAGTTTTTTCAATGTCCAACTCTTGATTTTGGCTCAGGTCATGATCTCACCCCATGTCAGGCTCCATGCTCAGCATGGAGTCTGCTTGAGATTCTCTCTTCCTCCCCTCCCCCTGCTCTCTCTTTCTCTAAAATAAATAAATAAATTTAAAAAAAAAATAAAGCACTTAAAATAGTGTCTGAAACTTATATAGTAAGAATGTTTTATTAACTATCCTATATGAAAGAAAAAACCCCACAATTTCCACTTATCTTGTTCCTTAAATTGACACTTCTTGGCCTTTCAATTTCCATGTGAATGTTTGGAACAACCTTTCAAGCTCCACAAAAAAAACACTTCATGGAATGTTGACTAGCATTGCATAGGATTTAGACATGAGTTTGAGCACAATTACTCTTTCATGAGTCTTACCATTCATGGACATTTTGTAACTTCCCATCTAAGAAAAATTAAGCTTTATTTCAGTAGGTTTTATAATTTTATCCACGTCTTGCAAAGTTCTGATAAACTTCTTATACACCGTTTTTTTTTTTTGCTATTTAAAGCAGTATTTTAAAGTTTTATCTATTTCTTTGTTTCTATTACTTTATATTTTAATCCTTCCTTCTGAGTTCAACTTCCTTTTTCCTGAAGGTCATCATTTAGTAATTTTTTAAAAAAAGATCTGAATGTGGGAAATACCTTTTTTTCCCCTGAAAATGGTTATTTAACCCATACTCTTCAGTGACAATTTGGCTGATAAAACACAACCAGGCAGACAGTTGGTTTTCTCTCAAAAACGTGTAAATATTCCATTTTTCTCCTAGGTGCTATTATGTTGAGAATTCTGTTGTCAGTCTAATTGTCAATCCTTTGTCAGAAATCTGTTTTTTTCTGTTTTTCTCTTTGTGTTTGCACTGCTATAGTTTCAATCCAATGTACATTAGGTTTGTATTTTTTTTTTTTTTATCCTATTCTGGGCTCACTTTGTTTCCTGTATCTATCATAGCATATCTTTCATAAATTCTGGAATATAGCAACAATTTCTTTATTCTTTCCTTCTAGGACTTGGATTAGAAGCAAGTTGGATTTCTCTTTGTATTTTCTATGTCGCTTATTTATATTTTCCATCTCTTGATTTCTACTGTGTTCCAGGGTTATGTACTAAGTCAATACTGTTTTCCAGTTCACTAATCTTACTTCAGCTATGTTTAATTTACTATTGTAGATGTTCATTGACTTTTCATTTCAATGGTATTTTCCATCTCTAGAATATCCACTTAGCTCTTACTCAAATTCTTCTTCTGTTTTTATAGTATCTCATTATAAATACATTTTAAGTATATTTACTTAACATTATTTTATTGAATATTTTGGCAGTCTAATCCTAGCAGTGACCTACCCTCTTTCTGATTTGGCAGATTAACCCACATGGTGAACATTTATAATCCTTTATCCAAAGCAAGTTCTCAAAAAAAAAAAAAAAAAATTCAGGTGATAGGGCTAGTCAGCAGGAGAATCCTCTGAATGGAAGATTGTCTATTTTAGGCTGCTATAACAAAAATCCCATAAATTGGGTGGCTTATAAGCAACAAACATTTTCTACAGTTCTGGAGTCTGGGAAGTCCAAAATCCTGATGCTAGATTTGGTGTCTAGTGAGAACCCATTTCTTCTTGACAAAATGGCATCTTCTCTGTCCTTAAATGGTGGATGGGGATGAGGGCTCTCTCAGGGTCTTTTTTTTTTTTTTTTTAAATAAATTCTTGAAAAAAAAAAAAAGTACTTAAGTAATCTCTACAGCCAAGTGGGGCTGGAATTCTCAACCCTGAGATCAAGGGTCACATCCTTTTCCAACTGAGCCAGCCGGGCATTTCAGTGCCTTTTATAAAGGCATTAATCTCCTTCACGAGGGCCCCATCCTCGTAACTTAATCACTTCCTAAAGGCCCTACTCCCAATACCATCCATCACTGTGGGGGTTACAATGTTGATATATGAATTTTGGGGGACAAAAACATTCAGTCCACGGTACTGATCTCTTACTGAGAGCCTAGGTTGGCCTGGTGTGGCATGATATGAGAACTTTGACTCCACCAAATACAGCCTGGATCCTCAGACAACTAAAGGGCCCTGCTGAGGGTGTGCCTCTGAGAAAGAAGAGCACTATCTTCGCAGCAGTAGCCTGGTTCCAGATGTGGCCATTCTTCTTCACAGGTCATCTAAAGTTTCTCTTTTAGTACCCACTTACCTGCACGCTCCACATCCAGACTATGCTCACATGCAAGGACTAGCAACGGTCTCTCAAAACTTCTTTTCTATTAAAGGCCTTCGTGGTTAAAAAAACAAAAACAAAAACACATAAACCTGATCATTTAAATATATATTTAATGTCTATGGAAATTTTGTGAGAAAGGGTGAATAAAAACTTTAAGTAACACAACTTACACTTCAAAATAAGTTATAAACTTACTGTTTTATCAATAATTAAAATCTGTAACTGTCACAGAATGGTAGATCTGGTCTAAAGATCTTGTTTTCAAATGAAAAAACTGAGGTTGAGGGAGACAAAAGGATTTTGGGGGGTCTTTTGATTTTTAAATTTATAATACCACACAAATTCACTCTTGCTTTTAGTAAGAACGATCAAAGGGATGACAACAATTTTTTAGTGTAAGTAAAAGTTGTAAGTTGAATCAAGTAGAATAATGGGGACAAGTATTACAACAATGGGGTAATTTTATTCAAGTAGTTAATAGGAAAGGAGAGAAAATATGGAATTGTGCAAGTTCTACTCTGCCTTAGTTGGTTCCTGCAAGATGGTTCAGCTCAGTGTACTGTATCTGAGAGGGACATGGGTAAACTGTTTGTTGATGACTTGAAGTTATGCCTAATCAGGGATGGTAGATAGAAAAGATGAGAGCTTGAAAACTTACATGCTTTACTGAATGAATGGTAGGACATGAGACTAACCCTTAATTCCATTATGCAGTGCTCCCATATACAGGCTTCCATATATAGAAAAAGAGCCATTCTTACTCTGTTGGCCCCAAATATTTGGGACTGACCAATAGGCAGAAGCCACAGGAAAACAGATTCATGCTGAATATAAGGCCCTTCCAACCAGAGACTATTACAATTCTATGAATTTAAGTAAAACTAAAACAAAGGCCTCTGAATGAATTTTTCCCCCCCAAATGAGTGATATTAAACTTAATTTGACATAAAAATAGGCACTATTTGTGCTTTTAAAAGAGCTGCATTATAATTCAACATTGATTGAGTCATTAATTTCAGGCAGAATGGGCAATATATTCTTATTTGCTAGTGTAAGTCATGGGTAATCAGTCTTTATAGCCCTTACAAAACAGTGTTTTCAATAGTATCCATTCACCATCTGGATTGTAATAATAGTCATGCAAGATTTCCACTCGATTCATTTGGGGTCAACTCAAAAGAAGCATTTTCTAGATCTCTAAACTTTAACCATGGGAATCTTTAACATGGGCAAGCAACTGTTTCCTGCAATGTATTTGTGGTCAATAATTCCACTTGTATTAAAATGTCACAAGACCTTACAACTATTTCAGCATCTCTCAGAAGCCTGACTCTCTTATCTTAAAGAAAAAAAATCTACTACTGATGTAACAGTCACTGACATTCAAATGACTGCAGAGTCTAGGAAATCTTTATTTTTTTTTAAATAAGTATTCTGTTAATCCTCTATTCATACCACACACACTCTTTTTCTTAAACTATTTTTGAAAGTGTGAATCAACCTGAATTGAATGAAATAGGGAAGATTTGATCAGAAGTGTCACAGTAGGTTAAGAATCTTTAACAGCACTCCATAGGGAAGGGAAGTGGGCCCTATTAAAGTGTGGCTTCTTAATTTAAACCATCAATAAGTGCTTGCTGAACTGATTTGCAGCAGAATCCTCTAATGAAGCTAGCTTCCATTCAAATTGCAATCTTCAAACACCTGCTCATTTGTTACATTATTACTCCAACATACATGTACTGTGTTTAAAAATATCATTTCTTCCTTGGTAAGCCCCTATCTAGTTGTGATAAAGTATGTATCTTGGGCATTTTTTTCTGCTTCTGATATCAACAAAACTCTCTAACGGTTTGAATACGGCCAAACATTCTGCATTTGATTCTTTGTTCTGGCTGCATGTTAGAAAAGAGGCAAATTTTACATCCTATAGCCAGGTTTTATTTCTTAATTTTTACACCTCAAAAGCTATCTTTGCTAGTAAATTGTCACAATAATATTATACCACACATAAGAATTCTCTAGAAAAAAAGAAGTTTAGACAAAGGGCCAGTTTAGATTTTGAATGTTACTATGGGAAATGCTTGTGTCACTATTAGACCTAATACACAGATGAGGAGAAAATACATAATTTTGGGATAAAGGTGTGAGGTTCTAAAAGAAATCCAAGAAGCTGACATTATTAGCCCATGATCATTCAAAATTGACACAAGTATCCTTGTTTCTAGGAAGAGGTGGAGATAAAAAAGGGAGGTTGGTAGGTGTTGGATCCTAACCTTAGCTCCTATCTCACCATAAGATCTTGGGTAAATCATCTAGTGTCTTATTTCTGTTCCATCTGTAAGATTCACTATATAGTATAATATCAGGATTAACGGACTTGTTCTGTAAAGGGTCAGATAGTAACTATTTTAGGTTTTGTCCACCATATAGCTTCTGTCACAATGAGCCAACTCTGCCACTGTAGAGTGGGAACTGCCATAACCAGGACAAATGAATGGGTGTTGTGGTGTTCCAATAAACTTTATTTACAAGAACAGATTTTACAAGAACCCCTGGGTTATAGTACACCAAATGCCAGTATAAAATCTACTTAATGAAGAGAATTTAATAATGGAGATGTACAAGTAAAAAGAAACAAAATGATGTATAAAAAAGGAAAGAAGATGTACAAACTTAAATGATGACAAAAGAGGAAAGTGGTTTGTCTGAGGGGAAAAAATGGAATTACAAGGTAAATGCTTATTTATTATTTTTTTAAGATTTTATTTATTTATTTGACAGAGAGGGAGAGAGCACAAGTAGGCAGAGAGGCAGGCAGAGAGAGAGGGGGAAGCAGGCTCCCCACTGAGCAGAGAGCCCGATGCAGGGCTCGATCCCAGGACCCCGAGATTATGACCCGAGCCGAAGGCAGTCGCTCAACCAACTGAGCCACCCAGGTGCCCTGGTCAATGCTTTTTTAAAGAGATTTTATTTATTTATTAGAAAGAAAAGGCGGGGAGAGAGAGAGAGCACACAAATTGGGGGGGGGGGTGGCGGGAGAGGGGCAGAAGGAGAAGAAGAAGCAGACTGCCTCATGAGCAGGGAGCCCAACAAGGACTGAAGGTAGACACTTAACTGGACTGAGCCATCCAGGCACCCAAGGTAAATATTTTCTACAAAAACAAACACAAAGACCAAGATCTAAAATCTATTTTTAATGAAAATTGTTTATAATGGAATTTAAACTACCCCTGGGAAACTTTAAGCATTATAGTCAATCTCTGGGGAAGCCATTTGGTTCTTCTTCAAGTTAAAAAAAATACTGAAGAGCTGAATTCTCTTTGTGAAGTGTTCATTATTATCCTAGTGAATACTATCAATGCAGAGGATCCTGTTAGCTTATTTCATTACCATTCGAAGTATTTTCTCACTAGAAGTCAATTCTAAAAATTTTTCATTCACCAGATATTAACTTAATTAATATACAAGGGGGATAGAAATCATGACCTGGTTCTAATTTGTATTTTTTTTCTCCAGAGTTTTCACAAATCTTTATGATACATCATCCTATGGTAACATTTCAGTCTCCTATATGTCAACATCAATTACTCTGAATATTTTACCAGAACAATTTTCCTGTATAACTGTAAAATGGAACATTGGCATGGCCTGAAGTAGAAGAAAATTCAGTTGCTCCTCCTGTAGTTTAGGTTCTTTTCTAAAAATTGGGAAGCAACTTTAAGAAACTGATCATTTTGAGGGTATACAAATCTACGATCTCTTATTTGAAACCCTTCGACTAGATGTGATTTGGAATACAGAGGTTTTTAAATTTTAGAAAGGCAATATGCTTTATATACCACATAGCTTCTACCCCTCCAAAGAAGTCTGAAGCAGTACCCCATAACTGAATATATTAATTTTGCTACAGCCCAACTCATTTATACCAAATATAATAAATGCCAAAATTAGCCAAATGTCAGTTCAGGTTTTTCCGTCAAAAGTGTTTACTTCAATTTTATGAAAACTTTAGAGTTTTCAGAGCTTTTTGAATTTTGGTAAGGGATGGTGGATCTGATATAAAAGGCCCTTCAGATCAAAGAGACCCACTATGTTGGATATTTGAATGATATAGCCTTGTAACTCAAGATACTTTCAAGCATGAAATCAAGAATAAGCCTAAGTTCTTCAACTATAGGCACAATTACCAGAGAAATGCGCTCCCCTACTGTTCCAGTGAGTTTCCCTTTCCTTTCAGAACCAACATGTACACGTCATGAACATGCTTCCATCAGTATTCATGGACAATCTGGCAGCAATTCTCAACCAAAAGGACTTGTGCCTCAAAGTAAAAAGATGGCTCTTGTAGCTCTGGTAGTAACTGCAGCCCTATATTTTAACTGGCACAGACATTCGTAGAATTCTTCTTTAATTATTTTAAGACCAGAATGTTAATCTTTAGTCCTGGCTATGTACCTTAGAAATGCATGTGGAACACTTAAAATACAGATAGAGGTAACACCAGATCAATACACTTAGAGAACTTAAAGCACAAAAAAACCCAAAACCAAACAAACAAAAAACAAAAAACAAAAACCCCAAAAGATAGTGTCCTCCCTCAAACATAATCCAAAATCATGAAACACATGTAAGTAAATCCATCCTAGATCAGATTTTTTGTATGAAACTTTGGTCAATGCATCTTCCAATACTTTGTTCTCTCTTATTTTAATGCCCCTGCTTTTCTACAGTCCACAGCATGCACCTGTTCTTCCTATTGCAAATCTGGTACTGTAAGAGCCTTCAGATTCGTAGTCTGATCTTCTAGTAGAGGGACTGGGGGGAGCAGAGGGGAGAGAAACAGACGTGGTGGAAGCCTCTCCCACTACCATGCAGTTTAAGAAAGATTCTACAAGGCCACTGAAGAATCTTCAAGCCAGTCGGTTTCCTGTCTCCAGGAATGGGCCTGTCCTCATATCCTTGCCATACACCATCAGTGATGGAGAGAAACCATGGAAGGCATAAACCCAGTGCAAAGCAGCCAAGGATTTCAAAGCGTGGGAGCAGGGTCCTTGTCAAAGATGTCCCCTTGCACTGGTGACTTTCCAGAGATCTCCAATGTGGTAAAGGGGCTCCACGAAAGCCTTTCCCTAACTAGCAATTTTTAAGCACTCCATAAGCATCAGTTTAACTCCCCACTATTACAGGATTGGGAGAGGAAAAGGGAAAGACATAGAAAGGAAAGGTAAGTGTTATTTGAATATTTAATACAAACCCACAAAGTTTTCACATTTGTAAACAACGCACCAAATATTTTATTTCTCTCAGTAGTTCATATGCAAGTAATTGATTCTCAAAGCATTTTTAAAAAACACAAAAGACATCATACTTTACCAATGAATTATTTGTCCCAGGGGAGTAAATCAAATTAAAAAGTTACAAACATTTGTAAGTTTATTTTTAAGCGAACTGAGATGATGAATTTATGGACTACAAAATTTTTTGTTCAATGTTTTGTACACGCCATCAGTACAATATGGTTTCTTAAATATTTAGGACATTGTCAATAGCTGTGATTCCTATGAAATATATAATCCAATATCTCAAATTCCTGATTAAGTCAGCTTTAAAGACACAAAAAACCAGCACATTTGCTATGAAATTCTGCTTACCATGCTCCCTGTATTAAGTTGTGATTAACTACTGATACAGAAATTCTGTTTAAGGCTAGAAGTTTCATATATGACACATTCCTTTAAAAAAAAATAAATGGTGTTGCAAAGGCAAAGCCCACTATAACTATATCAGAGATGAAATATTTAGATTATCAATTATTATATCCTTCTTTCAGAGTCTACATTAATTACCAATTAGGAAAAATTTAAAAAGTTTTAAGGCTGGTCTTAAAAAACATCAATAAAGATAGAAGAAACCTGAGCACATATCAACAAAATCAGAGCAAACTAGGTATGTCCACATCTTCATTTTCATCATTAATTTAGTGATTTGAGATAAATGTCATGTTAAAATCCAGGGGTGAATGTAAAGATTCAGTCAAGGAAATCAAATACTTCAAAGCATTTTTTAAAAAGCTTTTATAGGCAGTACTCTCTGATTAGCATAAGTGAGATATGGAAAGGACAAAAATAATACTGTATTGAACTGATTCTCATAAGTTTGCTCTCTCAAAGGACATGCTTACCAGGTATTTTCCACAGTGTTGTTATATATGCCTAATTTTATTTATATATAAAATAACTAAAGATTTTTCATTCTTCCTAATAAGTATTTAAAATACATTTCTAGGTATGCAATAGGATTACATCTTAGTGTATGATGCGCTTAAAAATCTTTCAATTTATAAAAAAACAATTTCTAGAAATATAAAAATATTGAGCTTTTCATATTTCTGAGTCTTGAAAAACATAAAGTACAATATTTCCATATATTGGCAAGTTATATTTGTGCCACTTAAATTCATTTCAAAAGAGCATGTAAATAATTTCAGAAGTTTTCCAAAGGCTACATTACAGAGCACAGACCACAGACATTTTCAGATTTGATTTTCTGTATGTTTTTATATCCTAATGCAAGGAAGAAAAATAAGCAGCAAAGTTAAACATGTTTTTATTACCAAAAAAATAATGTTTTCATGAAAAGAAAATGGAAGACATGTCATCTCTTCCTTTAGTGGTTTTTGTTCAATCAATTATCTGATTTACCAAAAATATGATCTCAGTTCAATTACTGAATGAATTACCTTTAAATAAAATATCCAACACTTGTCCAAAGGTTTGTCCAAAACCTCCTAAAGAACACTACTCATTCTAAGCTCTTTTCTTGTTCTTCGGTAAAAACTTTAATTAAAAACAGGCCCCTTGCCCTTTGCTTCACAACCTTAACATTAATGCAAATTTCACTCTGAGTTTCAAGTAATATTTCTTTGAGGGCCTGACCCACTAAGGGGAGAAAATGGAAAATCCAATACCAGTCATCCTAGAACAAAAGTTCTAAAACCAAAGGATTGCTTGGAAAATTCTTGTTAGCAAGAAAGGAAGAGTGATTTATAGACAAGACCGATGGTTGGTATTTCTCCCAGTAGCAGCCCCCTTGGATCTGTGATTAAAATGGTATTTGGGGCCTGAGAAGTTTCAGTGATGATTGCTTCATCAGTTTTTGCTGGTGTCTCATTGACCATGCATCATCAATGGCATTACATACTTTCTGTAAAATAAAATATTTAATATGAATGGTAAAGACAAGTACAGGCTTATACAGAGGAGAAAGGCATAAAAGCAAGAGTTGGAGATCTCCACACAGCCCTGACAGAGAAGAACAAGAATACATAGTCTATATGTGTCATGCAAAATAAGACCCTTCTACCCATAAGCCCACAATATATTATTTTAAGCTCACATATCCATCCAGAGTTAAAACTGGAAAAGTTTTTGGGAGAAATAATGGTTAGTGTTATAACAGATTTTTTAAAAAATCTTGCAGCTCAAAAAACAAAAGGGGGAATTCTTTAAAGTAAATTGTTTACCTCTGCTGTGGTGGTGTCTCGCAAGTAAATGTTCCTAAAACCATGACTGGCCCTGTCTTTTTTGTGGAAGAGACCTTGCTCCTGTTTCAAAAGAAATGAGAGAAAATATATTATTCTGGGGAAGAAAAAAAAATCATATCCTTTAATTGGATGTTCAAATGTCAATCCTATTTTATAACCAACAGACTAACTAAATATCCATACTCAGGTATGATAAGAACTAAATCATTTTGGTACAGGATAGTGGCTCCATGTGGGAGCTGTTAGAATTTATGAAATCGGATGAGTACACATCTATCTGGATAAAATAATGGCTTTCTACAGGCTATGATAAATAGCCTACAGAAACACCACTTGATAACTCACCACATCTGACAAATCAAAAAACCCTTCCTTCATTTTCTTGGCTGATAGATAAAATTCTTATATAATGTAAAACACATTGAGTCAATTCTCACCACTGATGTGAAAGAAAAGTGACAACTGAATATATATGCAGAGTGACAGAGTCTTCTCTGGTTTGAAAACTATGTTTCATATATCAAGGGGGTCTTTCAATTTTGACATTTTACAATGAGGTATGGCTGAAATGCAAAATGGTATTATTTTACAGTTTCTCTTCTTTGTAAAATTCTATGAAAAGAAAACATTAAGGATAATAGTACCTGCATCTTTAACTATTAAATTTTATGATAAATGTCTTTTAAATAGTTTTGGTAAACAGAGATAATATCATTATTGTTTAGGAGAAAATACATACTCCAAGAATGACCATCCTCAGAATGACAATTTGTAGTTTTTTTAAAGGGGTGAAAACAAATTTATAATATATCATATATGAAAAAAATAATACATTTCAAAGTAAAGTGAGCCTGAGAACTAAGCAAAGGGTAGGGGTACCATTCCTGGTAATTACTTGCTACGTAATTACAAGTTCTTCTTTAGAAAATGATGGGAAGGAAAGACATGAGAGTATTATCATATATTTATACTGTACTAGTATCCTCTAAGTACCAAATGCGACAAAACATGACTGTTTTAGATATATTTATAATCTCCTAAAAGCCTAAAAAGGCATCTAGGATTACAGCAAAATAGTTACTCATGTGAAGTAAAAAAAACAAACAAAACTGTATTTACTAATGCTTTATTCTACCTAAAAGGAAGCAGCAACATCCTAATTTTTTCACTGGACACTTGACACAATCAAGGACTATCAAAAAAATACAGTGCGGAAATAGATTGATTACACATCTTTCATTACATTTCACCATATTCTAATAATAGTAATAGAATCATCATCATAATGATGATCCTTCAAACACTGTGTAGTTAACTGTAAAAGACAGCCATAAAGAATTGGTTTCCACTCATTTAACAAAGTCTTAGCTCTAAACATGTGATTCATGTTTTCTTACCTTGAATGAAATTTTTAGCATGTTTCCATGGACACTGGGAGGAAATACAAAATCTTCAAATGGACACTGCCAGTCTATGGACATATGGCCTAGGATTTCAACTTCACTTATACACAACACTCGCCTATTTTGCAAAAGGAAACAAAAACATGCAGGTAGTCATAAAGAGTTAATTATTCTAATATTTCACTGCTGGATGTCATAGGCAGTACTCAGTAAACAATATAACCTGGCACTAAAAAAAAAAAAAAAGTATGCTTCACATTTAAAAAAAAAAAGTCTAGTTAACTGTCAGAAAGCAAATATGGCACCTACCAACTAACACAGCACACTTTCAAAATTCCCCTTCTGCCAGTCTTGCAAAATTCAGAAAAGTGTCATTTTTTTTCATTGACCGAAAAACTGAAATCATCTTTGAAACACATAAGGAACAGGCTGTACTCTCATCTGGGAAGCAATAAAGGCAGAAGCCCCCTGAAAATGTTTTACTTGGAAAATTATTAATTGCTCTTTACTGTCAATCATTTTTGCCTTCCAGTCAAGAAAGAATGTGCAGGAAATGTCACAAACCTCAAATGTCAGCAAAGATTCACTTTAGGCCGACTAATAAATATCAGGTTTGAACACTTTAACAGTAATGTGCTATATCACACAGTGAGTATCCCATTTTACTCAATAGCAAAAAGAGGAGGAGGGGAAGGAGAAGATGACGAAAGAAAAGGAAAGAAGAAAAATCACAAAATCCTTAAAGGACATCTACATTGATTTCCCAGTGTGTGATTCAGATTAATTACTTGATATAACCATACCTGATTCTGAAAATTCTATTACAGAAAGCGTAACTAGGAAAGTAGAGGACCTGTTAATTCTACAAATATCCAGGGTGCTGGAGAAACAAAGAAGGTAGGATTTCTGCTTGAGAGGCACTCCTAGGTTAGAAGGGAAATAAACATGTAAATATATCCGACAGCACAGTGAGATGAGTGCAGAAGCACAGTGTGCAGAAAAATTCTTCTGGAGCACCAGAAGGAGGGACTGATTATGTGGGTAAAGTATGTGGTATAAGAGCTGACTCTTTTTTTTTTTTTTAAAGATTTTATTTATTTATTTGACAGAGAGAGAACACAAGTAGGCAGAGAGGTAGGCAGAGAGAGAGAGGAGGAGGAAGCAGGCTCCCTGCCTAGCAGAGAGCCCGATACGGGACTCGATCCCAGGACCCTGAGATCATGACCTGAGCTGAAGGCAGAGGCTTAACCCACTGAGCTACCCAGGCGCCCCAAGAGCTGACTCTTGAAAGAAAGGAGTTCTCTAGGTGGGAAAGGGCAAAGATAGTCCAGACAAAGGGAGCAGAGCAATGACATATCGAGGAGTATAAGAAAGGGAAGGTTTGGGGCGCCTGGGTGGCTCAGTGGGTTAAAGCCTCTGCCTTCGGCTCAGGTCATGATCTCAGGGTCCTGGGATCGAGCCCCGCATCGGGCTCTCTGCTTGGCGGGGAGCCTGCTTCCTCCTCTCTCTCTCTGCCTGCCTCTCTGCCTACTTGTGATCTCTCTCTGTCAAATAAATAAATAAAATCTTAAAAAAAAAAAAAAAAGAAAGGGAAGGTTTGACGAATGTAGAGGTCTGTAGCTGGAACACTAGATCTACAAAGAGGTGAGAAAATTAGCTTAGTGTTAGATCTTGAAGTTTTTTTGTGTGGTTTGTTGCTGTTGTTGCAATTTTAGTAAATTTTGACTTTACTCTATAAGCAATGGGAAATTTCACAATCAAGTTTCCTATTTTAGCACCATGGACCTAGTGGCCAAGCAAGGAGAAGTGGGACAGACACTCAAGGTAGAAAGCTACTATGATAGTCCAACAAGGAAACAGTGAGAACCTCAGTTAAGGCAGCATCTGTAACAAGGGGGGAGAGCAAGCTAGATTCTAGGTGCTTAGAAAGTAGAGTTGATTGAACTTGGTGACTGATGGAGGGTGGGGATGGAAATAAACCCCTGCGCCTTTAGTTCTCAGCAGAGGAACTATGGGAATTTAGGTCTGACTTAGACTGCTGTGTACTGCAGGAAGTTCAGCATCCCTAGCCCTGGCCTACAACTGCCAATAGTGCCTTCTCATCCTTGTGACATCCTTTAACCCCATGCCATATTCCAAATAGTCTCTAGAAGAGGATTCCATTCCTTCTGCCTCCTGTTCCAGAAAAGAATCCCAAGAGCTGAGAGTTACAGATAACTATTACAAATCACTCTGTCAAATGCAAATTCACCATTCCCACCGTCTTTAAATTCTCTTCTCTTGACCATGCCAAAAATAATATTGTTCTCCTACCACCCTAAATTTCCTTCATTCTCTTCCTCCTGTTCCACACTTACTGGAGCTTGTGAACTGTGTGTATATGTGAAAGGCTGCAATAATGAGAAATAAAACATTCATACTTTTAAAGAAATTAGTAATCTTCCATCACATTAATGATAAAATCTATACCCTTCAGATGTCATGAGCAGACACTTGTGACTTACTTCACCTCCCAGTGCTTCCCCCACCAACACTCTACTGTCCAGCTATTTCAAATGATCTTACTGTTTTATCCCTCTGCCTGCTATTTACATGTATGAAAACTCCATATTCTGTAAGACACAGCTCAAGGACCTCCTCCCTAACACCATCCCCCTGGCACCTTGTTTCCCACCTTACTGAACCAAGAGATTTTCCTCTGTCTTCAGAGTCTCTGTACATCACTTTATCTTAGCACCTAGCACACTGTGATGTCACTCGTAATGTATAGGTCTTCCTTTAGGTAAGGAGGAGACAGAAGATACCACTTTTACCTGTGTCCCTATTTCTGTCAGACATTGACAGTGCAATGGTTGGAATGTTTATATCTTCCCCCAAAGCATACTTCCAATCCCAACCCCAATGTGATGGCATTAGAGGTGGAGCCTTTGAGGTGATTAGATCATGAGGGTGGAGCCCTCATGAATGGGAAAGATACCCTTATAAAAGAGGCCTGAGAAAACTCCCTCACCACTTTGCCATGTGAGGACACAGCAAGAAGACGGTCATCTATGAACTGGGAGGGAGCCCTCACCAGACACAGAATCTGCTATCACCTTGACCTTGGACTTCTCAGCCTCCAGAACTGTGTGAAATAAACATTTGTTGTTTAAGCTGCCTGCCTATAGAATTTTTGTTATAGTAGCCCATAGAGACTAACACACATGGTTTAAAAAAATGTCTATTCAGAGAACAATTTCCTAATGAAGATTACTAAAATAAAATACTAAGCAGGAGTTAGGACCAACTAGTGGAGATATAGCCTAATAAATTTGGGTCCTGAGAACTCATTTTTTCCTTCTAAAAACTTATAAGGAAAAAAATTCAGACCAAATTTTGGATGAATTTCAATATGGAAAAAAAAAGTCCTATATATTGG
This sequence comes from Martes martes, assembly GCF_963455335.1. Lineage (NCBI taxonomy): Eukaryota > Metazoa > Chordata > Mammalia > Carnivora > Mustelidae > Martes > Martes martes. Next base: position 42,541,239 of record NC_137894.1, read on the forward strand.
AAAAATCAAAAAGTAATCATAATAGTAATAATACATTGGGTAAAAAGGGCTAATATTAATTTATAAAATGTTACTTAAATTTAGTAAGAAAAAGACCAACAATAATAAAAAATGAACAAAGGATATGAGAAAGCAATTCATGGAATAGGAAATATACATTGATGATGAATGTATTAAAATGTTTATACTCATTAGCAATTAAATAAATGCTAATTAAGAAAAAACTATTTTCTGACCATTATTTTAGCAAAAACAAGAAGGTTTAAATGATAGCACTAGTCTTAGCAAAATTCACAGGATAAAGGGCATTCTCTTATACTGTTAGTGGTATGGAAAAAAAAATCAATGCAACTGTACTGATAAAACAAGTTGGCAATATATAAAAGATTCTCAAAAATCTTCAGTTTTTAAATCAGCAATTCCACTGATAAGAACTCATCCTAAGGAAATAATTATAGAAAAAAAAAGACAGCTGTAAAAATGTGTTTATAATAATACAGTATTGGGAAGAAAACACTGAGTATCAAATAGGAAGGTAACATTTGAATAAGTTAGAGTATGTCCATAAAAACAATATTACAGTCATTAAAAACCATATTGTCTAAGAATATCTAATGGCCTGGGAAGATGATCATAATACACTGTTTGGTGAAAAACCTAGGCTGGTTATATATACATAATGTATTTTTTTGTACACACAGTTTTCACAAAATACATATACTGCAGCTGGCTGTAGAAATACATAGTTTTTATAAAATACATATACAGCCGGCTGGTGAGATTGCTGGTAAAAGCTATTTTTAGGGGTTATTATAATTTATGATTCAAAAGAGGACAGTTTTAAGAACGAGAGGGATAGCTACTAATAATTTCACTGGGACAAAAAATGCAAACTAGCTCTGTCCTAGACAAACCACAATATATGGTTACTTTATTTTCATCCTTTAAATTATTGCCTTTATCAGGGGTGGGCAAACTATAGCCTGTGAGCCAAATCCGGCGCATGACCTGTGTTAGTAAATAAGATCCTACTGGAACACAGCCATCCCCCATTCATTTACATACTGTCCATGACTGTTTTCCCACCACAAGGGCAGAGCTGAATAGTTGGGAAACACCGTATGGCCACTGAAGCCTAAATATTTACAGTCCAGCCCTTTAAAGAAATTTTGTTGACTCCTGACCTGTATTATCTACAATGAATAAGCGAAAGTCTGGCAATGAATGAGTTATGTTTTTAAACACCAATTTTAGAAGAAATGCTATTTTATGTAATCATTAAAGGTAAAACAGGTCAGCATAATGATAATTACCTCAATCAAAGAATTTCCTATTAGAGTCTTCTAAAGCTACAGGGAGACTAAGTCATTGTACTGGTCAGAAATATTTTACTGCCTTCCAAAAAGCTCTGTAAGTGACTAGATTTAAAATTACTAAGATTTTTTGTTCTACCTGAAGAAAACCCAGATATATAATGTGTACAATAATAGTCCCACAAAATACCTAAATCAAACAAGTTCTAAAGTATTAAGTATAGGGGTGCCTGGGTGGCTCAGTGAGTTAAGCCTCCGCTTTCAGCTCAGGTCATGATCTCAGGGTCCTGGGATCAAGCCCTGCATTGGGCTCTCTGCTCAGCAGGGAGCCTGCTTCCCCCCCATTCTCTGCCTGCCTCTCTGCCTACTTGTGATCTCTGTTTGTCAAATAAATAAATAAAATCTTTTTTAAAAAATAAAGTATTAAGTATTACCAGAAACAACAACCCGCCAAAACCCCTAACTGATTTCCATCACATAGTGTTGAATTACATAAAAGCTATACAATTTTTAAATGAATTAATATACTGCCACTTGCAGCTAAGTACAACATATGATACAAATAAACTCTGTTTTTGGCTTAGTTTAATAGATAAAATATAAAATTATGGGCACAAAAAATAAATGATTACTTGTCCAATCAGTAAAAACCACTTTTTAGATTGTCTTGTGAATATTTTTACTTAATGGCAAATCATATGACTAGTTAACTCCCTGAAAAAGCTTGTGGTTTAAGTCAGAATCCTGTCATTCTAGTTTTCCTTTTTCTTTTTCCCACCCAAATATATTTTGATGCAGTAGTAAGGAATCTAATACAGATTTTCGCCTACCGTAAGTACTCTTAGTCCTATGAAATACATAACTTAGAAGGTTTTGAAAACTATTAACATATAATAGTCACTTTGAAATAAGTGATATAGGAAAAAATCTCAGGCAAATTAACCTAGTAGTTTAAGTTCTTTTATTTGGAAAAATTATCTACCACTCCCAAGACACTTAGAAAAAAATTAGAAAAAACACACAGAAATAATACCACCCTTAAAAAAGGTATGCTAATCATCTAAAATAAAACCTAGTAAGAAAAAGTGATTCATGAATTCAGTCTCCATAGCTGGATTTACAGTTCACATGCAACAGTATGACTACTACACCTATGAGGTCCATTCTAGACTCCACTCAGTAGCTATGTAACTGGGATAACCCCCTAAGCCATACAGAGTCTCAGTTTCAACATCTCCAAAATGAGAGTGTTGGAACGGATAACCTCAAAGGACCCATCTAGACTGTATTTTTGTGATTTAAAGACAATGAACATTTTACAATTTAAGTATAGTTCTCTAAATCCTCTGCCATTTAAGTTTTCAAAATTCTTATCATCTATGTAGTTTGCATTTGGAAAAATGTCACTTGAAGTTAATACCTATTTGTAACCATAAGAATTGTCTTCTTGCTTCCAGAAATAGCACAGTGGTATCGATAAGTCTCTCCTTCTAACTTTTTGATACGATTCTGAAAAGAAAACAAGACTCAAGATTTGCATAGTACAAGCATCCAAATAGTATTTCCAACACTATATATTAGTTAATTATAGTAACAGTGCTAGTTAGGAAAAAAATTATTAGAAACGAAAGCACAATACTGGCACATGAAGCTAGAAAAATATTCACAGCATATTCATAAACTAACTTCCACTGTGCCTTAACAGACAGATCTGTATTAAATGCTTACTAAGTGATCTTCTGATAAAATACACCTCATCCTGTGATAACCCAGGTTTAAAAATATCTAGCAGAAATAATCACAGATTTTCATTAATGGAATATGAACATACACTTATATAAGGTGACATTAACATTACAGGGCTTCTTAATCTCTGGTCCATGGAAGGACTCTGAGAAGTCTATGAACCACCTAAAATAGCATGTAACATTTTGAAAATGTGGTTCTGCAACTTTTTTCAGAGAATGGTTCATATTTTTCAACAGATTTTTTTAAGCGGTCTGTGAACCTTCTCAGAGGTTAAGAACCACTGATTTACACAGAGATAGATATACACATAATAAAATTCCAAGATAACTGATATTTAGTGTTTTTGAGTATTTGGTCTTATAGGTTTAACATGCATGAAAAGTACATGTATGTAACAAATTATATTCTTGATAGAAAAGAAAACATAACGTCAATATTAACACAAACATGAAGAATTTCTAAGATTTCAAATAGCTGGCACAATTTATTGCTAAAGACAATAAACAGGCATAAGTAATTCAAGTATAAATAGCAGCACATTAAAATACATTTATTTTCATTTCAACTACCTCCAAACTATTGTGATTTGAATTAGCACACATTAAAAAATGAATGAGTTATTTTTTATAATCAATGCTAATGAAATATTGTTGACATTATCTATAATGCATGATTAAAGATAGATGATATAATGTATATGAAACTACAGAACATAAACATACCCAATAAATAAGACTGAAACATTTATAACCAAGAATACAACATCAATATTATTAAAAGGATAACATAATCAATAATAATCACAAGCAGAGAAAGCACATTTGTTGTTATTTCAATGCTCACATACACATTTTTTCAAAAATCTTCGGTTCAGTCATTCCTTGACAATTATGAAAGGCAAGGAACACAGAAGATGAATCCCCAAAGAAGTGGGATCTCATCCTCAGAATGAGTCTTAGAGAAAAGTGGGATTTAAGTCACTTGTTTTACATCTTGTCTGTGAGAATTAGCTAAAACCTTTTAACATTTATACCTTAAGTTGTTTAATGAAGAGAAAATGGGAAATGAATAGAACAATTCAGTACATTTATTTTCAGCTTTGAAATTTAAATGTTAAAATATTTAGATCTGAGATGCAGTGTAAAAGAAATACTACCCACTCTCCATCTTGTAGGCATTTTCATTAAAGTTCTCAGGCTGTTGTGCTTTGAGCCACTGAAAGCTTTTAAAGCATAATTTATCATCATACTACACTACAGAAACTGTTTTCAGCACGATTAAAATCCACTACACTCTGAGATCAGATTAAGATATTCAGTCACTGATGGTAGCAGGAAACCAGATTAGCTGATAAAATATTCACTCTCCCTTCCCAAAATGCAACTTGAAGAATTTACAATATTTTAGCAAGAGCATTCAATATTTTCAAGTAAAGTCTAAGGAAATAATACACGAAAAAGCAATTTGTATAATGATGTTTATCACAGAATTATTACTGTTAGTAAAATAACAGAAGCATCTTTAATGCCAACAACTTGGAATGGTCAAATACATACTATAAAGTTACTTCAAGAGATGGTAATGCAAGAATTAAGAATGAAGCATTTCTATGAAAATGGGAAAATATAATTAAAATAAAAAAGTAATGAACACCATTTAAAATATTATAAAGTCATAACTATGTGAGCCAAAAGAATATTAAACAAAACTGGCTATATATGTGTGTATGTGTACATATATATGCATGCATAAACAGTAATTATCTTAGGAGAACAAAGGATAAGCAGTAAAGTATATCCTATGAAAACACAGTATATGATTTAGTAACTTTCAAAGCTGAGTAAAGAATACAGAGCAATACTCAAAGGAAAAAGAATAGCGGGTAAATGAAAAGATTCCCAAATATATTATTTAGAATGTACCCACGTTACAGTAACAGCTGGGAGGACAGAATTTTACACTATAGTGCTCTTCAATATTTACATGTTTTGTTATATTTGGTCCTTTAAGGACTGAAGTCTTATTTCTTTTGTATATCCAGCACAGCTTAGATAATCAATAAATACTTCATATGTAAGTGATTATAGTAAGACAGGCAAGGAATGAAATAGCCTGAATTTAACTATCCATGTGTATCCTGTCACCCATGGAAAAAAATTACCAAGTCCTCTCAGTAATGTACAACCATTCTATTTTTTTCCCATAACTATAATAATATATTAAAGTTTAAAAGGCTGTCTGATATCACAACAAAAACTAATAAACCAGACAAGATATATTTAGCTAAAATAATAAAAAGTTACTTGAATTTTGTGCTTAGGAACATGTGGTTGTAAAAAGGGAAATCACAAGGTTAATAACATAAAGAGCTAAACAAACAAAAAATAAACCATAAGAAAAAAATTTAAACAAGTTATACAATTTCCCAAAAGTCAAATCTTATTAAAATTGTAATAAATCCAGGAAAATTAAAAATCGTTACTTTTACCTAAGAAGGAAGGCTAATTATTAGTGATGATTTAAGACAGCATCTTGAATTAGTTATTGTGCTTGGTTCTCAGAGAAACTGTACATGCGGTGACATTTTTGCCAACCCTCTATTATCTAGGCACAAGAAAAGTTTGTCAGCTATGGTTTTCGGCTGATCTTTGGCTGCTGTCATTCTTTCTTCTTTAAAGTCCTTGTTTTAAATAAGAAGGATTCAATTTATTCTTTTTGGTAACTGCAGTTTAAACAGTATATAATCCAACTGAACAGTCATATGTCAGCAGTTTCACTCTCTCTAAATGGATGGCACATTAAATGTAAGTGTATACTTTGGTTTCAATTTTGGGGAAAAGAATGAAAGTTGCCAGATAAGATGCTGCTAAATCAAATCAAACATTTCTATCATTCATAATAAGGAGAGAAATCAAAGCACAACTTATTTTCAGAACTAACTATGAGGGTACTAATTTCAAAATAATAGTTTAGAATTATTTTTGTTTTCACTAAGGTAACAAATCCTCTTTAAGAACTTGAAAACAAAAATGATTGGTTTTTAAAAATAAAGATATCTATAAAAAATAAAGATATTTATAAATTCAGGGGACACATAAATAATTTGCCTAATTACATGTTCAACTTCTGTTTATGTCAATTAAAACACTAATTGTGAATTAAGTATCATCAACAAGGAGATTCAGGTTCTGAAAAGCAAAAATGCTAATGGCTGAAAACGTATATAATATAATTATAAAATGATTGTTGTTTGACCAGCAAGAGTACTGAGAGGTAAAAAAGGAAAAAAGAGATTAAGGAAAACCTCAAAATTCATGTCTCAACTCTTATATGAGGTCTAAGGCCAGATCAACAGCAACTTATATTTCAATTATTAAAACACATGCCCCCGTTAACAGCCCAATAATCTGAGTCAATATCGTGTGAAATGTGAAACATAATTATGTAATTCCATCATCACGACTCGCAAATGTAAAGAAGACGTAATAGACTGGACATGAGAATTGTCCTTATTTTTCAACTTTACCTGAAAGTACATGAATACCGCAAGAAAAGATAAAATTTTGAAAATGATAGTAAAATTGTCTGCTTCTGGACACAAGAAAGTCTTTCACCAACTAAAAAAAGAGGAGTGTTAATTTCCTACACACTTAAATCTTTTATACTGATCCCTTATTACTGTGCAGTATTACCAGTAATAATCTTTGTGTGTAGTCAAGTCACTACGATAAAAATTTGAGAGAAAGGGGAGAGTTGTAAAGAAAAGTTCACTGAAATGAACACTCAATCTAAATAAATCAAAGACAGTCAATTAATACCACAGTTTGTTTTGATTTTTAAGGATGAAATCAAGTAGTAGTATAGGAAACATTTACTCCTGTATTTCCGGTTCTTGCTGTGTAGGCAGAAAAAGAAAGAAAATAAAGTTAGAAGCATGCAGAAAGATAAAATGTAATCACATACAATAAAAACCAAAGGCTAAGAACAATGAAGAGTTGTATTATTTTGAAGTCAAAGTAGGAAAATATTAATACATTTTTGGGGGAAGGGAATTCCAGTCAAGGAAGAAAAGCAATTTACATATGTATATATTATTTAAATGTAGTAAAGTTAAAACTAAAAAGCCAAAAAATCCACCTTGAAATATTTTTAAGGTTTAAAAAGACTGTAATTGTGCATAATCTTTTTTTTTCCTCTCCTTCGGCTTCTGTTTACCTGAATAAATCTAGATTTACAGAGTAATCCAAAGATTAATTTGGCTGGGAGAAAAGGAAGCAGTGGAATTCCCATAATTAGCTATAAAGTAGGAGACCAAAGTTAACCGTTAACTAAATGAGCTACCACACAAACAGTAATAATGCCTATGGCTTCTTTTAACATTATCCTTTCTGCACAGAAAGGCTTTGTTCCTGTGCAGAAAAAAATTACCAGTCATTCCCTTTTAACACATTATGCAAACATAAAAAATAAATAATAAATTCTACTCTACAAATCACATTCCCTGGTGTAATCCTTAAAGAAGTTCATGAATCAGGAACTTTAAGAACCACCCATGAAATCCTCGTCCTAGAAATCTTTAATATTAAATTTTACCCATGACCGTGAAGAAGAGAATTTATACCTCAAATAAATCAGAGCCCTCAGATTCCTGTCTTTCATATGGGCGAATGATGCCATCCTCGTGGATGAAACGGGGGGGACGGAGCCTGGACACTTCCTCAGTTGATTCTGCTGCTCTGTATAAGGCAGCAGAGTAAATATAAGAAAATACCTAAGAATCTTTCAAAATAACACATACAAATACACATGTAGATTAAATACTGTACTACATTCCATACTACATCAATTTTGATAAAAACAGAGTAATTTTAAATAATGTGCCCATTATAATGTGACAAGTATTAAAACCAAATCTGTTGGACTCCAAGTTCCCCCACCTTTCTGTAAGAAAATAAAATTAAATAACAAAGGCACAGACGAGGCTGTGCACTCTTTGTGCAACCAGCTAGCACAGGGCGCCTGGCATATAGTAGGTACCAATCAACATTTGTTGAACAAAAGAGAAAGTGAACCATAAAAACTGTCTCTTCTTACTCCTCTCTGGTGGCACCCCACTTTGTGAACCAGTCATAACTTTCACTTTTACTTCAACATCCTGAAGAGCATGCCAAGTTTTAACCTGTTTATGTATTTCTAGCAACCATTAGCACACAGACACATACCTTGCACATGGTATGTGCACCTAATTACCTCTGAATTCCTTGGAAGGTGCTGCTGGCCATGTCTATGATTCCACCAGTTGGACGAGCCACAGCACCCACAAGCCCCTTTCCAATTCCTTTGAAGAATCCAGCAGCTCCTTCCTTCTTGGCACCTTCGTAGAACCAAGGAAAATGAATGTATAAAGATATTTTAAAATTAGCAAGTTTGAACTCAATGAAATCCTGAGCCAAATATAGAAATGTTTTACCCAGGGGTTTTCTAAAGAAGTTAAATTTAATCCTAACATGTAAAAAAAAACAGTGGTTTTCAAAGTGTGTTAAAAACACACATTATTAGGCCCTGCCCCAGACCTCCTGAATCAGAAACTCCAGAAGCAGGGCCCATATCCTTCAAGTCATCCTGAGTCACACACAAGTTTTTACCATCACTGATTCTTAGACCCTAAGAATCGAAGGTTTCAGAAATGACCTGAAATTTTTTTCTTTCTGTCTACCATCAGGAGATTTTTCAAGCAGTGTACTTTTTTAAAAGTATAAGAACTTCACTGAATTATAATTAATATGCCATATAATTCACCAATTTAAATGTACAAATTAAATGTTTTTGGTATTTTAGTGTGCGCAACCATCACCACAATCAATTTTAGAAAATTTACATCATCTCAAAAAGAAACCCATGACCATTAGCATCATTCTCCACTTCCCCCAACCCATCTTCTCCTGGTCCTGTGCAATTTAGCTCCTTCCTCCCTAATCCCTGGACCTAGGCAACCACTAACCTACTTTCTATCTCTGTGGATTGGCCCATTCTGGACATTTCCTACAAATAGACTTAAACAATATGTGGTGTTTGTGACTGGCTGTTTTCACCTAGCAACGTGTGTTCGAGGTTCATCCATCTTGTAATTGTATCAGCATTTGATTTCTTTTTACAGCTGGATACTATCCCATTTTAAGGAATACCACCTTTTGTTTAATTATGCTTTAGTTGATAGTCATTTAGGTTGCTACCACATTCTGACTATTATGTTCTGTGAACATTTTTGTGTAAGTTTTTTTTTAAGATTTAAAAAAAAAAATTTATTTGACAGAGATCACAAGTAGGCAGAGAGGCAGGCAGAGAGAGAGGGGGAAGCAGACTGTCTGCTCAGCAGAAAGCCCGATGTGGGGCTCAATCCCAGGACCCTGGGATCATGACCTGAGCCGAAGGCAGAGGCTTCAACCCACTGAGCCACCCAGGCGCCCCTATATGTAAGTTTTTGAGTGAACTTATGTTTTCTTTTCTCTTGGGTATATACCTAGAAGTGGAGTTGTTGCCAGACACATTAATTCTATGTTTATATCCAGGTGTTCCAGCACCATTTGTTGAACAGGTAATTCTTCGTGGAATTATCTTGGCACCCTTGTTGAAGATCAATTGACCACAAAGTTTTTATTATGTTTATTTCTGGAATCTCAGATCTATTCCACTGATCTGTATGTCTAACCACATGCCAGTAACACACTACCTTAGCTACTACACCTTTATGGTAAGTTATAAATTGGACAGTATAAGTTCTCTAACTTGGTTCTTTTTCAGGATTGGTGCAGCTATCTGGGGCCACTTGAATTCCCATACACATTGTAGAATCAGTTTGTCAATTTCTGCAAAGAAGGGGTTTTGACTGAATAAAGTACTTTTTTAACAGGATTAAAAAAAAATGAATCAATTGCTATTGAGGACCTAAAGGAACCTACCTTAATATTATCCTGCTGAAAATAACACTCAAAGTCTGAGTCAGAGTCCATTACTTATTAGACCCTTTCAACTTTCTGAAAGTACTTTCATTAAAAAACAATTTAAGACCATGAACATGAAATCAGAAATTCTCTCATATAACTAGTAGCAATAACATCTCTTGTGTTTATTATATATAAACTCCTCAGACTTTTCACTGGAAGGATACATTCTCAACTTACCTTCCACAGGTTTTGTTATTATCCCAGTCACTCCACCAACAACTCCCTGAAAGACAGATCAATCATAAACCTGAATGGAAGGTGCTTAATTTTAAGTCAACCACTAGAGGTCTCTACATACATACTAGAAATAACTTTTTTAAAAAATGAGGACTTCCTTGATAAAGTGAACATGCACCTAAGTGATTTTTAAAATATTATGATGATTTTTAAAATATTAAATTTAAAATATTAAAATAGTAAATATTTAAAATATTAAAAATTTTAAAATATTAAAATATTTAAAATATGATTTTAAATATTATGATTTTTAAAATATCAAACACATTTATATTTAATATATTTAATGATATAAGATATATTAATATATTTAATAATATTAAATATTATTCATGATTTTTAAAATATTATACAATATCAAATTTTAAACAAAAGCACTTTGTAGAAGTTACATAACAGAAAGAATGGGAAATCAGACGAAAAGATTCTACATCTAGCTCTGGCACCAATTAGCTATGTAACCATGGGCAATTGATTCACTCTCTTTAAACCTCAGTTTCCATACCAGTAAAATGAATGAGTCGACCCAAATAATCCCTAAAATCTAAGATAAATTTTAATGAAATTACTTTGTAATTTAGCAGAAGTGTGGAAAACTGAAAATGAAGGGAACTGTGAAGCATGAAAATAGCTTGACAAGTAAGGCACTTTCAATTAGACAACATACAACCCTGGTATAAACACAGAAGTTACAGTTCCTGAAGTTATTTCCAAAATTAAAACAGTAATACGTTTATACATTCTTAACACTTGCCAAGTAATGGCAGTAAATAAAACCACCTGTACATTATAGAAATGCACAGAAAAAGAACTGAAGTATACACACTGTTGAGAAGATTAGGTATTTCTGGGAAGAGGCGAGGGTGATCAAATAGTACCTTATAGCTTTACCTATACTATTCCCATTACTTAGTAAAAGGAGAACTTACAAGTTCTTATAATCACTTATATGGAGAATATTCATATATTACCTGTATAATTTTTAAAGTACCGACAAACAGTGAAAGGCAGTTCCTGGTTTACAAACACTTAGCTTGTATACCTCTCCTTCCGCAGAAATGGTCAACTGATGATACTGACCAGAACAACTCCTCCTCTCTCTAGTTACCATCAGGTACAATATTTCTCTCTGCTTTGCTTCTTTGCCTTCCAGAAGAGTGCTAACTGGCCATCATCACAGAGCTCTCACTCCAGCCCAAGTGCCAAACTAAGTCTGGGATTTGGGGAATAGATGCGATAGTGATATTGGGGAAGGAGAGCAGAAAAGTACACAATATTACCACTGCTACTGTGACAGACCTCGACTCACAAGTAATATTCCAAGTTGCAAAAAACCATTTGAAGTACATTTATAAAGTGTATATCAAACTTCACGGCTTCTTGAAGATTCTGTAAGAGACTTACAAGCAAGAAGCCCTTTCCTCCTCTGGCCAGACTGTCTCCAAAATCTTTAGGCTGTCGACCCATCTCTTCTCTTCTTTTTTGTTGATATTCCTTGTCCATTGTAATTGCTGCCAAACCTTTTCCAACAGAACCGGTGATGCGAGATACTACTCCTGCTGCACCACCTATCGGAAGACCCAGAGAAGTCAGTCACATTGTTGTTCAAAGACCATTAACACAGTATACGGCACGGCATTGCTTTAAACAAATGTTTCAGATTCTCTCTCCTATACAAACATACAGAAATGTATTTTTATCATTTCCCATTTATCAAGAAGAATGAAACTATTCAAAGTACACTGATTCTCCAAAATTTTTCTGTAAACCTAAAACTGTTCTTAAAAGTATTGTATAGAAAAAAGCACATTGATCCAATGCTACAAAGACATATAAATAAACCCAGCAAGTCTGTTATTTTCCATTTAAGAAAAAGGGAACACATCTTTTAAAAGGGATTATCAGAAAACTGATCCTCTTTATTTTCCATAAACAACGCATTTTAGAATAATTACAATAAAAATACGTATATTTATATATACAAATATGTGATCCATACCGACAGTGTGTCCAAAGAGACTTCTTACTCCAATCACTAACCCCTCAGCAAATTCTTCAGGGCCTTGAACAGCACCCTGACCAAAAAAAGAAAAGAAAAAAGAGAAAAATTTGTTATTTAAAATTTAAATAATCTTAAGATTTTTTCATCTAATATTTCAGGGTTTCCGTGAAGACAGAGAATCTGTAAAGATCCACAAACACCGTGATACCAGTTTTCACCCTCTAACTCAAATACTGCCGGAGAAATACTGTGTTGTCCTGTTAAACCCTCACTACGTAGGGTTCCTGAGTTCCTCCACCCAATGGAGGTAAACAGGTTAGAGGAAAGCTTGAATACAAAACGAAGTCAGCTTTTCTTATCCCCTGAGTCCTTTCCATAGTGGTGAAACAGCCTTGAAATGGTGTTAATGTACCTAGCATTCTTCCTTATAACCATGTGAAATCCTGGAAAATGTGGGCATGTTTTATCGCCCAGACACTAGAAGTGCTCGATTAACTCTACCACAGTCTTTTAAAGTCATCTCACATAATTTTAAATAAATTTGATGTTCATGTATTTTTGTTATCTGAACATTATTCAATTCCCAGATACACTTAAAATACAACTTATTTGTCATTGAAAAAATAGAATAACAATTTCTATACCTACACTTAAAATAAATAAAAGATCAATACCTGGAAGGGTTCATAGAAAAAAGCTTCAACTCCTTCAGACAGACCTCTAATTAATCCAAATGGGTTTCCAAGCACATCTAAGCCCAATACAAGGACATACATCTGTTTCAAGAACTAAAGAGAAAAAAACATACAGTAAGTCCTTTACTACTCTTGTAAGAAACCATATCGTGATGCCTCGGGAAGAAAGGAGAGACTACATGATATTGTTAAAAGAAATCAATGCAGAATAACCATAACTATATCCATTAACTGATCTTTCACTATGTGCCAGACATTATGCTAGTCTGCCAGTTATCAGCTATGTAATCTTGGACAGCTCAGTTAGTCTCTATAATTGGGCCTCAGTCTTCTCATAAAAAATGAGAGGTAGATTACACTGACTTTGCATGGCTGAGTACACATATTAAATGAATATATAATTCAATAACAGTTATTTTTAAATTATTTTTTACTTATTTTTATTATTATGTTACTATCACTATTACTATGAAACCAGATGGGGAAATAATAAATAACCAAAACAAAACACAAATGAAAATACATCCTTATTTGAACACGTGATAACCATAATGTCTATCTATACTGTAGGAGAAAAGACCTTCCAGCAGAGTCAGGAAAGGGTACAGCCGCCCTGAAGTTCCATGGCGCAACAATGGTACCCTACCACCCTGAAAACAATTACTACGCCTCTGCATCCAATTCAAGCCATGGAATAACTGAGGCGTGGAAAAGAGCCTGGCCTAGAATTCCTCTCCTGACTCTATTAGACTGTGCTGAGAAACTGGAGACATTTACGAAATAAGTGTGATGCCTCCTACATCAGTATTCTTTCCCAAAGTGGCAAATGTATAATTGCAAAGGAAAAAAGGCACCAGAGGAAAATTTCAAAAGCTTTTATACAGAGGGGAAAGAACTAAAGACATAGAAATTAATCATTCAAGAAAACTATGAAGTAATAAGAATGCAAATTGAAGTAAATTAGATAAATGATTTTGCACAATGTGCCATCACATACAAATGTTTTGTCTGATACTTTATGACGTATATTCCTTGTTAGCTACTATGACAGGAAATTACCTGTTCACTGTAATGTCTAACAACACTCCACATGAGCTGATCTCTCTTATAAAACTGATACCGAAGTTCATAATAAGCAAGTCTGGGAGGAGAAAGAAAGATTCAAAGGCACGATGATTACATTCTGAAAGAAAGAGACTTAAAATTTCAATGATAAATTAATCATTGCTAATCCTTCACAGTTCGATTTGTAGATCTGCCACATATATTTTATGTTTGAGATCTTCATTTCATGGTAACAAAACTACTATAAAAGTAGCACACTCTCGGGTGCCTGGGTGGCTCAGTAGGTTAAGCATTTGCCTTCGGCTCAAGTCAATTCCAGGGTCCTGGGATCGAGCCCTGCATCAGTCTCCCTGCTCAGCAGAGAGCCTGCTTCTCTCTCTCCCTGTGCCTGCCGCTCTGCTTACTTGTGCTCTCTGTCAAATAAATAAATAAATAAAATCTTAAAAAAAAAAAAGTAGCACATTCTCACACAAGTCTTTTGTAAATATACAAAGAGTAAAAAGGTTGAAAAACTCAACCATAATCTCATCATACAGTGGATTTTTTAGTTTTTTTTAATTGACATTTTCCCACTTTGATTTCTTTTCTAACCAATTCAAAAATATTTAAAACATTTTGTATGCATTTTTACAATCAATATTGTGAATAAGTATTTCTCAGGTTTTCAAAATTCTATGTAACCATTTTTAATGGATGCTTAGCATTCCATCATGTGGAAGTGTCATAACAAAACAATTCTCCCACTGTCAGACATTTCCAAATCTTGACAATAATAATTAGGACTGCCATACGTAAATTTTGAATATAACTCTTTGGTTGTATTTCATGATTATTTTTTGGACTGAATTCCCAACAGAAGAATTACAGAGTTAAAAACTACTAAAAAAAATTTGAGGCTTTGAGATATGTATAAATATATATAGATAAAGATATACAAAATCTCTCCACTCATACAAATAGTTAAAAATTCCCATTTATTAGACCCAACCCTCTCTAGTATTGATGATTCATATTTTGAAATCTTTGATAATTTGCTTTAATTTGCATATATTACATGACAAATGATAAAGCTGACCATTTCAAATATCTATCAGCTGCTGTATCTTCCCTTTTGCAAATTCTCCCTTATTGTCTGCTAGCAATTATGGCACTGGAATCTTCTTTTTTTAAGATTTTATTTATTTATTTGACAGAGAGAGACACAGCGAGAGAGGGAACACAAGCAGGGAGGAGTGCAACAGGGAGAAGGAGGCTTCCTGCCACCAAGCAGTGGCTGGATCCCAAGACTTTGGGATCATAACCTGACCTGAAGGCAGCCACTTAATGACTGAGCCACCCAGGTGCCCCGGCAATGGAATCTTTAGGTTTGTCTTATCAATGTTTAATATTAAGACTATCAATCTTCTCTCTGTCATACTCGTCATTATATTTTCCCAATTCATTTTCTAATTGTTTCCACTGATTTTATTTTGTGAAGTGTTTAATTGTTATGTAGTCAAATCTATCTTGTATTTTCCACTGCAGGTTTTCCCATTGCTTTTACACTGAGAAGACTTCCTTTACTCGAGATTTGACAATTAACATTGATATCTTCCTCAGTCTTTTTCATTTGAATTTTATATTTAATCCTTCCATCCCTACGAAATTTGATATGTATATAAGGTGGAAATAATACAAATGGGTTTTTTTTCTCTCCAAAGGAACTACTTGTTCCAATATCATTGCTCAATATTCAATAAACATTCATTGAATTCACATATGTCTAGCACATGTAAGTATTCTCAGATTAAATGCCACAAAGAGTTATTTTCTATACTTTTCTATACAATTATACTGAAATCTCACCATACTGCTACATATTTCTAAATATAAGTCTGCTTTAAAACATGGTCAATTTATAAGCTACTACTAAAATAACTCCATTTTTATTCTATATTCATGTATTATCAACATTGAATAACTGAAGAAAATACAAAACTCTTTTAAGAGTAAAATAAGCATTACCTAAAATGCATAATTAGAAAGGGGCCAAGCTTCAAATACAGTGAGAATTAGCATTTTCTAAGCTAACATTCTAGCCCACTTGGGCAGAAGTAACATCCAGAAACATAACCTTGGTAGAAAACCCTCCCCATCTACTTTAACATAAATCTTACTTGAATATTAGGTCATCCACATCAGTCAGAGTAGCACCTATGCTTTTCAATAGCAGATTGACAGAATGAATCGCAATCATTTCCTGTTTTTCTTTGTCTGACTCTTCACCTCCACTACCCAAGGACAGACTTAAATGCAACTAAAAGAAAAATAATGTTTCATAAATAAAAGCTAGAAAGAAAAACAAAAAATTTACATACACAGGAATCAGATCTTCTAGATAGAAACAGATGCTATATCTTTCAGAGTCCTAAAGAAAGCTATTATTTGTTACTCTACACACCACACAGGATAACTCACTAATACCTGATTCTCACATTTGCTTTTTGATATAATTCAAATTAGTCTGTTTCAAAGAACTAAAATTTTATCTAAAGTGTATAAAGACCATTGTGCTTATACGGAGGGGCTCAAGACACTTTACAAAAATAGTATAATCATTTTAAGAAGAAAAACATGTCAACTGGCATACAAAACATGTCTACCAGTCAAAATAATTAATAATTTATTTTCATCTAACTAAGGTAAATAATTTATGGCAATAATTAATAACAATTATAATTATACAACAATAATAAGTAAGAACAACATGACAATTACAGCAACAATTAGCATGTTGTTGAATAAATTTAAAAAAAGAAATAAGGTTTCAGCCTCCACAGACTCCTTAACTCAGTACCGAAGCACGAGATTTTCACATTCCCATTTAGCTTCTACTTTGTGCTGTACCGTCGATAGTGCAATAGTGGCAAAAGACACAGGCAGAAGGTAGTCTATAAAGGCAAATAAATCAGATGACTCTCCTTTCTTATTCTGCATTTTACCTAACCAAGGTAGAGCTCAACAGAGGAGACGTGGAATAAAATCAGGAAAGCCTGGTTTGGGGTTTTGTTTTGTTTGTTCTTTTGGTGTGGACTTCTGCCCACTGCAGAGTCAGAGAGTATACAGATCCAGGAAAGGTCAGCTTAGGTGGACAGAGGTCCAACCTTTTTCCCTAAGGCAAAGTCACCATGGAATAAGAAAACAACTACAGTTCATGATCTTAATTACTCAACCTCATGGTGGAACTCCTGAGTAAAATCATGAATCGATAAATTAACAATCTTTAATACTCCCGTAAGATTATAAAATCCAGGAAGTCATTTTATACATTCCAGAGCAACTTTGATAGTAGGCATTCAGCAAATATCTATTAAAGGTACTGTTCAAACTCATAAGTGATTTTCACTTAATAATGAAAGAGAAATTGTGTATAACCTACTACATGAAATGATATAAATTTTAAACCTTACACTAAATATGTCTAATACTACCAAACTAGTATATCAATTTAAAATAATAATTCAATTCCATTTTATAAATTAATTTACTTTGCCAGAAGGATTGGTGTATGCAATTGAAAATAATGTGCTGTGAACAGTTTTTGAGAAAGTAAAGGACCATCAATATTTTAGAGTTACTTAATTGTAAATCTGGCCCATTACACAAGTGTAGAGAGTTATGGTTGGTGGCATTTGTGAATTTACTAAGCAGTCACCTCTTCCTATAAAACCTAGAAAGAACAACAAAAAGAGAAAAGTAAATGGGTTCATAAAGTACAAAATCAGGCAAGTGAAAGGTATCCAATTTTCCACTCCCTTAGTTACAATCAAATTTTGGAAGGGTGAAAAACACCACATCAACAGTATAATACCTACTTCAGCGTTTTCACATTCTGGTTAGGGCACCCATTATAGCTCTCTGTTTAGACAGTGATAGTAGTTACAAAGTGCAACCAAAACATTAAATGTTGGTGAGTACTTCTTCGCTTAATTAAGAAATGCTTTTGTCAGCTCCTTCCTTGAATAAAGGGGTTATTAATTCAAGACTAGAGAACATGCTCTGACGGTTTCTCTGTGGGAATTATGGTTGTACATATGTTACAGAGAATTGTCTTAATTATTTCAATTAATCAAAGAAAATTCCCACCAAATATTTGATGCAAATTAAAATACACATTTATACAGAGAGCCTTCAAAAATCTTACAATTCTGCACAATTTTAAAAATAATAATTATAACAAACCTTAACAGGAGAAATATGGAAATGTTCAAAAAAACTAAGAACTGACATATCAGTCATTGAAGTCTCCATTAACTCTGCATTTAGAGCATCAATATCTTGTTGGATTAACTTTGTCTGAAAAAAATGAAATCAGGAATTAATATTTTAATTGTTTTTCTCTAATTAGTTCAAGGAATGGCTGATTTTTTTTTTTTTTAGTTTATAATTTCCCCAAGAAATAAAAATTGTTACCCGTTTTCTTTCAGCTTCAGGGTCCGTTGATGGGGTAAACAGTGCAATAATAGCTCCTAGAAACCCCTGATCAACTTTCAAGGCCATTTCCTGAATGAGGACCATAAAATACCTGAGGAAAAAAATTTTCAAAAGACAGAAAGGGGTTTCTAACAAACCTTGTAATTTTCAATGTTAAACTCTGATTTTGGCCAGAAGTCAACAAGATTTTTATACCTTCATGTCTTAAAAAAAGTGTTACGTTAACAAGATCAAGGTATCCTTAACTGAGCTGTTTTTTTTTCCCCCCACTAGAGTTAAGATTTCACTGGTGGTAATACTGCTGTATTGATACTTAGCATTTAAAGTCCCAAATCCCGTATTTATCATGTTACAGAAGAGACAAATACCATTAGATGATATAGCATGTATTATTCCATTTCTAAGGGCTACAGCAATTGTTTCAAGAGCACATTTCACAAATACATACAATATTTATATTTCACTGGCTATTTTATATTCTAATTGGAATTACAAAGAGGATAAGTGGTTAAGGAACTTTACACCTTAAAATATAGAGGGACTATTATTATATTAAGGTCAACATAGAAAATGACTTAACCATAAGTAGATTCATATGTTCAAGTAGAAAATAAGTTTTATTTGGAAATCAGCCTCACAGGAGTACAATTTATTTTCAAAATAGATTCTCGTTTTAAATTCCTTTAGTTAAGTAGGGCAATCTTTACTTACTTGAACTGTAATACTTTACTGTATTCATTAAATCTTGTGATGACACTCACATCAATGAAAGGTTTGGGCTCTAAGAGGAAGAAAGAAAACAAAAAAATGAGAGAAAAAAATCAAGCTTTATACTAGATCAAAATAATGTCTACTTAATTTTTAAAATAGGATGTCTCAATTTTTTTCTTTTTTTACCTGAATCCAAAGCAATAGATTTTGGAGGAGCCACAGGATGAAATACAACAGGAAACACTGTACCTGGTAACTGACTATCAACCTTAAAAAAAAAAAAAGAAAGAAAGAAAGAAAAGAAAAGAATTCAGCAGGATTTGAAATAATGTAATAACTTTTAGTTTTAGAGATAATATTATAGAAGAGGCTACTAATTTCATCAGAATTAAATATTTGTATTGTATATGTGGTGCTATTAGAAGTTTCACTTTAAAACTAAAATTCATACATATGCCAGCAAGGGCAGCCTTTTACATAAGGAAATATTTAATTTCCTCGTAAGTACATTAACACTGTGCAGCATATACACTATTAATCAAAATATTTGTGCTTATGGATCATGTGAGATTTCGACAGTTTATAATTTAAGTAAAATGTAAGTGGGAAAAGGATATGAAATTAGAAAGAAGAAAAAGAATAAAAATGTCCTAAGTAGTATTTAGTAGTTAAAAGGAAGAGAGGAAGGGAAGCAAGAAGGGAGCAAGAAAGCAAGCAGACAAAAATGTTCTCCAATGTCCACTCCTGTGTAGAATGACAAGAGAAAATCTTATTTGGGATTCCATGACAAATTCAAAGGAATTATTTAAAAATAACAATTTCAGTGCAGGAAAACATTCTTACAGGCCATCTGGTCAAATTAAACAGTCTCAACAGTCACAATCTTTGGGACACTAAGTATAGAGAATCCACAGGATACATGGGAAAAGGGAATAAATATACAAACAAAAAGAAAAATACTGTTTACAATGTATGCTAGAGTCTTGCAAAAAAATTTTTACCCCCAGGTTTCCCAAAGTGATTAGGTATACTTATTGAACTGAAAATGACAATGTTACCTGAAGCCAGTACAATCTGGCTCTTAAACTTCTCTGGTGAGGAGACTGCTTAAACTCAATCTGAATCCCTGATAAAAAATCTCGCTTTATTGGGCAATGAACAGGGAGGCGCATTTCCATGGGAACTTTATCAAAATTGACCTGGGGAAAAAGCACATATGTTTATGATGACTTGGTATTAGCAGGATAGCCCCTTTTAAATACCCATTTACTCACAAATTGAAAGGAGAAAACATTTTAATCTCTATGTCCCACCAAAAGATCTGCCTTAAGATGATCTACAGTTGAGATCTTTGAAGCAGAATCATCAGTTTTCCACCAAAATGATGAGGAAAACAAGAAAACAACTGAGGAAATTTCCAATTATATAAACTGCAGTTAAAGAAAACAAACCATGCTTTATATTTTTTAAAAAATCTCAATAATAATGAGTAATTCTAGGTAATTCTTAAATTTTGTTCTAACAAAGTTAAACAACGAATAGTTAATAGCTTATTTATGTCAGTTTGTTTTCATTTGAGCATGGCCAACCTTTATAGGGATGAGGTTGGGGTGGGGAGCATATCTGGTAATCAATGCAAACCCAACCATTAGACATCAAAGACAAAGAATAACTAGAAGTGTGTAACTGAACCAAAGCAAATGAGAAATTGCAGTCAAGCTTCGGGGGTCTTCTTAGGGTAAAAGTGCCCTTCAACTGCAATACTGTAAGGGCCTGTAGAGAGTACACCTGTATTTGCGATATCTACCCAAGTCCAACAATCATTCACATTTAATGAACTTAATTGAACGGATTTTCTACGGATTTTTCATTACTGAAATACGTAATTTTGCACAGACTTTATTTACCAATATATATTTGTATCATTCAAAACAGAACAAAAGTTCCAATAAGCAATATTAATTTCTGCATAATCATACTGAAAACAAGTTCCATGAAACTGTCTTATAAACAGAAGAAATTACAAAAGCGCAAAAGAGAAACATTTAAATCAGTTTCACAGTACATGATTTAATAACGTATTTTGATTTAAAGTGTACTAATGATTATCAGTCATGTCAATCCTACTAACAAATAAGAGTTCATTTGCTATAAATAAATTAGTTTCTGCCCACACGTTTTTACTTGGATAAAATTTTGCACACAAAATTTTACTCTAAATTTTCCTTACTTATTATGCACCGATGAAATACATATATAAAAACCAAAACCAAAAAATTCTGGTATACCTCAAAATTATTATCTAGTTTAATCCATCCATGGTCTTTTGATACTTGATATTTTTTATAGGACTGTTCCAGCAACATTATCTGCTTTTGACTAAAAGGCTTCCATTTCTGCTTTGGTTTCATCTCCCAAACAACACCAGAACTAAAACAATTCACAAAGAAAATTAAATTAGTAGTATATATTAGGCTGCGGGAATTGTCATTCAACCTCAAATTATTACAACTATAAATCTTCTATGAAAATTATACAAGATATTTTTTTAAGCAGCAAAATACACCTGTATTATAAAAGTACATAAGGAAAAGGGGCAGGGGAAATGTTCTTCTCTCACACATTGACATTAATCTATTAAGGAACTCACAAACTTTTTTCATAAAAAGCCATATAGTAAATATTTTAGGCTTTATGGCTAAGACAAAATTGAGGTTAAGTGCTTAAATAACAAGAGAAAAAAATTGCACAAATTTTTCTAATTGACCAGATTCAAAACATAAAAACAACTGAGTACAAATTTTATTTTATTTTATTTTTTAAAATATTTTATTTATTTATTTGACAGAAAGATCACAAATAGGCAGAGAGGGGGAAGAAGACTCCCTGCCAAGCAGAGAGCCTGATGCTGGGCTTAATCCCAGGACCCTGAGATCAAAATTTTTAAAAATTTTTTATAATTGACATATAATTTGGTATAATTGACATAACATTAAATTAATTTCAGGTACACTAATGATTTAATATTTGCATATATTGTGAAATGATCATAACAATAAACCTAGTTAACATCTGTCACCATATATACAAAAAAATTTTTTTAACCTTTCTTAGGGGTGACAACATTTCATTATTAGGGCTCAAAGTCAGTATTCATGGAGGCTAATTCTTTAGTCACTTCAAACTCTGCACTGGCTTCTCAAATACACAATAAGTGAGCAGTATGGGTAACATCTGGTGACACATTAAGAGCCAAGGAAAACCACTCAAAATGATTTGCCTTATTTTAATTGACTATTGATGTTGCTCTGAAAGTCCTCAGTTCTTCAAGCAACTGTTTTCACAAAAAGGCTAAGGGTCCTAAGTTTATTAATGCTGGACACCTCTCTCTTCAGCTGCTACATTCAGGTGATTCAATTAACTCACCATTGGTAAAAGATGTTCCTTGCCTGGCTAACAGATGAGTCATTCAGGTTTTTTTAGTTTTTTATTTTTGTGAAGAAAGTCTGTTGTATGAGTTACTTTGTCTTAAATTTTCAAATTTTTCTGGGCATTCCTTTCCTGTGAGGTGGGTATATTTGGACAAGTGCTTAGTTTGGAAATTGCAATATTCTTTTAGCACAGGTAAATATTCTTTTAGCACAGGGTCATTACATAATAAAATAATGCTTTGCCATTTCATTTAATAACTAACTGTGACCTGGAAGAGAGATACTCAAAGTCCACTTTCTCTACTTCTTTTAACATGGTCAGTATGCATTAGTAATAAAAAACAAAAGTGGCAGGATAGTTATATGTGTGGTAATCTACACTCTTGAGTTATTTTTCCTTTGTTGTGTGCTAAGCAGCAGTGCAAAAGTAGCCATAGACATGTGAAGGAATAAGCAAAGGCTGTGTTCTAATAAAGCCTCAGTTATGGGCAACAAACTCTGAATTTTGTATAATCTTCATGCATTACAAAATACTATTTTCTTTCAATTTTTTCCAACCATTTAAAAATGTAAAAAATTCTTAGACCGAAGTCTCTAAGAAACAGGTCATCAACTAGATTGGGCTCACAGGACATACTTTGCTGATCCCTGATTAGAGAAGACTGTTTGCATAATGATAAAATACAACCCCATAATATTTTAATTTAACATAGTTTGTTGGTATTAATCAATGACACTGTTAACAATGTCCTCACTATATTATGTATTTAATCAATTAAGATAATGAATAAAATATCTACTATAAATTATATAAATCTTGGGTTGCCTGAGTGGCTCAGTGGGTTAAGCATTCAACTCTTGATTTTGGTTCAGAACATGGTCTCGGGGTTGTGAGATCAAGCTCTGAGTCAGGCTCTGCACTCGGTGTGGAGCCTGCTTAAGATCCTCTTTCTTCCTCTCCCTCTGACCCTCCTCTCTCTCTAAAATAAAAGAATGAATGAATGAATAAATAAATAATATAAATCCAACATCAATTCATGACAAAAACTCTTCAACAAATTAGGGAGGGGGGTGAACCTCAACCTGAAAAAGAACATCTACAAAAAACCTACAGTTAACATCATACTTAAGAATGAGAAACCAGATGCTTTCTTACTAAGACCAGGAACAAAGAACAAGGACATCTACTCTTACCACTCCTATTCAACACTGGGAGATCCTAGATAATGCAATAAGTCAAGAAAATAAAAGGTATACAGATTAGGAAAGAAGAAATAAAGCTGTCTTTGTTCTCAGATGACATGACTGTCTATGCAGAAAATCCTAAAGAATCAATAAAAAAAAAAAATTCCTGCAACGAATGTTTCAAGATACAAAGTTAATATACAAAAATCAATTGTGTTCTTACATATCAGCAATGAACAACTGAAATTTGAAATTAAAAAGACAATAATATTTATATTAGCACCAGAGAAATGGTGCTAATATAGAGAAATGTTTATACTTAGGTATAAACAAAATCTAACAAATTTGTACAGAATCGGTATGAGGAAAACTAGAGAAGTCTGATCAAAGAGATCAAAGATCTGAATACAAGCATCTTTGTACACCCATATGAAGACTGAATAATGTCAAACGTCAGTTCTTTCCAAGTTGATCTATAGCTTCGAAGCAATCCCAACCAATACCCCAGCTAACTGATAAACTAATTCTAAAGTTTATATGGAAAGGCAAAAGACTCAAAATAGTCAACATAATAATAAAGAAGAAAAAAGTGGGAGGACTGATACTACATGACTTCAAGATTACCACAAAACTATAGAAATCGAGACAGTGTGCTATGGGTGAAAGAACTGACAATCACACCAAGCGAATAAAGGGTCCAGAAATAGACCCAAACAAATATAGGCAACTGATTTTGAAAAGGAGCAAAGGCAATTCAATGGAAAAAGTACAATCTTTTCAACAAATGGTGACAGAACTGAACATGCAAAAAAAAAAAAATTAATCTAGACCTAGAACTTACAGATTTTACAAAAACTAACTCAAAATGTATAACTATAGGCCTAAATATCAAACACAAAAGTATAAAATCCAGCAGGTAACACAGGAGAAAATGCACGTAACTTTGCATTTTTTTGACTTCTACACTAAAACTCCTACAGCACAACTCAGGAAAGAAAATTCCCCCCTCCCCCGCCCCGGTCTCATTAAAATTAAAAACCTCTTCTGTGTGAAAGACACTGTTAGAAGAATGAAAAGACAACCAAAGACTGGGAGAAAATATTTGCAAAACACCTATCTGATAAAAGACTTACTTCAATGATACAAAGAACTCTTGAAATTTAATAAGAAAATGAAAAATTTTAAAATGGGCAAAAGACCTGAATCTCACCAGAGAAGATATTCTGATAGCAAATAAGCATTTGAAAAGATACTCAACAGCACATGTAATTAGGGAATTGCAAATTAAAACAATAATGACATATCACTACATCCCTGTTAGAATGGCCAAAATTTGAAACATGGACAACACCAAATGCTGCAGACGCTTTGAAAAACAACTTGGCAATTCCTTACAAAACTTAACATAATCCTACCATAAAATCTAGCAGTCACGCCCCTTGATATATACCCAAATGAGATAAAAACTTATGTCTACACAAAAACCTGCCTATGAATGTTTATGGCAGCTTTAGTCATAAAGGCCAAAACTTAGAAGCAACCAAGGTGTCTTTCAATAGGTGAATAAACTGGCACATCCAGACATGGGATAGTATTAAGTGATTTTTTTAAAATGAGTTATCAAGCACAAAAAGAACATGAGGAAACTTAAAAAAATATTGCTAGGTGAAAGTTGCTTATCTGAAAAAGCTACATACATATGATTCCAATGATATGACATTCTGGGAAAGGCAAAACCTAGGGACGATAAAAAGATCAGTGGTTTCCAGAGGTTCAGAGGGAGGGAGAAAGGGATGAAAAGGTGACACACAGGTGACTTTTTATGATACTGAAACTCTTCTACAGAACACTATAATGACAGATGTATTATCCAAATGTCAAACCTATAGAATTTATACACTAAGAGCAGACATAACAAACAACATCAACACTGGACTTTAGATAATAATAAGGCATCAACATTAGAACATCAACAGTAAAAAATGTACCACACTATTTCAAGATGTTAATAATAGGGGGAAAATGCAGGGCATATGGGAACTTAGTATGTTACAGCCAATTTTTCTGGAAACCTAAAACTGCCTAAAAAGTAAGTTTATCTTTAAAAATTACATAACTGATTTATTTTTCCTCAGTACATATCCTCACTGAATGTGTATTAAATGCTTACTGCATCAGAAAAAAGATAACCAAGTTCTTTCAGATGAATTTTTAAAAGTCCTTATGAGTAAGGACCAGTCTGACAAAATGTAATAACGTATGTAATATTAAAGTAAAAATAAGTTATATCAAAGAACAACAGAGTGAAGAAATTGAATTTATAGGACTTAAAAATTATTTTCATATTTAGGTTAAAAATACCGTAAAATTCTCAAGTATAGAGCCAAAAGAATATATTTCTCATATATATACAAATATATTAATATTTTAATCAATGGATGTATACCCTTTTTTTAAAGATTTTATTTATTTATTTGACAGAGAGAGATCACAAGTAGACAGAGAAGCAGGCAGAGAGAGAGGGGGAAGCAGGTTCCCACTGAGCAGAGAGCCCGATGCAGGGCTCGATCCCAGGACCCTGGAATCATGACCTGAGCGGAGGGAAGAGGCTTTAACCCACTGAGCCACCCAGGCACCCCAGGATGTATACACTTTATAGAACTCTTAATCCATCAGGTGTTGCATAAAGTATGTTACATATGTGATCTTTTTATTGACTTAATGTTTTACTTCACTAAACATGATTATTGATATTGACGCTATGATGGTTATACATGGGAACATGGTAATCATTCTATCCATCAGTCTCCAAGAAAAGAAGGTGTCTTTTACCAAAGTTAGTGAGATTTAAAAAGTCAAAATAAATGAATTCAAATACTTTCCTTATACAGATACAAGCAGAATCAGAGCAAATAACTGATTCCATCACTACTAAAACGTTCTAAATAACCGCACATTAAAGACTATAGACCCATGTCAAATATTGCCTCCTCCATGAATATTTCCTCTAATTTATCTGACCCACTCTTGTCGGCTTCCTCTAATCCAGGCCAGTTTCTTCAGTCTCTACTGCACAAAACAATTTATTTGTTTCTATCTCTGTACTTCCATTGCACGTTTATATACTTCTTTGTAGCATTTCTGTTATCATAATTCATCAAACTCATCATATCATAATTCAACAATACATACCAAAAACAAAGAAGCAAACCTCTTTTTTCTCCACCAAATGGTAAGTACAGTAAGTACAGAGGCATTATCTTAGTCATCTTTCTATCTTAGGGACTTTTCAATTAGCAGTGAAAAAAAAACTGTTCATGTTATACTGAAAGAATATAAAAATTCAGAACAGCTGTTTACTCTCATTAAACTTGATATTATGAACTCAATGTTTTTTAAAGATTTCTGATGCCCCATCTTCCTTCTTCCATACCTGGTTATCCCAATATATGAAACTTCCTGCTTGTTTTCATTGTTAACCAGGGAAAGCCCAAGACTGTGGAGAGAAAAGGTTATTTCATGATCAGCCTGCTCCATTTCTTCTGCCTGCAGTGCTTTGGAAACCAAGGCAACATCATCAGTGAAAAGCAACACTCTCTGGCGTCCATCTAAGAATGATACCCAGTGTATCTGAGTATTTGCATCATAAGGAAACTGGCCACATTCATCCTGGGGAAAAGAAAGACTATATTAAACCTATAAGCAGTAAGTTTTTATTACATAAAGTTAAACTACAGTATCTGAGAACATTTAGAAAAGTTTGAAAAACATGACATAAATTGGAAAGTTAACCATCAAAATGACATAAATTAATTAAAGTCATAACATATTTTAACTCACCAATGCTTTCAAACAATAACAAACATTAACAGTGCTTTATTTTTTTTGTACCCTACATCTACATTTGACTGCTCCAAGGGCACTCAGCAGGAACAAAAGTACCCTGCAAGGGTACCTGTGTCCTAAGACGCTTATTTGTCTCCAAGACGGAGAGGTTCCTAAACTTATTAGAAGAGTAACCTCACATAAAAATAACCTAGTTTATTTTTATTTTTAAATAACTTACAACACTGCAAATATTTCTATAAGTCACACTATATATAACTATTGTTTGTACTTAGTGTGTACTGTTTTGTAAAGCCTTCTTGGCTGAAGGTCTCATATAGCACTAAAAATATAAGACTTGATTTGGTCAGTGTTTTTAGAGACTGAAATAATGATTTCCTCCTCATTCTGGGCTACATAAATATAAGAGTTCATTTCAACAAACAGTACAAGGACCTACTATATACTTTTCATTTCATGCTTTCTTGGAAAAAAAGGCAAACAAAGGATTTATCAAGAGAATAGGAACAGCTGAGTTTGGTTGCTGTTTATCATCTGTCTATTGCTTTTTTTTAATTGAAGTATGGTTGACACATGATGTTTCATTAGTTTTAGGTGGACAACATAATGATTCAACAACGCTCTACATTATCCTATGCTCACCACAAGCGTAGCTATGATCT
This sequence comes from Martes martes, assembly GCF_963455335.1. NCBI lineage: Eukaryota > Metazoa > Chordata > Mammalia > Carnivora > Mustelidae > Martes > Martes martes. The sequence goes on from NC_137894.1 coordinate 42,569,612, forward strand.
GTCACCATTCAACACTATTACTGTATCACTGACTATATTCCCTATGCTGTACCTGTCAGCTCTGTGACTTACTCATTCCATAACTGGAAGCCTGCCTGTACATTCCACTCCCTTTCACCCATTTTGCTCATCCCCCACCTCAATCTCTGGCAACCACAAGTTTGTTCTCTGTATTGATGGGTCTGTTTCTGGTTTTGTTTGTTTAGTTGGTTGGTTGTTGTTTTCTAGATTTCAGTGTTTACGTGAAATCATACAGGTATTTTTCTTTCTCTGACTTATTTCTTTTAGCATAGTACCCTCAAGGTCCATCCATGTTTTCATAAATGGCATGAACTCATCATTTTTAAGACTGAGTGAATGGAATATTACTTTGTCATATCATCATATTCTACTTAAAGTTTTTGCTTTGAATTATAGTTGTGCAGAAATTAAAATCAACAACTTCGCTTTCTTTTTACTTCCGTTTGCCTCCTAAATCCTTACTGCCTCTTCATGCTTATCATGTTCTGTGTTAGTTTGGTTAAGACATATCTTTTGTAAGTAGCATATATTTAGATGCTGTTTTCTAACTTAATCTGAGTTTTATCTTTTAAATAGGAGAATTTAAACCATTTTCATAACTGATGGGAAGTTAAACCATCATACTTGATGGGAAGCATGGTTTAACGGAAAAAGTCCACGGAGTATTAAGTCAGATAGACCAGGTTTTGAATTTTATTTATTTGTTTATTTTTATTTTTAAAGATTTTATTTATTTATTTAACAGACAGAGATCACAAGTAGACAGAGAAGCAGGCAGAGAGAGAGGAGGAAGCAGGCTCCCTGCTGAGCAGAGAGCGAGATGCAGGGCTGGATCCCAGGACCCTGGGATCATGACCTGAGCCGAAGGCAGAGGCTTTAACCCACTGAGCCACCCAGGCGCCTCCTGGTTTTGAATTTTAACCAGCAGTCCTGAATTCCGATCATAAGAATTAGTGATAATATGCAGAAAGCATTAACACAGGAGATAGATTCAATAAAATGTACTTGCCACTTGTCATATACTTCCTTAAGTCTCCTTCCTTTACTCTAAGGGCAAAATTGTCTTTATTTTCGTTTTCTCAATTGCTTTAAAATTTTCTTACCAGTGATTTTAGTTCTACTGATAGATTTTTTAAAAAACAAAAACTTTAATCTGTACTTTTGTAATTAGAATTTAAGATTAAATGGTATATTTATGGTATGAACAGAATATATTGTTTCCCTACTCCACTTCTACTTCATTTGGGTGTGTCTTTTTATTTCACCACGCATTCTTCTATTTCATAGCTGTTACAGCTTTGTAACTTAGTTGAGGATGCAAGACATAAACTTGGAAAATTTCTTGTGGTCCTCCTGTAGTAAAAGAAGTTTCAGGGGTATAATCACCTTCTGATTCTACAGGATAATTTCACATTTTTCTCCTGAGCTATTTTTTTTCATTAACCCCATGTTGCTGCTTTTTGTTGGTTTTTTTTCCCTGTTCATTCACACTTAATAAGGAAAGATCTGTTCAGACTCATTTTTGTCAATAATGTATGGATTTTCTTTGAACTCCCTCACCATGTTCACCTGGGCCTAAGTGAAACTCTGTTCTCAAATTGACTTAGCAAACAAGGGAATGGGCAACTGCCTTGCTTCTAGCTCAGTTTACAGAATCTGGCAGATTAGGTGCTAACTGAGGCACAATTATCTACTTTTCCTATTGCCTGGTTCCCTGGTTTTCCAACACCAAATAGAAAAGAAACATTAAAAACCACAATCCCCACATACACTATTCCCAGATTCTTTCTCAATCTGCCTCAGTATACAGATCTGAATATCCTCCTCCAGGAGTTCTTTCCCACTTTCTCTCTAGTGTCTACATACTGCCACTGGGTGTTATAGTTACTGAGCAGCGTTAAATGTGACAAGAGGGAAACAATACCAGCACAGTCAGAGACCTCTGCTAGAGCTCCCATGTCTCTGAGCCAAGAAGCTAAGAAGATCAGGGAATTTAAGCCTCTGTACCATTTACAAAACTTTGAGTTTCGGTCTTGTAAAAAGTAAAGCACAAGCAAGGCAGTATAGCTCCATCAAATTGTTATGGTGAAAATTATTCCAAGAATCTTGTAACAGAGGAACTATCTGATTTTTCAAAAGTGGGTTAAGTCTCTTTTATGGGTATTTCAGATGTAACAGAAGAGAGGAAAATTCGGCCACTACTAGCTGATTACCATTTTAAAGCAAAAGTCAATAAAGCTTTTTTAACAACTGGCATTATCAGACAGCAGAACAGGACACACTGTATAACTTTTCATAACAGAATATATTTCTATAGAAACAAAAGATCTATATCACTAATATAGAAGCAATTCCTACGCTAGAGAAAGGCTGGTAGACCTTCCCAAAGTTTAAGAGTCTAAGAATAACATATTTGATTGAATTAGCTACCTAAATATTATTTTAATAAATTATTTCATTAAATTCCTTCTGTGGGTTAATTTGCATACTGTCCAATTCCTTTAATTAAAATATATGGTCTTCATTGGGAAAATATGCCTAAAAACCTCACAGCCAACATTGGCATGCATATGTTCAAAATAAAGTTGTTTTTACATAGCTTTAAAGTTCCTTTCTTTAAAAAAAAAAAAAGGTATATATAAAAAGATACTTCACTGGTCTTCACTCGGACAAGATAAAGTAGGCCTGTTTTTTAAACTGTAAAGAAATTATTTTGACTAATCTAAAATACTGGTATGAATTACTTGCAATCTAATCTCCAAAACTGACCTATTTTGAAAATACTTCCAATTCATTTTTAGTTGAGTAAGGACAAACATGACGGTAAGAAGCTGGCCTGTCTGCTTCCTTTGCCACCAGTCCCGTCTTACAGCACTCATTCACATCACATGATACCTTTAACAGACTGTGTTCTCCGGTATTTGCTGCATATGTCCAGGTAAGTTTTCTGGTACCAGTAGGGTCTGCCCAAGCAAAAAGTCGAGCTTCTCCTGGCACCAAGTGCACCTCCTCCTGTGACCCACTGAAACACAACCACCAGAGGGAAGATGAAAACAGCCAGGCTCTGAGTAACCCAGACCTGAGGTTTACAGAGGAGTGGACTGGCACAAAAATCTTCTAAAATTGCCTTTCTTAATAAACAGAACTCTGCCTAAAAATAAGTACCCTAAAATGTCCAATAAACTAACAGCTTAAAGCTTGAGGGATGGGAATATTGCCTTTCTGAAGTTGCAGTGTACTCCAAACTGATGCAGGCCATGGAATTTATTAAAGTAAACAAACTGGCACATCAGGGCTCACCTGCAGGAAAAGCTATAAACAATAAATCCTTTAGCAGCAGTAGAATGTCACTCAGTGCTTAAATTTAAGTTTATTAATGAAATGCAATAGATAAGAAACATGAGCCTTGGGGAAAAACAAAAATTAGGTCCACGCTGTTGCTACTCAATCTGTGATCTATGGAGAAGCAGCAGTTTTACCTGGAGCTTGCTGGAAGTACAAAATCCTGGGCCCTGCCTAAAACTTATTCAATCAGAATCTGTATTTTAATGAGATTTCTGGGAGATTCAAATCATTAAAGTTTAAGAAGTATTAGTCCATATTACAAAAAACTTTCCAGGGAATAACAACAACAAAAGGAACCCAATTAGGTTTCAATCCCATTCTGTAATTTTAAATCTCCCAGTGGATTCCAGTCAGGAGAATTAAGAACAGGTAAATCTAAAAGGCATTATTTTATATAAAATAATTCCGTATGTAAAAATAACCTTAGGTATATATAAGATTTTACACTTATATAAAATAATGTCTTGCAGATTTATAATAGTAATTCTTGGCAAATATGTAATATATATTTTAAGGGTTTAAAACTATCATTATGTCCTTAAATGGTATCATCCAAGTCAAATGACAGCACAAGCAAGAACAACAAAATTCCTATCATTCCATATTTATATTCAACACCACTACCTATTCATTGTCCTCTCATTGAATCTTCTACCACCTCTTCTAAGGCAGGGGATGGGGAGGCAGAAACAGCTTGATAAAGATTTATAGGGAGAGGTTCACGGAGCATTTGCAACTTACAAAAGAATGATAATGCTTCAACAGCTGAAAAGGTTCACAGTTCCTTATATGCAATTCTGAAATTTTAAAAGCTCCAAAAGTCCAAAAATTTTTCTATTAGTTTGGTATCAAACATTTGGCTAAAAAACCTAATCTGAACTGCTGTTCAGATGGTTAATAGTTTTGACTTATCCCACTTGATATGAATATTTATAAGTTTTATAAGTTTATAAGTTTTTCTTCAGGAATATTAATATACTAGAATATAGAGAACTGTCCCAAAACCTGCTGAGGGTATTAAAATAAACAGCATGTGTTCCGTGTTACCATACTAAAATCAGAAAACATGTGGAATGGGAAACACATTTCCCATAGAAAGGACTGTGGGCCCTTCTATGGGACCTCAAAGAAAAACACATAGAAAGGACTGTGGGCCAGTAAAAAGCAAATGAGATCTCCCATGCACCTTGTTTTTCATACCTCTGTTTGTATGTGAGGACGTCCTGTGATGTGTGGTTTATTACTAGAGCAGGTGCAGATCCCTCGTGGTAATCAGAAAAGGTTATGACAGTTGAGTGTTCAGCAGTGTTTACATCCACCAAGATACCCCCATTCTATTGCAGAAAAAAAAAATCTGTTTGAGGCATTGGTTTCACTTACAAGGACATTTGGAATTTCAATCAGTTATGTAGACACTAAAAGTCTGTTTTCTTAAGTTATTACTGAAAAGCACACTGGCTTTGATCACTTACAAATACATGTACAGCACCTTACAAATATATATATTAGCACCTTCAAATGATTACTGGTAGATTTTTTTCCAGTTGAATTTTTTTTTAATTTAAATTCAATTAGTAGTAGATTTTATAGCATGTTTTAATGCTATAAAATATTTTAAAGCAGATTTTAAAAACTGAAGACATTGTATTTTAAAACATGAAAACATAATAGGAAATTAAACTAAATTAAGTTAAATTAAATTAAATTAAAAACCATGAAAACATACCAGCTCTTCTAAGCTGAGTAAAGTGCCATTATCCTGTCGGTTATAAAAAAATGGTTTGGAGGATCCTTCATGGCCCACCACTCTCACACAAAGTTTGCCTGACAAATTTTCAGGCCAAAAGGGAAGGCACTGAAAAAGTAAAAGTTAATATCAGTCTTAAAACAATATCGGGGCATCAGTAAGACAATGGCTAATTAAGTTTTCAATTCTAAATCTGATCATGATACAATTATTATTAAGTTTCTTAAAATATTTCCTCCACATCTCATGTTAAGATTATTAACAATATAAGGCCTATTTATGAAACCAAAGAAACTCCATCAGAAGAACACAGATCTATTAGTCTGTATGTACTTATGGAATAACTGTAATATGAGAAACTAAAGAGCTTATTGATTAAGAATGCCTCAAATGTCCTGAATACTTAAAACCTATAATCTTAAAACATCTACTTTTGTGCATATCCCATTATAATTCCATAATGCACTATGAATTCTTTCAGTATTATCTTAGCCTAGAAAAACTAGAAAGACAATTGAAGGCAGAGAAGACAACACCACAGACCTTGCTGGAAGTCCTAAAATTACCTTCCTAACTGTTTGATCTTAATCAAAGCATATACCTCTCTGAGCCTTATCTGTAAAACAGGTTTCAGTTCCTAATAAAATACAAAATGTCCCTCTGTTATACAATACTAGGTAAATTCTATCTCTGAATGAAAATGTTGCTATTATCAAACTCACATCAATGATAATGAGCATTTATATGTTGAGAGATTTTTTAAATTAACACATAATGTAGTATTTGCTTCAGGGGTACAGGTCTGTGAATCATCTCTCTCACACAATTCACAGCACTCACCATAGCACATACTCTCCCCAATGTCTATAACCCAGTCACGCTATCCCTCCCCCACCACTCCCCAGCAACACTCAGTTTGTTTCCTGAGATTAAGAGTCAACAGAGATCATTCTAAGTGCCTTGGAAAGCCCATGCCTCTCAGAGCTCTAAATTTATATAACTGGAATCATTCCTCTTAACCTCTTGCTAAGTTTATATATATATTTTATATATATATAAATATATATATAAATATATATATAATATATATATTATATATATATATTACATATATATTATATATATATATTTATATATATATAAAATATATATATAAACTTAGCAAGAGGTTAAATATATATATAAAAATATATATATATGTATAAAAACTTAGCAAGAGGTTAAGAGGAATGATTCCAGTTATATATACATGATTCCATATATAATATATATATGGAATATATATAATGATTCCATATATAATGATTCCAGTTATATATACATATATATACACACATATATACATATATACACACATATATATGTGTGTATATACACATATACATATATACACATATATACACACACACATACATATATATACATATACACACACACATATATGTGTGTATATATATGTATACATACAGACATATGTGTGTATGTGTATATATACACACACACACACACACATATATATGTGTATATATATATATACACACACACACATACACACAATTTTGTTTTTGAGGTATACAGAAGAATGGTTCTTTAAGCTCAGCTGGTTTGGTTGAAAACTCAGGCAAATTCAAGCAGGAACGCTCATCTTTGCACCTGTCCTCTTCCCCTCACTCTCTTCACTCCTAAAATCTTATTGAACCTGCAGTGTTTAGTTCAAATGCCATCTCTTCTATGAAACACTCCCTTTTAATCTTGGCCACAATAATGGTGATTTCCAATGACTGTACTGACTTTAGGGAAGTATGAGATTCAATTCCCTTTCAGTAAAGTGAGGGGGTTGAATTTTAGGAAATTTTCAAGAAAACTTTCAGCTAATCTATTCAGAAATTCTAAAACCACCTATAACTTTGCATGTATTTTCTTCCATGTATTAATTTATGTAAGTTTTAAGTTTTTTTATATAACTTAATTTATATAAGTTTTAAGTTTTAAGCCCTCCAGCAAAATTATATGCTTCTTGAATGCAGAGACATTAACCTGACTACTGAGATAATTCATAGTACATTATCTTTATCTTCATTTCACAATACACAACCGTATGTTCTATACATATAGGAAGAACTAGAGACTGGGTGTTAGCCCTCTAGACTGGCTGCTGATAAATATTACCAGTACTTTTCTACTTTTTTAAACATGTGTTTACAGTGCAAAAGCAAAGCCAAGGTTTGCTATCATATTTTAATACAAAAATATTACAGAAAAATGAGTATAACAAAGAAGTATATGTGATTCTTATTTATACGGCCATATTTATTCGTACATTTTAGGAGCCATTGTAGTAAAGGAAAATCTTACCTCTGAAGAAGCAATATAGTTCCACTTATTAGTGGGCATTGAGCCATCAGCTGCAATTTCACCAACTTCTAGTTCAAATGATGACTTGTTTGCAATGGTGCAAAAGGGAGTCAGAGTAACTATTCGTGTAAGATTAAAACTGCTCATTTTGATGCTAACACCAACCTGTATGAGGGAAAAAACAAGTGTATAATTTCTTAGTACTTGATACAGTTTCTTTGAAATGTACATACATATACCCCATTCATACATGAATTTCTTAAAATATTTTAAAATAAAGTAACTAATATAAGCCATATTCAACTACTGCTTATCTTTTCACTAAGAAAAATTTTTGGTTCCTTAATTTGGTTCCCTCAGAAATCAATTCAAGAAATACCAAGTGCTAATCTAACTAACGATGACTTATAATATTTATTTTATTTATATTCTTTATTTTTTAACATTCCAAACAAAAATTCTTTTATAATTAGTGAAGAGGCTCAGTTCTGCTGCTTTATTGTCTGTTAATGAACTAATATGAAAATTTCAAAGTGGCAATAAAACAGGTCCACTGGCATCAGATTACTCAAATTTTCACAATCAAATTTAATATTTAAGAAACATTTGGCAGAGAATAATATGGAATGAGGATTCAACTTACTGTCTTAAACTTTTATAAATTCAGGTTTTGTCCTGATACTAGTGGCCAGAGAAAATTATAGAGATAACAGTCCTTTACACAATACTTTGAATTCAAATTTCTGAACCCCTTAGAATCTAGCTAGTTTAGTGAACCAAAGAAAATGTGAATGAAATCAGAGGTAAATAGCAAGCAGAATCTTACCAGGTACTCCATATTGTTGGCTGGACACTTCACACACCCATAACTTCCCACTGTGTCCAATGAAAATCCACTGGACCAGGCACTAGTTGAAATTTTCAACTGTACCTACACCAGAACACATAACCATCATATAAGAAACCTAAAAGACTATAATAATATTTTATTTGTGGGAAAGTTGTTAGATCACTAGAAATTTATTTAGTATCATGGGACACAGAAAAAAATAATCAAAGCCATATGGCCAATGGATCACAGAACACAGATATTCTAGAAGCCAATAAAATAAAACCAGAGTTCCAATCTTCCCATTCACCTATGCAATGAGTTTAGTGAATTTAAAGATGTATACCAATGAGATCCTCTGTTGTTTAAAAAAAAAACAAAAACTAGGGACGCCTGGATGGCTCAGTTGGTTAAGCAGCTGCCTTCAGCTCAGGTCATGATCCCAGCGTCCTGGGATCGAGTCCCACATCGGGCTCCTTGCTTGGCAGGGAGCCTGCTTCTCCCTCTGCCTCTGCCCGCTCACTCTCTCTCCCACTCTCTCTCTCTGACAAATAAATAAATAAAATTAAAAAAACAAAACAAAACAAAACAAAAAAAAACAAAAACAAAAACCATAATGTAAACTGGTATTTTCCAGTGTTACACTTAAGATATTGAGCTAACAAATTCTTAAAGTTCTAAAACACAGAGAATTGATGCCTTTAACATTATTCAGCAAGTGTTAAATGAAAAGCATCATGATTAGCAGAATGGAAGACAACAGGACACCACTCCTGTCTTTAATGAGCTCCAACTAAACAGGGAGATGGAAAACACTACTAGTAATTATGATGCAAGACTCAATGTGACTAATGGCTACACAAGTGGTACAAAATGCTATGAACGTGAGAAGGTAAAAAGTTTACTTCTAGCTATGAGATCTAGATAAAGTTTTATAGAAGTGATCTAATTGTGCTCCTCCATCTACCCAGACCTACTGACTCAAATAGAGGTACAACCCAGAAATATGTTTGAAAAGCCCTCTAGGTGATTCTAATGCAAACTGAAATTTGAGAATCACTGCTCTAAGAGGACATGGATGTAATATCTAGCTCCACTTTAGACAGCTTGAAATCCCTTCACACATGTCATGCCTGAGCACAATGATAGCCAAAGAATGAACAGCAGGTAACCAGAAAAGATATGGCAGACAGGGAAAACATGGGGGAAGAGGCATTCTAGCAGAGGATGCAGCACAGACAGAGGCCTAGCAGTAACTTGGGACAGTATGTGTTAAGCAATTCCAAGATAGGAATCTACAAAGGAAAAAAGGGACCAGACCACAAAAGACCAGGCTTAGGCAGTAGGTTCTCTCTCGGAGGCCTGGCTTAGTGCTTCATACCTAGGTGGGCTCAGTTAATACAAGCCAAATCCAACTCTTCTACCTTTTGAAATGCTATTTCATCACTAGTAAACTACATAAAATCAAGCTTTCTACCTGGCACTACTAAAAGAACAGAAGTAATTCTAAAGGTCATGGAGAAAGGGACAATTCAGCCTTGAGAAACTCTTGGTAGTCCTAACAACCCACTAGATTATATATTCCTGAAAACTCTCCTTGGACCTACTTCATACCAGTGGCACTTAGCAAACTGGTAAGCACGGACTTAAAGAAGGCTAATGACTCATGAGTTCCTAGATTAGTAATTTATCTATTTTAAATTGTTATATCAACCAAAACGCACCTTATTTTTACTAAAAATGTTCTTCTTCTTGAAAGAGAATAAAATAATATCCCTGAAATCAGCTGGATGTTTCACGTGAATGTCTTCTGAACAATACTGGAGAACCCGAGAAGTCTTGTTGATTAGCCAGTAGGGACTAAAGACAGATAGCACCATCCGGCTGCCAATTCGTTTGACATGTACTGACAAGTCAATTGACATCATTTCTGCGGAGTCAGAGGAAAAACACACAAGAAAGAATTCGGGAAGAGTATCACATATACGGAAATGTCCATTCCAGTTTCTGCCCTGATATTTCATCAGAACTAATTCCATTATTTCTCCACTGATTTTTGAATGTAGAACATCAGCAGCACTGCCTTCTGCTAGCTCATGAGTTTCCGCTGTTCCCTAAAAGCAAACAAACAAAAACTAAATTTGCTTAGTGATTTTTTTAAAACCTCTGCAATAGCAATATCCATATTTTATGCAAGTGCTAACAACCTACCAGATTCAGATTAACTGACAAGTCTTCAACAAAGTACCATGTTTACAGATTATGAATATCCAATAACCACTAATAACTAAAAAGAAAAGATTGTAACATGGCCAAAGGCAGAAACTGTCTTTTGGTCACGAGTAGGCCAACGGCCATAAGTTTTCAAAAAAAAAGTCAGATCTATGCCAAAAATCAAAGGACGGATTCAGGAGTGCTGGCTGTTGTCTGTGTTATTAAATGAGCCTTTCAACTGTCTCGGCTTCAGCTTCATCTGCTCTTCACACTCTATGCCTAGTAATTCTTACATAAAGAGAAAAAGGAAAGTGATATCAAACTATTCTGACAAGCTATCTAAGGAAGGCAGAATTATTTTTAAAATGAATAAGAGCCATATAATAAAGCAGGCTTTCTTTTCGAAAGCTTCTCTTGAATAAGTACCATTTAGTTCATTTAATTCATTTTAGTCTTTGCATCTCAGGGATGACTCATTGTTAGATAAAGAAAAGAAATAATTTAGGTTCCAACATTTCCAGACTTTCGTATTCTAAAATGTTGTGGCATAAGAATACAAAAATATTTATCATACATCAATGCTAAGAAATGTTCCCCATTATTTCTTAGTCAGACTAATTGTTTTAAGTTCAACAGAAACCTGGACCAAATAATCATACTATTAACCTAAAAATAAAAACTTTAAAATTAACTTTAGAATAAAGTAAGTTGAAGTATTATTTCCCCATTGGCTTTTTTCTGTCTCTTAGCTAATGGAATTTTACTTAATTAATAGAGATTATTATGGTTTTTAACTCACAGCAGATAGAGCAGAGTTCAGTGGAAGGGAGCAAAAGAGCCAAATTGCCTAGGTTCAAATCCCAGTCTACAACTTACTAGTTGTGGGTTCTCAGGCCTGTCACTTAATTCCTCTGTGACTCAGTTTCTTCATCTGTAAAATGGGCCTAATAATAGTACCTACTTCAGAAGGTTACTGCAAGGATTAAATGTGTTAATACATGTAAAGCACATGGCACAGTGACTGTCATATACTAAATGCTGTATCAGTTTTTGTTGTTATTAATATTAAAGCATTATAAGTACACTATGGAAAATACTCAACTAAAAACACAGTAAAAAAACTAGAATTCACTCTGCAATAATAAAGGTCAAACAAAATACAAGAGACATACTTCAAGTAAGTATCTTAGAGAATATGGGAGAAGGTTCCGCAAAGTGAGGGTAGGATAAAGATGAATAATATAAGCTGGATCCCAGTCTTCCTCATGGGTACATATATAGCTTAATTCATCAGGCAGAGCAACTGTATTGACAATGAGAGGCAAGAAGTTGACTTCAACTGATGGACACTGCAGCATGCATCTGACTTCCCTGCTCCTGTGAAGTTCTTCCTTCCAAGAAATGTAAGTGGTGGATTCTTTGTACTGATTCTCTAAGATACCAGCAGGCTGAATAAATAACTGACACCTAAGGAAAAAAGAAGACAGAGTGGGGATAAAAGTTTTTAATCAAAAACTTAAGGAAAAAAATCTCATTAAATCTTCTTAGTAACACTATAAGTACTACAATTCCAATTTTTACAGGTGAGGAAAATAAGGCTAGGGAAGGTTAAGAAACTTGCCCAAAGTCATATAGCTAACCCAGGAGGAACTTTCTGGGGAAAAAATAATCCACAAACAACCACCAGTCAGAAAAAATAGCCATTTCAAATATAAAGGCAATCTCATAAAGACAGATTTCAGAAAATTCTAAAACATTGAATATACAGTAAGAAATTTTCAACTGGTAAATTCAATGATTGAGTAAATCTATTTATATACGTCTTAAAACTGGCTTTTACATATCTTTAGATAATGAAAATATAAGATTATTTTTTCCAGAACATAGATCCCAATTCATAGAATTAAAAATATGTATTATGAACCTTTTAAAACTTAGTATATTCAAAGAAGTATGTACCTGTATGAGTCTAAAGGAACATGGAACTCCTCTTCAGGTCTGACTACTCCAATGCGCTCCAATAGCTTAACATTCTTAACAGATTTATAGATGATGAATGCAATAGAGAAATGGTTTTTAATCTATTAGATAAAAAAGATATACAAGTTGTTTAAAAAGATATAGATGCTTGAGAGAAAAATGTGAGTTGCACACAGTTACTTTCAGATCTAAAAAGTTTCAAACCCAGTATTAAAGAAGATATTTTTATGGACAATTGAAAAATTTGGAGATATTTAAATGCTACATATGAGAAACTTGATGTTTAAGTGGCAGTTTAAAATTCCTAGGATATTCATATGCTCTATACTCTGTGTTCATTGTTAGTGTATAATATACATTAATTTTGAAGAGTTCAGCCACAATATTTTCCCCATTTCATCATTTTTTCAAGGCACCATGTGAAAACGGGAAAGGATATAGCAAAGGAAATATGAGGAAAAGTACTACAACTCTCTTTTCTTAACTATAATGGGATACAGGCTAGAGCTAATAGCAAACTCAGAGCGAACAGTTGCTAAAAATGGCAACCTTTCATTTTTTATTTGATGTTCTAAGTAGAAAGAAATGTTCTTTTGATGACCACATAATGAACCTGTGATAATGCACAAAAGAAAAATGGATAAAGCCTTAAAGGTAGAAAAGATTAAGATACTAAAATTTTTTTCTGGGGAGATCATTCCAATATTCTTTCACACATACTTGAAAAATACTGTCTCAAGTGATATACAAAGAGAATGGAACATTATTCTATTTGACAACCAGCTAAAATTATTAATACTCCCATTTCTAAATCTTTAAAGAAATAGACAAAAACCTTCATTAATTTTAAACCTAGACCACAACAAAAATGAGCTTTCAAGTAACAAGACTGTTTAATCAGACATTTAATATGAAGACTATTACAAAAGCAAGTTGGATTGGAAATAGCAGCCAGTTCTATAATTTATTTCATAATAATCAGTACTGACCTAATGTCTTACTACTTTCCTATATCCAGCTAAATGATTAAATACTTCTTGTTTTACTAGGAGGGACTCAATTCACTTTAATGCATTACCTGCAGAGGAGAGCGAAGGGTAATTACTTTACTCCCTTCGGTTGCATCAATTTGTACCAAGACTGAGTCAGAATGACTGGCATTGGGATTCCGTACATTATACAGTCGCCTTCCCGATTTGGCAACAGGAACTTTTGCAACTTCTGTATATCCATGAGGTACTAAGGCAGAGCACAAGTGAGAAGCATTCCAAATGTTAATTTACCTATATTTCTCTAAGACAGAGTACTCTTCAGTAACTTAAAATAATGACAGGAGCATTTTTCTTTAAGACCAAAACTGATGACTACACAAAATGTTTTTCTAAGACAGGAACTAACAAAGAAAGGAAACTAAAGAAACAAAAATTAAAAAAAAAAAAAAGAAGATACTAGGTGTAAAATTTTTTGACCCAGAAGAGTTTCTCTTGGGGTTTTAAGTTGTATTAAAACCAAGAAAGAGGGGCAACTGGGTGACTCAGTTAAGCACCTGACTCTTGATTTCCGCTCTGCTGGGGGAACTGGGATTGAGTCCTGCCTCAGGCTCTATTCTCAGCAGGGAGGTGGCCTGGGATTCTCTCTCTCTCTATCTCTGCCCCTCCTTACACCCCGCCCCCCCGCTCCCCCTTTCCTGTACACACACACTCTCCCTCTCTCTCCCAAAATAAATAAATCTTAAAAGCAAACAAACAAACAAAAAAAAAGAAAAACAAGAAACAGACTCTTAACCCTAGAGAACAAACATGGTTACTAGCTAGAAGAGGGGTGGGGGGATGGGTGAAACAGATGATGGGGATTAAGGACTGCACTTGTGATGAGTACTGGTATATGGAAATGCTGAATCACTACACTGTATACTTGAAACTAGTATTACCCTGTATGTTAACTAATTAGAATTAAAATAAAAACTTTAGGGGCGCCTGGGTGGCTCAGTGGGTTAAGGCCTCTGCCTTTGGCTCAGGTCATGATCTCAGGGTCCTGAGATCGAGCCCCACATCGGGCTCTCTGCTCAGCAGGGAGCCTGCTTCCTCCTCTCTCTCTGCCTGCCTCTCTGCCTACTTGTGACCTCTGTCTGTCAAATAAATTAAAAAAATAAATAAATAAAAAATAAAAACTTTAAAAAATGTATTAAAACAAAAAAAAATCCAGCTTGTTCTTTATTCTTTCAAGTATATAGCAATAACACCTTTTTTTTTTGCAATGGTGATAATTACTGTCAATATTTTAGGACTTCTGAATACAGTTAATTTTTCTCTCCTCATTGAACACACATTCTTTTTGAAGCACACTACATATTGTATTAAGGGCACAGAAATAATCTGATTTCTAAGGTAAATCTTTTTTTTTTTTTTTAAGATTTTATTTATTTATTTGACAGACAGAGATCACAAGTAGGCAGAGAGGAAGGCAGAGAGAGAGGAGAAAGCAGGCTCTCCACGGAGCAGAGAGCCCGATGCAGGGCTCGATCCCAGGACCCTGGGATCATGACCTGAGCCAAAGGCAGAGGCTTTAACCCACTGAGCCACCCAGGCGCCCCTAAGGTAAATCTTTTTTTTTAAAGATTTTTTATTTTAGAGAGAATATGTGCACATGCGCGTGTTTAGTCAGACAGATAAAATGAAGACTATTACAAAAACAAGTTGGATGTGTGTTAGTGCGGGGAGAGGCAGAAGGAGAGAAAGCATCTCAAGAAGACTCTGAGCTGAGTGCCGAACTGGACGCAGGCTCAATCCCACAACCCAGAGATCATGATCTAAGGTAGTTATTTTAATTTTTTTAAACTTTTAAAAGATTGTTATTTATTTGAGAGTGCATGAGAGAGACAGAGAGACAATGTAAGAGAGAGAGCAAGAGCTAGTACAAAGGGAGTGGGGCGGAGGGGGAAAAGGAGCAGCAGACTCCCTGGTGAGCAGGGAGCCTGACATGGGGCTCCATCCCAGAACCCCGGATTACGACCTGACCTAAAGGCAGACACTTAAGAGACAGAGCACCCCAGGTGAGCCTCTAAGGTAATTCTTAATCAAATTTAATTTTCTCAAGTTTAGAGGAAGAAAAGGAGATAAGAGTTTATCAACTATTTGGTTCAATCCTTTAGAAATGTTGTTTCTCATAGTATCTGCAGCAATTTCTTCATATTTTATAAAAAATGAGTCCCACACCTACAATTCCAAATATACCCTTAAAATAAAATAAATACAGCATACCAAAGGTTAGAGTGAAGAAGGAGCTTTCTTGACGGCTCAATATAGATAATTTTCCTTGACGTGAAGGTTCCATGCTAGCATATTCCAATTCCAAATTCTGACCAGCATCAACATCATAAACACCACTTTTCTCAAGGGAGCCTATTACTCTAAGATTATGATTGGGCTGCACCTTAATGGGAACACCTACAGCATTTTTCACTGTAAAAGGAGCTCTATCTTTTAAAGAGTAGTCAAAAGTAGAAGCAGTGCCCTCTGAAAAACCCTGAAAAGGAACATAACATCACAATAAAATTTTGCAAAATGCAAATTTTTTCCAAAATTAAACAACCCTATACATTTTTAAGAAATTAATTTTGATGACAAACATTAATAATCCATACATGTTTCAATTTAAAATCCCATTTGAAAGATTATAAGCACAAACTAAACATACTTTGGCTAAATTGTTGAAAACATTTAGGCAACTTTTGGATATTGTTATATTCATCGTATCTCCTGAAGAAATATGAACTGCTGTTTGTGGCTCAGGAAGAAAAATAAAATCATCTCCTGGCATTAAACTTCTATCCTGGACTGGATTCTTCTTTACCTATGATGATAAATAACATAACATAAATAAAATAAATATAAATTTATTTATATTTATATAAATTATATAATTTATATTATATTTATATATTATAAATATATAAATTATATTTATATTTATATAATTTATAAATATAAATTTATAAATAAAATAACATAACACATTTAAGTTACTAGTTAATTCATAATAGTTATATATATATATAATTCATAATAGTTAATTCATAATAAAATTTAAAAACTCTCAAAGAGTTAAATTCTCCTAAACTGGTCACTTTGTATTAAAACTCCTCAAAGGTTTCATTTTCAAAAATAATCAGTTCTTCACTTAGATTTAGCACAGATCAGCAGTCTTTCAGTGTATAGTCAGGGCATGGGGTAATGTTTAAAACTGTGTCACAAACACACTCAAAGTCAGCTATGATATTTGTCTCTTTCACATTCCTCAGAGCAAGTGCTGATGAGGATTCTAAGATGACCCTGAAGTCTAAACTGATCCTTTTTGGAGGTAATATGGAATTCCTTCTACTTTTTACTGTTAACACATTTAAATAATATGATAAGCTTTCAACCAGCCATCAAATTCCATCATAGTTTTTGTACTAATAGAGCTGAAAAGCCTTATAAAAAATTATCTGTTAGCCTGTCTGTGCCAGAGACAGGCAGGTCAGAAATATTACTACTTCACTGAGAGGAAACTGGGACACAGGTTAGGTGACTTTTCATCTTTAAAATAAGAATCTGATGAGCCGATTTCAGTGCCTCACACTTCAGTCAGGCTACCCCAGAGTTGTGTTGTGATAATCTGTTAAGGGTATACAACTCATGATCTTTTTAGTCTAGAAAAATGTGCTTTGGTATCTAGGATTCTGAGGTGCTCTCAAGAAATACCATAAAGAGGGGCACCTGGGTGGCTCAGTGGGTTAAAGCCGCTGCCTTCAGCTCAGGTCATGATCCCAGCGTCCTGGGATCAAGCCCTGCATCGGGCTCTCTGCTCAGCAGGGAGCCTGCTTCCTCCCTTCTCTCTCTGCCTGCCTCTCTGCCTACTTGTGATCTGTCTGTCAAATAAATAAATAAAATCTTTAAAAAAAAAAAAAAAAAGAAAGAAATACCATAAAGAGATAACATACAAAAAAATCATGAACTAGAATTCAAGTTTTCTCAAATTTTTTGGTATCTTAAAACCAAGGAGGTCTCAAAGAGCTTCATTTATATCAATTATATCTATCACATGAACTCTACTAGAAACTGAAACTGAGGAAACTTTAAATATTTATTTAAAAATAATTTTATGTTGAATAATATTTTTAATGAAAGGTAACTATTAAAGTTATCTTTAATAGTAAAAAGAGGGGCATTTACAAATCTCTCTAGTGCCTGCCTTAAGAAAAGACAGGTGGATTTTCATTTTTGCCTCAGTATTCATTCTGTTGCAATATCATATTGTCCCTGGAAAATTCCATTGTATACTCAAGAGAGATTGAGAATAAAAATGATATGTAATGCCTGAATATTATTATGAAAATAGTTCTGATCCCCGGAACCCTCTGAAAGGGCCTCCAGAATCCTAGACCACATCTTGAGAATCACTGAGCTAAAAAATGCAAGTGATTTCCCTTAGTGCCATTCAACATAAAGATATTTTATGGTTTCCTTACATCAAGCCTTAAATTCCATTGTTTCTTCCCTTCCACTCTCTCAATCAATGGCTCCCAAACAGCATGGGTCTCATTGTAATAGTGAACCTGGAAAGGCACAGAATTATCATAACAGTCTTTCAACTTAATCACATATTTCTATAACCAGTAGGAAAAAGTATTATGTAACTAATATTACATGTCAATCATCATTTTAACAACACACCTAAAGACATAAAGAGTATCTATAAACAGGGTGCATTTTCCTTTTCTTTTTTCCTTTACTGCCATAAACAAATTAACAAGAAAATTTTTTAAAAATAATGATGAACTAAATAATACTATGCATCAAGTTAAATGTTAGAATGTATGGTACATTCTAACTCATATATATACTCATATATACACTCATATACACTCATATGTTTGTGGCCATGCACAAACAAAATAAGCTCACATCTTAATTCTGCAATTGTACTTTTGAGGAACTGGCTCTGGAAATACTAAATGATGTGGTCATACCTCTAATGTCATGTCAGCAGTAGCAGCCATTAGGGAAGTCCAATTTTTAATATTTCCTGAAAACTTAGACTCTGCTAGTAATAAAGGTACAGTTCGATGCCCAAGGCCACATTCTAAGGTAACTTGAACCGACTGTACAACAACAGCACAATTTTCCTCTATTGATGGATGTTGAATATCTTTAAAATTTTCTGTTATTTCTGTTGCCATGTCAACACCAAGAAACCAAGAGTTATAATCACTAATAGATTTGACACCCCAAAGATTTTCTGTTTCCTTAGATGTATCTTTGGATTCATCTTCTTTTGTCTTTGGAGACACAGCAGCCATGATTGTTATCACAGTATTCAGAATTATGGGTGAAATCTTTAAAAAAAGAAAGCGAAAAAATTTTAAGAATAAATTATTTCCCAGATGAGAAGAATATATAATACAAAAGTTTAAAAATGAATTAAAAATAAGTAAATATTAAATATATTACATTCATACCCAAGGAAAACAAAAGGGAATACACAAAATCATATGTCAAATTAACAAACCTCATAACAATGATTTCTGCCCAGGCTATGCTGGAATTAAGTAATTACTGTTATACATCAACTGTCAAAACGTGAAGTTAAATTGATCCATTCAGAGTAAAATAGTGTTATGTGAACAGAAAAATGTAGAAGTGTAACTGAATTTTTCATTTTTCAAATAGCTGCATTAACTAAGCCAAAGTGTATGATCCCCATCTAGGTATACATACATGGTTTTCATTTGTCTTATTGAAACAAAAAGCCTATGAATCACCAAGGATACTCTTACACTTAGCCTAATATCTGCAAATTCTACTTCTTATTATCTTCATAATATTATCTTTGCTTGCCTCCTCATTCCTATCACTGTGCCTTAGTTCTACACTGATGATGTCTTCCAGGTCCGGTCAGCATCCTCATGGCCCACCCTCCACATATCCACCAGCATTATTTTTCTAAAACCCAAACCTGGGCATTCCTATGCCTAACATTTTCAGCTTCCCGTAACTTTAAGGATAAAGTTCAAACTTCTCTTTAGCTTAGGACACAAAGGCCTTTGTGATCTGATGCCTAATCAATCAGCTAGCAAGGGTTTCCCAAAGTGTGAGTAATATTGGGTTAAATAAGTTAAGTGGATTCCTATACAGTTCAGTTCTCACAACCTCTACTTGTTTAATACACTAAAAAGATACGATTACATCACCAAAAGAAGGATTTGGTATGTACCTCTTCCCAAACTTACCTGTCAACTAAGTCCCTTTTTTGTCCTTGCCTTATTAATGTCACCTATAATTAGGCTTCTTAATCTTATAACTCCACCACACCTTTCTCTCCAGCCATGTGGGATCACCCCTTCTAAGCCTATAAGGGGTTTTTCATACCTCTGCTTTTGTGCATATTGTTGGTTCTGTCTTGATAACTCTCATCTTCCCTTCCCATCTAACTTTCATCAGATTTTCAAAACTTGGTTCAAGTAGCCCCACTTCAAGGCAGCTTGCCCTGATGTCCTGGTCTGAGTTAAAGGCCCCTTGCCTGTGTTCCCAACAGTGTGTTGTGTTCCTTGTGCATGCCTCTAGCTCTGAAAGCTGGACTCACTGATTTACTTCTTTCTCTTACATAGGTCATTAAGTGTTTTGAAGGTAGGGACTATGTATTCCCAATGCCTTGTACAGAACATTTTTCATTCATAGTAAGAGCTCAAAAAATGTTAGCTGAATAAACAAAGAAAAGGAAAGATAATCCCCCAGTACCTTATCTATTGTCTTAGATTAAGTGCATGCAAATTAAAGAACTCCACCCCCCATTTACTACTTTAAGTTTTTAAAAAAGTAAATCTGCTAACAAAATACAATCTAAAACTACCTGGTACTTTAAAATATTGTTTAGCATGGTAATTCAAATGACATTAGTTTGAGCCTTGGTTTAATCATTATTGGCTATTTTATAGTAAAGCCACTATCAGAACCTCAATTTTGTGTCCTTTGAGCAGAGAGAGAAACAGATTTTGGAAAGTGTAAGTTCCATTTCTAACCAATCATGAGGTCATACTTAAACAATACAAATGCCATTGGAGAAGAGAGATTTTTTTTTCAGTATTTCCAATGTAAGAGATTTAAAAAAGCAAATCCTAATAACTTATTTCTGGCATATATCTGTCATTATAAATATTTTATAAGACAAATAAAATATTTAATTATATAATTATTAAATTCAAATTATGCCTCAAATAAAAGCCTAAAAGTAACTTACGACAAATAGCAACTTCATTTTACCATCCCTCCTTCCCTTCTCTTTCTATCCTATCTCTGTTGTTCCCCAAACCCAATCTCCCCAACACACATACATGTAAATAGATAAAAGCTATCCTGATCATTTGTAGATAGTAAAAAGTATTCTTTTAAAAAAGATAGAAATAAACATTTGTTTTAAAGAAAAATGTATTTTAATGTTAGTGGTATTTACTGTTTGAATATGTGATGTGCCTAGCATAATGCTGTAGTTACAAGAGAGATCAAAAGATATTGTTAGAAAAATAAGAATTTTTACCCAGAAACATGATAGGCACTAACCTTAATTATAAATTCTTCAACCATAATACTTATATTTTGTTTTCCTGAGGCCCACATACATTTTTCCATAAATAAAGAACAGGGCTGTAAGACCTAGAACAAAGAAATGAAATTCACATTTCCTTACTAATAGATCTGCTATATATATATATATATATATGCACATATAAAATACACACAAGAATATGTCTTACTTAACTTAGTTTATCTTTAACTACCTACTACTAAAAGCAAAAGGTAAGTTAAACTAGCTGAGAATTTCTTTTGAGGGCTCTTCTAAACTACGACAAATCTGTGAACACTGTAAAAAGACTTTAAGCAGTTCTGATCAATTCTTCTATGTCAAATTCTCAAGTAATGATGCACACTTAATAGAAGTTTAAGATGTTTCATTTAATAGAAGTTTAAAATGTTTCATTTCACTAAAATATCTTTTAAATGATGCCCTCCGTAAAACATTAAGATATCTGTAAAAATGAGGTAAAGATTATGATAAAGTCTTACATTCACAAAGAAGTATATGAGGAAATTAAACTGTTTTTTCATTGTAATTTTTATGACCACTAAATCACCTGAAACTTATTTTAAACAAGGAGTCCTGGTCACACCTTAAAAAAAGACTGTGGTAAGAGAGGTAATGAACAGTTTCCATATGATCAAAAAGAGGTCAGTCTTGAATATCATCTAAGATTTTTTTTTTTGGATGAAGTACTCTTTTAATAGAATAATTGAAAATATAAAATCAGATATAAAAGTAAATATTTTAAATGAAATTAAAATAACAATAAATTTCACATTTAAAATTTGATAAGTGTCATCAACACCAAAAGTCCGGAAACATGACATTACAACATCATATTTATCATCAGTTAACTGCCTAGCACATAATACATTTTTCTATATTTTTTGGCTACTTACTATTTTTTTTTGCCTCTTCATATTATAATGATTTCATTCATCTAAGGTTCTTATAAGAAAAAATTTCAAATCTTCAAACCCAATGATGTGTTAAAACTATAAAGCTTATATTTATATATAGAGATCATTAAGAAAATAAACTGACCTTGCACCTGAATTGAATGAGGGAATTAGTGTTGCATAACTTCCATTTTAAAAAAATTAGGATGAGCTTTCTGTGACATACCAAATGCTAAAGAACGCTTCATGATAAAGTACAGACTAAGCTTAGCATTGCATTTCTTTATGTAAGCCACTTTGCCCACAAATTTTAATTTAAAAAACACTGCAATGAGTCATATAACAATCCTCTTTAATGTTAACTCCTCAATTTAATATTTAAAAATTATTGGTGTGGCAATTAAGTTAATTAAAATCATATTTTTCAACAATAATGTGAACATATAATTGAAGTTAACTTTTAATACAGCAAAACACAATCTCTTTTGGTCACATGACTCCAACTGAATTTTCATTCTAAGCTTAAAGATTTTAATAATCCTTCATGCATTCGTTCGTTCATTCATTCACTGGATATACTGTGGTAAACACAAGAAACAGCTGAAAAGGAATGTTGATTTGTACTAAAATTCAAATACTGCTCAACAAAAGATGGCACAATGAAAAGAAAAGGAGTCTAAAGGTAGTTCCCAATTCTGTCATTAGCAGCCATGGCTGAATCATTTAACATCTTTAGAATTCAAAATCCGTATCTGTAAAACCTCAAGTTTGTGGTAAATAATCTCTCAAGTCTTACAGAACTCTCACGTTCGAGGATTCTATAAATCCACTATTTCTGCCATTCTCAACTGAAGCTTAGAATAAGCTAATTCTTACTGTGGTAATGTTTCTTCCTCTTTTTTCTCTGAGAAAAGGGCAAGCAAGGACTTTCAGATCTCTCACAGAAGCTTCCATCATCTGTTCAAGTTTGGATGTTGACAGAGAGAGGTTACACTGGAATGAGGCTGTCAGAGCAGGAGCATCAGCCTTTGTCAGATTGGCAACAAACACCACTTCCGGATCTGTGATCTTGGCCTTTAAAGTCATGTTTGGTCTTACAGAGTCATCTGAAGAAAAAAAAAGGAACCAAAAAAGTTATAGTAAAATATATCTTGTCCCTTGAGTATATGGTGTGTATAAGTCTTTCTAAGCTCTTTCTAATATCTTGCTATAATAGATATGGCAGAATTAACAACATTAATAGTTGATTAATACTAGTGATAAATGATCATTAACAAAAGCTGATTTTGTGGGATAATGCAATCTGATTTCTGTCATAAGAAGATCATTTCCACTTTGACCAACAAGAATAATCTTATTTTGAAGTTGTTTTTGTCAGAATTAAGGTGAGTACATTATATGTACAAGTGTGTATTAGGTTATGTTGCAGGGACAAGGAGGGCAAAACAGGAAGAGGATAAGAGACTCTATATCAAAACTGGCTTTTGACTCTACTATAAAATACACAGTGTCCTGCAATCTCCAGTATAAATACATTAAACATGTGTATGAACACAGAGATATCATATGTGATTACTGTTTAGGAAAGCTAAATGGAAAAATCAAATTCTGACCTTGCCAATAAATAGCATTTTCCAGTCTTGCTGAGTTATATATTAGAAAAACACGGGCGCCTGGGTGGCTCAGTGGGTTAAAGCCTCTGCCGTCAGCTCAGGTTATGATCCCAGGGTCCTGGGATCGAGTCCCGCATCGGGCTCTCTGCTCAGCAGGGAGCCTGCTTCCTCCTCTCTCTCTGCCTGCCTCTCTGCCTACTTGTGATCTCTGTCTGTCAAATAAATAAATAAAATCTTAAAAAAAAAAAAAAAAGAAAAACAAATGCCTCACCTTAGAGAATCAAAATTTAACACAGAAAATCACTGGTCTACTTGGTAATGCTGGAATAAACAATTTATTGAACAGGGAAGTGACTTCAGTGCACATCAAGACCAGACATGTGCAAACACTCCACTGAGTTTAAGGTGTTTATAGTGCTGTCCAGAGGCATCATGCTGTCTGCTCCAATACCCCCACCCTCTGCCTCTATCTGTTCCACTGTTCTTCAGTGTGCGATAACTCTTCCATATATTTTCTTTGAATAAAAGATTGCTCTTCTATAAAACAGGCTGCCAGCCAAAGACCCAGATTAACTCCCTCAATTTTTGGATAAGTAAACAAATGTTAATGACAGAGCTGGAATCAGAGCAGAGGTTTCCTAGCCCTTAATCCAAAATATATTTCTACTTTACCTATCCTAAAAATTTATGCTTACTAAAGTTTTTCCACAGAATATATTTAAATTGGAAAGAGCAATTTTAGTTTCTTAAATTGTCCATTCATCTTTTTTCTTATCTGTAATCTTTGTTAAAATACACGACAAGTTGTTATCTATGACAGATAAATTCTGCTAACCTTTCTCCATCTTGATTTTTGCTGTGGCCGTCTGTCGTAGTGGAATCTGTGCTTCTTTTGCCATATTTTCTGGATTCTGAGACACAGCTTTGATAAAGAAATCTGCTACTGTCATCAGAAACTCCACACTGGCACATACGTATAGCTTGTCAAGAACAGCATCAACGTGACTTCCAGTTTTGCTTTGGTTGTAACTTATATCAATCATAGAACTGTTGTCATCTTGGTCATTCTTTTTATCAATCATTCTAAAAAATATACACATTTATTATTTTATTCCTGCAAAAATAATTTAAAAGACGAAAAATTCCTAAACATCTTAACAATCTTTCTTTCACCTTTGAGTTTTTAATCTGAATAGAAAACAAGTCAATGTTAACCAGAGTCTAATTAGCTAATAAGCAACCAAGACATAGTCTTCTAATCTCCACAGCAAGATTCATGTTATTAATCTTTTACAGAATATTTTATAATTATAATGCAATGTCAGAAAAATAAATGAATGACTATTGAAAGGAATTTCAGCAATAAACAAAACATACTAATGTGGTTTCACAAAATTTAAAGGATAACCTCTTTATATTATTTTACAAAATAAAACCTCCCTGAACAAATTTTTCTCCAAATATTCTATATAATTCGAGTCCAAAAGTATTCAATCCAGTTCAAATCAGCCAGTGTTTATCAAGTGGCTGCAATGATGGTTCCACACATCCTCACACATGCTAGGAAGAGCAGGTTTCCAAACAGAGGATGGCCTTTATCATTCTTGCCTACACAACAGTAAACAGCCACCCCACCATGAAATTTGCAAACTAGAAAAGCTGGTTGCATAATAGCACTCTTTTCTCATTTATTCAACTCTAGGAACAACAAAGGGCTCAGAAGTATCCAGTATGTATTCAATGGAGTCCCAGTTTAGGGAGGATCATAGTTTTTCTCTAAAGAATATCAAGGACAAGAGTATTATGTTTCATTATTTGAGAGAGGAATTAAAATATAATTAGACTATTAAAGTTACATTATTTCCCACTTTATTAAAGGTTAATATAAGTTAATGTTTTAAAACTGGGTTGTAAGGTGAAAATGCTAGGGATTCCATTTGTAGTAAAACTTTGAAAGAAATTTCAGAACATTGTTTTAAAATATATTTTTTAGAGATTTTATTTATTTATTTGACAGACAGAGGTCAGGCAGAGAGACAGGCAGAGAGAGAGGGGGAAGCAGGCTCCCCACCGAGCAGACAGCCTGATACGGGCTCAACCCCAGGACCCTGAGATCATGACCTGAGCCAAAGGAGAGGCTCGAACTTTGTTTTAAAATATATGGATAAAACAGAGGTGCCTGGGTGGCTTAGTCAGTTAAGCATCTGCCTTCAGCTCAGGTCATGCTCTCAGAGTCCTGGGGTCGAGCCCTGCATCTAGCTCCCTGCTTGGTGGAGAGTTGCTTCTCCCTCTGCTCCCTACCCCATTTGTGTTCCTGCTTTCTCTCAAATAAATAAATAAATAAATCTTTAAAAAAAAAAATATATATATATATACATACACACACACACAAAATAA
Organism: Martes martes; assembly: GCF_963455335.1. NCBI lineage: Eukaryota > Metazoa > Chordata > Mammalia > Carnivora > Mustelidae > Martes > Martes martes. Next base: position 42,595,628 of record NC_137894.1, read on the forward strand.
ATAAGACAAAGATCTAAAACTTTCAGACATTAAAAAAAAAAATCCTGCCTACTGAGGATAATTTAGAAAAATATATTACAACAAACCACCCCATGTGGATTTCATTATTAAAATTCTTATATTCTCTTAGTTCCCACTATTAAGACAGTACTCCATTTTATTAGTAAATGTGCCTTTAATTCAAACTTCAAAGCAGTTGAATGTGATATCAGCACTACTTCTCAATGTACTTCAAACTGAAGAATGACCAAAGACCTCTTTTGATAATCCCAAGCCTAGCAATCAATGCCTGGTAACAATGTAAGGTGCAATGTCAACCTTACATAATGCACAGCAAATTCAGAGATGACAAACCTTGATGTTGCTCGCTCAATGCCTTCTCTGAGATCATCAAGGGTGCATGTCTTAAGTTTAAGGCTGACATTCATTGAGCCATCCTTAAACATCTTCCCTACAGAGGCCATAAGATGTAGTCTGAGTTCACCAAGCCGGAAATTGTCATTGTGAAATGAAAGTTTGGATTCCTGTGGCATATTTTCAAGCAAAAGAATCAATTATTTTTAAATAGTTTGTAATTACTTTTAAACACATTTCTTAACTCAGACAAAAGGTAAATCGATGAAACAAAATTTAAAAGTATGGGAGTTAAAACAAGAATAAAACGGAATAATGTGTGTGTTTGTGAGTGTACAGGTACATATAAAAAATATATGTGTGTATGCAGATATTCAATATTGACTAATATATTAAAACTTATCTCACAGTTTAATGTAAATAAAAATAATCAGGAAATATTTTTATTAATCAATCTAACTTATAAATATTTAATGAGCTCTTCTGTAAAAAAAAAACTGTGATAGAAACTATGTGGTTTATGAGAAGAACAAGATATAGTAGGTGAACTCAGTGAGCTTATACCCTAACAAATATAGAAAACAGAAATACAAGAAACATCACAAGGAGATGCTATAAGTTGGAATTTATCAAAGACTGACATGTAATCATTTATTTATTCATATTTAATCCTCCCATATGCCACAAAGAATATTAAGTGATTAGGTAAAGAATACAAATAGCAAAAGCTCAGAGAGTCAAAGAGATCACTGCGGGCTGAGAAAAATATGAAGGTGCGAAGTGAATTAAGCCTCAGAGACTGGGTGAGATCAGATGGGCTGAGAGAAGGTAGAACACATTCTAGACGGGGAAAAAAAAACATGAATGAACAGTTCAAAGATGTTCTGAGGGGACAAGGTACAAGCTGCATAGGCTTGAATATTCTAATTAAAGAATGGTAGGATATGTAAGTGATAAATGACTAAATTCTACTCCTAAAACCAATATTACACTACATGTTAACTAACTAAAATTTAAATAAAAACTTAAAAAAAGGGACGCCTGGGTGGCTCAGTTGGTTAAGCCTCTGCCTTTGGCTCAGGTCATGATCCCAGGGTCCTGGGATTGAGTCCCACATTGGGTTCCTTGCTCGGCAGGGAGCCTGCTTCTCTCGCTGCCTCTGCCTGCCTCTCTACCTGCTTGTGTGTACTCTCTCTCTCTCTCTCTCTCTGGCAAATAAATTTAAAAAAAAATCTTAAAAAAAAAAAAAAAACTTAAAAAAAAAGAAGAATGGTAGGGAATGAGGGCTGAAAATATAGGGGCCTAATTGAGGTCTCTAATCTTGAACCAAAGATTTAAATTTTTATTTATAGGAAAAAGGAACTCAACCTTTATTTAACCGTAACATATAATCTCTAAATTCTGTAGGTAAAGTCTGTATGCCCAGACTTTAAAAAAACAAACCACCTCAAAAAAGAAAAAAACAACAACAAAACCAAACAACAAAAATCTCTTCCAGGAAGTAAAGACTCTCAGTTATAACTGCTCACTCTAGACGATGGCACTGATGGAAGGGGTACTGGTGATGTGCCATTCCTGGCACGCTGGTTCTAACTCTACATCTGCCACATGGCATGTAGACAGTACATCGATGGGTCAGGGATTATTGACATTATTATTGGCAAATTTAGAATGTAAGTTTTTAAAATGTAAATAATTCACAAACTTTGGGTCTATAATTATTAATAGAAATGACCTGTGACAACTTTTGATCATAATATATAGTTCCAGATGTAAACAAATTGGACCCACTGAATTTTTTTTAACATGGTAGAATTCAGATAACATAATACTGAATGGTTTTTAGTAGAACTGGAAGTTGTAAATGGTTACATGAGATTCATTTAGGAAAATGAACTTGTGCCAATGTCTAGTATGGATGAAAGGAAAAAGAGCAATAAACAAGGAAGCCATTGCAGTAGGGTGAACGAAGAAGTTTCAAATAAGTCAGCAGTGAGAAGTGACAGGAAAGAACAAAGAGAAAAATGACAATACTCAGTGTATTGTATTAAGTGTACTCAGTGTATTGTACTCAGTGTATGAATGAAGATCAACAAAGAAAGAAGTAAAAAAAGATACCAACATTCTAAGGCTGGGGAAACAGTAGAATTATGGTACCTTAAGTGAAATAAAGAATACATTTAACCGTTCATTTTCCATTTGGCCATTTTCTGTTTTTTTCATAACATTAAACATTAGAAATGAAAGTTCTTCATTGCATAAATGGCAGATACTAGCTTAAGGCAAAACAGTAATGATATATGAATATTGTGTAACTTTGAGAAAACAGTATAAAATATAAGACAACAAATATTAACTACAGATATAATCAATGCAGATTATGGTTACTATCATATGATGTATTTATTACGAGTATTATGACAACTGATCTAATAAAAATATTTATTGAAGATACTGTCTACACAACAAAAAATAACTTTCTAAAATACCACTGGTACATTAATTACATCAAATCATGGCGGGCGCCTGGGTGGCTCAGTGGGTTAGAGCCTCTGCCTTCGGCTCAGGTCATGATCCCAGGCTCCTGGCACCGAGCCCCACTTCAGGCTCTCTGCTCAGCAGGGAGCCTGCTTCCCCCTCTCTCTCACTCTGCCTGCCTCTCTGCCTACTTGTGATCTCTGTCAAATAAATAAACAAAATTTAAAAAAAATTAGATTTTTTTTTAGATCTTGGTTCTTCAATCCACTAATAAGTATTTTTCACACAAATCTATTACATGTAATATTTATTCAACAGAAACATAATTAATGCTTATATATATCTTGGATAATCATGAATTTTAAAAGAATCCTCTCATGTTGGGGTGACTGGGTGGCTCAGTCATTAGGCGTCTGCCTTTGGCTTAGGTCATGATCCCAGGGTCCTGGGATAGAGTCCCACATCAGGCTCCCTGATCAGCCAGAAGCCTGCTTCTCCCTCTCCCACTCCCTGCTTGTGTTCCCTCTCTCACTGTGTCTTTCTCTGTCAAATAAATAAAATCTTTAAAAAAGAAAGAAAGAAAGAATTCTCTAATATTCCAAAGCTACTACTGAATTATTCTCCTTAGTTATATATATACATATATAGCTATGTAATAAAATTACATATGTAATTAATTACTTACATATAAAATCTCACATATAAAATTCCTCTACTAGAGATGATCTAAGTTGTTTCAGAGCTGATGTTACTTGGAAAGAAGTAAAAACTTTCTCCTTAGCTGAGTAAGATTAGAAATACTAACAAAATGAAGATATAACAAGACTAATGTATATTCTATAGGCCAAATAGAATTTAATAGACATATTAATTTTTTAAATAGTCAAATCAAAAACTGCCAGTATTCTAAAAGTAAATATCAAGAGCTAAAGGTTTTTTCTAAATAAAGACATTTAGTACATACCTGGTTGATATCATTATTATAAAGGACAATGGAAAGAGACTCAAAGTGAAAGTCAAATTGGAGAGTGACACTTTGGTCCATAGAAAGCTTTGAGTCTGGCAAATCTTGTTCTGATGGTTCAAACATAAGTATGAAAATTAAAAAGCTTTAAGAACGTACAGTATTTTATACTTATTTAAAAAGCTAAATAATTATTCTAAATATGTATCATACTTTCTAGGATTCTTTAAACCGTATTACAAGACAATTAATTAAAATAGCAATGATTTATTCTGTATGTTTAGTACAGGGCAGAATGATGGGGGCAGGCCATCTACATTTTTTTAAAAAGCAACAAAAAGAGGGGACCTTATAGAGTATCAAGACAACATTTTTTAAAAAGCCCCCCAGAGTGAGACTGCTCATCACAGTTTACAATTAACAAAGCATTTAACTTAAATGGTTATAAGCAGTGTCAAGAGATTATGAAGTTGGGGGTACAGAAAAATAAAATACTTTGTCCTTGAACAGACAACTAGACAGTAACCTCTGCTAGCATAGTGCAATTCTCACTATCTTTAATTACCTATACCACCCAACTTATTACCTTGATAAGAACAGAATATAATTCAATAGCAGAGTCAAACAGAGCTCAAATACAATATGGGGCAGGGAGCTTTTGGAATTCTGAGGTAAAAGAGATTTCAGGAAGTAATTTTGTCCATTCCCTCATTAATGGGCAAAAACCTTTTAGACGGCAAGATTAAGAATAGATACTGCTTTCGACCACTCTTACAAAGTCATTTTATCATCTCTTTTGGGGATTGATTCTATTCTTTGATCATTTACAGGGAAGTGCTCTTACAAGATGCTGGAAGAGCAAACATTGCATAACTTTAACCACATAAAGGCAGAAGCATTTCCAAGTTGGAAAACACTAGGGTTTTTTTTCCTTCACTTTTCCTGAAAGTAATTCACATTCCAATTTTCACTGTCTGCTGCTTTCATTTGAATTCACAAGTTCTCCCAAGGATCACATTAACCATATAGCCAGAACCAGATACACAAATTGACCACAGTTGGACATAATGAGATCATTAATCACATAAAGCCTGCCTGTTATTTTTATTCATCTGTACATAGTTCCTGTCTAACCATAGCAACAGCCTGCTTATCTAGCATTTATCCGTACTGTAGCATAAACCCAATCTTGGGAGAAGATGCTGGGCTCACTGAGCTCATGTAGCACTCATTACTATCCACCTCAAACAAAACCTTTTATGCACACTGCTCTAGTCATTTATTTTGTGACAAACACATAAAAACACAAAACACACCGGACCCAAATATAGGAGAAGCAATATTAATGGTATTGTTAGCTGGCAGTTTTATCTATTACTTTCTGAAGTATAAGCTGATAAGCTGAGCATTATAAAAGCAGAGCAGTCTGGGGACATTTATTAAGAAGGACAAGGGGGGGGGCACCTGGGTGGCTCAGTGGGTTAAAGCCTCTGCCTTCGGCTCAGGTCATGATCTCAGGGTCCTGGGATCGAGCCCCACATCGGGCTCTCTGCTCAGCGGGGAGCCTGCTTCCCTTCTTCTCTCTCTCTGCCTGCCTCTCTGCCTACTTGTAATCTCTGTCAAATAGATAAAATCTTAAAAAAAAAAAAAAAAAAAGAAGGACAAGGGGTACTTCACCTCTTTCCAGCCATGGAAATTTTAACCTAATATTTACAAGTCTAATAAAACATATGATGTTCACGTCAATGACTTTAAATGATAAAAAAAAACAGTACAAATATGTTTTACATGACTGTTCTGAGCAAGAAGGATACTTTTACTTTATAAAAGTTATCTTTTTAAAGTGACTGAATTTAAAAGGCTCAGTGCTTGTAAAAGATTCCATTCTAATAATCTGGAAAATTCCCTTATGTATGTGACTACATCATTCACTGATAAAGCCAGATAAGCATAGCTGTTTTTATACAGCTTTGTTACGGGCCTGCCATCGGAGTGGGATACCAAGATCATTTTCTCTCTATTTTTTAGGGACCTTATTATCCTGCACGCCCACTTTGCTATTTCTCAAGGTCTACCACCTCGGTGGCTCTTGAATTCAACAAATTCATGTTTTACAAGTAAAGGGCAAACATGCATCCTGCAGACCAAAGGTGGCCTCTCCCCTTACAGAAGACAATGAGCATACCTCCTTTCCTTGGGAGCTTCAGGCAGCCCCAGACCCTGTACCAGCCAATTTTCCACAGTAAACACTACAATACTGAGTCAGTTCATACCACACTATACTAGACAACTAAAAAGACCACTAAACATAAATATGGCATTAACATTAATTTTTCTCCATGATCAAAGCAAAAATCTTCATCAATTTGTACCTTTGAGGTGGCCGGGCCCACCCAGAACATCTTTTCTTACTCTTACAGCCTCTTGGGTAGACTGTGTAGGGCTTGGCTGTGAAGAGGCTTCTCCAAGATTTTCCAGCAAAATTTTCATTAAAACTGTTAAGTCATCTTCACTGAGAGCAACCTAGAAAGCAATAATAAGTTGTTGTTAATATAAAGGAATAAAAACGCAGAATATCATATCCATGTTTTAATTTACGGTTCTTCAAATTCAATGTCCATCTGAACAACAACAAAAAAGGAGTTGGGGCAGTAAATACAGGAGGGAGCTATTTCATCTTATATACTATGAGACACTCCTCATGTGTGTAGACATACTTCTGTCTGAACCCACGCCCAAGGCCCTGCATTCATCACTCTTTTTGCCTTGTCTATTCCTATCTTTCTTGTATGTTCCTGGGCCTGTGTTTCTCTCCACTCTCCCTATCTCCTCATCTCCACTCTGCCTCTCTCTTCTGGCCCAGAACCAGCTCCACTTCACTTCCATCCAAACTCAGTACAAGAAGAGAGCTGTTCAGTTTCTAACCCCCACCAAGAAGTAAAAAGATTCTCTCTTGCAGTGCAGCTCTTATTCCGTGTGTGTGTGTGTGTGTGTGTGTGTGTGTGTGTGTGTGTATCTGGACATACCTAAGAATAATCAAGAATAATGTCACTTAGAAGAGTAAGTAATACATATACGACTAATTTTTAAAAACCAAAGTACAGAGCAGGAAAGGAATATCTAATTCACCTTTTACCTTTATAAAAGGGGATATACGACAAGAAAAAATAAAAGAAAAGAGAAAGAGAAAGATAGAAAGGATGGAAAGAAGAGAGGGAGGGAAGAAGATCAACAGCTTTTGAATCAGGCAGCTCTGTATCAACCCTACCACTTTCAGGCTCAGCCAAATTTCTTAGCCTCCTTAACTCAGATTTCTCAATTGATTAATTGATTGATTGATTGACTAATTTATTTAGAGAGAGAGAGAGAGAGAGAGAGAGAGAGAGATATCACAAGTAGGCAGAAAGGCAGGGAGGTGGGGGGGAGCAGGCTCCGTGCTGAGCAGAGAGCCTGATGCGGATTTTGATCCCAGGACCCTGAGATCATGACCTAAGCAGAAGGCAGAGGCTTAACCCACTGAGCCACCTGGGCCCACTGAAATATGAACCACCTGGGTGGCTCTGTTGCTTGAGCATCCAACTCTTGATTTCGATTCAGGTTGTGGTCTCAGAGTCCTGAGATCCAACAAACCCTGCACTGTTCCCCAAATTAGGCCCTTATTGACAGAAAACTGCCTGATTCCCAGCCTAAATGAAAACAGGGAGATATTTTAACATGAGATAATGACCAAGGATTTCTTCTTTGCCCCAAGCCCCAGTCCTAGGAGAACAGATGTCACTCTAACTCCCTAGAACTTTCTTGTATATTCATTCCCAAGTGTGATATCAACCAAGATAATACAACTGCCTGAAAAGGAGCTAACTTCACCACCTTCTTGGCTTTACTGTGGTTGAAAAGAACAACTGAATCAAATACTTAAACTGACCCTTTAGTAAGTCTGAAGGACAATTTGAGAGATGGCCCCACAGTTGTTTAAGAACTGTGAAGCTGATCTACCTAAAACAACTTACTGATGTCACCTACCTGATACCCTTTCTTAACTGCACTTCAGACCCAGGAAAAGTAGACTCATACCAGTGAGGGGGTGTTCTGAGAGGCCTGGATTGCTGACACATTAGGCAGTGGAAACTACCCACTATGGCTATATTCTTGATTTAATAGGGGTTCTTGTAGTTAAAGTGATGATCACACTTTGATGTTAAAGTGATGGATTTTTTACTATTTTTCTTGTTTCTTTTGGAAAAGGAAAAAGAAAGAGAGAAAGGAAAAGCAGAGAGAATACAGTATAAAGGAAAAGCAGAGAGAATACAGTAATCCTCCCTGGTGTACCTATCATCTAGCTTTGTCAAATCTTACAAGTTGCTATATTTCATTTAGATCTTGTTTCCCCATTATAGATATGGTTGAAGCCCCATGTCTACTTCTATGAGACCCCATTACCTCTATGTTCCTTTTCAGAGAAAGACACTACCCTGAATTACAGAATTATTCTTCCCATGAATGCTTTCTTACACTTATCACTACTGGATTCCCTATAAATGATATATAGCACTGTCCATTATCTTGCTTGTTGTACAATTCAAAATAACATAAAATTGTACTATCATTTCGCAATTCAATTTTTTCCTAAACATTTTTATGTTTAGGATATAGCCATTTTGTTTCATATAGTTTTAGCTCACTCACGTTATCTGCTTTATAATATCCACTGTATGAATATATCATCGTTTGGTCCACATTCTCCTACTGAGAGAACATAATAGGTTTTATTCTTGCTTTCAGCAAAACTATAACCACACAATCTTTGAAAGCAAGGGGAAAAGGTCCAATACTAGCCCTGGGATCTAATCTCTTAACAACAAAGGGGAAGTTAAAAGAAGAGTCACATACTCTGTAAGAGAGAAGTCTTCATGACTACTCTAAATAGACACTCTTCCAAATACTGTATCCAATCACAATACACACAGGACCTTTCATCCCTACAGCAAACTTCAATTTTAACTTCTTCCCTAGTAGAACTTGCTCCTTTGTCCCCTTCTGTTTTATCTAGATCTAACTCTGAAGTAATAACAGGTATTAAAAATGACTAAATTTTTATTTGTTTATCACACACTCTGTTTAGTTACTTTCTCTCCTCCCCTATCCCCTACTGTTTGGCTTCAATTGTTCCACCCAAAGACACAAAAATAGGTATAGGATTCCTATACCTCCATAACTTTCTTTGACCAGTATTTCTCCCTGTGAGCCAACACATGACCTACTAACTACACTATTACAAATATTTCTACACTAATATGCTTACCAAATATACATATTCATCTATTTAAAATGTCCACTTTTCTAACTAAAAGAGTGCTTCTATACATTAAAAATACTCCTAAGTTGGGGGGGGGGGAGACACCTGGATGTTAAGTGACTGACTCTTGATTTCAGCTTAGGTAATGATCTCAAGGTCATAGGATTAAGCCCCATGTCAGGTTCCATACTCAGCATGGAGTCTGCTTGTCTCTCCCCCTCTCCCAGCTTGTGCTCTCTCTCTCTCTCTAATTAAAAAATCTTAAAAAAAAAATACTCCTAAGGTGTTTTGAATGTGATATCTAAATATTACTTTATACTGTCTTAACATTCAACTGCCTAAAACTTCAACAGAACTTTCCAAAATTACTAATAGTATTTTCAGTAGACTCCAGTGGGTTTTATCTCGGACTTCTTGCTGGGTTTACCAGATATGTGACTGAAGTGAAATAAAGAAAAGTATGAGAATTAGGATGACCTCATTTTCAGTTAATAAAGTATTCTTTCATCACTTTTTTTTAAAAAAAGATTTATTTATTTGAGAGACAGACAGACAGACAGCAAAGCAGGAGGAGTAGAGGGAGAAACTCAAGCAGACTCCATACCTACGCCAAGTGAGGCACTCAATGCAGGGCTGGATCTCATAGCCCTGAGATCAGACCTTGAGCCAAAACCAACAGCTGGATGCCCAACCAACCATGCCACCCAGGAGCCCCAGCTTCATCACTTCTGATGTACGCTAGAATGGCACTGTGGTCAATGATAAAAGCCTACCTAGCAATTTTCATATACTGTATACATACACTTACCAACATAGGTTTTAGTTTTCCTTTTATCTCCATCCCTGGAATTTGCACATACCATGCTGCTGCTAAATTTCGCTGTATGGACAAAAGCATGTTGACTGGTTTTAAAATTTCAATTTCATGTTGTGGCAAGCCAGCCTGCAAAATAGTTCTGAAAGATAAACAAGAATTTATTTTATAGTTTTAAAATTTACATTTTAAAATGAAGACTATCATATTGTGTAAGTTTCCACAATTTTCCTAGATACTGAAGGTTGCTATCAGAATTCCTTAACACATGCTTCTTTTCACAAATCAATGCAAATCAGAATAAATCAAGAGCTTTCTAAAATAAAACCTATGTAACATTGATTTCAAAAATAGAAAATATGACTATTATGCTATTTGCTACTTTCACAAAGACTGTTTAAATATTAGCAACTAGGGCAGTGTCATGCAGACAAATGTTAACATCCTCCTAAACTTGGAGGACAAAGAAAGTCTACTTAATCCTTAGTTTTGTGTTATTGGTATTTCTCCAAACTCAAAGGGATAAACTCACCAAACCTACACATTAAACAAACATATGGTAATAGTCATTTTGAGCATAACTGCCAACAACCATTTGTACAAAGAAATGAGTATTCTTGTCATTCAGCAGACCTAACACTTTCCCATTTGGATTCAATAATCCTTTAGGTATCACACTGAGAATTCCCAAATGTGACAATGTTTGGAAAGGAAAAAAAAAAAATCTTAACTTTTATTACATTTTAAGAAGTCTTCCCCTATCTATAGAAAATAGTTATATGCAAAGTGAAAAATAAAATCTAAAGTGTTATTTAGTAAATTTTAATTTTATAATAGGAAATTTTTATAAAACGGAGAAAATCACATTATAAATGCCCAATATAGTAAGACAAAACAGAGATTCTATGAGGTGTACTAGTATTACCACTGACCAAAAACCAATGGTCGTGGTTTTATAATTATAAAAAATAAGGAAAGAGAACTATAAACCACGAGAGTATTTTATCCCTAGCAAAGATTTTAAGAGAATTCTATTTCTAGCACTAGTATACAAATGAATTATATATTTATACCTGGACAACTTCAACTGAGTTAGCTCAATGTTCATCTTGTCAATGACTGGAGGAAGAGAATAATGTTCCATAGGAACTAAGCTAAATTTGTTTTCAACTCTGATTAAACCCAGATCTGCTACAACAGCATTTGGTGATACCGAAGACTGAGGAATGATAATAACTGGTGCTTTCAAGTTAATATCCATCAAAAGGCGGAAACTCTTTTGAGCCAAGTCTTTCATGCTGGAAGCAGCTCTTTCTGCAGCCTGGGCTGTAGCTGAGCTCAAAGCTTCTTTGGCAGTTTGGAAATTGTTCAGGAAGTTCTGTTGGAAGAGACTGTTATTTAGATTTCCTTAAAATAAAACAGGACTAACTTTAAAAAGCACTTACTTTGAAAAGCAAAACTAAATAAAATAATTAAAAGAGATGCTATTTGTGATTGTATATATGGAGAGTGTAAGTCTAGAAAGACATACTCTGAGATATTAACAACTGTCACTTCTCATGGTTTAGGTAGAAATCCATGACTTATAAGCCTTGAATAACAGCCCTGCAAAGAGGCACAGACAGATTAAAACTCTTTAGCCCATGATATTTACATCAAAATAATTAAAAGAAAATAATTTTATGGCCTTGTTGATCACAATTATAATCAAAAGTTGTAAATTCCAATACTAGTCCTTCTTGAAAAAATATTTTAGCTAAATATCTTTAAGGGTATTTAATAAAACACTGAAAATGCCTACATTAATACACCAAAAAAGTACTTTTAAATTATATACCTATGGAAATGTGAAAGAATGGTTAACAATGATAACAAAAATTTATTTGGTTATCCATCACGAAAAGGAACACTCAGCATCTGAGTGTTCATCACACAGTCCTATTAGTAAATATTTTGACTAGGTTCAAATGTATAGGCAAAAATATTTAGGTTTCAAAGAAAAATAAATACATTTAAAAATAAACTTACCAAAAGAGACATGAAGAATTTATGAACATAAACAATTTGGATACAACCCACTTTGAGACTAAGTTTCCCGTCTACTTTAGACATATCAGCATAGGCATTTCCTTCTGTAGCATCTGGATAAAGAGTCATTTGGAACCTAAAAACTTCATCTCCCAAAATAGAGACAGCCTAAAAGTATTAAATTAACTGGTTATTACAAGAAAAAGGCTGCATTATAAACAAGTTTCCTTATTAAAAGATCCTGATATATGAAGAAGCACCATTTAAATTCAATCCTCAATAAATTGTCAAAAACATTTTACTTAACAAAACTTTTTCCTACTTCTACAAAAATTGTTTTAATCAATGGAAATATCAATCACTTAAATGGCCAGACATAACTTACAAATCACCTAGTCTATACATAATGTGAAAGCACATAACCATATTCATGGTCAATCCTTAACAAAATGCCTGACACATAACAACTAATGAATATATAATGAAATGAATAAAGGCATCTCAAACACAAAAATCAAAACTAAGTTTTTGTTTTTGTTTTTTAAGATTTTATTTGTCAAAGAGAGAGAGAGAGAGGGCAGGAACAGGAGGGAGGAGCAGAGGGGGAGGGAGCCTGATACAGGACTGGATCCCAGGGATCCTGGGATCATGACCCTAGCTGAAGGCAGACACTTAACCATCTAAGCCACCCAGGCATCCCAAAAGTAAATTTCAATACAGAAATTATTTTTCTAAAAGCATTTTTTGATGTTTATTTTTTAGTTTCTATTAATCTGTACATTCTAACTTTTGTGAAATAATTTTTAAATTAATTTTTGAGGCATAATTTGCATATAATAAAATGCACTCATTTTCTTTGTATATACTTTGACAAATTTTGACAAATTTATACCACCCATGTAAATACCACCCAAACAAGATATAGAACATCCCATCAGCCCAAAAAGTTCCTTTGAGCCCCTCCCCTTCAGCTAATTTCTGACCCTCTGCCCAAACCAGATCCAAACAACCACTGATCTGCTTTCTCTTACTAAATGAGTCTTTCCTAGAGCTTCAGTAAGTGGAATTATAGGATATGTTCTCTTCTGTGTCTTCCTTTTTCTCATTTAAGTGTTATGTTGAGATTCACTCCCATTACACGTTTCACTATTTTTTTCCTTTTTATAGCTGAGTACTATTCTATTGTTTGGATATACCACAGTTTGTTTATCCATTCTTCTCTGGATAGGCATTTGGACTGTTTCAGTTTGGGGTTATAATTAGAAACCTGTTATGAGTGTTCACCTTCGTGGACATATGTCTTCATTTCTCTTAGGGAAAGGCACAGGACTGGAATTGTTGAGTTATATGCTAAATATATATTGGGTGCTCTAAGAAGCTTGAAACTGTTTTCCAAGGTGATTATTTAATTGTACATTGCCACCACAATAAAAGTTCCAGTTGCCCCAATCTATGCCAATAGCTGGTATTGTCAATTTTTTTTTTATGTAGCCATTGAAATGGGTATGTATCTCCTTGTGGCTTTAATTTGCATTTACCTGATGACTAGTGTTGTTGAATATCTTTAATATGCTTAATGACCATTCATAATCATTTCATATGATGTATCTTCTAACACTTTCCCCAACTTTTCATGAGATAATGGCATCTTATTTTGGAGCATAGCTGGTTTCCTTTTTCTTTTTTTTTTTTTTTAATTGAAGTAAAGCTGACAAAATATTTTGTTTTACATGTACAACATAGTGATTCGACATTGGCATACACTGCAAAGTACTCACCAGAGTAAGTCTAGTTACCACCTATCACCATACAAAGTTCATACAGTATCATTGACTCTATGCCCCATGCTGTACTTTATGTCCCTATGACATATTTATTTTAAAACTGGACGTGTGTATCTTTTGATCCCCTTCACTTATTTCATCTCCCTAATACCTTCCCTTCTGAAAACCACTACTCTATTTACTATGAGCCTGAGGGGTTTTTTGGCTTGGTTTTGTTTTGTTTTTTAGTTTCTGCTTATAAATTAAATCCTACCATATTTATCCTTCTCTGACTTCTGTCATTTAACATAATTCCCCCTAGTTTTATCCATATTGTCACAGATGGCAAGATTCCATTCTTTTTTATGGCTGAGTAATATTCTATTATGTATGTGTGTGTGTGTGTGTGTGTGTGTGTGTGTGTATCAATCACATCTTCTTTATCCATTCATCTACTGATGGACACTTACAGTTATCACCTACAGTTTTTTTTTTAAATACTTTAGAACTTTATTTTTAAAGTTGTACCAAGGAAACCAACAGCTATCAACATCAGCTCACCGAAAAACACTGTTGTACACACTAAGAAAAAGGACAAAGTGAAAATGAAGCATTATCATTCAGTAAAGGAAACCAAACCTCATCTAATGCTCAATGGTGGGGAAAACTTCTTGGCGTCCATCACTCAGTGTTTGCCAGTCAACTCCGCCCTGCACGGTGCGGTGGCTTCCAGCAGCTGAGTCCTCGGGTTCAGAAACTTGAACGATCGAGTTCAGGTGCTCTCCAAGCTCTCCAAGCAGCCGGCACCCGCTAAGAGCCTGGGAAGAGGCAGGTGGCTTTCCAGGACTGCCATCTGATGTCTCGGTGGCTGAGTTTCTGCACACCCCATCGGCAACAATAAGCAGGGCACTGCTTCCCTCCGGAGAGGGACCTGGCAAGGGATCTGCTGTCTCAGATTCACTGCCTGTGAGATCCCCTTGTTCTGAGTCTGAACCTTCAGTCTCAGACGACATGGTGCTGTCTGATTCCTCGGAATCGCTGGCCTCAGGACTGGAGGAAGGGGTCTGCTGCCTGGACACAGGACAGGCTGCTTTTAATGCCGTTTCCTCCTCCTGCACAAGAAGTGCTGCGGCTTCCGGCTCTTCCAGGTCAAGGCCCAGCTGGGCCTTTGTCAGGGATACTTCCTTTAAGGCTTTCTTTAAGGATACTTCCTTTAAGTGATGGACACTTACAGTTGTTTCCACACCTGGGTTATTGTAAATAATGCCGCAATAAACACAGAGGTGATGTATCTTTTCCAATTAGTTTTTTTGTTTTTTTCAGATAGATACTCAGAAGTGGAATCATTGCTGGATCATATGAAAGTTCTACTGTTAATAAACAACACCTCCATATTGTTTTCCATGGTGGCTATACCAATTTATATTCTCACCAATAGGGCATGAGAGTTCCCTTTTCTCCACATCCACACCAATACTTGTTATTTCTTGTTTATTTGATAAAAGCCATTCTGACAGATGTAAGGTTATATTTCATTACGCTTTTGATTTGCATTTCCCTGGTGATTAGTGATGTTAAGCATCTTTTCACATGCCTGTTATCTACCTGTATGTCTTCTTTGCAAAAATGCCTATTTAGGTCCTTTGCTCATTTTTTAACCAGATTGTTTGGTTTTTTGATTAAAGAGTTTGTATGAGTTCTTTATATATTTTAGATATTAACTGTTTGTCAGATACACAATTTGCAAAATCTTCTCCTGTTCAGTAGGCTGCTTTTTTGATACGTTGATGGCTTCTTTTGCTATACAGCTTTTTAGTGTCATGTGGTCATATTTTGAAAATTTTGCTTTTGTTGTTCTTGTCTTTGGAGTCAGAGCTAAGAAAACATCTTAGCTAAGACCAACATCAAGGACCTTGCCATGTATGTTTTCTTCTAGGAGTATTAGATTCAGGTCTTAAATTCAAGTCTTTCATTCATTTTGAATTAAATTGTTTATATGGTATAAAGATAGTGGTCCAGTTTCATGCTTTTATATGTAGCTGTCCCATTTTATTGACAATTAGTCTCTTACATATAGCTGTTCAACATTTACTGAAAAGACTGTCCTTTCCCCATTGTATATTCCTGCCTCCTTTGTTGAAAATTAATTGACCATATGTACATGGGTCTATTTTTGGACTTTCTAGTCTGTTCCACTGATCTATGGGTCTGTTTTAATGCCAATACCATATTGTCTTGATTACTATAGCTTTGCAGAATAGTTTGAAATCAGGGAGTATGAGATCTCTGGCTTTGTTCCTTCTGAAGATCATTTTGGTTGTTTGGGGTCTTTCTTGTTTTCATACAAATTTTAGAATTGTTCTAGTTCTATAAAAGATGCCACTGGAATTTTTATATGAATTGCACAGTCTGTAGAATGCTTTGAGTAGTATGGACAATTTAACAATATAAATTATTTCAATCCATGAGCATGAAATATGTTTCCACTTATCTGTATCTTCTTCAATTTCTTTCAACAATGTTTTACAGTTTTCAGTGTACAGGTCTTTCACCTACTTGGTTAAATTTATTCCATTTTTTTCCCCAAGGTATTTTGTTCTTTGTGATGCACCTTAAATGGGATTGTTTTCCTAAATTCTCTGATAGTTCATTAATACTACATAGAAATGTAACAGATTTTTTTATGTTAATTTTGTACCCTGCAACTTGACTGAATTCATTTATTAGCTCTAACAGCTTTTTGGAGTCTCACTTCCCTTGTGGTTTGATGGCTTCCTTTAGTGTTCTATTTATATTCCTTTCTTACTTTCTTTTGTGCATTTACTATAAGTTTCGCTGGTTGGTTACTCTTAGGTTCACATAAAACATCCTATGTAGATAACAGCCTGTTTGGTTGACAGAAATTTAAATTTGAATACACTCCCAAACTCCAGATTTTTACTGTCCCCCCCAATATTATATTTTTTCATGTCACATTTTATACCTTATCCTTTGTATCCATAAAATAATTATTGTAACCATAGCTATTTTTACTACTGTTGTCTATAAACTTTCTTTTTTTTTTTTTTAAGATTTTATTTATTTATTTGACAGACAGAGATCACAAGTAGGCAGAGAGAGAGAGGGGAAGGCAGGCTCCTTGCTGAGCAGAGAGCCTGATGCAGGGTTTGATCCCAGGACCCTGGGATCATGACCTGAGCCTAAGGCAGAGGCTTTAATTCACTGAGCCTCCCAGGTACCCCGTTGTCTGTTAACTTTCATTCTGGCTTTAATTAGTGGTTAATCCACTTTTTACTATATAATTACTTTTTCTAGTAAGATTTCTGTTTTCATATGCTCTCTTGCTATTAGTTAGTGGCACTTCTTTTCAGCTGAAAAAAGTCCCTTTAACATTCTTGTAATCCCAATTAATCGTTACAAGTTCTTTAGCTTTTGTTTGTCTGAAAAACTTTTTCTCTCTCCTTCTATTCTGAATGATAATCTTGCCAGGTAGAGTATTCTTAGTTGAAAGTTTTTTCCTTTCAGTTCTTTGAATATGTCATGCCATTTTCTGGCTTGGCAAAATTTCAGCTAAAAATCTGCTGACTGCCTTATGTGGTTTTTCCTTGTACTTTAACAAGTTCTTTTTCTCTTGCAGCTTTTAAGATTCTCTTTAATTTTTGACAGTTTAATTAAAATGTGTTTTAGTGTACTCTTTGGGTTCATCTTATTTGGAATTTTCTGGGATAGTCCCTTTCCCAGTTTAAGTAAATTTTCAGCCATTATTTCTTCAAATAGACTTTCTGTCCCTTTCTCTCTTCTCCTTTGGGGATTGCTATAAGGTGGATATTATTCTACTTCATGTTGTCTCATAGGTCCCTTAAGTTGTCATCTTTTTTTTTTTTAATTCTCTTTTTTTATTCTGCTGCTCTGTGTGAGTAAATTTCATTGTTTTGTCTACCAGCTCACAGATCTGTTCTGCTTCATTCAGTCTGTTGCTGAGCCCTGCTGGTATATTTTTTAAATTCAGTTATTGTATTCTTAGGCTCTATGACTTCTATCTGGTACTTTCATATATTTTATATATTCTTGTTGAAGTTCCTATTCTAGTCATACCCTCTTCTCCTGAGTTTGGTGAGCATCATTATGACCATCACTTTGAACTCTTTATCAGGAAAACGACTTATCTTTGATCCATGAAGGGTTTGTTTGTTTTTTTTTTTTTTTTTTTTGAGGTTTGCCTTTGTCTTCATTTGAATACATTCCTCTGCCTCCTCATTTTTCCTGATTCTCTGTGTTTGTTTCTATGTATTAGGTGAAAGAGTTACCTTTCCCATTGAAGGAATGGTCTTGAACAGGACATGACCATTGGGGCCCAGAAGCACAATCCCACCTAGACACCAGAGTTGGGCACTCCAGGGGCATCTCCTGTGTATGCTGAGGGTGTCTGCAAGCTATGGCAGCATGACTACATCTCTGCCTCTCCTACCCATCTCGACGTGGCCCTTTTATCTTCTGTTGTGGAGGTGCTACTTGTCTAGTTTTCAAGACTTTTTCAGAGAAAATTATCTCACTTGTAGCTCTAGAATTGTTATGGCTGTAGGGGAGGGGAGTTCAAGATCTTCCTACCCTGCCATCTTGAACAGCCTCCTTTTCCTGAAACCTATTTTTTAATTACCTTTTTGTGAATGGACAGCAAGTCAACATTCGTAATTACTATGTCCTTAAGTCTGGCAAACATGTCGGTCTGCTTTGGCTTCACAGAAATAGAGGCATCCATTCCTACGGGAAACATAACATTTACAAACTTTTCACCCAATCCAAGTGAACCAATTCAGCGGTATTTAATCAAGTTAAAAAATATACTACCAAGATAGATAATGAATAAAATTACTATTACACATATTAAAGGTATCAACTTCTATGTATGAGATGCCTAATAAAGGTTACAATATCTTTAACTGCTACAGGTGTTTCATACAAAGAAGTGGAAATTTTAAAGACAAAAGAAACTGAATTTCAAAGACAATCACAGGTCTCCAAACAAATAACCTATGCATTGACAAGATCACAAGTGGTCATAGAGAAAGACACACACTGTTTCTTAAACAGCCATCTCACAAGCATTTATTATGAAAACTAATGCTCTGATAATTGAGCATAAATGAATATAATTTGATGAATATTCATTCTACAATAAATAATATCTAAAATATAATCTTTCTCTCCAAAATATTTTGGTTATTCTCATAATTTCTAAAGGCATAATGATTTCTAAAATAGCTCCTCAGTAAAAGAGAATACCTATAGCTAAGAACCACTAATAAGCTCAACTTATTACCATGCCACCCAGGAAATAGATACTTAGTTTAATATTTGTTGAACAGTACTTATTTTTAAATCTTTTCTCAAGTGCTTACCATGTACCACTTTTCTAAATATATGTAAATGTACATATAATCCTACAAGTAATAATTATAACTATCACAGCAATCCCATAAATAATTATTACAACTACCTCCATAGGACTAAGATGCAGAAAGGTTAATTTTCTCAAGGTCAGCTAATAAATATTAGCTTGAATCAAAACTTGAATCTTGGGAGATTGGTTCAAGAATCCATGGTATAATATGAACCTATCCTTTTATCAAGCTGTTGATGAATAATGCTTACAAAATTTCTTTTAGGTACTTCTAGCCTGATGCTCTATATGTACAAAAGACAAGGGAAATAAACATAGTTACATTTTCTTTATTTAGTGAGGTGTCGTAAATATTAATTCCTCAATTTAAATTAAGGTTATATGATTCTGAAAATACAAAAGGAACATAAGCAATTAAGCCTTAGATTTATTCTAAAATTTGAAAAATACATTAGAAATGTTTCATGTTAGATGTGAATCATAACAAAGTCACGTCTAACATTTCCAAGTACATCTTTGAAAAGTTTGTGCAAGTTTTCAATATAAGTAAACAAAACAATGACTCCTAAGAAATCTACCATACACAAGCTTACTCTTGCTGGAGGTCTATGTAAAGAAAGAGAACTACCTACACCAAGGAATATCTTTACTTACCATGTATTCTAATATCTGCAATGTTACACTTCTGATCACAGACAAAGATATTAAATGCATTTAATTCAGCTATAACCTTTAAATCAAACACATCATCTTGAGAAGTACTGCCAGATACTGAAAAATAATAGAAAACTTGTGATTAGCAAAGTACAAAGATGAAACAACAGACTAGATAATGTAAAATTCACAAAAAGTACATTATGAACTATGAAGAATCAAAAAGGCTTCTATTAAGATAACATATAATTAATATGGATTTTGACCCAATTTTCAAATGCCAATCAGAAACTAGCATATTCCCCCCCAACTTAAGAATAAAGGCAACCTTTACTAGCACCTTGAAAGTACAATTTGCTAGATGGAAAATTCTCTGTAATTTTTCTTATGGAAAAAAAGATTCAGGTCTACGAGACATAAACATAAAGGACTAAGTTAAAAAAATACAAAAAAATTTATAGAGTGTGTGTGTGTGTGTGTGTGTGTGTGTATAAGAATCACAATCAAAGGATTCCCTTACTCTACTTTGGTCGAGGTCTTAACTGATAAATTTAATATTTATTTTTCTAGAGATCTGTCGGGCCTGAGGGAAACAGACCTTTTCCTGCAATACTGTAAAAGCACAGGACATCAGTCCTTAATCACCTTAATGATAACAGTGACTTTTTTTCCTTTAAGATATAAATCAAACCATAAAAATATAATCAAACCATTAAAATCAACCACACAGCATAACTGGAAGACTGTTTCTTTGGATTAATAATTTTTGTAGTTTATTGTGAACTTTAACATCACTCTTTCATTTATTCAACTGTGTGTGAACGTGTATGTATATATGCATGTTATATAAAGAAGCATTTCCAGATATTAATATAGCAAGTACATTAAAGACAACAATAAAACTCTTTAACTATAGTTTCATAGTGAAAGTATTGCTCTGATCCCTGGTTAAAAAAAATCTGATCTTTTTATCAGATCTAATATTACTAAGAGTTTTATGCTTTAAAGATGCCAGTAATACAGATGTCACTCAAACAGGTAATGGTCTGAAAATTAAATTATTAGATGTTAGATATTCATATCATGTAATACAAAGGAAAAATAATTTAAATGACATTGGCTTAAAAACAGGTACATGTTCACTCAGATTGACATCATATCTAATTCATAGCACAAGCCATATGCTTGAGGAACATGTGCCCATAGCTGTGTGTGATTTAAACTCAGTTTTGGTTAGAAACCGAAGTGAGTCTGTCTCTTCCATGATCTTCTTCCTTTTGTGACCTGCAAAGCATTTTAAATCACTGATCACCAGGTAGGTTTCCATGATTGACAGAAATGGGACTTTGTACTATGCATGACAGTATTCATATTCTAATTTCTTCTGTTCTCACTTGCACTGAAGTGAAGGCTGGCGAGACATCAATGCAAAGTACATACTTTATTTTCCATAAAAGATAGGCAGTGAAATCAAATACAAATACATGATTCATTTTAAAAATTTATTTTAAATCCCTCACAAAATTATCCTATCCCTACCGCAGGGATAAAATTTGCTTTCTTTTGAAACTACCTTAATCTGTCAGAGCAGCTGTCATATTAAGGGTTAAATATCTGTCTTAGTTTGAAAATATAAGTTATCATATGATTATTAAAAGTTCAGAAAGAAAGTATTAGACCATGACTCAAAAGTAAATACCAGCTTTGACAACGATACTTCTGGACTCCCCCACAAGTGGTTTCAGCTCAGATTCTTTCTCAGAAGAGGAAGGTTCAGAGGATGGAACAGCAGATGATAAAAAATCCATGAAGGACAGTAAAGCTTCCAAATGAAGTACTAAGTCTAAGGATGAAAATGAAACCTAAGATAATGAACAATTAGAAAGACAGATTTCAGATATGGTGACATTTTTATGTTAAGCTTCAACATATACAAGTAAGTATATGTTGAAGAACAGTTCATTTAAGAAAAGACCAATTAAGGTCCTTTTTTTTTTTTTTTAAAGAACTCATTCTTACAATGTTAATCTCAACCACACAATAAACCAACACTCTGCCCCCTCTCATGTCCAACTCTAACTCTGACCTTAGTTGGTGGGTTTTAAGGAAAAATGTGGGAAGTATTAATAGGCCTTAGGCCAATCACATTTCAGATGGGTCCAAGATGGACTATATAAGCTTAAATGTATTGTAAGCAATATCTTTACTGAGTCATGCTTTTAGCTTCATGCTTAATTTTATTCTATAGATCCTAAAGCCAATATATAATTCAAATGTTTAATACTTTCATCAGCACTAGGCCAAATAATCATGTATAAAATTCCCTTAAAAAGTATATTATTTGTTGGTGAGGATGTGGAGAAAGACAAAGGCTATAAACCTAGACTTAATCATTAATGTAACATTGCCTTATAGTGAATTAGAAAATATTTACCTTAAGTCTCTGTTTTATATTGTCATGAATGGTTTTAAATTCTGGTCCATCACTGTCTGCCTAGAAACAGTGGAAGATTAAACCACTGGGTTGAAAACATTAAGAATTCACACATTAAAAAAAATACATATACATATATATGTGTGTGTGTATATATATATATATATTGAGGTGTCATAAATATTAATTTATATATTATATATTATATATATATTTAGTATATATATATATACATACACACTCACATACATAGATATATATACATGTGCATACATATATATGCATATATATATATTCTCTACTTTTCAAAGTATGCTATGAAAACACCAAAAACATATTTCTTAACAGCAAAGAGGCAAGTGCCAAAAAAAACTGAAGTATTTCTCATCTCTCACAATATAGAAGCAAAAACTCAAATTCCTTATCCTACTTAGGAGTAAATGCTAAAGGTAGGGGAAAATGCTAGCATATCTAGATTATAACAAATTTGCTTTGGATTACCACAGAACTTTGTACACACTCACTTATTCAACATTATAAGGGTAATTCACAAGGTTATTGTTGGATGCTTGCATAACTCACTATAATCAATGGGCTTTAGAATGAAAAATATTAGGGGGGAAATTGAAATATTAAATATGGGAGAATTACATAACTTCATACATTCAAATATTAAAGAATCCTAGGAGGAAACCAGGTACCTTTGTCAGTGACATTTTCAGCAGGGGCTCCTTAGTTACATTAGAAGAGTTAATAATGTGAAGCGGCTCTCCAGCAGAGTCTAAAAATAAAAAACACAGGGCAGCTCCAGTAAGTATCTCAAACATTTCAAATGTATTTTAAAACAGAATTTTACTATATATTAATCATACTTCAATAAAAGTGGCTTTGACAGAAAAAAAAACCTCCATTAAAAACTTTGAAAAAAAAAACACCCCAAAACCCAGCACCAGTCAATTATAACTTTTGTTAACATTTGTACTACTGGTATTATTCATTTGAATAAATCAGAAAGAATATACTGAAGAATAAAGCTATGAAATACATAAACTAGGGATTATTCTTAATATGTTTGCTTTACTTAAAGTTACCTCATGGAGTTCCTATAAACTTTAAACATCCATAGCAACTTTAAAAGTTGGCTTAATGCATGTTAGAAAGTGGATTTGAATGTATTCTACTTCTTGCTAAATATAGATATATATATTTAGATATATTCTTACTTTATGGTAACTACATAGATAATAAATTTTTAAATTACAAGTTCCTTTTCATCAAGGTAGTAAATTTAATTAACTAAATAACTATGGTGACATGAATAAAAGGTGTTTACTATTGACAAGAAGGTAGTTATCACTGCCTATAACATGAATAATTTATACAGACTATACTTCACACTCACCAGTGAACTCAAAGCATCGCATACTAATTTTTTTTAGATAAGCCTTAGCAGTCAGGTCATAGGGTTTAACTTTAGCTTTCATTCCAAGCTGCAGGATATTCAGTTCATGTAAAGGCCTTCCTTTCTTTTCTGCTTTTTTCATCAAAGTAATCACAACCTAGAAAAGACCCAGTATTACCACAAACAATTCCACTAATATATGATGAAAGTAAGTCAACAATTTCAAAACCATCCAGAGCAATATAATAAAAAAATTCACACAATGTAAAGATGTGTACTACTATTTGTGCCTGGAAAATTTCCTAGTGTTATTAGAAGGTATGTTTATTTAAATTATTTTTAAGGGTTGTTATTTATTTATTTGACAGAGAGAGAGAGAGAGAGCACAAGCAGGGGGAGCAGGAGAGGAAGAAGCAGGCTTCCCGCCGAGCAGATATATTTACTTGTTCAGACTTCTGAAACACTGCCACTCTATTTTAGTGATTGTCAAGGTAAAATTTGAAAAAAACAAAGTAGTTCTGCCTAGAACCAGGAGTTCTAGTCTGATGGATAGCCTTTCCTCTGGAAGTCTATATGATAAACGATCAACCTTTATACTAATCCTAAGGTAAGATTTCTCAGGCTTGACACCATTGACATTTTTGGCTGGATAATTTTTTGTAGTGAGGGAGCAGACCTGTGTACTGTAGGATGTTTAGTGGTAACACTGGCCTCTCACACTTGTTGTCAGCAGCTCCCTCTCCCCAGATAGTGACAACCAAAAATGTCTTCAGACAGTGTCAAGTATTGGCCTTGGGGAATGTACTTCCCCTAATTTCCATGTCCTCAGGGAATAATATTTATTAAAAATGATATTAAAAGCAGCTTATGGGTTTTCTATGCACATATGTTAATGAAGCCCATTTGCAAACAGAATGATTCCTCTGTCCATGTTTTAATTATTAAAGCTTATGTATCTTTAGTAACTCTAATGTTAACCAGAAAAACAGTAAAGTTTTAAGATGAAAGAAATTAGTTGCAAAGCATGTATTTCAGATAAGAAAAGTAGAACCCATTTGTTTTAAAGTTTATTATTTTTAACTCAGAGGAAGAACATAACCTCTCCCATTAATGATGAAGGGATTTTGCAGGAAGTTCTTACAAGTCCCCTTATCTACTGTATTTTCTCATATACTCACACCTTAACCCTGCCCGAGCCCCTTTCCTGATCCCCTTTTCTCAGACTCTAAGTACTGTTCCTTAAAGGTTCATCTCAAATGTCACTTCCTCCAGAAAAATCTTCCCTGACACTCTCAGCCTGCTTAGATGCCCCCTCCTTACTATCACAGACACAAGCTCCTTAGGTACATTTTTAATGGGAGCACTTCCAAAATTTTAATTGTTTGTTTTCTTGTTAGAAATCAGAGTCTTTGACTTTTAATTTTGTATCCTCAGCACTTAGCACATGCAATGAATATTAATGTGTGAATACAAAAGAGGAAAATCCATTTAATATTTCCTCAAAGATCTGCAGATGGAAGCAGATGGTGGTATTATAACACTTAAAAAATGTAGATATACTTTGCTTTGTTCTATCAAGAGTTTCTAAAATTTGCAAAGGATTTCTGTCACTACTTCCTCTTCCTGACTTTCTTATATGAAATCCAAAGCAAGCTACACCCCAAGTGTCCTATAATCATTTAGAAAGCATGTTACAGGACATGTTACCATGTTCTCTATGAAATATTGTATACCTCAAATAGAACTCATCTTCCATAAACTCTCAAATTTACTACAAACTGCACTGCTACATATAAATTATAAATAGCCTATGTTAAGATTTTTTCATGCATATCAATAATCTATAAGTTTTAGTAGAGGTAATTCCAATTATCTATTATTTATTCACTTTACAGAAACAGATGAAAATTACATACTTCTTTGATTTCAAAATTCAGTAGCACATTAATGATGTCTATAGATCTCATTTCTTCCACTCCAGCTGTTAAAGTAACTTGGGAAGCATGTACATCTTGTTTTGCTGTAGAGGTTTCAAGTGGCCCTTTAATTTCACCTAAAGATTTAAAAGAAATTCTTTCACTTCTACCCACACATTTTTCCCACAAATACTGATTGAGGACATGTATGAGTACTCTGGACCTGCGTAAGCACTGAAAATCTACAAATCAGTAATACGTAGCTCCAGCCCTTAGAAAGCTTATGGTTTAGTAGAAGAGACATATACATTTCAAATACAAACAAACAAAAGAAGTGGGCCATGCCTGGTCACATTAAGTAGACAAGTGTTAATAAACTATAGAATATTGCAGAAAATACAGAACATGAAGTTGTTATGGGGAGGTCAAGAAAGGTTTAATAAGGGAGTTATCATTCAGGTAGAGCTTAAGTACCTCCTCACACAGAGAAGACATTCAAGAATAAGGTTAAGAGATTGTGGGGAAATTGTAAATAGCACATCATGATAGGTTTTGGAAACAGAGTTTGATACGCTTAAATCATGAGGAGGATAACAAGAGTTAAGGCTAGAAAAGAAAAAAATAGGAGGGATGGTTACAACCTCTTCTACCATACAAAAAAGCAAAAAGAAAGCTATATGAAACTGATATTGTTGTGCTAAAATTCACATACTCAGAAATACAATAAAATTGCTTTCTAAACTGTAATAGAGAAAACTAATAATTATAGCTATTACTTGCTAAGTGCTTACCTCTGTGCTGCTCACTATGCTAAGGGCTGTATATGGATTGTCTCACTTCATTCTTTTATCAACCCTTCAAAATAAAAACTTCACTGTCCTCATTTCACAGATGAGCAAATTGAGGTTCAAAGAGATTCAGGACATTGCCCAACATCACAGAGATGGCAAATGGTAGAGTCCAAACTCCTCAGTCTCACGATAGCCTTTACTCTCAACTAACCTTCAATAACATTACATTAGTTACTAATATTATTGGAGTTAACATTATCTATGATCACTAACACAAGAATCCTATACCATAAACTGTACCTGAAAACCATATTGAAAACCACTGCTGTCAATTATTAACTCTGAGAAAGAAACACACAGGGTGAGGTTTTTAACTATCACCTTATCCCAGCACTGTTCCAGAGTGTGATCCAGAGGAAATAATTTTAGCAAATATTTTGCTTTTACAAAATAATTCCTGGAATAGGCAAAGATTCTTAAATAAGAAATAAAAAGCACTAACCACTTTCAAAAATGATATAATGGAATCCATTACAATTAAGTAATTCTACTCATAAAAGACCCATTAAGAATGAAAAGCAAATCACAGGAGTATGATATATCTATGCCTATATCAACACAAACACATACAATACACACAACCAACAATGGGCTCATAACCAGAATGAACAAAAAACTCCAACATATCACTAAGGAAAAAACACTCAATAAAAATAATGGTCAATAGACTTCAATGGTCAGTCATGTCATTGAAAAGGATACCGAAATGGCCAGTAAGCATATGAAAAGGTGTCAGTTTCATTAGTAATCAGGGAATAAATAAGAACCACAGAAATACTACTGCATATCAGCCAGGATGGCTAATTTTAAATTACTGACAATATCAAAGACCAGGGAGAATGTGAAACAACTAGTAGTCTCATACATTGCTGGTAAATTGGTACAACCATTCAGAAAATCATTTGGTATAATATGGCCTAAGTTACTGCAGCTAAATGTAAGCTAATAAATGAGCCTAACCTGTGAAGCTCAGCTATAAAACCAAAAGAAGACAGTACATAAATATAACAAGAGATATGTATAATAACATCTTTATAGCAACTTTATCCTAGATGGTCAAAAAATGGAAACAACCCAAATGCTTTCCATCAAAGGTAGAATGGATAAAATAAATACTAATGCATTTGGATGTTGAATATGCACAGGATTGTTATATGTAAACAATGAATCTTGGAACACTACATCAAAAACTAATGATGTATTGTATGGTGACTAACTTAACACAATAAAATAAACAAACAAACAAACAAATGAATGAAATAACAACTACAGCTACACACAACACCACGGAGGAATCTCCCAAACAAAATGATGACTGAAAGAAGCCAAAAACCAAAGAGCACATTCTATATGACTCCATTTATGTGAAATTCAAGAACAGGCAAAACTAATCTACCTGTGGTATTACAAATAAGGATGGCAATTAATTCTGGGTGGATTTGAGGGCGGGTGGGTGTTTGGTACTGATTAAGAAGGGGCATAGGGAGCCCTTCTGGGGCGAGCTGGAAATGTTCTATGTATTAACCATGGTGATTAATAGCTATCTGGTATAGCTATACATAAAAATTCAATGAACTGTACACTTAAGATATGTGGTCTTTATTACTGTTTGTGCTCTGTAATACAGTAAAAAATTTTTTTAAATAATAAAAATATAGTGAGATACCATTTTTCACTTAGCAATTTAGCAAAAATTTTAATATAGAAAAACAAGCTGGTGGGAGTACAAAATTACTACAAGTTCTAAGGGGAGCAACTGGCAAGATGTGTCAAAAATGTTCAATTAAGTTAATTAAATTCATTAACTTAACATACATTAAGTTAATAAAAATTAAGTACCCTTTAATCAAGTAGTCCTGGTGTTTCCCCTATAGATACATGTGCACTTGTAAAAGTGTATGGACAAGGATATTCAATGCAATGTGGTAAGAGTGAAAGACTGAAAACAATCTGGAATGCCCATCAATACAGACTTGCTAAGTAAATTATAATACTTCAAGAGAATTTAATGTAGGAAGCCATTAGAAAGAATGAAACAGATCTACACATAATATATTTACAGATATAGAATGGACACCAAGATAAACTGTTATTTGAAAGAAAAAAGGAAAGTGCAGAAATACATACACATATACATATTTATAGGATAGTGCCATTTGCTTGGAAAAATTGACTATATGTGTGTGTGTATGTAACATAAATATATAAAGCAGTTAGGTCTGGTAGTTACTTTGCCTTATGTCAAAAGGCCATTGCAACTAATAAATTCTCTAAGTTTTTACTGCAGTACAATTTTTCAGTATTTTCTTTGCTGAGGGCTAATTTATCAAATATTTCAATTCTTAAAGATATTTTACCATAAAACCTAATTTAAAAATCAGATTAAGTATGCTACCATAGCCTGCTGCCAACTTTGAATGTTTTTATTTGTATATATGCAATTTCACTAATTATTCCAGGAATCTACCAGATTTAAAATGCTTCGTTATGGTTCCTCCTAACTTAATACAACTTGGAAAAAGTTCTGAACCTATAAACGACTGTTGCCATAACTAAAGAGAGTCCGTCAGCACTAACTACAGTTTTATGCAATATTTATTCAACAAATAAACATCTTCTGTTTTCATGGTGATACGAATCACAATTTTTAAGTATATATTTGCTTATGTCATTTTTATTGTCTGTCTCCCCTACTAAATTGCAAAATAAATAGCTATGTGGATTATGCCACCTACTGTTAGTCTCTTACCTGTCTTCTGTACTCCTGGTTTCATTTTATTTAAGTCTTCAGTAGCCTCACCAAGATTTTCTGCTAGTATTCTAAATAAAAGATTAAGATCTTCTTGATTGAGATTAACCTGTGCAATATCATTAAAAGAAAAGATAAAGACATTTCATTTTAAAATGAAACAATTTTAGGGGTGTCTGGTTGGCTCAGTTGGTTAAGTGCCTGCCTTTGGCTCAGGTCATGATCCCAGGGTCCTGAAATGGAGCCCCATGTCAGGCTCCCATCTCAGCAGGAAGCCTGCTTCTCCCTCTCCCTCTGCCTGCCGCTCCCCCTGCTTGTGTGCACTCTCTCTCTCTATTAAATAAATAAATAAAATCTTTCTTAAAAATTCCTTTAGGGTGCCTGGGTGGCTCAGTTCATGATCCCAGGGTTCTGGGATCAAGTCCCGCATCAGGCTCTCTGCTCAGCAGGGATTCTGCTTCTCCCTCTCCTTTACCTCTCGCCCCTGCTCATTCTCTCTCTTTCTCAAAAAAATAAAATCCTTTTTAGAAATTCCTTTAAAAATAGGTAAAATGAAACAATTTTAAAATAGAAAATAAATTATAACTTATAAGACGTTGAAGAAAGAATAACCTTAACACAAAAATTATATATTCACTAGGCACTCAAGTATTTCACTACTTCTTTCATTTTTAAATTTTTGGTTTCACAGATAATAAAATGGAGAAAAAAATGTGATTTATAAATCTGTATTAGTTCCATCTACTTAACTTATATAAATTATAGTGAAAGATGATGATTAAAGAGATCACATCATTTTAAAAAAAGTAACAAATTCAGAAAAAAATGAAAATTCTACATTTTAAAAAATAACAACTCCAATGAAATAAAAAGGCTATCTTTAATATGAAAAGCAAGTTTTTCCCTCAATGCTATGGGGATACTTAGATACCCCTAAAATTAAAAGTTTGGGTATAGAACATATAAAATGAGATGCAATATACTAATAAATAATTTATACAGAGATCTCTGCTATTATTCATTGTACATAAAGCAAATTTAAAAACTAAACAATGAAGAGGGGTCCAAGATGGTGGCATAGGAAGATTCTGAACTCACCTCCCATGTACATATTAAATCTACAACTACATATGGATCATTCTTCTCTGAGAAAGACCTGAATCCTGATGAACTGCTCCTCAAAGCAAAAGATAAAAGGACCACATTGAGATGAGCTGGAGAGGCAGAGAGACATGGTCTCCCAAAAAAGCCTATACTCCCAGTGTTGTGTCACCCAAAAGAGAAGGATTTCACCAGACAGGCACTTCTCACGGAAGAGTGAAGAGTTGTGATCTGCGCCAAAGCAAGAAGCCCCCAGAATGTCTGGCTTGGAAAATCAACAGGGTTGACCTCCGGGGGTCCTAAACTGAGATTCCCCTCTTAAAGGGTTCGTCCCAAGATCCAGCGAAAAAACAGCAGTTTGAAAAACACCTAGACTATATGTGAGGGAAATTCACTTGCTGATTTGGGGGCAATGGCTGGAGGAGCAGGAGACATGACATTTGAAATACTCATGGGAGACTGACGTGCTAGCAGATGCCCTTGTTGTACTCTCCATATAGCCTGCTAGCATGACAGGAGAGCTCAGATAGGGCACTCTCCCAGAACCTTGCTGGGATGAGTGAAGGAGTGAGTCACAACACCTGCTGAGGCTGGAGTGCACTGGCAATTGCAGTGCTCCCTTGCAACCTGCCTGGGCTAGAGAGCAAAACTGTGCTGGAGTTCTCCCATTTCGAACTAATGTTTGCAAGCACAGGCAGTCATAACACACCCATGGCTGGAGCTGGTGAGCTGTCCTGGCATTTTCCCACCCCCAGCCTGAAGTCAGTACACAGACAAACAAGGCACTAGACTGTTTTGCTGCTGAAGCTCATGGCACACGCAGTCAAGACATTTTCCCACTGCCTTTCTGAAGCCAGTGAGCATGCTCTGCAACCTACACTCACAGGTGTCTTCCTAAAGCCAGCAGGGATATGCAATCCACAGAGGGAACACCCACGATCTCCTGGCCCTCCCAGCCAAGAGGATTGGTGTTCCAGAGCTCCAAAGAACCGTAATGATCAGAAAGACAGTTCTTGGCAAGTTACCACCCCCAGGGCAATGCACAGACAGCAGACTAAAGCACATCCTCAGTCTGTGAAAAAGACCTAGTCACTCAACCTTGAGCATCAGCCTACAGAACAGACTTCAGATTTCCCACACATCTAGAGACCAAAGAGGAGCTTTCAGGGTATGAAAGCAAGGAGACACCACCCTTGCACATCCTTTTGGCCTCATTACAGTAGACAAGACTTCCCAGAAAGGAGTTCATATACTCGTTTATACACCAATGCAATATACCAATTTCTTCAGTTGTTGCTCAATGGACACATCCAGATCTTCTAGTCTAGTCTAGAGCCCAGCAGAGATTATGACTGCAGTCCCACAGGACTGTATACGTTTGCATATTTTAAAAGCTGTTGCCTGAGGGTCTGACTTCCAATCAGCCTGAAACTAGGTGCTAAATAAAATTCCTCCACTTGGATCCACTGACAGATCTTGGTATGCTCTAAATAATGAGGGCATACCAATAATAAGTCAGATGGTTTTGACAACCACAAAAGTTCAAGAGACAACCACAAGCTATGGTAAGGCTGAAAGAGAAGAATCATCACCCAAACCAGACCATTCATTCAAGATTGAAAAAAGCAGTTGTTTCACCTAATAAATAGGAATAAACACAGAAAGTCACACAAAATGAGGAAACAAATATTTTCAAACCTCAGAAAGACAAACCTCAGAAAAACACCTCAGTGGTATGGAGATAAGCAATCTACGTGATAAAGAATTAAAGTTATGATCATAAAGGTACTCACTGAACTCAGAAGATAAACACAGTGAAAACTTCAACAAGGAGATATAAAATATAAGAAAGTACCAAACAAAAGTCAGAAAACTAAAGATACAAAAACTGGGAACTGAAAAACACACCAGGGGGGTTCAGCAGCAGACTAGATGAAGGAGAGCATATCAGTAAACAGTGAACAGGAAGATAAAGAACAGAACTCAGAGTAACAACATTTAAAAAAAATTTTAAATAAAGCTATCTTAAGGGACTTTTGGTACAATAATAAACAGAAGAACATTAACATTATAGAGGTCTCAAAAAAGAAGAGAGAGGAAAGAGGCAGACAAGTTTTTGAAGAAATAATGCCTGAAAACTTCCCTAACTTAGGGAAGGAAACAGACATCCAGGTCCAGGAAGTCCAGAGAGTGCCAAAAAATATCAACCCAAGGAGCACTATACTAAGACAGACTATAATTAAAATGTCAAAAATAAAAGATAAAGAGAGAATCTTAAAATCAGCAAGACAAAAACAACTTGTTAAGTTCAAGGGGAACCCCATAAGTCTATTGGCAAATTTCTTAGAAGAAACTTTATAAGCCAAAGGAGTAGCATGACATACTCAAAGTACTAAACAAAATTTCAACCAAGAACACTCTACCCAGCAAGTTTATCATTCAAGTAGAAGGAGAGAAAAAGTGTTTGTCAGACAAGCAAAAGTTAAAAGAGTTTATAACCACTAAACCAGTTTTACAAGAATGCTAAAAAAGACTTCTTTAAGATGAAAAGAAATGGCACTAATTAATAAAAAGAAAACATATGAAAGCAAAAATCTCACTAGAAAAGGTAAATATATAGTAAAGGTAGTGGGTTAAAAACTTATAAAACTACAAAAAATGTTAAAAAACAAAAGCAGTGGAGACAAGATGGCGGGGAAGTAGGAGGAGGCGCCTTTTCAACCTGCACCCTAAAGTGAGCTGATTACCTACCAAAGAACTCCGATCACCCATGAAATCAGCCTGAGATCAGAATTATACACGTCTGGATCTCTACGGGGGCCAGAAGACGCCAGTGGGCAGGTAAAGTGGAGTGGGAACGTCGGACTGATATCGGAAGATAAACAAAAGGGGGAGGGAGCCACCAGAGGCGACCGACTGGAAAATAATACCCCAATACGAGAGTGCCCGGCATCTGGGGACCAGCATTAACTTGGAGTCTGGTTGAAAGCACTCAAAAGAGCAAAGACTCGCGCGGGGAAATTGTGGGAATCGGGGCGGATAGGGATAGGGGCTTAAATCCCCAGACCCAGGACAGCATCCCCTGGCGCTGAGCCGGAGAGTGCGGCGGAGAAACCTGGTCTTTGTCCCGGAGCCGCCAGTGCGCCCGAGAACGGGTGGAGTCCGGCTCCCGTGAGGGGCTGGGGCCACGCCAGACGGCAGAACGCGCACCTTCCTGGAGATGCGCGCGTGCCTCAACCTCCCCTGAGAGAGGTGCACGAACGCCCAGCCTGGTGTTCTGGGACCCACGCGGTGATAGACCCACGCGGCGATAGAGCCGATAGAGCTGGAGGCGCCGCGCCCCAAACCATCCCCTGGGAGAGGTGCGCGCAAGACCTGAGCTCTCAGCCCCAGCCAGCGGGAAAATCTCAGTGTGCGATCCCTGCTTGGAACGTCTCTGGCGGTCTGGAGCTGCCCAGACAGCCACAGCTGCCTTGGTTTTGCGTACAAGCAGGAGATCCTGCGTCCCCAGGGACCGTGACTCAGAACCTGCTCTGCCAGCGGCCCAGCGGCTGCAGCACCTGCAGGGGAGCAGACTGAGGCTTCTCTCTGAGAGGGAGGTTGGGGTGCAGTTTTCTTTCCTCTAAACCTCCAAAAACCATCAAAAGCTGTCAAGGCGAGAGAAAAGAAGTGAACAAACATAAAAACCTCCAGAGAACAAAAACCTGAAAAAAAAACGTTTTTCTCAGAGCCCACCCCCTTGAGGGGGTTGGGAGGACTTAACTCAGGGAGCATCATTGACTGAAAACCCACGTGGCAGCCCCCTCCCCCAGAAAACAAATCAGGAAAAAAAAAAAAAAGACTACAAGAGAACAACCACCACTACTTCATAGATACAACTTTTATTTTTAATTCTTTCCCACTATTCTGGTTCATTTTTTTTCTTTTTTTATATAGATAATTTTTTAACCTATTTACCATCACAGTGAGATGTCCAGTACATCAAATTCCATAATAAACTTCTAACCTGAATTTTTTGATACATACACATGTGTTTTTCTTTTGCTTTTCTATTTTCTTAATTTTTAAAAAAAAATTTTTAATTTAGTTTAGTCCAGTTTATTCCTTTTTTATTTTTATTTTCTAATATTCATATAGAGTTAAACTTCAAGGTAACCCCCTTTCTCCAAGCAATGCTACCCCTATAGGTGAACCAATTTTTAATCCCCCTTTTTCTTAGGAAAGTTGAGTCCTTTAACAAAGATATCAAGATACATCCAGGAAGAATCAAAATAACCTTCCTCGCCCACACCGAGAATCTATAACCATGCTCCCATCTTTTTCTTCTGCCAGTGTCTCTGTGTATTTATGTTTGTCTGCATAGTATATAAATCTTATACTTGGGGTTCTTCTTGACGAGGCTCCTCCTTTTTTTTGCTTATATATATATATTTTTTCTCTCGTCATATACTTTTATCAGTCTTTTTGTTTGTCTGTTTTTGTTTGTATACGTCATAAACCTTACCCTGGGGCCCATTTGGGCTGAACCTTCACTTTTATCTTCCCTTTTTTTCCTGTCTCTCTCTCTCCCTCTTTTTTCTTTTTCTTTTCTTTTTTCTCTCATTTGGGTGGGGAATCCTGAGTGCTCAGAAGCGTTCCAGGGTGCACCTTGACTGCACCACGGTCAATACATCCAGCTACATCTGTCCAGTCATCTCTCACCAAAATGACTAGGAGGAGGAATCCCCAACAGAAGAAAAATACAGAGGATGGGCCTTCTGCAACAGAGCTAACGGCTATCAACATAGACAATATGTCAGAAAGAGAATTCAGGCTAACAATTATCCAGGCAATAGCTAGGTTGGAGAAAGCCATGGATGACCAAACAGAATTGATTAGGGCAGAATTGAAAGCGACCAGAGAGGAGGTTCATAATGTTAGGGCAGAGCTGAAGGCCACCAGGGATGAGGTTCACAACGCTCTCAATGAGTTCCAATCTAATCTAAATTCTCTAAAAGCTAGGGTAACTGAGACAGAAGATAGAATTAGTGATCTGGAGGACAAACAAATAGAGAGAAAGGATCAGGAGGAAGCCTGGAACAAACAGCTTAGAAACCACGAAAACAGAATCAGGGAAATAAATGATGCCATGAAACGTTCCAACGTCAGAATTATTGGAATCCCTGAAGGGGAGGAGAAAGAAAGAAGTCTAGAAGATATAGTGGAACAAATTTTTCATGAAAATTTTCCCAATCTTGCGAATGGAACAAGTGTTCATGTACTAGAAGTAGAAAGGTCCCCCCCCAAGATTATAAATTCAAAAAAAACATCCAGGCACCTCATAGTAAAATTGAGGAATCATAATTGTAGATACAATCTCTTGAAAGCTGCTAGGACAAAGAACCTCCTTACATACAGAGGAAAGCCCATCAGAATAACGTCAGACCTGTCCACAGAGACCTGGCAAGCCAGAAAGGGCTGGCAAGATATATTCAGGGCACTAAATGAGAAGAACATGCAGCCAAGAATACTTTATCCAGCAAGACTGACATTCAAAATGGATGGAGAGATAAAGAGTTTCCAAGACCGGCAAGGCTTGAAAGACTATGCAACCACCAAGCCGACACTGCAGGAAATATTAAGGGGGGTTCTATAAAAGAGGAAAAATCCTAAGAATAGCATTGAACAGAAATATAGAGACAATCGACAGAAAGAAAGACTTCAAAGATAACACAATGTCAATAAAAACGTATCTCTCAATAATCACTCTCAATGTGAATGGCCTAAATGCACCCATAAAACGACACAGGGTTGCAGATTGGATAAAACGACAGGACCCATCCATATGTTGTCTACAAGAGACCCATTTTGAACCTAAAGATACACCCAGACTGAAAGTGAAGGGATGGAGAAGCATCTTTCACGCCAATGGGCCTCAAAAGAAGGCCGGGGTAGCGATTCTCATATCAGATAAATTAGATTTTAAACTAAAGACAGTAGTCAGGGATACAGAAGGACACTACATCATTCTTAAAGGGACTATCCACCAAGATGATCTAACAATTGTAAATATCTATGCCCCCAATATGGGAGCAGCCAATTACATAAGAAAACTATTAATCAAGATAAAGAGTCATATTGATATGAATACATTAATAGTAGGAGATCTTAACACGCCTCTCTCAGAAATAGACAGATCATCGAAGCAGAAAATCAATAAAGAAATAAGAGCATTGAATGACACATTGGACCAGATGGACCTCATAGATATATACAGAACATTCCACCCTAAAACAACAGAATACTCATTCTTCTCAAGTGCACATGGAACCTTCTCCAGAATAGACCACATACTGGGTCACAAATCAGGGCTCAACCGATACCAAAAGACTGAGATTATTCCCTGCATATTCTCAGATCACAATGCTTTGAAACTGGAGCTCAATCACAAGGAAAAGTTCAGAAGGAACTCAAATACCTGGAAGCTAAAGACCACCTTGCTTAAGAATGCTTGGATCAACCAGGAGATCAAAGAAGAACTTAAACAATTTATGGAAACCAATGAGAACGAAGACACTTCACTCCAAAACCTATGGGATACAGCAAAGGCGGTCCTAAGGGGGAAATTCATAGCCATCCAAGCCTCCCTCAAAAAAATTGAAAAATCCAGAATACACCAGCTGTCTCTACACCTTAAAGAACTGGAGAATCAACAACAAATCAAACCAACTCCACACGTAAGAAGGGAAATAATCAAGATTAGAGCAGAGATCAACGAGGTAGAAACCAGAGATACAGTAGAACGTATCAACGAAACTAGAAGCTGGTTTTTTGAAAGAATCAATAAGATCGATAAACCATTGGCCACACTAATCCAAAAGAAAAGAGAGAAAGCCCAAATTAATAAAATTATGAATGAAAAGGGAGAGATCACAACTAACACCAAGGAAGTAGAAACAATCATCAGAAGCTATTATCAACAGTTATATGCCAATAAGCTAAGCAACCTAGATGAAATGGATGCATTCCTGGAAAACTATAAACTCCCAAAATTGAACCAGGAAGAAATTGACAACCTGAATAGACCGATATCTAGTAACGAGATTGAAGCAGTGATCAAAAACCTCCCAAAAAACAAGAGCCCAGGACCTGACGGATTCCCTGGGGAATTCTATCAAACTTTCAAAGAAGAAATAATACCTATTCTCCTGAAGCTGTTTCAAAAAATTGAAGCAGAAGGAAAACTTCCAGACTCTTTTTATGAAGCCAGCATCACCCTGATCCCCAAACCAGGCAAAGACCCTACCAAAAAGGAGAATTTCAGACCGATATCACTGATGAATATGGATGCTAAGATTCTCAACAAGATCCTAGCAAACAGGATCCAACAGCACATTAAAAAGATTATCCACCATGACCAGGTAGGATTCATCCCTGGGTTACAAGGATGGTTCAACATTCGCAAATCAATCAATGTGATAGAACAAATCAATAAGAGAAGAGAGAAGAACCACATGATCCTCTCCATTGATGCAGAAAAAGCTTTTGACAAAATCCAGCATCCGTTCCTGATTAAAACGCTTCAAAGTATAGGGATAGAGGGAACATTCCTGAACTTCATCAAATCTATCTATGAAAAACCCACAGCAAATATCATCCTCAATGGGAAAAAGCTTGCAGCCTTCCCATTGAGATCAGGAACACGACAAGGATGCCCACTCTCACCACTCTTGTTCAACATAGTATTAGAAGTCCTAGCAACAGCAATCAGACAACAAAGAGAAATAAAAGGTATCCAAATTGGCAAGGAAGAAGTCAAACTCTCTCTCTTCGCAGATGACATGATTCTTTATATGGAAAACCCGAAAGACTCCACCTCCAAACTACTAGAACTCATACAGCAATTCAGTAATGTAGCAGGATACAAAGTCAATGTCCAGAAATCAGTGGCTTTCTTATACACTAACAATGAAAATACAGAAAGGCAAATTAGAGAATCGATTCCATTTACTATAGCACCAAAAACCATAAGATACCTCGGAATAAACCTAACCAAAGAGGTTAAAGATCTGTACTCGAGGAACTACAGAACACTCCTAAAAGAAATTGAAGAAGACACAAAAAGATGGAAGACCATTCCATGCTCTTGGATGGGAAGAATAAACATCGTTAAAATGTCTATACTGCCCAGAGCAATCTATACTTTTAATGCCATTCCAATCAAAATTCCACCAGTATTTTTCAAAGAGCTGGAGCAAATAATACTAAAATTTGTATGGAATCAGAAGAGACCCCGAATTGCTAAGGAAATGTTGAAAAACAAAAATAAAACTGGTGGCATCACGTTACCTGATTTCAAGCTTTACTACAAGGCTGTGATCACCAAGACAGCATGGTACTGGCATAAAAACAGACACATGGACCAGTGGAACAGAGTAGAGAGCCCAGATATGGACCCTCAACTCTATGGTCAAATAATCTTTGACAAAACAGGAAAAAATATCCAGTGGAAAAAAGACAGTCTCTTCAATAAATGGTGCTGGGAAAACTGGACAGCTATATGTAGAAGAATGAAACTTGACCATTCTCTTACACCGTACACAAAGATAAACTCGAAATGGATAAAAGACCTCAACGTGAGACAGGAATCCATCAGAATCCTCGAGGAGAACATAGGGAGTAACCTCTTTGATATCAGCCATAGCAACTTCTTTCAAGATATGTCTCCAAAGGCGAAGGAAATAAAGGCAAAGATGAACTTCTGGGACTTCATCAAGATAAAAAGCTTCTGCACAGCAAAAGAAACAGTCATCAAAACAAAGAGGCAACCCACGGAATGGGAGAAGATATTTGCAAATGACAGCACAGATAAAAGGTTGATATCCAGGATCTATAAAGAACTCCTCAAACTCAACACACACAAAACAGATAATCATATCAAAAAATGGGCAGAAGATATGAACAGACACTTCTCCAATGAAGACATACAAATGGCTACCAGACACATGAAAAAATGTTCATCATCACTAGCCATCAGGGAGATTCAAATCAAAACCACATTGAGATACCACCTTACACCAGTTAGAATGGCCAAAATTAGCAAGACAGGAAACAACGTGTGTTGGAGAGGATGTGGAGAAAGGGGAACCCTCTTACACTGTTGGTGGGAATGCAAACTGGTGCAGCCACTTTGGAGAACAGTGTGGAGATTCCTCAGGAAATTAAAAATAGATCTTCCCTATGACCCTGCAATTGCACTGCTGGGTATTTACCCCAAAGATACAGATGTAGTGAAAAGAAGGGCCATCTGTACCCCAATGTTTATAGCAGCAATGGCCACGGTCACCAAACTGTGGAAAGAACCAAGATGCCCTTCAACGGATGAATGGATAAGGAAGATGTGGTCCATATACACTATGGAGTATTATGCCTCCATCAGAAAGGACGAATACCCAACTTTTGTAGCAACATGGACAGGACTGGAAGAGATTATGTTGAGTGAAATAAGTCAAGCAGAGAAAGTCAAGTATCATATGGTTTCACTTATTGGTGGAGCATGACAAATAATATAGAGGACAAGGGTAGATGGAGAGGAGAAGGGAGTTGAGGGAAATTGGAAGGGGAGGTGAACCATGAGAGACTATGGACTCTGAAAAACAACCTGAGGGTTTTGAAGGGGCGGGGTGGGAGGGTGGGGGAACCAGGTGGTGGGTATTAGGGAGGGCACAGATTGCATGGAGCACTGGGTGTGGTGAAAAAACAATGAATACTGTTACGCTGAAAATAAATAAAAAATTAAAAAAAAAAAAAAAAAGCAGTAAAAATAAAACATGTAAAAAGGGACATCAAAAACAAAGTCTATAGGGGGTGGGAAGAGTTTTGGATGTGTTCAAATTTAAGTGCTACATGTAAAAGAAGGAAACTGGACCACTTTCTTACACTATACACAAAAATTAACTCAAATGGATGAAAGTCTTGAATGTGAGACCTGAAACCATAAAGGTCCTTTAAAAAAAAAAAAGGTGTTAAGCTCCTTAACATTAGTCTTAAAGATTTTTCCTTAGATCTGACCCTAAAGACAAGGGCAACAAAAGGAAAACTAACCAATTGGAACTATATCAACTAAAAAGTTTCTGCACAGATAAAGAAACCATTATTAAAATGAAAAGGTAATTGACTGAACGGGAAAAGATATTTGCACATCATATATCTGATAAGCAGTTAATATCCAAAATATATAAAGAACTCATACAACTCAGTAATAAAAAAACAATCTGGGGCGTCTGGGTGGCTCAGTAGGTTAAAGCCTCTGCCTTCGGCTTGGGTCATGATCCCAGAGTCCTGGGATTGAGTCCCGCATTGGGCTCTCTGCTCAGCAGGAAGCCTGCTTCCCTTCCTCTCTCTGCCTGCCTCTCTGCCTACCAGTGGTCTCTGTCTGCCAAATAAATGACTAAAATATTAAAAAAAAAATCTAGTTAAAAAATGAACAAACGTGGGGCACCTGGGTGGCTCAGTTGGTTAAGCGACTGCCTTCGGCTCAGGTCATGATCCTGGAGTCCCGGGATCAAGTCCCACATCGGGCCCTCTGCTCATCAGGGAGCCAGCTTCTCCCTCTGCCCCTCACCCCTTTCATGCTCTCTCTCTCTCAAATAAATAAAATCTTAAAAAAAAAAAATGAACAAAGGTTCTGAATAGACATTCTTCCGAGAGACACAGAAATGAGCAACAAATACATGAAAAGATGCTCAACATTACTGCTCATCAGGAAAATGAAATCAAAACCACGTTTAGATATCACCTCACACCGCTCAGAATGGCTACTACCCAAAAGACAAGAAACAACTAGTACTGGCAAGGGTGTGGAGAAAAGGGAACCCACAAGCCCTGTTGACAGGAATGTAAACTGGGACAGCCACTATGGAAAACAGTATGGAGGTTCCTAAAAAAAAAAAAAAAATACAACAGAACGACCATGTGATCCAGCAATTCCACTACTGCTTATCTATCCAAAGAAAACATTTAGGCCTAAAGATATAAGTCAGAGAAAGACAAATACAGCATGGTTTTACTTATATGTAAAATTTAAAAAACAAAACAAAAACCAGGCTCATAGATACAGAAAACAGATTAGTGGTTCCCAGAGGCAAAGGGGAACTGGGGTATGAAATGGGTGAAAGGGATTAATAAGTGAAAACTTCCATTATAATATAGTAAGTCATGAGGATGTAATATATAGTATGGAAAATATATTCAATAATATGATATTAACTTTGTAAGATGACAGATGATAAAAGACTTACTATGGTAACTATTTTGCAATGTATATAAATGTTGAATCACTATATTATATAACCAAAACTAACATGTATATCAATTGTACATATATACATACATACATATATAAATGTTAAGTAACACTTAACTGAAGATTAAATTTTGCTAAATAATAAACATCTTTTTGGACAATATCTCATTGAAATTTTTTGTATGCCAATCAGAAAATATTTCACATATTGATTTATACTAAGAAAGTCTTTAGAATCTAAAATTTGAATAATGACTTTTTTTCGCTCATATACTTACATTCATTGACTCAAGATGTCCTTTAATTTCTACAACAGGCACTTTGTGATACCAAGATGCAGCTAGATTCCGATTTACAGAAAATTCCAAGTTAATTGGTTGCAAGAGCTGAATATCAGGATGGGAGATGCCCGGTTGGATCACCGTCCTGATTAAAAATATAATTGATATATATGCATAAACATAGAAGGGAAACGCAGCCTATCATTAAAAAGACATAAAATCAAAAGTTGCTGCTCTAAACAGTGATTTGAAACAGTGCTATTTCAGTATTTTCTAATCTCAATCAATAGTTCACTTTAAGGACAGATATATAATCAGCCATTAAGAAAACCTTCTTCAAACAGTAGGTCACACAGGGATTAAATTTTAAAAAGAAATTCATATTGTTGAATATATGGGGGAATCATCAAATACAGCTGTACAAGGACTGGATTTGTATTGTACTGTATATATGTATATATTGTTTATAGTATACATGTATATATGCATTGATACAGAGATTTTTTAAAAAATGACAAGATGAACAGTTAGCATTTTCTAAAGAGTTTGAAAAAGCTCTTCTCTAGAATTATTTTCTGGACATGCCTTATAATTTTCCTTTTTTATTCAGGATAATTAAATCTCCTTGGATGGGGTAGAAAATGATTTTAAAATGTATTATATAGAGACTTTCATGTTCATCTGGTGGGAGCTCTACAGATACATCATTACTTACAGAGATACTTACAAAAATATACAAGCTCAATTAAATCATGAGGAATCACTCAGACAAAACCA
Source organism: Martes martes (assembly GCF_963455335.1). Taxonomy (NCBI): domain Eukaryota; kingdom Metazoa; phylum Chordata; class Mammalia; order Carnivora; family Mustelidae; genus Martes; species Martes martes. The sequence continues at coordinate 42,638,175 of NC_137894.1, forward strand.
TACTGACATTCCATGAAATAACTAGACTGTACTCTTCAAAACTGTCATCATCATAAAAGACTAAGAAAGACTGAAGAACTATTCCAGAGCAAGTACCTATCAGTATAAAAATCCCCCTCAGTATTATGGGATACTGCCATATGTGATCCTGGACCAAGGGGAAAATTACTATAATGGACACTACTGGAACAACTGGTAAAATTTGAATATTGACTGCTTATTAGATATTACCGCCAGATCAGTTTAAATTTCCAGAATTTGAAAATTGCAACATGGATATATAAGAGGATGTATGTTCCTGTTCTGAGGAGACACATGCTAAAGTATTTAGAGCAAAGGGCTAAGATGTCTATACTCAAAATGTTCAGCAAAAAATGTTAAACTTCCAGTTATAAAATAAATTAGTTCTGGGGATGTAATGTACAGCAAGGTGACCAGCTAATAACACTGTATTGTATATTTAAAAGTTTCTAAGAGAGTAGATCTTAAAAGATCATCACAAGAAAAAGAATCGTAACTGTGTGCTGATGAATGTTAACTAGACTTATGGTGGTGATCATTTCACAATATATACAAACAATGAATCATGTTATACAAATGAAACTAAGAAAATATATAAATTTCATCTCAACTGGAAAAATTAAAAAGATGTTTTAAATGATAATAATATGCATAGAGTTAAAGCAAAAGTAAACAACTGATGAACCTAGGTGAAGGATTGTAAGTCTGTCCATGGTAATATTTCTGGAATTTTTCTGTAAGCTTGAAATTTTTCAAAATAAAAAGCTGATTAAAAAATAAACTATTCAGGGGCCCTTGGGTGGCCAGTCTGTTAATAGCTGCCTTCTGCTCAGATCATGATCCTGGGGTCCTGGGATAAAGCCGCATATCGTTGGGCACCCTGCTGAGCAAGGAGCCTGCTTCTCCCTCTTGCCAACCCCTGCTCATGCTTTCTCATGCTATCACTCGTTCTCTAATGAATAAATAAATCTTTTTAAAAAACGAATAAATAAATAAACTATCTGTGCAACAGAACCACTGTCGGTATGAATTTCAATGTACACAAAATGTCATGGAAAATGCTAAATAATACTTAAATCCATAATTATTGCAATAGAATATACCTAGAGAGCTTGAGCTTTGTTAGCTGCACGTCCATTCTATCAATTACTGGAGGGTTTAAATAGTCTTCCCCAGACACCAGACTAAACTGATTTTGAACTCTGATTAGCCCAAGATCGACCACTACTGCATTAGTGGAAACGGAAGACTGTGGGATGACTATAACTGGTGCTTTCAGATCAATACTGATAGAAACACGAAAACTCCTCTGGGCAAGATCTTTCACACTTCTGGCAGCCTTTTCTGCAGCCTGAGCAGTGGCAGCACTTACAGCCTCTTTGGCTGTCTGGAAATTGTTCAGGAAGTTCTGTAGACACAAAGTATAAAAGGAGAAAACAGACAACAAGCACATCATTAATAATGCAATCTTCTTTTTTATCTATGCGCTATTTTTTTATACATAACTTTCAATTGAGTCTTATTTATCTAGAATTAGGAAGGAATCACTGATCATTCATCTGTATTTATGAGCTACCTGATAAGGACTAAGTGTATTTGGCTGAGGAAGGGAAGTGGGGAAAAAAGAATTTTCAGTATTTCTTTACTTGAAAATTTGGTTTCACTATGTTCTAGCAAAAAATAAGTCTAGTTCCAGACAAAAATCATTAAGTAACTCAGATTTCAGCTGTTAAAAAGAGGTTTTGACCTCTATATTAATACATAAATAACATCTATAATCAAAACAATGCACGTCCTAAAACCCAAAAGTTGTAGGATCTGCAATCACAACTACCAGACTTACGTGAGTATTTCTAAGTTGAAAAATCAATATACAAATAGAGATTTTACCAGAAGTGACATGAGGAATTTATGAAGATAGACAATCTGAATACAGCCAACATTCAGTGATACCACTCCATCCACTTTGGACATGTCAGTATAGGACTCTCCCTCAGTAGCATCTGGATACAAATCCAAGTTAAAATGAAAAACTTCGTTTCCCATTATTGATACAGCCTGAAAAGCAGAGATTTGAATGTACTCTGTCCAAGAGAATAATGACAAAATACAGTTTCATTTAAAAGGGGCTTACATTTTTAATCATTACAGAAGCAAACACTTGTATATGAAAACATATTTCATTAATATCTCTTAAAGTATATTTAAAAATAAAATATCATATTTAATTATCAAAACATATTAGCTATCTATTTATTATACCTACTTTTTTATGGACTGTCTTAGGATCAACATCTGTGACAATAATATTTTCCAGTCTGGCAAATAGTGACTGTTTTCTTGACTGAAGAGAAAGAGAAGAATCAAGACCTAAAAAAAAATTACATTATTACAATTTCTAAAGACATATCATAATAAGATCTTAAGATGTTGCTTCTCATTGTGTAATTTTATTTGGGGATGATTTTTAAAAAAATTTAGCTATATTTGAACTCCCAACTGATAAATAAGTTGCAATATTACATATTTTTATTGTTATAAACAGTGAAACCTATAAATTCATTTTTAAGTCAATTACCAAAATTTTCAACCTTCTGAAAAAACCACACCTAGAACAAATTGATTATCTTGGGGTTTTAGGAAATCCTTTAGATCTTATATTCAGTCATTTACACAGAAGCTTTAAGTTTCATGAATAATTCACTATAGATACGCTGCCAGCTTGGAAAGAAAAAGAACAAAAAAGTGATTTTTTGGTCTTTAAGTTATTCAAGAATTTCATTAAACATATTCTTTTCGTTTCTAAGATCACAATGTGTTGAAAAAGACAGAGTCAGATTAGTTTTAGCAGCTTTTTTTTTTTTTTTAAAGATTTTATTTATCTGACAGAGATCACAAGTAGACAGAGAGGCAGGCAGAGAGAGGGTGAAGCAGGCTCCCCACTGAGCAGAGAGCCCGATGCGGGGCTCAATCCCAGGACCCTGGGATCATGACCCGAGCCGAAGGCAAAGGCTTAACCCACTGAGCCACCCAGGCGCCCCAGTTTTAGCAGCTTTTGCCTAAAAGAACATAATGGGCTCACAGGTTTTCTCTTCATTATAAGGTTGTTTGGGATTTGTACCAAGATAAAGCATATTCACAGAACCTTAACCTGAATTCTGGATTGACATCTATCCCAGCTCATCAACAGCATCCCCACATGGATATTAGAATCTCTTTTCCACTTCCAAGACAACTCTCAGAAAGATTCAAAATACTAGTATGTGTGTTTCAATTTGATGGTCAGATTCTGACCAGCATCTACATCCCAAAGGGCAAGGAAAACATGCAGTTCAATTATGTAAAAAAAAAAAAAAAATTATCCAGGTTGCCTGGGTGGCTCAGTGCATTAAGTAAGCCTCTGCCTTCAGCTCAGGTCATGATCTCAGGGTCCTGGGATGGAGCTCTGCATTGGGCTCTCTGCTCAGCAGGGAGCCTGCTTCCCCCCTGCCCCTCTCTCTGCCTGCCTCTCTGCCAATTTGTGACCTCTGTCTGTCAAATAAATAAATAAAATCTTAAAAAAAAAAATTATCCAGTTTCCACAGCTCAGAGTCCTCCTTTACATATTCTTTAACATTTTTTTTAAAAGTTATCTTTTAAACAATTTTTAACAGTGTGAAAATTTTTACCTTGAATCTTGATTTCAGCAATATTGTTCCTCTCATCGCAAACAGTGACACAGAAAGCATTCAATTTGGCAAACAGCCTGAAGTCAATAATGTCCCTATCTTTAGAGGATACAGCCACTAAAAATAAAACAAAGCATTCTATCACATGGGATTCTAGTAATTCAAACTCTATTAAGATTTCTTCCTCAAATCAAATGATACACAGTTCTGTTTTAAGAAATCATAAAATTCTCAAGTTCTTACAGATTTCAAATATCATTTTGCTTTATATATTCTGTATAGTTTCATTTTCGTAATGATATATGTTACTTTTATAACTTAAAAGCAAGAAAAAAAACACAAAATAAATAACATAAAGACACTGAAACTCAGAGAAGCTAAATAATGTGACTTTGGTCACTTAATTTAAGTAGTAGAGTCAGGATTTAAACTGAATTCTTTCTGATCCGCAATCTGGGCTCTTGTCCAAGTAGATGCTGCACCCCTGCACCGCTAATCTCATGTCTCTGGGTCTTATTTGTAAATAGTTCCTTATTTGTAAAATGGAAGGGAAAACTAACCCTCCGTGGAGCCTCTTCAGGAGCCACTGATAGGAAGAAGAGCTCAATGTAAATATAGGTTTTCTTCCCTATTATCCACCTAAAGTATCCCCACCAGCACCAAAGAACAAAAACAGGTTTGTTTGTTTTTTTTAAAGAAACAGTATTAGTTACCTTTGCCTTACATAGCAGTTATCCACATATGATTTTGTTTGAAGAAAAGGACAGAAGTGGGGAAAATGGCACACAAAAGACTGAACTAAATGACCTCTAAGATTCCTCACTTCCCACTAGAATTCTAATATGCTTCTTAACAAGAAACAAAGTGTTTTTCTTACCTTTCTGTAGAGCTGAATTTTTTTGCTGCTTCTCATCTGAAATTTGTACTTCTTTGGAATCACTTCTTTGGTCATTGGATGGGATTATGGTTGTCAAGTAATTAATAGAAGACAGAAGAGCTTGTGTTTGCAGCAACAGATTTAAAGATGAAAAAGCCACCTAGAAATTTTTTTAAAAGAAAATTTGTTTTCCAGGCCAATTATACCTATAATATCCATCATGCACCTGACAGGCTTCTAGCTAGGCTTATATCACTGCTTCCACAGCTTGGAAGGAAGAGAGATGAGATCAAGATTTATAACCCAGACTCCTTAAACAGAAATATATGCATAGTAAATCACACTTCCACACACTGAGAGTTCCTATGAATATCAAAGTAACCTAATTACCCCATTTCCCAAGCATAATTAACATGGAGTTTATGATCTACTTGTCATGGTCATCCGATACCCATCATGTTTTTGGATCTTCACAGACTCTTTATTATGATTACATAAAACATGTAAGTTAGATCATGAAACTCCAAAATCACCATGCATTAATACTAGGTCAAGAAATGACTTCAAATGTGATATTCATGAGATTTAAATATAAAAGTACAATTATAAGTGAGTTCTCAGTTACTAAATGGTCTTCTAAAACCACAATAATGGTCTTATCATTTAAATAGAAAATATATTTCTTAGAAAAATGTTACTTTTTTTTTTAGAAAAATAAATTACATTTTTTAAAACAATGACTCCAGAAAGCTAAGACACCAACAATAATTGCTTTCAGAAATATGTGGTTTTCTAATAGCAAATGAAAAAATTTTTAAAGATCTTTGCCTACATAAAAGAATATTTTATGGCCACAAAGCACTAAATGTATATAAAATACTATAAAAAGGAAAGTTCACAATATTCAATAGATTCTCCCATCTCTCCAAAGTGTAACCGAAAATTTCTATTTAGCTATCTTCTTAATGTAACCCACAGCTAAAATTTTGTCTTCTCTTCCTCCATGTGACTATGTTAATGTGGCTCTAGAAGTACTCAACATCTCTCCTTGTATTTCATGTACTTTCTCAGCCCTGCATTAAACAGCAGTATAGAATGTGATTTGCTTAAAATCCTGTTGTTTTTTTTGTAGATCAAAGTTCTGTCATCTAGAGTATTCCCTTTATAAGAAATAATTAGGATGTGATACAGTAAGTTAAAACATCAGCTCTCTGATACTCAAATATAGAGCATGGTAGGTATCTATGAGATTAATTCATAACTTTTATTGGGTCTTGATAATTTCATCAAATTACATAGTCATTATTCCTCAAAGGATACTAGAGCCTGCCACAGTAAGTTATTTTCAAATAAGATACATCCTTTTAACAAAATTTCTTACCTTAAGTGTTTGTTCAGTTTTTTCAAAGGTGGTTTGAAAACTAGGTCCACTCTTATCAGCCTAAAAAAAAAGAACAAAAGTTCTAAAGAAGTATTTATGACCAAAGTAAATAAATCACTTATATATGATCTTTATTTTGTGTATTATTCAGAACTATAATTTTATGTATAAAATTAATTATATTGTCATTATTTTAAGTTAATAGCCAAATTATTTATTGTTACAGTTGTGCAAATTTATTCTCTTCAAATACGGAAGACCACGGTAACATTTACTTCTGGGAATCTACAGCTAGAGACTAGAATTAAAAATTCTGAAGGCTAGAAGGCTTAAAGGTCATCTAGCCCATCCATCACCTAACCTTGAATCGCTTTGTAACTTTGGGAAGTCTATTTTAGGTTCTCTCCAGTGAAAGAAACCTCATTTTCTTAGAAATTTAATCTTAAGAGAAATTTGATTTAATTAGATCTTCAAACTAAGTCAAAAATCTATCTCCCATCATAATTATCCATTGGTTCAAGTTCTCTCTCTTGGGAACATCCACAGTAAATTCAGTTCTACTTCTTGTGAGAAGGCTTCTGCCTAGGCCAGTTTCTCGGCTGTTTTTTTGTTTTTTGTTTTTTAAGAGTCTATATATTTATTTGAGAGAGAGAGAGAAAGAGTGAGCATGAGTGGGAGAGTGCAGGGTGGGGAAGGCAGAGGGTAAGGGAGAAGCAGACTCCCTGTTGAGCAGGGAGCTCAATGTGGGGCTCAATTCTGGGATCCTGAGGATCATGACCTGAGCGAAAGGCAGATGCTTAACAAACTGAGCTACCCAGGCGCCCATCTCTGCCTCTTCAATGAAATAAACTTTTTATGCTCTTATTTGTGAGAGAATCAATCACATTATATTTTAATTTTTATCTACTTGCCTATCCTCCTACAAGTCCATAATTTCCTTGAAAACAGGGAATGTTTTTCATCTCTATATCCCAAGTGCCTAACAGAACCTGACAAAGACATTCAAGAAATAGTTGTTGAATGATTCAACAAATCAAACTAATCTCGAATGAAGCTAAATACCATTACTTCCTTCAGCATTTCTGATATGATACCTTTTCAGTCCCTTCACAATCCTGGCAGTTCTCTTCTGAACCCAATCAAATTTGACTTTATCCCTTTTGATGAAGGATACTCAGTCAAATATCACCTACATATACAATGACTATAAGCAGGTGAATATGCCCCAAGAGATAGGAATGCATTCTATGTCATCCCAAGCTTCCATTTTGGGGATAGGGAGCTTGGTGACTTCTTAATGGCCCTACTTTGTGCTTAAGTGAAAGAGAAAGTGTAACATGAAAATGGAAAGAGAAACAGTGGATATCCCTGTGATTAAAACCTATGACAGGGGCACCTGGTTGGCTCAGTGGGTTAAAGCCTCTGCCTTCGGCTCAGGTCATGATCCCAGGGACCTGGGATTGAGCCTCACGGCGGGCTCTCTGCTCAGTGGGGAGCCTGCTTCCCCCTCTCTCTCTCTGCCTGTCTCTCTGCCTACTTGAGATCTGTCAAATAAATGAATAAAATCTTTAAAAACAAAACAAAACAAAACAACAACAACAACAAAAAACCTATGACAAACACCTAGAGCATTTATTAATCTGCTGTCATCTTTTTCCTTCCAGAAGACAATTTAGAGTATACAATAAATATGTAAACATTTTATGTCCCTTACCTTAACATATTCTACTTTTAAGAGATCTAATCCAGGTTTATCAGATGAGCTAATCAAGTGAAGGGGCTTCTTTCTGGATCCTAGATTTAAAAAAAAGAAAAAAGTGTTTCAAATAAATTGCTCTTTTTTTAAGATTGGAATTTTCTGTATGTCTTTATCTTTTTAAAAAATGTTGTTAATTAAGTTGTAAAAGACTATCTGCACATATTTTCATGCACTGGTGAATAAATAAAGCAATCTAAATACTGACCTTACCTTTAGCATCCAACTTACTTAAAAACATGCATATTTATTTTCATTTGATTTTATATCTGTGTTCAAAAATAATCAATACCTCCCTAGATAATTTTTAAGGACCTATGTGCATTTGTACGGCAGTAGAAAGACAACAAGTTTAAGAATTAAGAAAAATTAATTCTAGTTCATCTCTACCCTTAACTAGGAGATACTCAACTTCAGCTTCCTCAACTATATAACAAGACTGAACTACGAAAATATGTAATACCTTATTGAGTTATAAAATTCTAAGAATATTTCATTCATATTGAAGAAATTTAAATAATTTTCCTTTGTTTAAGCTAAGAGAGAAGGCTTATTAGGAAAGAAAGTATTTTCGAAAGGAGGGGAATTGCTAAATTTCTTTTAATTTAAAAACTACAGGTATACTACTAGATGTCCTCTATATTCTTCACATAGACATACCAAGGAATTGCCTCAAAAAGCTTTGAAGAAGTAATTTATGCACCATTTTATCCATCTTTTATTATTTGCGGTTCTATAATTCTGCTCCTGAGAAATCTCAGAATTTTTACTTCACCTTCAAGGACATAACCTTCCCTAAAGGAAAAAACAACCTAGCAAATTTTTACATTTTCCCCTCAAGACAGTAATGTAAACTTCACCCAAACATAGTACTTACAGAAACTGACTAACATATAAATGATTTTTCTTCTAAACTGAGATGTGTTTTAGTTTCAACTATTAAAAAATAACAGAAATAAGACTTCATATTTGACTAAAATATTAGGAAAATATTAAGTAATTACTGTAGATTCACCCATTCCATCATTTCTCAAATACCTAATTAGTACACAAGATGTATACTGAAACAAATAAACCATAAGAGCTTCCAAAATAATGAATTTTATCTTGCATTCTAGCTTTTAGAAGCTTATATATGATCTTTATTTTTTATATATAAACACTATTCAATAGAAAGAACAAAGACTTTAATATCATAAGATCAGAGATAAATTCTAGGCTTTGTCATTCATAAGATGCATGGTCTTGAATAAACAACTTAATCCCTCCTTATTTGACCTATCTTTGTAAAATGAGAATAATATTCCATATATAAGGGAGATTTATACGGAATCCCTAAGACAGTAGATCATAGTACTTAAGAATACAAACCCAGGGGTGCGTGGGTGGTTCAGTGGGTTAAGCCTGTGCCTTTGGCTCAGGTCCTGATCTCGGGGTCCTGGGATCAAGCCCTGCATCGGGCTCTCTGCTCAGCTGGGAACCTTCTTCGCCCTCTCTCTTTGCCTGCCTCTCTGCCTACTTGTGATCTCTCTGTCAAATAAGTTTAAAAAAATTTAAAAAAAAAAAGAATACAAACCTAGACTTCAAAGATTTTAATCATGGTTTGGCCACTAACCAGCAGTATGACCCTGGTTATATTATATAAAACTTATGCTTTAGCTTCTTCATATGTAAATTGGAGATAAAAACATTGTCATAAGGGTTAAATGAGTTATTATTTATTAAATTCTTGTAACAGTGCTATTACTTATTATAAAGATTATTAGATACACAAGTGTTTCAGATACTCAAAGTGATATTGTATTTACTAACCATTACTTCTATTTTTATGACTATTACCTTGAACTTCATGGTAATCCAAGCTGATTTTCTTTAAATAAGATATCACATTTATATCAAATGTTCTCATTGTAGCCTCTGTTCCTAAATGAGTAACATTAAATACTAGAATTGTATCTTCTTCTTTCTGTTGTTTGGTAAATTCCAAAACCACCTAAAAGATCAGAACAGACAATAAAAGCTTGATGAATTTTAGAATCATGCTTAAAAACAAAATTTTTCTTCATATATATCATCAAGAACATAATAGAAGCTTTGTTCATACTTTCTTACTACCATAAATTTATTTACTATGACTGGAAATTATCACCTTAAATTCTGTTGTTCAGAATATAGCTACATCTACATAAAAATCATGATATAATTTTACATCAATTATTGATTTACTTTTCTTAATTTAGTAGAAATGGGTATGTATGGATTCTTAGTATGTTTTTCTTAAACCTATCATGTTTAGATATTTAAACCTATCATATTTAAACCTATCATCATGTTTAAATCATGTGTTGATTTAAAAAAAAGCATTCCCATTAAAGTAAAAGGTAACACAGGGTATTCACTATTACAGTACTATTTAAATTTATTCTGGATATAACAGCCAGTATATTTAGCCAATCAAAAACAAAACATTTATGTGGTAATTTTTAAAACATGGAAGTTCTTTGATACTCCCCCAAGAGATAGAGATCTTTGTCTACTATCTTTGAATTTCAACGGGCTTGTGACTATTTCAATCAACACACTACAGAGGAAGCAACACCATAATAACTTCCAATGATTAAAAAAAGGCCCATAAAACTTCTACCTGGGAAGGCATACTGAAGGGAAGCTAGCTGCCATGTAAAAACTTCAACTACCCAGAGACTGCCATGTTCAGGAGGCCATGAGCAGGCATTTCAAATAGTCCCAGCTAAGCTCCCAGCCAACAGCTAGTATCAAGGGCCAGTCTCATGAGTGAGACACTTCTGAAACCATCTGAGACTTCAGGTCACTGTAGCTCCAGCAAATCTAACTGCAACCACATAAAAAACTATACACAAAAATTACTAAGCTGGGAGGTGCCTGGGTGGCTCAGTCGGTTAAGTATCTGCCTTTGGCTCAGGTCATGATCTCAGGGTCCTGCGATCAAGCCCCACTCTTAAAAAAAATTGCTAAACTGGACCCTTCCACAATTCCTAATCCATAATACTCTGAGCAAAATAAAACAGCTGTTTTAAGCTATCATGTTTTGGGAAAGCCTGTTAGGTAGCAGTAATAACCAGAACAATGTAAATACTGAAGAAAAGCAAAAATAACACTACTGGCAGTGATATATACTTAAGAAAAAATAGGAGTGTCAACTGAAAAATAGAAACAATAATATAGTGTAATAAGATATTCAGTATAGAGTTGTTATACAAAAATAAATTTTAGATAAATCAACGATTTAAGTGAAAGCAATGAAATCATAAAATAATATATTAAATTGTGGGTAAATATTTTTGTAGTCAAGGAGAATTTTCTAAACATGCACTAAGATATAAAGAAAAAATGTAATATATTTCACTACAGCAACATTTAAAACTTCAAAATGGCAAAAGAAGTCCAATTGGGAAAAACAGTACTATTTTTTCTTAGATGATTCTAATTATCATTGTTTATCATTTTATTCATTCAATATTCAATAAAATATTTATTGGGCATCATCTACCATGTACGAGGCCATGCCAGCCACCAGGAACATCAAAGTGATCAGGACAGACAAGGTCCTTGTCCTGATGGAGCTTATATTCTAAGAAGAGTGGGGAACAGTGAAGGTTCCTTGTATTGGGCGGTCAGGCCTTTCCAATAAGATGGCACTTGAACAAGTATCTAATAGAAGTAAAGAATCAAATCATAGAGAAAAAGGGTGTTCCAGGCAAAACAACAACAAAATCCAAAAAATACCCCAGCAAGCACAAAGAATATGCTTTGGTATATATAAGGAAAAACAAGAGGGAAGTGTAAGCCCCATAAGGCAAGAACTTTGTGCTTGCTGCTATAACTGCGGTATGTATGTAAAACAATGCACTCCATGATGACACTTGATGACTATTTATTGAAAGGATGAAAGAAATATGACTGGAGCAGAGCGAGCAAGGCAGGAGAGAAGCAAAGATGAATCTAAAGAAGTCACACGGGGCTAGCTATATGCCATGTAAGGCCTAGCAGGCCATGGGAAGGACTTAACCCTTTACTCTAATTAGGATGGAGGCCAGTGGATGGTTGTGAAATGACATGATCTTTTACTTTAAAAGGATTATTACTCTGAGGGTGCCTGGGTGTTTCAGTCAGTTAAGTGTCCAACTCTTGATTTTGGCTCAAAGTCATGATCTCAGGGTCGTGAGATCAAGCCCTGCATCCGGCTTGATTCTCTCTCTCCCTCTCTCTCTGCCCATCCTTCCCCCCACTGCTCACATGCTCTCTCTCTTAAAAAAAGGATCATCCTGGCTACTGTGGTAAGAACAGAGTACCTTATGGAAGCAGAGAGACAATTATGAGGCTACTGCACTAGTCTAGGCAAGACGGTGACTTGGACAGTGCAGTTAAAAAGAAGAGCAATCATTTGAATGTATTCTGAAGTTAGCATCAAGGAATTTTCTGATATTTTAGATGGGCATTTGAAAGAAAGAGAGAAGTCAAAGAAGGCTAAAGATAAATAATACATATTTCCTTTAAACAAATACCAATAATACTTAGAGAGATTTATATACACAATTAAAATCTGTTATTTCCGACATTACATTTTAGGACATCATCTCACACTGGAATATAAAGCAGTCAATAAGAAACATCTTTTTATACCTTTGTGCTTTATTATCAAAGCAGTGCATATTTATTATTAAAAATTTAGAGTACATGGAAAGGCAAGCAGACACAAATAAGAAACTATAATTCCAATGCACAGAAATAAATGCTGTCCATCATGCATTCTCAAAGAAAAACTGCATGCGTAGTTTCTAAATAGAATCATGATGTCCTTGGTACTATAATCTCCTTTTTTTCTCCAAAATAATGATATTTTGTAAACATCTTTCCATGTCAATATTACCTTTTATTACATGATTTTCAATGGATATAGAGACATGCTGAAAATTTAGGTTGTTTACACTTTTCTGAATTATAAACATAACAATAAGCATATTTGGTTTAAAAGTAAAAAAACATTAATTTAAACATGCCATAGAACTTTTCTATAGAAAAGAAAATCTCACTTAGGTATCTTGAGATTTTCCAGAATAGATTAGATATAGATCACTCTCATATCGGTTTTTACAAAATAACATTTCATTTTCTTGGAATTGTGGGTGTGTTAGGAAGTAGGGAAGACAGAGTATCATATTTTAATATGTTTAGTGTTTGGATCTAGCATGAGACAGTTTACAAGGATAGTCATGACAACCATATATTTATTTCTGGGCAAAACAAAAATACATACCTCTTTAATTTCAAACTTTAGTAAAAGATTAATAAGCTCCTCATTTGGGGTCTCTGCAACTTTTTTAAGTTCTGAACTTTTCACACTTTTACCAATCTGTGTATCTCCATCTTCAGCATCAAAATATTCATCATCAGACTCTAAAAAACACATTCATTTGACTTGAGAGACTGTCCACTGAAAACTATAAAACACTCAAATCTCTCAAAAGTAAAATTCATTTATTTGATAAAATCTTCATATTCAGAATCAGAATACAGTTACAATGCTTTTCGAAGTCCCACCAAGTGACCCAACCTGGCATGTGATAATCATATATTAAAGACCAAACCACCCTATCATTTTTTTCTTCAATAGTTCTGTTTTTCACTTCAGTTCCCTCATTCAATACTCAATACAAATAACTGTTGGGCATTGCCGATTGTGTATCAATCTGCACCAGATACTAAGGACACCAAAGTGAACAGGGAGGACGTGATCCTTGTCCTCATGAAGCTTACACTCTACTTCAAAATTAACAAGATCACTTAGGCTAGAGCAAGAAAAAAAGATCTGGCAGAAATTGGGGCAAAAAAGAAAAAGTAGCTTATTTAGACTCCTAGGCACTGTCAATCACAAAAATCCTTTTGGGCCACCCGGTGGCTCAGTCTAACCAACTGTGTCTGACTTGTGGTCACGTCATGATCCCGGGGTCCTGGGATCAAAGCCTAATGCAGGAGGGGAGGCTGCTTCTCCCTCTTCCTCCCCCAGCTTGTGCTCTCTCTCTCACTCACTCTCTCACTCAAATAAATAAATAAAATCTTAAAAAACAAAAACAAAAAAACCCCCAAAATCCTTTCACTCAAATGAAGAAGCTGGGCTTAAAAAAAAAAAAAAAAAGTTCCATTGATCTATGTGTCTGTTTTTGTGCCAGTACCATACCGTCTTGATGAATCACTAAATTCTACCCCAAAATTGATACTACACTATATGTTAACTAACTTGAACTTAAAGAAAATTTTAAAAAGTGACTCAAAATGACACTGTTGGTTAGTAGAACAACTAGAACTAAACCAGTGAATTGTTTTAACACTTCCAAAATTCCCTTATTTTCCGAAAATTTTATCTCTATATACAAATTTATATAGGTTTAGTTTAATAAAGAACATTTACTTTCCTTACCTGATTCTAGTCCATCTAGCAACAGTGAAGTACCAAGTAGGTCTTTTGTCCTATCTGAAATAATAGGAATTGAGGATACCTAGCAAAGAATACAAAATGTTTTCTTAATATACTGATTACGCAGGATCAAATGTACATAAATAAGAAAAATATTGAAAAAGTAGTGGAGGATAGAGAGATATGGAAAGACATACACACACAATACACAAATCTTCCAACAAAGCACATTATAAAATCAACTAACTAATGGCTGGCTAGTGTTTACTACTTATTAAGACTACCACCTGTATTTGTAAGGGCAGACTATGTACTACTCTAGTAGATAACTCTACTTATCATAGTGTGTCATTCAGTTGCTGTCTGACAATACTAACTGTGCATCTGTATTATAGGTTCCCAGAAAATGGTATCAGCATTGGTGGGATCTCTCAAATTTCATTTCAAAGTAAGTGGAAATTCAACACTTATTTTATGTTGTAAAGATCAATTCCCAATTAAAGTTATCTACAACTTTTAAGTCTAATGTGTATGAAAATTACACACAAATTATTCTATTTTGTAACATTTTAAGGAAGATTTTTGTATCTAATTTTACTTAAACACATTTCTTCAATTTGTGAAAACATTTTTTCCTTTCACTTACGTATTTTTGTTCCCTTTGTTCTCTAACGCTGACTTCCTATCACCACTCTAAACAGTACTGAAAACAGGCTTCAAACTTTATCTATTCAATGTCATATGCACTTTTGTGCAGAATCAACATTAAACTTCACAAGTATACCAAATACATGAAACTGGCCCTAAAAAATATTCAAAAACAAATTAGCTCAGAAAAGGTGAAAAACATCACCATATGCAAATGTAAAGATGTAGCACCTTTATTTTATCCGTTTACCTGTCTCTCAGGAGACTGTGCAAAGGATTTCTGTGGCAAGGGTATACTGTTAATCAAACAGAGCACATCTTTCATCTTCTGGTCAGAAATTCTCACATGCACCAACGGAAGTCCTCCGGATACTTTCAATCTAAAAATACAATTTAACTGTAAGGTTTTAAGGTCCAGCTTCTCTCTATTATGGAGGGGCAAACAGATTAGAGACTACACTGTGGACTCAAACTCAAAGGACTCTGGACATGTTTTGTTTTGTTTTTTTAATATTTTATTTATTTATTTGACAGACAGAGATCACAAGCAGGCAGAGAGGCAGGAGGAAGCAGGCTCCCTGCTGAGCAGAGAGCCGGATGCGGGACTCGATCCCAGGACCCTGGGATCATGACCTGAGCTGAAAGCAGAGGCTTTAACCCACTGAGCCACCCAGGTTCCCATCTGGACATGTTTTAATCTAACTAATGCCTCATTCAATAAACATTGTCAGAGAATGAGGTTCTATGTAAGTCAAATTTCCAGATAATTTCTTTTAATGTATCCCTCTTTAGCAGCCAAATCTTTTAAGGTTAACTAATTTTTATGAATATTTTCAAACACAATGTCTAATTTTTAAAACCACTATACGTTCTTTATTTCCTGGCAAAGATTTTACATTATACATATCTAAGAGTATCTACTCCATCACTCTCTATCCCCTAGCCTTGTCTTATTTCCTTTTCTAGTACTTATCAGTACCTGACATGTCATATATATATCACTTATTTTATGTCTCCTGATTAAAATATAAGCACTCTGAGGACATCTGTTTTACTCACTGCTGAGTTATGGCTGTGCTTTCATTAGTTACTTCTGGGCACTTGCTTCTACTCTGCTTCCCTACTCAGCATAACTGCCTAGGTTTATCTGTCATAATAGCTTTGTGGCACCCGTTTGCTGCTCATGAAGTTCCTTCCAGTTATTGCTTATCTTTGACTTGCCAACTATGCTGTGAAGAGCTCAAGTTGACAGATGCCTAACCATTATATGAAGAATGATATTGTGTATAATGCACAAACCAAAAGAGGCCAGTTGGCTTTTCCTGTCTCAAAATACTGAACTTCCTACAAAAGTACTCTGTAAGTTGAAAGCACCATAAATATGTAAAGATGCTTCTTTGTTATTTGTGAAACATTACATAAAACTAAAAGCATCTCCAAGAGAGGGACTGGATGAACTCTCCCACCTAAAATAACTACAAAGTTGGACAAAATACACAAAAAAATGGTTTAAAAGACATTGGACATTAGTCAACAAAAGACAGATGATACATGGAAAACAAATGAGGGAAGACCTAGGAATACCCCAGCTTACTGACGAAAGAATTTCAAAATGTGAGTGATACAGTAAAGGAGTATTTCAAGAGAAATTTACAACATTAAATGCCTATAGTAGAAAAGAAGAAAGGTCTTAAATCAGTGTTTTCAACTTCCACCTTAAAGAACTAGGAAAAAAATGAAACCCAAAGGAAGCCGAAGTGGAAAAAGCAATAATAAACATGAGTGAAAATCAATGAAATAAAAAACAGAAGGACAATAGAGAAAATAATTGAAGCCAAAAGCTGATTCTTTCAGAAGATGGTCAACAAACCTGATAAACCGATCAGGAAAAAAAAGAGAAAAGAAACAAACTACTAACATCAGCAGGGTGAGAGATATAGCATCACTATAAATTCTCTATGTATTAAAAAGGCAATACAGTAATACATGAACAATCCTATGACAAGAAACAAAGATGGACAAATTCCTTCCTTAAAAGACAAACTACCAAAGATCACTCCAAAAAATCTGAATAGCCCTCTATCTACGAAATACACTGAATTTGCAGTTAAAAACTCTCCCCCAGAGGGAGCGGAGAAGTGAGTTAGGGGGAATTGGAGGGGGAGACAAGCCAGGAGAGACTGTGGACTCTGAGAAACAAACTGAGGGTTTTGGAGAGGAGGGGGGTAGGGAGTTGGGTCAGCCTGGTGGTGGGTATTATGGAGGGCACGTATTGCATGGAGCACTGGGTGTGGTGCATAAACAATGAATGCTGGAACACTGGAAAGAAAATAAAATGGGGCGAAAAAACCTCTCCCCCAAAAAACAAACTCAAGTCCAGATAGCTCCACTAATGAATGCCACCAAACATATAAAGAAGAAATAATTCTACACAACTTCCTCCAAAAAACTCACTCCATGAGGCCAACATTACCCTGATACTCTGAAACAAAAACAATGAAAGCACAATTACTCTCATAAATAGAGATTTTTACCCTTGTACAACTTGGGTTTGAACTCTATGGGTCTCCTTATATGTGGATTTTTTTCAATAAATATGATGCAGTACTGTAATTGTATTTTCTCTCCTCTATGATTTTAGTAATATTTTTTCTCTAGATTTATTATAAAAAGAATCTACAACATATACACAGAATATGTGTTAATCAACTGTTCATATTATCAGTAAGGCTTCCAGTTAAAGGTAGGCTTTTAATAGTTGAATTTTAAGGAAATCAAAAGTTACACATGGATTTTCAAGTGAGCGAGTGTGGGACTGGGATGGGGGTAATTTTAAAGAGGAAAACTGTTCAAGGGCCAACTATGTAAAAGGACACAAGGACTTCATGGGATGATGGATGTGTTCATTATCTTGACTGCAGTGATGGCTTCATAGATACATATATATATATGTAAGTATGTCAAAACTTATCAAATTGTATTAGTTAAAAAGACTTAACTGAATGTCAATAATATTTCAACAAGGCTGTTTTTAAGAAGGCAGCATAAATATTTCATAATTATCTCCTTAAATTCAAAATTCAGTTTCTACTTTTCATTCCCTTGAATTATTCTCAAGATTTTATATGGTTTCATTATCAAAAGAGCCTCTAATTTTTTTTCTAGTTTCAAATTTTTATTTAAATTCCAGTTAGTTAACATACAGTGTAATGTTAGTTTCAGGAGTAGAGTTTAGTGATTCATCACTTACATACAACACCCAGTGCTCATCACAAGTGCCCTCCTTAATATCCACCATCGGTTTAATACATCTCCCTCATCTACCTCCACTCCAATATCCCTCAGTTCTCTATAGTTAAGAGTCTGTTTTCTGGTCTGCCTTTCTTTTTCTTTCCCTTACGTTCATCTGTTCTGTTTCTCATATTCCACATATGGGTGAAGTCATATAGTATTTGTCTTTCTCTGATTTATTTTGCTTAGCGTAATACTCTCTAGCTCCATCCACATTGCTAATTTTGTAGATTTTATGTTATTGATATTGAGTCATGGATTTGATCCATTCAAAAACATGGATAACCAACTTTTACATAATGTAAAAGTCAAGATACTTTTGAATGAGAGGTGATACATCATAATTCAAATAAACATTTTCTTAAAAATGTGTTTCTGCTATAAGATAATCATTTTTTTCTGTCCTTCACAAATCTAGTTTTTTATAATCTGGTAACTGATACAGAAATATGTCACCTTGCTAATTTTATAATATAAAAGAAACTCATACATTACCTGGCCATTCTAATGTCTTTTTCTACCATTGCCTTGGCCAACTCAACATGAATATCCATGGGTTGCAATATATGCATAGTTGATGGATGTTGAAATCGACACTTTTTCCAGTTTTCCGCTTTAAAAAAAAATTAAACTAATTTTTTAGATGTTTTGAAAAATTACTCTAACTTAATAGAATACAGAAAACATATTAAATACCAATTTCTACTTCTTTCAGCACATAAGTTAAACGACCTATATTTTGAAAAGTGAGATTGATGTTAATAATGTAACTGCCTATTTTAAAATGTTTTGTAGTCAGCAGTAACAGTTCACACTTGATCTTAGACAAAAGGCCAAGAAGCAGTAGCATAACAATTCATAATGAGTGGGCATTTCCCCCACTTAATTACTAAATAATTCTCATTGAATTAACCATTACTGCTGTATGAATACTAAAATAATTTGCTATAATAAATTATACAATCCACATCAAAGAAAAAAATTAAAATTCACCCATGCTCTAAAAATGAGGGTTATTAATAACATGTCTACTCTAACTCCATTTGACATTCTTTATCTTCATCCTAGGTCTATCATGTCTAGGCTATCAATCTGGCTGATGTATCTAAAGGCTTGAAGTGATTCACAATATTAATATAGTATAATTTACTATGGGGAATAAAATCAAAGGAAAAAATCGGTGGGAAAGAAACAGTTTTATATACAAATATGTTTAAAGCATATGAGATGGGGGAACAGAACAATCAAAATGGCTGACAAAAGATTGAAATAAACAATGATATAAAAATAAAAAATAAACTAAATAAAATAAGACTGATAGGAGTCAAAGACTATAATATAAAAATAACTGTAAATATTTATTTGGAAAATATTTATATAACATCTTGCATTTTAAAGCAAATAGAAAAAAAAGAAAAACAGGAATTTATTGCCCTGATTCTGGAATTAGTGATCAAGGTAGGTGGTTGGAGTAAAAAAAGGAAAAAAAATAGAAAATGACAGAGGGGAAAAAAAGAGGTTTCTGGGGTTCCTCAGGCAAATTACACTAATATAGTACATACTTCTAAAATACAAATGAGTTTTATTAAGATTTTATGATAAAAAAGTGTAATAATCACTTTTCTCTAACAGAATCCTACACAGATCTTAACTGATAGCAGTCACTGAACATCTTTTATCACTTATAACTCAAACAATTATTATTAAATACATACAAAAGAAAAGGCAGTTTTAATGGTCTGTGTAATAGTACTTCCCTTCAAGGAATTAATAGGCTCATAATATATAAAAACTAAGTAAAGCATTATGTATTTACATTTTAATATACCTCTTCATTTCTATTAGAGTATACACTCTGCACACAGAGTTACGTTCCTTCTTCCAGTGACCTACCATAAAGTGATATATTCAAGGATACTTAGCAAATAATTATTGCTTTTAGAAACTAAGTATTTTTAGAAACAAGTATGGAGAATGGTGTTCTTTACTTAAGCAACAGAAAACACCAAAGCTTTTGGAAAATAATTAACTACCTTTAGGGTGTTAAGACTAGTCCCATCCTTGTCAGATATCTACAAAAGTAGATTGTAATACTACTGAAATAATGACTAAGCAAATATAGTCAAAATATTTACAAGTAAAGCAGCAAGGGAAGACAACATTGGGACATCCCAAAAGCACTGAGACAGAAAACCTTAAGCCAATGGCAACTTCTATTTTTGTGTTCTGGTTAGTTTCATAGTCATATCACAACAAAATAAGCAATGACTGGACCTAGATTCAAACAGTGCTAAGTTCCTGAAGATGAATAGGTATATTTTTATCTCTGTTTCTACCTGTGGCAGTGATTTGCACTGATGGGCTCCAATTTGGTTTTCTTAAGTGACCAACAGGATATGTGTTCAAAATATTGTCAGGGTTGATATACACGCAGACATACACATGTATTTACCTAAGCTACTCAACATAATTTCAAGATCCTAAAAATTGAGCAACCGCTTACCTGATCTTGCAAAGAGTAATTGTACACTTTTTATTTCAACATCAAACTTGTCATATGCTTTATCCATTATTTCTTCCAGAGATGAATTATTAGTCTTCTGCAAACCTTGATCTTTACTGTTAAGCTGAAATGGACAGAGACCTCATTTTTAAAAAAAGATTTTATTTATTTATTTGACAGAGAGAGACACAGTGAGAGAGAGAACACAGGCAGGGAAAGGGGGATAGGGAGAAGCAGGCTTCCTGCTGAGGAGGGAGTCCATGTAAGGCTCTATCCCAGGACCCTGGGATCATGACCTGAGCCGAAGGCAGATGCTTAACGACTGAGCCACCCAGGTGCCCCAAAACTTCAATTTTCTTAACAGAAAAATATACTGATATTTTTGTTGTGTTTTCTTTAAACCTAACTAAAAAGAAAACACTGTCCTTAATCAGTTCACATTCTGTTTAATTTTCTGACAATTTTTGCAAGCATTTTATTAGGAATATAATATTTCAATATATGTCTTTAATATGTTTGGGTACTAGGTGTTCAGCATATTTGTATTAATTAAAGGTTCAGTTACACAGTTGTCTACCTCAAATAACCTGTCTAGACATACAACTCTTCCTGGCTCTCAGCAGTTAATGCCACTCATGGCTTGGCACCCCTAACCCCTTCACCTGACCTCTTCACCATGTAATCACAGGTTTTGTTGCTTCTTCTCATTATGTCACCTGAATAAATGCGCCTTAGAACTCAGCTTCAATCTCTACTTCCTTTTCCCTCTTCTCAAACGAAGCAAGGATCCATTTGAAACTGTATGTTTTGAAACCTTCACTTTTTCTCAGATGCCTGGATTTCTAATGTGTTCAACACAGAAAACCTGAGAGTTCTCTTACTTGACTTAATTGCTGACATGGGATAACAAACATATATTAATATGTGTATAATTTCCTAGTGTCAAAATATGTAAATTAACAATTAACACTGTGTAATTAAACTCTGGAAATCTATGAGTATTTGAAAACTAGGAGTACTTATGCTGAGTGAAATAAGTCAAGCAGAGAGAGTCAATTATCATATGGTTTCACTTACTTGTGGAGCATAAGGAATAATACGGAAGACACTGGGAGATGGAGAGAAGTGAGTTGGGGGAAATTGGAGGGGGAGACAAACCATGAGAAACTGTGGACTCTGAGAAACAAACTGAGGGTTTTGGAGGGGAGGAGGGTGAGGAGTTGGGTGAGCCTGGTGGTGGGTATTAAGGAGGGCACATACTGCATGGAGCACTGGGTGTGGTGCATAAACAATGAATTTTGGAACACTAAAAAAAATTAAATTAGAAAAAAAGAAAGAAAGAAAACTAGGAGTACTTCTATCCAACTAGAAAAACAGAGCAATAATCCAGTCCTCAATATCAAATCATCTACCATTACAGAAAATTTTAGGGGTTTTTCCTGTTTTTTTTTTTAATAGCCATAAAATATAGAAAAAATACTCAATCTAAGCTAGGCTTGACAAAATACTAAGAGGAAATAAGTCTAAGTTTAATTTAAGTAAACTCTGAAGGAAAAACAGCAAACTTTCAGATAACTAGCTTCCAAACTGAGCAGAAATGGGCAGGAAGAAATGGATATACACTTACCCGAAATGTACCAAAATCTAAAATGAGAAGATCTGACTTTTCATGGTGGAAACCTGTCTGTGGAAGTATTAGATAAGAAGGCTTCAGATTTATCCTTAAATCAAGGACTTTCCGAGTTTCAATAATGTGTGTAAGTCCTAAAAGAAATAGAAAAAGATTAGACAGTCAAGTTGAAATATTTAAGTATATTATTAACAAAGAGAATACAAGTATCACTTGAAAAGTTTTATGGAGGAGCATCAGTTCTCATAAACTAGAGTCTCAAAATTAAGCATCTAAGGTGAAACTGCATATGGTCAATGGGGGAACGTCATATCATTATACTGTACAGTAAACCCAACATAGCTAGTATTTTATCCAGAGAGAGAAAAATTCATCATTTTTTAGTTAAGCAACCACAAAAAGTACTTGGCTTGAGTTTAGAGACCATGCTGTATAAAAGTATGAATCTTTAGAACCAGATTTACACCCAGTACACAGAATTAGGAACCATTCCTTAAGAGCCGAGGTGGAGGAATGTTTTCCTTCTCAAGCTCACTCTGAGGCACAGGTTCTTAATTGCAGACAGAATCATCTGTGTGCCCATATTATTCTCTTTCTCATTCAGTCAAGCAGGTATATTTGACTTGGGTAACTCATGATGCAGCTTCATGGAATTTAAAAAAAAAAAGAAAAGAGCAACGTATACTATTTTAAATACAATGTTTTCATTAGAATAGATAAAATTAGGAGTTTCTTTGATGTTTATGCAGATAAATTCTTTACCTGTAGCTGTTCTCTCTTTAATTTCTTCCAGCTTCATTAATGTAGCTGATGTTATTTGCTCAAGATCTAATCCTTTATTTGACTGAAAGAATTCAACCACTGCATTGATGGTTTTCTGTAAAATAATTTAAAATATAAGCAAGCTATACACAGTACTTTCCATATTACAAATTTTTTAAAGTTTCAGTTTAATTCTAAACAACTGTGGCTCCAAACTTAGGAGATACCTTCAAAAATACTCTGCCCTATTGCATCTCTCCCTGGTGGAAACAACAGCAAAAAAAACCCTAAAAAAAGGAATAGCCCAAGTAACTAGAGAGGCAACAAATATGTGCATGTCATTAATGTGACTTTGTATGTTCTAAGGTGTTATGTTGATATAGCAATGGACCTTACTACTAAACTATACACTTAAAAATTGCCAAGATGGTAGATTATATGTATATTACCACAATTTAAATCATTAAAAAATCAGAGAATATAATGAGCCTAGAATCTTTATATAATGCCTCTCACACTGACTGTGACTACACTTAAACTATAAACTGGAAAGTAAAAAAAAAAGGTCACAGTTCTCAACAACAGAGTAGGGCGAACCTACAAGGGATGTGATGATTAGTGAGCCTGATGGCTAGCCCGAGATGAGTTAAGAGCATGTGAATAAAAGATGGAACCATAGATACAGAATTTGAGCTAGCATTTTCGATAACATCTAAATGCCAATCCTTTTCTTTCCATATGAATAATATGTTCTTTTAATTCTTTTAATTACTCCTAAAGCAATTTGAATTGGTCCAGATATTTAGGGGAAAGGGAAAATACACAAAACTGAACTAGAACAGAACTATTTGGGAGTAGTTGGTACAATAAACGGACTTTTTAAAAAAGATTTTATTTATTTATTTGAAGGGCGAGAGAGAGTGCGTGTGTGCAAGGAGGCAGGGGAGGGGTAAAGGGAGAGGGAGAGGCAGGCTCTCCTCTGAGCAGGGAGCATGAGGCTGGGCTCAATCCCGGGACCCTAGGATCATGACCTGAGCTGAAAGCAGCCACCAACCAATTGAGCCACCTAGATGCTCCAACACAGACTTTTTGAATAGTATATTAGATTTTTTTTTTTTTACTTTAACATAAGCATAGGTAAATAGAGTAGAAAAAAAAAGGGCAGCATATGAAAAAGCAAAATTAACTGCTAAACATGTACTGCTTTTTAAAACAAGAAAAAAGGGGGCGCCTGGGTGGCTCAGTGGGTTAAAGCCTCTGCCTTCAGCTCAGGTCATGATCTCAGAGTCCTGGGATCGAGCCCCACATCAGGCTCTCTGCTTCGCAGGGAGCCTGCTTCCTCCTCTCTCTATGCCTGCCTCTCTGCCTACTTGTGATCTCTGTCTGTCAAATAAATAAATAAAATCTTTAAAAAAAAAAAAAAGAAAAAAGTATTACTAAATTTAGTTGATAAGTAAAGAAATGTTAAGTATGAAAGAGTAAAAATAAGAAAACCATACATCAGAAGTATAAGATGGGTTTAATAAAGATTGACTTTCTCCTTGCACTTACAGCATCGTAGATGACCTCCACAGGCTGAGACTGAACAATCAGAGTCTGGTCAGCAGAGCTGTTCTCTGGATTGGTTTCAAACTCAATTTTAAGCAAGGATGAGGTAGTATCGCCAATGGAAGCCACAAGTGATGGTACAACGCCCTGCTGTTTCAGGCCTGTTATATACCAATGTTCTAATTTTGCTTCTACCCTACAATCCAGTGAGTAAATAAATAATATAATTAAGATGCTGTGTAATGTAATGGGTTAAAATATAAATTTTCCTTTTAAAAAAACTCCTTTGAGAGCCAGTACTATACCTGTTACCTGAGGTAAAGTCCAAACTCCTTGGCCTGACATTTAATTACCCATACAACCTGGGATTTTGTTTTGGTTTTTGGCTCTTAACTCTTCAACCGCATGAGAAGCCCACTTTGGCCAATACCCAAACACTACAGGATTTCCGATCACTGTCACATGAATGTAAGCTATGCTTCACTCAGGAACTCATCTCTCTATTTCATGTCACCTGAAAACACCCTCATCCCTGCTTCTCCTAGTCCTTTCTACTTGGCTACCCCAAGTCGCAATTCTTCTAGCCCATTCTCCTCTGCGACTGAGCCTGAGGGGCAATCAACAATTTCACCTTACAGCATCTTCTCACTTCTGAGCTTTCTCATATGTTACATAGTTCTTATAACTTTCTGGCTATCCTTTATTAACAGCTAGCATAAACTTCTTAAAAGCAGAAACTAAGTGTTCCTGTGCTAGCCTTCATAGTATCAAACTGATAAATTTAACAGTATCCAAGAAGTATTTGTGAAGGAAAGAATAGAGGGTAGAATAAATGATGAACTCCTCATACAGCTTCATTACAAAACAAATTCAGATACAAAAAGACCATCTGACACAAAAGGAAAAGAAAGTAAAGAATTATTATTAATCAGTTGTTTAATGCTAAATAATGTTATTTGGAGGCCAAGTCTTATCTAGAAACAAAAACTGAAATAATAAGCTTTTTAAAACTTACTTAAGTGCTTGTGCTCCTGGTCTCTGAGATACTTGGGTGCCCAGGCCAATTATCTGAATTTTCAGTATTTCTGGAATATTTTTGTTTTCTCTTAATGTGACAGAGGTGCTTACTAGCTTCAGTGTCATTATATGGGCAACATACTAAACAAAAGAAATGAATGAAAATTGTTATAGTTTAATTAGTACTTTCTTTAAAAATTTCTTATTTAAATTTGTTGAATTATAAAGTGATCTAAATACAATATTCTCAAAAAGAACATTAAAAACTTCAATACAAAATTACAAAATTGTTCAAATAGGACAACTGTAAGGATCCAAAATTCATTTCTCCTAGTTTTAGAGATAATAAATGAAACTTAACAAAATATTTTGTCACATAAATATTCAATTCACCAACTTTCACTAAAGCAAACTAATTCAGACCAATCCTCTGGCTCAAAAACTGGACAAAATATAGAGAACATCTGCTTGATGTCTTTGGAGGGTTAAAAAAAACCACTGAGAATAAAATTCCTGACCAAAAAATTGATAAGTCAAAAAGAGGTAGGACAGAGAACCAGGGAGATGATTCTCATCAAACCACAAAGGAAGATACACACTAAGAGAGGAAGATTTACAAAACAGAAAACAATTAACAAAATGGCAACAGTAGGTCCTTACCTAAATAATTACTTTAAAAGAAAGTAGATTAAATTTTCTAATAAAAAGATTAAAAATGGCAGAATGGATTTTTTTTAAAAAAGGAGCCAATGATATGCTGCCTACAAGAAAGACACTCACTTTAGCTTTAAGGATACACATAGACTAAAAGTGAAGAAATGGAAAAAGATATTTCAAGCAAAAAGTAACTCTCCCCAAAAAGGGTAGCTATATTGGTATCACAATAAAATAAACTTTAAGTTAAATGTTGTCAAAAGAGATAAGAAGGTTATTATATAATGATGAATATGTTTCATCAAGAAAACATAAGATTTGTAAATACTTATGCAACCAACATCACAGTACCTAAATATATAAAGCAAATACTAGTAGAACTAAAAAGAGAAATAAATGGCAATAGTTGGGGACTTCAGAAACCCACTCTCAACAACAGATAACTCATCTTAACAGAGAATCAATAAAGAAACAATGGATTTAAACACTGTAAGCCAAAAGGACCTAATAGATTTGCACAAAACATTCCACTCAACAGCAGCAGAATAAACATTCTTCTCAAGACCACAGAAACATTTCCTAGGATAGAGCATATATTGGGCAATGAAACAAGTTTAAAAAAATTCAAGATATCAATTATATTAAGTATCTTTCCCAACCACAAAGGAATAGGATCTTATTAAGAGGAAAGCCACAGAACACCTGGGTGGCTCAGTTGGTTAAGCCGCTGCCTTTGGCTCAGGTCATGATCCCAGGGTCCTGGGATCAGGTCCTGCATCAGGCCCCTTGCTCAGTGAGGAACCTGCTTCTCTCTCTGCCTCCGCCTGCCACTCTACCTGCTTGTGCTCTCTCTCTCTCTCTGACAAATAAATAAATAAATAAAATCTTAAAAAAAAAAAAAAAAGGAGGAAAGCTACAAAATTCACTAATACGTGGAAATTAAACAACACACCCCTGAACAACCACTGTATCAAAGAATAGACCAAAAGGAAAATAAGAAAACAGCATGAGATATTAAAAAAAAAATGGAAACACAATACATCAAAACTTATGAGATACAGCAGAAGCATCTTCCTTCTAATAGGGAAGTTTATAGTGATAAATTCATAAAACAAGAAGAAGGATCTGAAATAAACAACTTAGTTTACACCTCAAGAAACCAGAAAAAGAAGAACAAACTAAGCCCAAAGTTAAAGATTTTATTTCTTTATTGTCAGAGCACAAGCAGGGGGAATGGTAGGCAGAGGGAGAAGCAGGCTCCCTGCTGAACAAGGAGCCAGATGCTGGGCTCCATTCCATCCCAAGACCCTGGGATCCTGACCTGAGCTGAAGGTAGACACTTAACTAAGGAAGCCTCCCAGGCATCCCAAAGCCCAAAGTTAGACGAAAGGAAATAATAAAAATTAGAGAAGAAATAAATAAAATAGAGAATAAAAAAACAATAGAAAAGATTAATAAAGCCAAGAGTTGGTTCTTTAAAAATAAAACTGGCAAACCTTTAGCTAGACTAAGCAAGGAAAAAAGACAACATAAATGAATAAAATTATACGGAAAAGAGGAGCTATTACAACTGATACCACAGAAATACAAAGGATCATAATAAGAGACTCCTATGAATAACTATATACCAACAAATTAGACAACCTAGGAAAAAATGGAGAAATTTCTAGAAATGTTCAGTTCACCAAGACTGAATCATGAAGAAATAGAAAATGTGAACAGACCAGTAATGAGGTAGGACAGATTGAATCAGTAATCAGAAACCTCCTGACAAAGAAAACCTCAGGACCTGATAATGTCACTGGTAAATTCTATCAAACATTTAAAAAAAAATTTACTCCAATTCTTCTTACATACTCTTGTGAGAAGAAACAAATGACAACATTTTTATAAAAATCATTAACTCATTTAATCCAATTCAAGATAATACAGTAAAATGAAACAAAATACCTCTAAAACCACCTAAAATAATTACCTGCTTGGGTAAAGCTAAGTTGTGGGTGCTCTCACTATAACCAATAGCAGTGAAGAGCTTATCTTTTTCCTCTGGAGTCATAATGTCATCAATAGCTACAAAGAAAAGACAGTTTTTTAAGAAATCAATTGTTTCAATTTTACAGATACAATTAAAAAAAAATCAAAGAAACTAACAAGTGCCTGAAAATCAATGCTCAAGCAAATGCACAAATGCAAAAGCAAAAGCACCCAGGTAATTTCCTCTAATATACTACTTTGACTCGTTAAAACAAACATCATGTATTTACTTGCTTACATCAAGAAAAGGCAAAGAGACACCATTAACAGAATTCTGGTCTCACATAAGGACTTTAGAATTCCCTGGGTATGTTAAAAATTAAGTGAAACTTCTAATATCCATGTAAAAAGTAACAGTAAGAAATGTCAGATGTTGACACTTTTGATTTTAAACTTATAAAATTTCACACAAATAATTTCCTCAAAAATATCAAAGTTTTAATTTAGTTAGATAAACCCAAACATGTTTTAGCCTGAAGTATTTGCTTATACATTTACTAATAATAAACATAATAAAATTCTGCTAACTGGCTAAAATTTAAATTTATATATTTTTTTCTTATCAGTTACAATAAATTATCTGATTTGGAACTTACTTTCAGGAATCAAAGATTCTTCATCTTTTTTCTTAGACTCCTTCTTACCCCAAAACCCACTAAACCAGCCTCCACGTTTCTCGCCTGTGTCAGTAGACTTTTTCCTTAATTTTTGCCCAGATCGAATCACCTGAAAGTAAAAATTTTTAAAGTTATTTAAAGAGTAAATTTCTTCTTCATTTTCAGGTGTAGCCAGGTAAGAACAATGGTTAATTTTTTTTAACAGTACATTAGGTTAAGAACAGTCAAGAAACGCTGAAAATAAATAAAAAATTTAATTAAAAAAAAAGTCAAGAAAGCCTTCTGAAATGGTGTTCAACGTGATTTCGTTAATATAGTTACACTGTTAATTTACCTTCCACACGTATTGATAAAATGTTGATGATGCTGCATTTTGACAGAAACACACTAAAAGTTTCAAGTGAATTTTTTTGAGCAATGTCTTCCAAATGTTTAAGGTAACAAGCCACTAAGACTGCAGATTTGTAAAATAAAAAGTTCTCTAAAGGGATGCCTGGGTGGCTCAGTTGGTTAAGCAGCTGCCTTTGGCTCAGGTCATGATCCCAGCGTCCTGGGATCGAATCTCACATCGGGCTCCTTGCTCGGCAGGGAGCCTGCTTCTCCTTCTGCCTCTGTCTGCCACTCTGTCTGCCTGTGCTCCCGCTCTGTCTCTCTCTCTCTCTAACAACAACAACAAAAAGTTCTCTAAAAAGATGCTTCCACCCTCAGAAGCATTAATTTAAAACAATAATATTTCAGAATTCATATACATTGCTGGCTTGCTAACTATGACATGGCAGAGGGGTCAAATATAAATAAAAACAGATATTCCTTGAATCTCATTTCATTCTTTTCTCAATAAATTCTGTCTTGATTTTCTGCAACTCCTTGAAATACTAAAATATAGATGAATAACTAAAAAGCAGAAAACAGGATGAATAGAATAAAGGGGATATATTATTTAGACTCTACCTTCTCATTCCCTGAATAAGTAAACTTTAATAATTTTCCCACTTAAAATTTATAATATTTTAAAATGGTAATGAACTCGTAACCTATTATAAGTCTCCCTATATTACAAAAGGTAAAATACTCCAAAAGGGAAGTTTAAAAAAAAGAGCTGAATTAGTAAAGAGAAGTTTAAACTAAGTTAAGTAAGTTCTCCTTATTTTTTTTATTTTTAAAGATTTTATTTATTTGAGAGAGAGTGAGAGAGAGTGTGAGCAGGGTGGGGGTTGGGGAGCAGAGGGAGAAACAGGCTGAGCAGGGAGCCAGACAGAGGACTCGATCTCAGGACCCTGGGCTCATGACCTGAGCCAAAGGCAAATGCTTAACCAACTGAGCCATCCAAGGATCCAAGTAAGTTCTCTTTAACAACTAGATGTTAAAGAAATGGGGGGGGGGGGACCTGGCTGGCTCAGTGGGTTAAAGCCTCTGCTTTCCGCTCTGGTCATGATCTCAGTGTCCTGGGATATAGCCCCTTATTGGGCTCTCTGCTCAGCAGGGAGTCTGCTTCTCCCTCTCTCTCTACCGGCCTCTCTACTTGTGATCTCTCTCTCTGTCAAATAAATAAATAAAATCTTTAAAAAAAAAAGAAACGGGGAAGAGGTCTACACCTGTGAGCAAAACTATCAAAGTTTTATCATTTATACCTCAGCCATAACTATCTTTGTCAAGCTTACCAATCCATTTTCATTGGTCAGAAATATATTAAGTAAAAAACATATCTGATTACTTTATATTCTATATGAAATAACATCTAACTCCTTTATTCTCTTGGTATAGAAGATTAGTGTGCTTTTTGGTATTTTTCATGATAAGTCGAACTTAGACAATGTATCTAACCTATGTCTTAATTTGCTAATATAAATTGAAGAAAATAGTACTTTCCTCAGAATTGACAATACCCAGGAAATCAGATCAAGAAAATGTTAGCTACCATTTTCATTCCTGCTACTAAACTTTCTATTTTAAAATGTTCACAAATACAAAGCTTCAGCGAAAGCAAATCAATTCTTAGCCACCAATATCTGGAATTCATGTCAGACTTAGGTACAATATCATTAATCCAAGTGCTTACTGTGTTTGTCTTTTGCTTTGAGATATTTTTTGAGTGGAACTAACCCCATCATGTCCATAACAACAGAAGTTGTAAGGGTTAAATGTTACTGAAAAGAAGTACTTGAAATAAGAAACAAAATAAGAAATAATAAAACCTGAAAGTGGCTTAAAAAATTTCAAATCTATCTATCAT
Organism: Martes martes; assembly: GCF_963455335.1. Classification (NCBI taxonomy): domain Eukaryota; kingdom Metazoa; phylum Chordata; class Mammalia; order Carnivora; family Mustelidae; genus Martes; species Martes martes. The sequence continues at coordinate 42,669,269 of NC_137894.1, forward strand.
TTAGATAGAGGCTACATAGTTCAATAGCAAGTATGAATCTTTAGGACAAAGAAATCACGCAACCTATGAAAAGGGCTCATCCTTTCAAAAATAAAAGTAGTAATGGAAGAGCGCTATTATACCATTGATAATTCAGGAAGAGAATAGAGTAGTGCCTGAGAACATAAAGAATAAGCATGGGGGAAAAGTGACATTTTTGTCACAAGCCAGAGATAAGTGCACACGTTCAGGCCCTGTTTGAATTTGCTAACTGAAAGTGAACGACAAATCAGCTCAATCAGCTACTGTGTATTGATATCAGAACTCAATGGTGGTCAGTCCTTGATGCACTTAAGAATCATCAGGAAACTGTAACAAAAATAAAAACAAAAAACAACAACGTCCAAGCCCCACCACAAAACCTGAGGAAGTGGACTCTAAGCATCATTTTTGAACAAATTCCCTACAGATTTTAATGTGCAGCAAGTTTCAGAACCAATGAGATACCACATAAGAGTTTCCTCAACAACAGGAGAGATGATCAAGCAGGGAGTAGATGAAACTGAGCTGTTTCAGCAAAGACACTCAATTAAATGTATACCATCTGGGTTTTTAAGCTTTAAAGAATCTATCAACAATTCTTTTAGAGAAAATGCAACCACAGCCTGTAAGCTTAAACCTGTCCTACATACTGGACTTAATAAATAGATGGATTTGTGAAAAGTTCTCTGTAAATCTAGATACAGGAACAGTATACAGTATTTGACATTTTATTAAAAACCTTTTAACTAAACAGGGGTGCCTGGATGGCTCCATGGGTAGAACATGCAACTCTTGATGTTAGGGCCGTGAGTTTAAGCCCCACATTGGGCACAGGGATTACTTAAAACAAAAAATGTTGGGTCACCCCAGTGGCTTAGTCAGTTAAGCTTTGGATCTTGGTATCAGCCCAGGTCTTGATCTCAGGGTTGTGAGTTCAAGCCCCACACAGTGATCCATGCTGGATGTGGAGTCTACTTAAAAAAAAAAGAATTCTAAGTTTAGTTAAAAAGGTTTTTAAAATATGTTAAAAACTAAAAAAAAAAAAAAAAATTTTTTTTAAAGTAGGCTTCACCCCCAGCATGGAGCACAGCCTGGGGCTTGCACCCACAACCCTAAGATGAAGATCCAATGTTTAACTGACCAAGCCACCCAGGGTGCCCCTAACTAATGATTTTAAAAGAGCAGGCACTAAATTTTTTTGTTACCATCTTTTTTATCACACATAAAAATTTAGTAATCTATAACATATATTTTTAAACTTTAAGGGCAACACTTTTATTTTGAAAGGTAAATTAATCAAGAGGAATTTCAAAAGTAATGTCGATAAGAGACATTAAGATAATGTAGTGACCAACGCAACATTCACTTTCCCCCTCCTAAATCTCTATTTAAATCCCTAAAAAATTTTTTTTAATATTTTAAAAGATAAAGCCACTATTAGCACTGAAATATTTGTAAAGCTGTGATTAGCATGTGACAGATTTTGAAGAATTTCAAAATAAACTCTAAAATTTAAAAAGACTTCATAAAGAGAAAAGACAGAAGTGAATTAATTACAAAGCACACAAATAAAAATACTAATTTCAAACAGTGATAATAACTATGAAGAAAATAAAACAAAATAAAAATACTGGGAAAAAACTTTCCTATATCTTGACAATTATCACTTTAAAAATATATTTAAAAATGTATACTGATCTAGAACTATACACACACAATGTACTAGTGTCTAATCCTTGATTTTAATATTATAATTATGTCAGATATAACCATTGGGGGAAACTGAGGGGAGAGTACCTAAGGACTTCTGTGAGTTATCTTTGCTTTAATTCCTATGAATCTATAATTATTTCAAAGTAAAATATATCTATATGAGACCAAAAATAGATTTTAAATACATATGACCTAATACAAAGAGAGATACAGAATCCTTTCATGTTAATACCCTCTCTGTTTTCTTCACCTCCTTCCTGGTTCAGCAAAGACTATGTGGTAAATAATCTCAGCCAGTTCCTGCCTATCTTTTAAATTCTGTGACCCTGTGGATTTTCCTTTACAATAAAAAACTTCAGCCCTGGATGACTCTAAATGCCTTTTCTTCATGTATATCCATTCCTTTGTCTACAGCATCCAATAATAAATCCTCTTTTGTCAATTTTTAAGCACCTGGTAACTGGTATTAAGAACACCCAATTAGGGGTATCAGTTAAGTGTCCAACTCTTGCTTTCAGCTCAGGTCATGATCTCAGTGTCCTGAGACTGAGCCCTGTGTTGGGCTCCATGCTGAGTGTGGAGCCTACTTAAGATTCTCTCTCTCTCTCTCTCTCTCCCCCTCTCCCTCTGCCTCTCCTCCACCCCATCCCCAACTTTACTCTCTCTGAAAAAAAATTTTTAAAAAGAACATCCAATGAAAGTCAGGCAACTCAACTTAGGAAGGACTGAAATGATCTGTTCCTTCTGGAAAATCATTCCTTTAATTCATAGGAACAAGGCCCAGCAGTAGCAAATACCTTCTACAATACTCATATACCCTGACCCAGAAACTGTACCTTGGGGAGCTTGCCCTTAAGAAAACAAAGAGATGTTTGAGAAAGCATGTAGACAAGACTGTTCATTGAAGTCTCATTTATACTTAAATATAACCAGTGGGAAATAGGGAAACAAATTCTGATATATGCACAGAAGCTATTTAAAATGTTGAACAAATTATTCTATTGGCATAAAAATGAAACACTAATACATTTTTTTACACTAATACATTTTTTAAAAGAAATAACAACAAATTATAAAACCTTTTCTTGACTCCACATTCCCCCACCAGGTACTGCTCCATTTACCTGTTTTCCCCTTACATCCGCTCTCTCTCATTCCTATCAAGTTTCTACCTACATTCTCTCAGAAACATTGCTTTTTAAGTGACTCCCTTATTGCTAAATCCAAAAATGAACTTTCAGTTCCATGGTGACATAAGGCCTCTATAGCCCATCCTTCATGCTGATGACTAAAAATTCTGAAAATATAAAAATATCTACAACAAACTCTAAAAAGCAAAGTAGGCAGATGATGGAAAGGAGTCAAAACTTGGAGAAGTGACCTTCACCAGAGTGAGCTTGCCATGTTTTGTTTTGTTTCTTTTTTTTCACATGGTCTCCCTACCCCCTTCCACCCCATAACTTTTCCCTCCTATTCTTGCCCTTGAGCATTCCTCTTCCTTTTAGTGTGGATATGACCTACGGCCTGTTTCTAACCAACAGAATATGGCAAAGGTAACAAGGTGTATGTGATTATGTACATGAAACTGTACCAGCTATCTTGCTGGAGTCTCTCTCTCCCTTTGAAAAAACAAGCTGCCATATTGTGGGCTGTCTATGTCTGGAGGCCCATCTGGCAAAGAAATGAAATGAAATTTAAGAGCTAAGCACAGCCTCTGGCCAACAGCCAGAAAGAAACTCGAGTTTTCCATCCCACAGAAAATCCACCAACAAAAGTAGATCTTTCATCAGTGACACTCCAAGTGAAACTACAGTCCCAGCCAACATCTTGATGGCAATATTTTGAGACCATAAGCAGAGAACTCAGGTAAGCTATACCTAAACTTCTGACCCAGAGAAACACTGAGTTAAAGAATGTGTATTGCGGGGCACCTGGGTGGCTCAATGGGTTGAGCTTCTGCTTTGGCTCAGGTCATTATCTTGGGGTCCTGGGATCGAGCCCAGCATCGTGTTCTCTGCTCAGCAGGGAGCCTGCTTCACTCTCTCTGCCTGCTGCTCTGCCTACTTGTGATCTCTCTGCCAAAAAATAAATAAAGTCTTAAATAAATAAATAAATGTGTATTGCTTTAAGCCACTGAGTTTATTATGCAGCCAGAGAAAACTACTTCACATGGCTGTATCCTGAGGCAGGCCTGAATCATGGAGCACTGCAGAGGCACAAGCAGCTGAATCCCTGAAAGAAATTCTACAGTCTGGCCAAGGAATGAGAAAATGGAGTCCGTGTTAACCGGAGGGGACAAGGGACATGCTGGAGGGAGAAGAGTCAGAGAATGGTTATCTCTTAATTCTGTGTATGCACCTGCATGAATTTCAGTCTAACCCAAGCTGCCCATGTATAAAAATAACCTAAAGGAAAGCAGCAAAGCTTTAGAGACCTAAACTGAAATATGAACCCACCTGCACAAGTCTCCAACAAATTCTTGTGCTATTCATGTGCAAAATGGACCTAAACCAACATACCAAAGGCAGAAAATATGGAATTGAGATTTGAACCATGATCCACAGAATGCAAAACAAAACTAAAGATCAGAGCCTCATTAGTTTGTGTGCTAAGACAAAATATCAATGTTTTCCAGAAAATAAGAAGGACCCAGAGACAACATAATATTCACAATGCCTAGGATATAATCCAAGATTACTTGACATGCAGTTAAAAAAGAAAAAAAAAGGATCTGTGACCCATTTTCAAGGGAAAAGACAATTAACAGATATCAACAATCAGATTACTTAGATGTTGAGGCCAGCAGAGAATCAATGTTATCTTTGTTACATGATAGAAAGGGAAATTACTTGAATTATCTTTGTTACATGATAGAAAGGGAAATTACTTGAAATTACTGAAAAGATTGGAATTTTCAGCAGAGAAATGGAAACTATAAAAAGGAACTCAGAAGGAGTTTTTGACCTAAAAAACACTATCTAAAATAAAAATTAGGATGGGCTAATATTAAAATGGAGATGATAGAGAAAAGTATAAACTTGAAGGCATATCAACAGAAATTACCCATTTTAAAAAACAAAGAGTAAAAAGATTAATGAAAAAAATGGAACAATGTCTCAGGAACTTGTGGTATATTAAAAGATCTCATGTATAAGTATGTATTTACATATATGCATATAGATGTACATACTTGTGTGTATGTGTATGAAACTGGAGTCCTAGAAAGAAAGCAGAAAGAAATCTAGACCAGAAATTATTTGAACACAGGTTTGAATTACACAGGTGCACTTACACATGGACTTTTAAAAAATAAATATACGTATAATTCTGTCAATGTATTTTCTCTTCCTTATGATTTTACTAACATTTTCTTTTCACTAGCTTACTTTATTATAAAAATATAGTATATATTGTATATATATAGTATATATATATTAATCAACTGTCTATATTACCAGTATGGCTTCTGGTCAACAGTAGGCTATTAGTGGTTTAATTTTGGGGGAGTCTAAAGTTATATGCAGATTTTTTACTATGCAGGGGGTCCCTAACCCCTACATTGCTCAAGGGTCGTGTGTGTGTGTGTGTGTGTGTGTGTGTGTGCTTGTGTGTGTATAAAATCAGAGTCCAAGAAGGGAAGAAGAAAGAAATTTGATCAAAAATTATTTGAAGAGGGGTGCCTAGGTGGTTCAGTCAGTTAAGTGTCTGACTCTTGATTTCAACTCAGGTCTTGAACTCAGGGTCCTGAGTTCAAGCCCAGTGTTGGGCTCCATACTGAAAGAGGAGCCTACTTAAAAAAAAAAAAAAAATTTTTTTTTGAAAAAAATAATGGCTGAAACACCCCATATTTTGGTAAATCTAATAGTCAATTCTCAGTCCCCAGCTCAGTTGACGAATCATGTATCTGTCACAGTTGATCACTCCCTTTTTCTTTCCTCACTTCACTTTGAGGAGATTACATTCACAGAGCTTCCCAACTACACCTCTGGCAACTCCTCCATGGTCACCTTTGTTGGTTCTCATCTCTGTGATCTATAACAAAGTAATCTGGGTCTTTGGAACACTTCTCTAGCTACTCTAATTTCTTTGGTGATCTCATTCAATGTCATGGTTTTAAATACCTTCTAGGTGTTCGCCTCTCCCAAATTTATATATATGGCACAGATTTTTATTCTAAACCACACATTCATGTATCTAAGATCCTACTCTGTAGCTCCACATCATTGTCTAAAATATACCTAAAACTTAACAGGTCCCAAACTTGATTCCTGATCTCTCCATCTCACCCACACTTGTCCTATCCAGACTTCCCCATCTCTTTTCATGAAAAATGCATCTTTCCAACTGCAACAGGCCAAAATCTTTAAAGTTATCTCCAACTTCTCTCTTATAACCCATATCAGTTTGGAAATATTAGCTCCATGTTCAAAAAACATCCAGAATATGACCTTTTCTCTTCACTTCCATTGCAACTACTCTCAGCCAAGGCACCATTATCTCTCTTCAAATATTTCAGTAGCAGCCTAACTGATCTCCCTATTTTCACCCTTGTTCTCCCTCTTACAACCTGTTTTCAAAAAAGCAGCCAGAGTGCATTTTAAAACTTAAGTTGGGTTATATCATTCCATTCTCCAAATGGCTCCCCAAATTCAGAGTAAAAGTCAAATTCACACAATTATTTTTAAGACCCTACAAGCTGGCACCCTCCCCAACTCCCGAAGTACCACTCCCACTCCTCCACTATACTGTTCTGACCTCATTAACCACCACTCTCTTCTCTCTCACCACTCCCTTAGTTCTGTGAATGAACCAGATATACCCCCACCTCCAAACCTTCCAGCTTGCTATATTCTTTCTGCCTGGTATGTTTTTCCCTCAGATAGCTTTCTGGTGACTCCCTCATCTTCTTCAGGTGTTTGCTCAAATGTTTCCTTTTTAGTGAGGCTTCCTTTGACCATCCAATTTAAAATTGCAATACTCATCATCATCACTGCCTAGCAAGTGATATAGTCCTTCTTTATATTCTTTTCTACTTTATTTTTATTTATGTTTTTATTATCCTTCTTTTGACCAGAATGTAAATAAGGGATTTTTGTCTGCTTGTTCACTTCTGTTTGCTAATGCAAATGATGATGATGATGATGATGATGATGATGAAGAAGAAGAAAATCACCTATTTAGTAATCATCATGTTCCAGGTATTCACTTGCCCAAGTGCTTTACACGGATCATCATGCACTTATCACAGCAACCCTATACGATGTAGGTATTATGAATCAATCCTATTTTACAAATGAGGAAACTGAGGCACAGAGAGCTGAAACAGCCAGCCTAAGATCACACAAGTAGGCAAAGCTGACTCCAGAGTCCACACTCTTCACCATGATGCTAGTAAAACAGGTACTCAATGAGCAATTACTAAGTAAATGAATGAACAGGTAAGTGCTTTAGTCCCATTTAAAAACAAGATTATGTGCCTGGAGATCTATGAATATAAAAAAAACAAAACTAAAAGAATATACAAAAAAATATTAACGGTAGGTATCTTTAGTGTGAGATAATAGGTGTTTCTATTTTCTTTCTTTGTGTATCTCTACTTCCTAACTTTTCTATCGTGAGATGTATTGCACTTAAAATTTATTTTTTTAATTACCAAAGAAGCTTTGTTACAGAATAATAGGATTGACATGGAATGATGTGGACAAGGTAGAATATGCCAAATGGGATAAATCAGCATAAACTATGAAATATAAACTGATTCTAATTATGGGCAAAAAGAAAAGAAGAAGGGAAAGAGGAAAGAAGAGAAGGAAAAGGAAACAAAGCAAAGATAAAGTGAAAGGATGGGGGATAAAAAGCATATGTCAGTTAGTACTTAATGCAAGGGAAAAAATTGGAAGACTGTATGTCAAAATATTAACAGCAGCATTCTACGTTGCTAGGATTACAGACAACTTTTATTTACTTCCTTTGGGGGGTTCAGATTTTTTTATAAAATTTAAAAATTTTTTCTCTTCCATGTTAGTGGGACTTTTCCCCCCAATATTCCAATTTTTTTCTCCTGAGACTAAATGAAGGCATGGAAAATCAACCTTTATTATTACTTGAACAAGTCCCATGAAGCTAAAGATTTCTTGATCTCAAGTTTAAAGGAGTAGTAGTAACATGCTTAAAACATAAAATGAGCTCATCAAAATGATTACCTCAACATGTGCTTGTTGCCTTGCTAAAATTATGTTAAAAACATCTAGAGTCTTCTCCAAATCCTATAAAACAAAGAGACACTTGTAAACAAGAAAAATGGCATTAGATTAAAAAAATATTTTATTCTAGGATTTCTAGGCTTGACCAGTCTATGAACAAACAGTAGCTATGATCTAATAAACGGATAATTTGAATGTACACTCAGCTTTATACTTTCAGTTTTTGCAATAATGGAAATAAGTTTTCTAAGAAAGCAAATCTTCAATAAATACAATATAAAAACAGGAATTTAATGACACCATTATAGAAACAAGAATATTTAGGAGGACAGCTTGTTTTAGGTATTATCCTTATGGTTTGTACTAACTCACTCTTTTTCATACTATTTTATACCATTGTACTAACGGCTTAAACAAAGAATTTAAAGAATGAAACACAGAATTTAAGAATGAAACACATAAAACACAGAATTTAAGAATGAAAAATTCTACAAATCAACAACTATGTTGAAGTAGAAACAGATTTGGGGAATTTATATAAAAGTATATAAGTCAAACAGAGAGAGTCAATTATCATATGGTTTCACTTATTTGTGGCGCATAACAAATAATATAGAGGACAAGGGTGGATGGAGAGGAGAAGGGAGTTGAGGGAAATTGGAAGGGGAGGTGAACCATGAGAGACTATGGACTCTGAAAAACAACCTGAGGGCTTTGAAGGGGCGGGGGGTGGGAGGGTGGGGGAACCAGGTGGTGGGTATTGGGGAGGGCACAGATTGCATGGAGCACTGGGTGTGGTGAAAAAACAATGAATACTGTTACGCTGAAAATAAATAAAAAATTTAATTAAAAAAAAAAGTATATAAGAACCTAAACATGTATTAAGTGACCTGTGTATGAAGTAATCTATGTGCTATTTCATGCAATTCTCACAGCTCTGTAAAACATTGTTTCCATTTTATACATGAGAACATCAGACCTGAGAGGCTGAGAAACTTGATGCTTTTTCTAATATATAATATTAGCAATTCTCATATTATTTCAGAATAGGAATTCAATTAATTCTTTACATTATGAATTTATGACAGAAATGGTTATATAATCAAGACGAGACGACACTGAGCAAATTACATACTGGGTGGTATTTTTCTGTATTTAAAAGGGGTTCCTATTTTGAGGAATATAAGAGCTGTTTTTTATATATAATACTTGGAGCTCTGAAAAAAAGCCACTAACAAAACTAATAACATACATCTAGCTAATAATAAACATGTATTTGAATAACTCTGACACTGATTTTATAAACATTATTGTAAAAACCAAACGCATTTCTCCAAATAGTTTCTAGTATTCTAGTATCTTTTATCTGATACTAGGATGTGAGGGAAATATTTGTTTAAAGAAAAAAACTGAAAAAATACTCTGTATTTTCCCATAAAATTATCTCAAAAAGAGATCAGTTTTATTCTCTTTTTTTACTATGTTATGTTAGTCACCATACAGTACATCATTAGTTTTTGATGTAGTGTTTCATGATTCATTGTTTGCATGTAATACCCAGTGCTTCATGCAATCCATGCCCTATATTCTTTCTAAAATTATATCTTAATTCAAATTAAATTTAGGAAAACTTAAAGGATGATTTAACAAAGAATAGTTTTCATCAATATATATGAGATATACCTGAATTTGTTTCTGTATTTCTTCTGGGACTTTAGTCTGGGTTAGCTTGCTTTTGTAGGCACTTTTATAACTCTTGAGCAACTGCCTGTGTTTTTTTATGTTACTCCATGACCACATCTGTGTATACCTTCTTATATGAACTTCAAGAACAGAATCAATTGCATATTTCCACCTGCAAATCAAATTTTGTTAATGCACATTTGAAAACAAAGGTTTAAGAAGCAGGAGGAAAATGGCTGTTATTTTTTAGATCTATGCTGTTACATTTTTTGTTCTTATTAACTGTTCTCCTGTAAGAGCCCAGTAATTAACATTTCAATTCCCCAGTACAATTCTCTGGCTTAAACAGATTGCAAAATGAGCTAATTACTCCAGTAAGAGGGTATTCAAAGCAAAATCATAAAGACACAAAATGACATGTTATGCAAAATTAATACTATCTCAGTATGGTTGTAACGTTGAGCCCATGTGGTGACTAAAGGGCACTAAGACCAAAAAGTGATTAAAGTCTTAATGCTAAGTTGAGAATTCCCGAACAGTCTAAAAGCAAGATCACAAGAGAATGTGTATAGGACAAAAGTAACAAAGACATAATATAAAAGATATCCCTCTCACGTCTATCAAGAAAAAAAAAAGTGGCTTCAATACATGGCTTTAAAGGTCTCTTAAATCTGAAAGTTCCTAACTATATGTTTCTCGTTTAAAAAAAAAAGATTCTAACTTACCATTGTCGACCATTGGTATGAAGTGGTAAATAAGGCTTATATTTCCTATAAGGGGCATTTCTAACCATATAATCCACTGACTCCAAAAGGTCAATCATGCTTAAGTACTATTAAAACAAAAATATAGTTATATTTATTACATTGCACACACAGATAAACACCAAATTTTAGTATATTTTCAGTATAGTAAAACTCTAACTTCCCTGAACAATGAATATCATCGTTGCCTGCCTGTTAATATCATATTTCATCAAATTTAAGATGACATTCATTATAAGTTGTAACATAATTTTTAAGTTCTACTACAAAAAGAAAAAAAGTGCTGCCAAATAAACAGCTATACCATCAATAGTAATATATATCCTATTTTCAAATACGTTACAGTGTGCAATAAATGCCTACTGAAACAACAAACATGCTATCTGCAACTAGGGACTAGAACACGGTTGTGCCTAAAACTACATATTCTCCATTAGACCATCATTTCAGCACGGGCTATCTATGAGCTGATTTGCAAAACGCTCCAGAAAATCATTTCATAACTAAAGCAAGATAAAGGTATCTAATTGCCCATCTTACCATCAATAGAACTCTGCATGTGCCTTGTAAACAGCTCAAATGGAGGGAAACACATACACACACACATACACACACACACAGGACTGTAGATAAGATAAAGAAAGGAGCAAATCTAGCTTCTTCCTTTTGGTTTTTCTTAATGCACTTCTACCTAATGGTTACAGTGTGGTTATTCACCACTTAAAATATGGGTAGTCTGAACTTAAATGTATTTTAAGTTTAAAATATACCCCAGGTTTCAAAGACTTAGGAAAAAGAAAAGGATATAAAATAGCTTAACAGTTTTTTACAATGATTACATACTGAAATGATTAATATTTGGGGAATGTTAGCTTACATAAAATGTTATTTTATTAATTAATTTCATCTTTTCTTTTTACTTTGCTAATGTGGCTACTAGAAAATTTAAAATTACAAAAACAACCCGCATTATAGTAATACCCCGTTATCCTCAGGGAATATGTTCTAAGACCCCCAGTGGATGCCTGAAACCATGGATAGTACTGAACCCTACATATGATATATTTTTCCTATACATATATATACTTATGACAAAGTTTAAATTATAAATTAAGCACAGTAAGAGATTAACAACAATAACTCGTAATAAAATAGAACTAACAATATACTGTAATAAAAGTTATGTGAATATGGTGTGCATTTCTCTCTCAAAATATCCTATTGTACTGCACTCATCCTTCTTCTTCTTGTGATAAAACGCCTACTGGTGAGATAAAATGAGGTGAATGATGTAGGCACAGTGACACAGTGTTGGGCCACTACTGACCTTCTGACCATACATCAGAAGGAAGATCATCTGCTTCCAGACCACAGTTGACCCTGTAACCAAAACCAAGGAAAAGGAAACCACAGAGAAGGGGAACCACTGTATATTTTTACTGGACTGCACTGAGCTAGAAGTTCGTTTAGCTAAATCCCTTGTCCTCCTTTTACTTTCAGTTCTCCATCTGTTATCTAAACTCCCGGGGCATATAATCAGAATGAGAAACAAATGGTGAAGGAAAAAAGCTGCCAACACAGTTGGTCTAAAAATTAAGAAGACAATATTTAATATAAAAGTGTTTATTAAAATCTGAGAAAGAAAAAAACACATTAAAATCTTCCATCAATTGCGAATTAAATGGAAATAATGTCATTTGCTATAATATGGTAAGATTCTCCATCAATAAGGAAAAGACCAGATAAAATGAAGGAAATGATTTCTTAAATTTAGTATTTATTTTCTTAAAAATATATATACACCTATACATATACATACATATATGTGTGTTTGTGTGTGTGTGTATATAAATGGAACAGAAATATAAGTATAAATTTTTTTTTAAATTTATTTATTTGTTAGAGAGAGAGAGAGAGAGCGAGCACAGGCAGACAGAGTGGTAGGCAGAGGCAGAGGGAGAAGCAGGCTCCCTGCTGAGCAAGGAGCCCGATGTGGGACTCGATCCCAGGACACTGGGATCATGACCTGAGCCGAAGGCAGCCACTTAACCAACTGAGCCACCCAGGCGTCCCCACTAGAGTACTGGAGAAGGAATAATCACAAAGGACAAAAGCAGTTGAGATCAAAGCTAATCAAAGCTAGAAATGACCACCTGAATCTTACCTGAGGTTTGGTCAATTCAATGGCAATGTTCTGTACTTCTATGTTCCAATCAAGTTTGGGTGTTTTGAGCTCTGTTTCCGCATAAGGATTCATGTAGAGCTTTGCAGAAGCCGATATTGGCTGGAAAACTTACATCACAAGGGAAGACATAGATATGTTTATATGCCCTTACATTTGAACAACTGTAAATAATTATGAGAACACTGTTACTCTGAAGGTATAGAAAAGTAATCAAAAATATCCAAAAAATGTAAAAAATCACTACCAAAAAATATTCAAGCATCTACTTATCTGTGTAATACGAACTGCAAGTTAAAGTGGAATCTTCAAGGATGAAACTGGAGTCCTACACCTCTAAGTAAAAATGTACAAAAGTAATAGACAATCTACTCTTACTTATTCAGTCTGTGTAAAATTAGGCTTCTCTTACTTACTACAAGACATTTAATGACTTTAGTATTCATTAAAAATACTAACACAAGGTAGGAAACAAAATTTGATTAATTTGTCTTATTTACTTATTGGCAGAACTTAGAAACAGAATCACAAATTAAATTTAGGAACAGAATCACAAATTAGATTCATATTACCAAGAAAAAAGTCCTGACCACTTCACAATTTTTCAAAATGACCATTACACATATAATCTTAGAATCATGCTAAAAAAAAAAAAAAAGTTAAGAACTAGCATGAAAAGCTGTATTAGGTAAGGTGACAGACAAGACAAAGTAATACAATAAATTTAACTGTGAATAGCATTAAAATTAGATAAACTGTGATATCTTACAGTATTTACAATTACATAAGATTGTATAAAATTTTAACTTATTTAGAGGTTTTTATAAGTGGAGGATACCACTTATAAATGAAGTTGTAGATTCTTCTGAGCTAGTTCTTTCACAAATGAAAATAAACACCTCTGTTTTCATCTGAAAACATCATCACTAAATAGAATTATGAACATAAAGAGAAAGTGCCAACTCTTACATACAGGCAGTCAGCTATAAAAGAATATGAAGAAAACAACAGTGAACCAGAGTAATATGGAATATGGAAGAAGATGGGCATGAAAGCTGAAGATAAACATAAAGGGTTATACTCAATTAAAAAAAAATAGCCTCTTTGGAATGAAACTAAAATGGAGAAAATAGATGGCACAAATAAGTAGTCTACTTTGTTAGCAATCTATTTAAAAATAAGTAAAGATGAGGATACCGAGAATTAGAAAAGCCACTTAGAAAAATCTCTCGAGTGGTTGGTTTGTCATAACACTCTGTGACATGGCAAGGTTGACCTGAATACCAAAATCTCAGAGATTTAGTTATTAAACAAAGGAAGTAAAACCTAATTCCTAAAACGAAGGTGATAACAAGAAGGAAACATGGAGGTCAAGGGTGTTTAGCTGTTGGGAGTAAACTAGGATCCTACTACCCTCTTCTTTTATTCTCCAGTGGCGTATGTGTCATAATGTATTCCTTAACAATTTGTTATAATCCAAATATACTTTATTATAAAACTAAAATATAAAATTCTTCCTCTTTGTCAAAGTAACTTTACCAGAAAAAGTATATTAAGACAGAGTATTTAATTCCATGCTTCCTATAACATGAAATAAACTTTAACCACTACTTACTATACTGATGATTTGCAGGTATATTGCTACTTCTAAGAATTCCACTTTTCAGCTGATCCTAAACAGAAAATTGAAGATGAGAATGAAAAAAAAAAGCATACATATTCAGCTACACATATGGTTTTTAAAGCTGTATCTTTATTCTCTTCTTTGTAATTAATAGTCCATAAGAAAAATACAAAGAGAATTATTTATGGATATATTTCTTTAGAATAAAATATAGAAGTAGATCATTTTTTAAAAGTCTAAAATATCTAAAAATGTTATAGCATTGTGTTCCCCTCTGACTTAAAAACAAAAACTAGGGCACCTGGGTGGCTCAGTTGGTTAAGTGGCCAACTCTTGATTTTGGCTCTGGTCAGGATCTTGGGGTCAGGTTCTGGGCTCAGCGGGGAGTTGGCTTTCAGGATTCTCTCTCCTTCAATCCCTCCCCCCATGTACTTGCACAGGCTCTCTTAGCCTCTCTCTCAAATAAATAAGTAAATCTTTAAAAATTAAAAAAAAAAAAAAACTAAACATCCATGAATTAGGATTTCAAACACTTTCTAGAAAAAGGCAAATTATTTGTTACACTATCTTTCTGAACAATGAGACAGAAACTTGAATTAACTCAAGTTCAGAAAATTCAACTCTTCCTTTTCCCTCTAAGTATATAAAAATGACGAAGATTAACTTAGTACACTGAAGTTTTGAATTAGCCTTTCACTGTTGAGGAAATCATCATCACAAATGCTTAAAACATTTTCTAAGATCAATTATACTTTAAAAGAAAATTTGCTAAGGATATATTCTTTCTATCTCAGAAGTACCACCTTTCTTTATAATACTCTATAAGTAATCATTCTTATATGAAACACAACGTAATGCCATCAAAATGAGAGTATAAAAGCAGTTTTAGTTTAATAATATAGGTTATTATCTCACTGCGTAGTGAATGATTTCACAAAGATCTTCAAAAACATAAGTGCTTTTTATTTATTTTTTTAAATAGTTCCCTCCAGAAGTTTAGATGCAGTTCTTTTTTTTTTTTTTTAAGATTTATTTATTTACTCATTTGAGAGAGTTACAGAGACAGAGAGAGCACAAGCAGGGGAGAGGCAAAGGGAAAGGGAGAAGCAGACTCCCCGCTGAGCTAAGAGCCCCATGTGGGGCTTGATTCCAGGACCTGGAGATCATGACCTGAACTGAAGGCAGACGCTCAATCATCTGAGCCACCCAGGCACCCCCATAAGTGCTTTTTAAAAAAGAGTGCATTCTGGGGCACCTGCGTGGCTCAGTTAATTAAGCATCTGCCTTTGGCTCATCCCTCTACTGCTGACACTCCTCCCTGTTCATGTTCCTGCTCTCACACTCCCTCTCTTAAATGAATAAATTTTAAAAAGTCTTTTTAAAAAAATTTTTTTTTAGATAGAAAGGAGTGGATTCCAAGAGCTGTTTCACAACTCTCATTTGGTTAAATACAACTTAAACAAAAGATATGCCCTGTGTTCATTAAAGACCTCTTAAGTTAAAAAAAATTTAGGGAGTAGAGTTAGCTCTTCCAGGTATAAATTAAAATTACCAAGATCTGTTCCTTTGATCCCTGGTAAGACATGTTGCAGTTTACATTCCAGTAGGCGCTAAGACTATCAAGTCGTATAAGCTATAAAAGAAAAATAAAAGAAGTCAAGCAACTAACACATGAAAATTATGAATCAGTATTAAAAGATTATTCTCACGTTCACCCTAGAATTATCCAATTGCCATTTTGAACTTTTTTTTTAATTTTTATTTTTTTATAAACATATAATATATTATTAGCCCCAGGGGTACAGGTCTGTGAGTCGCCAGGTTTACATACTTCACAGCACTCACCATAGCACATACACTCCCTCCATTTTGAACTTTTAAAGGAAAAAAAATAAAGCAAAAATGGGGAAAACACAAGCATGTTATTCATGGACTTTATTATTAATCTTAGCATTTGGTAAATTGTGCTTCCAGCAACACTCTTTCTAAGGAAATGAATTCATTAAATTATCCAGCAACACTATTTCTAAGGAGATTAATTCATTAAATTATCAAATATTTACTCTTTAACAGACTTGTTACATATAACATGTAACAACTAACAGAATTTACTCTTTAACAGACTTGTACATGTTTTGCTGAATAAGAAAGACATGATTCCTCCAGTGGATATGAATGACTGTTTAGAAAGAGGGCGAGGGGAGGGGATTCTAGAACAGCAAGGTGGGGAAAGCAACATACTAGACATCCCTCTTGAAAAATTCACAATGTTTATTAGCATATTTAAAGTATTGTGAAGTCCTGTGATTACAGTTTAACTATGTACAGCTTAGTACTTTAGTCAGTAATCTTGACCAGGGAATATTTTTTTCTACAAATCTAATATCTCAATTACCTAATGCTCCATAAAATACAATTTGGGAAATATTAATTTTATCTGATTTTTATTGCTAGGTGAAGAACCTAAACATCAGAAAAGGTAAGTGATTACAGAAGGTCACATAGTAAGTAGCAGAGCCCAAACCAGACTTTACAATTTTAACTCATACTCCAAAAGCACATTGGGCTCCTTTTGGTTTTAAAAAACTACATTAAGTGATTGTACCTAGAAAAATAACAAGAAATCTTAATCCAGTCTAATACCTTGTATATAATTTTTTCTGCTTCATTTAATATGCATGGAGTCCAGTGTTCATTTGCAGTCTAAAAGAAAAAAGTAACTGTGAAACAAAGTATATATATCATAAAATAGTACTCTAATATTTATAAACTATAACAAAATAACTTAGATAAAAGAAATGACACCTAGTTAACCATGAGCTAAACTGTGAGCTGTTTCCTTCCCTGTCTATATGCCAAAATCAAAGGAACAGTGAAAATAGAATTGAGGAGGTTCTAATTTCTTTTTTTTTTATTGTGTTATGTTAGTCCACCATACAGTACATCATTAGTTTTTGATGTAGTGTTCCAAGATTCATTGCCTACGTATAACACCCAGTGCTCCATGCAAAACAGGCTCTCCTTAATACCGACCACCAGGCTCACTCATCCCCCAAACCTCCCCCCTCTAAAACCCTCAGTCTATTTCTCGGAGTCCACAGTTTCTCATAGTTCATCTCCCCCTCCAATTCCCCCCTTCACTTTTCCTTTCCTTCTCCTAAAGTCCTCCATGTTATTCCTTATGTTCCACAAGTGAAACCATATGATAATTGACTTTCTCTGCTTGACTTATTTCACTCAGCATAATCTCCTCCAGTTCTATCCATGTTGATGCAAAAGTTGGGTATTCATCCTTTCTGAAGGCTAAGTAATATTCCATTGTATATATGGACCATAAGATACCTTAGAATAAACCTCACCAAAGAGGTAAAGGATCTATACTCAAGGAACTACACTACAGAACACTTATGAAAGAAACTGAAGAAGATACAAAAGATGGAAAAACATTCCATGCTTATAGATCAGAAAAATAAACATTGTTAAAATGTCTATGCTGCCCAGAGCAATCTATACTTACAATGCCATTCCAATCAAAATACCATCCACATTTTTCAAAGTGCTGGAACAAACAATCCTCAAATTTGTATGGAACCAGAGAAGACCTCAAATTGCCAAGGAAATGTTGAAAAAGAAAAACAAAGCTGGGGGAGCATCACGTTGCCTGATTTCAAGCTTTATCACAAAGCTGTGATCACCAAGACAGCATGGTACTGGCACAAAAACAGACATACAGACCAATGGAACAGAGTAGAGAGCCCAGATACGGACCCTCAACTCTATGGTCAAATAATCTTCAACAAAGCAGGAAAAAATATCCAGTGGAAAAAAGACAGTCTCTTCAATAAATGGTGCTGGGAAAATTGGACAGCTATGTACAGAAGAATGAAATTTGACCATTCTCTTACACCATACACAAAGATAAACTCAAAATGGATGAAAAACCTCATTGTGAGATAGGAATCCATCAAAATCCTAGAGGAGAACATAGACAGTAATCTCTTCAACATCGGCAACTTCTTTCAAGACATGTCTCCAAAGGAAAGGGGAAAAAAAGCGAAAATGAACTTTTAGGTCTTCATCAAGATAAAAAGCTTCTGCACAGCAAAGGAAATAGTCAACAAAAAGAGGCAACCCATGGAATGGGAGAAGATATTCATTCGCAAAAGACAGTACAGACAAAGGGCTGATATCCAAGCTCTATAAGGAATTTCTCAAAGTCAACACCAAAAAACAGATAAGTCAAAAAAAAAAATGGGCAGAAGACATGAACAGACACTTCACCAGAAGACATACAAATGGCTAACAGACACATGAAAAAATGTTCATCATCATTAGCCATCAGGGAAATTCAAATCAAAACCACACTGAAATACCACGCTACACCAGTTAGAAAGGCAAAAATTAATAAGGCAAGAAACAACAGAGAGGATGTGGAGAAAGGGGAACCCTCTTACACTGTTGGTGGGAATGCAAGTTGGTGAAGCCACTTTAGAAAACAGTGTGGAGATTCCTCAAAAAATTAAAAATAGAGCTACCCTACAGCCTGGCAAATGCCTTACTGGGTATTTACCCCAAAGATACAGATGTAGTGAAAAGAAGGGCCATATGTACCCTAGTGTTCATAGCAGCAATGTCCACAATAGCCAAACTGTGGAAGGAGCCAAAATGCCCTTCAACAGAAGAATGGATAAAGAGGAGGTTCAAATTTAAATGAGTTCATTCATTCAGAAAATAACTGCTGAGCTACTCTGTATCTGTGTGGAAGGAATTGGGTATGAATAAAAAGAGAGAGGGAGGGCAAGCCTATAAAATGGTGAAGCTCCACATTCTTTTAAATATCAAATAAATTATTATTGCAAAGAAAGCCACAAGAATATGGAAATAACAGCATGACCATGTTTCTAGAAAGTCAGCATGATCAACAATGTCAAATGAGATAAACTAAAATTAGTTTTTTGAGCAGCCAGGGTATTACTAATGAACTTGTAAAGAAAAATTTCAGAGGAGTAGCAGAGTCAATGGGTAAGGAACCAGCAGGGGTGGGGAAACAAAGATAGTAAAAGTAGAGAATTCTCTCAAAAAGTTGAGTTGGAAAGAAGAGAAAGAGAAGGTAGCAGTTAGATGGGGCCTAGGTGGAGTGGGAGAAGATTCATGAAGGCCTTTTTAGTTTGGTTGTAAAAGGCAGGCCTGAATGTGTTTAAATTTAGCTTACAGGAAGGAGTGGTAGGAGGGAAGGGAGTTGAAGATTTAGAAAAGAGAAGGAAATTGATGGAAAGAAAGAAGGGAGGAAAAGAGGCAGAGAGAAAGGGAGGAAAAAAGACTCCCAGGACATGGGGAGGATGGGATCCAGATCAGAGGTGGGAAGATTACCCTACATATGAGTTAGACTGTAATCGGAAAGATGGAAAAAGGAATGATAATGATATGGATACGGAAAGAGTTAAGTTTGGGGTTACTGTTGTTATTATAGTCAATGTAGTAGTTGAAGCAAGAAATAACTGAGTCACACATGTACCAAATACTTTACACAAACTATCTCATTTAATCATCGCAAAAATTCCAAAATAAAGGTACTATTTTATCAGTGAATGAATGAAGGTTAGACAGAAGATCACCATGGTAACCAGTACAATAATATGTGACAGGTACTATAATAAAATATAATGGGGAGCATAAAAGAAAAAATGATAAATTCTAAGAGGAAAGTAAAAAAGGAATAAGAAAGACAAGGTAATATCTAACATAAGAATTAAAACCTGAACAGAATCACCAGAGAGACAAAGGGAAGAAAGTAATACAGGCAAAGAAAACAGTATGAAGAGTCTGAGAAAAGATACAGAAAATCAAACAACAATACACACTAAGGAAATTACATATCATTCTTACACACTAGGATGCCTCTCTCAGTCAATGAGAGGTACATAACTATTTTTTAATTTTTAATTTTGTTGGCAAGAAGCTTAACATAAAATATTGCGCTCATTTATGACTAATACTGTTAGTCTGGTTTTTCTGGAGCAATTATCTCTAGTCCCTATTATTGTATATTTCTTTTTTTTTAATCAAAAACCACTTAAAAATCATTTTGGAAAAAAGCAGAGGATAAACAGCATAGTAAACACTAGCTTTGGGGCACCTGGGTGGCTCAATGGGTTAAGCCTCTGCCTTCCACTCAGGTCATGGTCTCAGGGTCCTGGGATCGAGCCCCGCATCTGGCTCTCTGCTTAGCAGGGAGCCTGCTTCCCCCTCTCTCTCTGCCTGAGGCTCTGCCTACTTGTGATCTATCTCTCTCTGTGTCAAATAAATAAACAAATAAATCTTAAAAAAATAAATAAACCCTAGCTTCCTTGACTCCCTTAACTTTGTTTCTCCAGGGTTTGTTTGTTTGTTTTTTCCAGTGTTTCTGCTTTGGTCTTCAATTTGATGGACATCTCTACTTATCTGTTTGGAAATATCATTCTGAAGGCCTTTATGTAATCATGTCCTTTTTCTGTTTCTCTAGTATTCCACTTCTCTATCATTTCTCTTCCTCTTCTTTCCCTACACTAAGGCGCTCTCCATATAACTATCATTAAGACAAACATGTACCCAGCAAGATTTACTGTTCACTGTCCTTAACTTTAAGACATTTTTTCCTACCACTTAGTTATCCACAGAAAATAGAGGGGAAAATGTCCAACCTGAATGAATGTACATACTATCTACCCTTAATGATCTTTAGGAGAAAAACCAAACTGTATAATAAAATGAAATATAAATTTTTAAATTTTAAAATGTAAAATAAAATATATAACCAAAATAAATGACCTTATATACATCTCAATATAATACTCAAACACACACTCACACTCACACACACACACACACACACATACGCACACACACAGGTACAAATACACATTTACAAGCTATTTGGAAATTCTACCTGCCTATACCAAGAATGAGAACATGATCTATAAAAATTTACCTTTCCCTATTTTCCCACTTGTTTAAGATATAGCTTTTAATTCTTTAAAAATGTTTGATATTGGTATTTTGATATTTCTTTAAGTTCAAAGACAAATCAAAATAATTAGAGAATATAATAACAGCATCACTATAAATTCTGAACTTCTAGAAAAACTGTGAAAAAATTATATATAAAAATAAAATAGCTATTTGTATCCATAGTTGATTTGAGGCAATTCACCCTGTGACTCGGGAATATTTAACAAGTTTCACAAAAATCGTTAATAAGGCCAACATTACCAACAGACTAAGTTCTCCCAGTGTGATACCAAATGACAGAGGCTGCTGTGGATCAGTGACCTAGCAAAAAAGAAAAGGTGTCATTAAAATCCACTGATGGGGAGAGTGAATCCATGATCCACTCTGTACAATGGGCAACATAGGGCAATTAGTTTACAAGTAAGTCACACAACCCAAATGGATTTGTGGGGGGAAAAAGAAGAGGAGAAAAGAGAAAAACAAGGCTAAGATTATCCATATTTTGCAGGCAGGACATTGACATGGCACTTTCCCAGTGGAACTCTTATTATGAAGTAAACTCTTTGCTCACTAACTAGGTTCTTGTCTAAATAGTGAAAAAGAAACAGTTTTCTTTATGTCTATCATTAAAGATGTTCTTCAAAGACAAATAAAACAAGATGTCACAGAGAATAACACGGCAACTAAATTACTTTTCAAACATTTACGATTTTCACACTTAGAAATGTGAACTGTCTCTTTAAGTCTTTAGTACCCTTAACTTTTCAAAATGCTTTGTTAGGAAATGCCCAAGATTCTTAACATTTAATTTCCTCAGTCTCTTAACCTATGAAACTTTTGTTCTACTCCTAATCTCCAATTCATAAGTTATACTGACACACCATGGTTATACTGTACCACACTGTGTATAATGTCATTGTTTTACACATCGTAAGGGTGTTCAAGTCTTATAGAGTTTTGGGGGGCCATTACAGAAACCAGGGAAACTCAAGAGAAAGGGAAAAAAACATAATGTTCTAAAGCATCCAGGGTATAGTCACATAGACTCCAGAGCACAGATCCTTCGCAAGGTAGCAAAAATGCATGCTCTGGAACAACTGAGAAGCACAAAGGACATTGTGAGCTCAGTTTTTAATATCCTCCTTTATTCCCAAACTCATCTTTTTATACCTACAGACAACTAGATCAAAATAATGTGCACCAGTTTCAGAAGGATATTTATGAACACACAACCTCACTTGCTAAGGCACTACCCACAAACTACTACTATCATCCAGTGAGTGTCTTTATGATGAATTATTAGTTTCCCCACTTCCTAAACTCTAGTTTTCATTACTCTACATACAATAATTAAGGTGACCACATTGAAAAAAGAGTGATACAAGAAAGATCCCTCTGCACTTTTTAATTCTTTTTTTAGATTATTTTAATATACTTTGTCAATGATACCAACTTAAACATAATTGATGTACTTGGCCATTCCTATGCCTCTCTGTATTTTTTTTATTAAAGAGAGAGACATGACGTACCTTTCTAATTGTACTTGCTCAGTAAAAAAACTTAGTTTGAGTTCAAACTGAGGTTCTCATTCATCAATAAGCCATAAGTTTTAAGAATAATTCTTTTATTTCCATGATGTGTTGAGCTGATTTATTTTGCTAAGTTTGTTTAAACAAGGGCATTGATGAGTTGGGTTTTTTGACATTTATTTGTTGACAAAATTCAGTTTAATGACCACATAAAATCAAAGTAAATATAAGATAAAGTAAAGATATAAGGTAAAGATATATAAAAGATATATATATATATAAAAAGATATATATATATAAAAAAGATATATATATATCTTTATATATATAAAGATATAAGGTAAAGTCAATATAAGATAGAGATAGTTTATCTTGCAAAACTACAAATGTGTCTTATTGAAATTTAAGTTCTATAATGAATTTATCAGGAAAAGAAAATAAATTCTATATATGTCAGCACAGCTTTAATTAAATCCAAATTTTAGAAGAGATGAAATAATATTTCCATATTCTTAGGTAAATAAAAAAATTCAAGCTTATTTTACATACTTTTCAAACTTGAAAATGAAGCAACATATATTTAGATTAACTAAAATTAATCAGCAATTTTTTAATCAACTGACATTAAACTTTGGTTATAAGTAAAGTGTGGTTTCTAAATACAGTTTTGCACATGTATGTAAGTTGTGCAGGTTCAATTCAATTTGAAGGAATGTAAAGAGAATGGGACCAGCAGTCTACTGACTGGGGGTTTAGCCTCCTCTCTACCAACTACCATTATGATTGATGGTTTCCATCACCACTTGGAACTAATTTTTTTGTCAATATAGTTCCTTAAAGTTGTAACAGCGTATGTCTTACAGCATTAAAATTCAAAATAAAAAATAGAGGACAACTGGAAAATCTGTCATATTACCTTTAGAAAGGAGCATATGGTGGTTTTATATTTATACATACAAATGCCTAGCAAAAAAGGTGTAACACAGGAAAGAAGATACGGCAGTGTATTCATCAGAAAAAACAAACAAACAAACAAACAAACAAAAAGAACAACCTTGGATTTAAAATCCAGTACAGGCAACCCATATCTAGATAAATCAATAACTATCATAAAATACACATTTAATTACTAACTTTAAATAAATTGAAATTACTTACATCATCTTCATATTTAATGTGAATGTCTGTGATTTTTACTTGTACATTTTTAATTACTTGGGTTGCCAACTTTTCCAAAAATGTATCCTTTTTGGCTTCTTTTGGTTTATCTATAAAAAATGGAAAAATACAAGGTCAAAAGTTGAAATTCTCGCATACTTCATAATCAAATGACCAAAGGATAGCTAAGGCACTACTCAATAGAAAGGACAGCCTATTCTGGTGTCCTTGTTTTATTTTAGATTTTAATATGCAATTTCCAACTTAAAAGTTATTTTTGAAGTTACATTGTATCTAACATTCATTTTACCTTCGAAGACAGAAATCAAGTGGCGATGTGTATAAATAACACATGGCATAAAAACTACTTTTACCTACCTTTCGAGCGATCAAGACCTTTAAAACGTTTCTTAAAATGTTTTTTGTGCTTTTTACGTTTACGTCCTTCTCAGTGGAAGCATTTTAGTGAGAAAAGGATAAAATTCAAGTTAGCAGACTAGAGGACAGAAAAGAAAACAAGAGAATTCTTCCTGACAGCAAATTTTGGTACAATTCACTTTACTTTATTCTAAACGGACCTGCTATTTCAATACAAACAGAAATTCACAAACCTTCTTTAGACTAACCTCCTTTAATTCAGCAAATAACTTGGCAAATACAGTTATACAAAAATTAGGCAAAATATCCATATATAAAGCCCTTTTTAATATTTATGACTTTTCACAATACAAAGTTTAATTTTAATTTCAATGTTATCAAAATATTGGAAATGTAATAATGACAGAATAAAACTTTCAGGGGAGGTTTTCTTAAGTATATGGTAGCGACACAGGAACACAAATGAAATGAATGGGTAGGTTGCTGACAGATGATTCCTCTGGATGATACACCTCACAAGCAAAATCCTTTAATGAGTTAAGGATACAAAGAACACCAAAGAGGCAAAAAATGTACACTGAACTGTATTTTAAAATTGACTTAATAATTAATTTCTTTAAAACCTCATCCTCTTTTACTTGGCACTGCCTCACATTCATGGCATTAACCAGTACCCACTTATTCAAGCTACAAACCTTTACATTTCACTTCCTACTAGACATCATCTCTAGTCTGCACTCAAGGTGGTCTCTGTATGGTCTGCCCTGTCTCCAGTCTCCATTCTACCTCCTACTAAACATTCTTCTATGGCGCCCCCAGACTGATACCGTCTAAAATACCATTCACTGGGGCACCTGGGTGGCTCAGTGGGTTAAAGTCTCTGCTTTCAGCTCAGGTCATGATCCCAGGGTCCTGGGATGGAGCCCCGCATCAGACTCTCTGCTCATCAGGGAGCCTGCTTCCTCCTCTCTCTCTGCCTGTCTCTCAGCCTACTTGTGAGCTCTGTCAAATAAATAAAATCTTTAAAAATAAAAAATAAAATAAAATAGCACTCACAGCCTGTTAATCCCCTGCTCAAAACTCTTTTAAAGGCTCTCTGCAGCCTGGCAGATAAAATGAAAAAGTGTTTGCATGACACAAAGGTCCTTTCATGACCTAACCCCTACCTCCCTGTGTCATTCTGTATCTTCTACTCATCCTTGCACCGGACACTTCAGAAACACTATCCGTAATTTCCAAAACAAGCCTAACTTTCTAATGGCTAATGCACCTCTCTATATACATAGATCATTCTCTGAACTTCAGCTGCTTTCCTTGAAGTTCTTCACCAGGCAAACTCCTAGGAGGCCCCCCCAAATCTCAGGTCCACTAGGGCCTGTCTGAAGCTTTCTTCAACTATTTCAAGCAGGGGCCATCTACCTCTGCACTTTATATAGACTTCCATTAAGCAGTGATTATACCAAAACAGAAATGTATGTACAACTGTCTTGTCACCAGGCAGGAGGCTTCATTAGGACAAGAATGATCCAGTACATGGGCACAAAGTACATGACATGCATCTGTTCAAATGAATCAAAGAATCCACATCTGAACATTATAATAAAATATATAAGTTCAGTTCATGTTATATACATAGTTTTTGATAGAATATAAATGAAATTTGGCTTGAAATTCTAAATTGTTCTCCCTTGATATTTTAAAGCAAATTGTCCTGCCACTATAAAACTAAGAACCAAATCCCTGATTTCAAGAATAAAACCCTGAGTTTCAAGTAGAAAATATTTAATAAATACATAAAGAATCTGGATTTTGCTACTACCAGTATCTCTTGCCATAATGATGGTCCCTAAGTCTTTTTCATGCATAAATTAAACATTTAGAGAAAGACTTAAGTTTTCAAAGAAATATCACTTGAAAAGAAACAAGAAAGCCAGAGTAGCCCTAAAAACCATCCCACTTGGCTAGAACAGCTTTCAGAAACAGGTCCAGCTGCCTGGGTTTAGATTCTACCATAACTCACTCTTCTTACCTGACCTTATATTATGTTCCTGGCTTCACAACTGTTTCAGCCCCTAGTTCCATCTTTGATATCACTGTTATATGTACCATGTTTAAAACTCTCCAAGTAGTTTCAAAATCTACTCTGACTGACACAAGGTTCTTTAGAGAAAGTTTTATTTAATCTGATGAATACTAAATTTATGATTTTTGTATCACTCTCTAAATTAGTCCTCAAATATTTTGGTCTCATGACACACTTAACTTGAGAACCCTAAAAAGTTTTTTATTAGTGTGGGTTACAATTATTGATATTTACCATACTGGAAATCAAGATGGAGAAATTTTAAAAAATATTTATTAATTCATAATTTTAAGACATTATATAAAAATAAAATTAAAAAGTGATAGCACTAATAACACATATTTATGAATATAACCACATTTCCAAGCAAAAAGTTGTGGTAGAAAGATTAGCATTGTTTAACATTCTTACAAATCTCTTTAATGTCTGGCTTGGCAGAAGACAGCTAGATTCACCTATCTCCTTCTGCCTTTGGGCTGTTGAAATGTTGTTTACATTCAAGCACATGAAAAAAATCTGACCTAATCACAGATATGTAATAAAACAGGAGGAACATCCTCATGATCTTTTCATGTAATTATGGATACTACGCCCAAACTCAACACATGGTAATTTCTTAAAGGTTAGTTGCATTTTGGAATCTGAAACTCTATCAATAATTTTTTCACATGAATTAAAATCAACTCATCTGCCCTTACACTTTAAATGGACCTTTGACACATATCTGATTTTTATTATACATTGATAATATGAAAATATTGCTTCATTGAATTATGCAGATCACCTCAATGTTGACTGATCTCATTATTTAATATAAAAAATCACATTTGTTAGTAACACCACCAATATCATCAGAAAAGTCTTTAAGTACTGGGAAGCTGCCAAGCTCCGGGTGGCAAATAAAGTTTTCCAAAATTCCAATTTTTGCTCAAAGCTAAAAAAATCTTATCATTGGCAACAAACAACATCAGCTGTTTTTTCTTGAAGTTGTTTTGTTGAAGTATCTACTAAACACCCAAATCTGAATAATAGTCTGTCAATCACTCTTCCATGTAAAGTGGTTTTCCAGGAAAAAAGCAACTTGTTCAGCTGACAATTCAAACAATGCACAGGTATTTTTCCTTGAGACAATTATCCTTATTAAGTGCTTAATACTTATTTCCTTCGTCACATAAAATATTAAAGACATATACTTAAGAGCTTAAGTTTATTAAAATTAAATTTTTCCTAGTCCACCAAGAACATTTTTTTTAAGATTTTATTTATTTATTTGACAGACAGATCACAAGCAGGCAGAGAGGCAGGCAGAGAGAGAGAGAGGGGGAAGCAGGCTCCCCGCTGAGCAAAGAGCTCGACGCGGGGCTCGATCCCAGGACCCTGGGATCATGACCTGAGCCAAAGCCAGAGGCCTAACGCACTGAGCCACCCAGGTGCCCCAACCAAGAATATTCTTAAGTAAAACTGGTGCTCTTTTTCTTTTGTTTCATCTTATTTTTTACTGTGAGTACACAGTAGTGAACAATGCAATGGCTGGCTGCTAGGGAAGTTTGGTGCCACTGTCCTGATTCATGCTAAGGCAGCCACAATTTTAGCTAACATTGCTTCTGCACCATCAGCACCAGTGGTGGCACAGTGAAAAATCACATATTATTTTAGTATTATGAAAATAGTTTTGACTTTTTGAGAAACATGCTCTGGAATAATTTTTTTAAATGACATAAAATAAGGAACATACGCTTAGAAAGTAAAAAGATGAAATGATCATGAGTCTACACTAAGTCCTAGCCAAATGAATCAAAATATCATCAACAAAATTAACTATTCTCATTTCAGAATCGCCAGTATTCTAGGCCTAGTTTTTTATCCAGGTTAATGCAGTGTTTTTAAAAAAGAAACTGTGAATCAATTGGGTTTTCCTTTATAGTGACCACTGTCTGTTTTGGGGATTTGGGGGGGATGCGGGAGGAGTTGTTTGTTTTTATCATCAATGTTACCCAGTGATTCTTGTTATGACTTGAATGGGCCACTGGAATTCATTTGTACCTTGGAGAATCAGAAAATACTGCCCTGGCACACTGCAGGAAGTCGGTCTAATTATAACAAAATTGAACAGTGAGCCATGACTATTTCCAGACTATCTTTTATATTAAATAAAGTAATTGTGAGACAAATTAACATGGTAAGTTACACTTGCTAAAGGGGTAGATTTTATTAAAAGAGAAATGTCTTTCAGGGTAGTTTCACTCAATGCTATGAAATTTTCCATGCAAATTCTTCTCCCATTGGTCAAAAGGACCAAAATATTAAAGAAGCTTCCAGCTGAAGAAGTAATTCCAACATAATGTTATTGTTTACATTTCTAGCACAGACCCCACTTGCCACTTAATCAAAACAAATTTTAAGTATGACTAAGTTAATATAAAGTTCTATAAAGTTATAGAAAATATATCAAATTATTTTATATATCAGAATTATTTTTAATGTACTTGTATGTATTAAATTCCCTACCATATAAAAAATCCTATTATAAGTCTTAAAGCAGTCAGCCCTCAAATCTGCCTTTTGAGAAGCCTCAAATTTCACTATGCTACTGTATAAGACAATAGTCAACATGTGCCTCTGGAGTTCCTATAGAGATAAGCAAATCAGGAAGGATTGAAGAACCCCAGAGGAGCACTTCTTATCAAGGCTCTAAATAAAGTCTCACTCACTAAAAATTGTTCCATTTTATTGCTTTTTACAAGTGTGAAAACCACTGCTACAGAGAGGAATTAAATATAATTGAGAAACTACCACACTCTAGAACCTAAAGTCAGAAAGGCAGCCTGGATTTGAAAGTTATCTATAGATCAAACTGTAAGCTCCACAAGGGCAGTAGATCATACTTGCTTCACCCCATGAACATTCAGCTTCCAGCACAGGGCTTTCTACAAGACGACACTAAATATTTAGTGAATGAACAAACAGCTACAGAACACTGGGAAACAGAAATGATGGTAAAGGAGAAAAACATGAATTACATTTCCATATTTTCTTTTAAAAAATGGTATATTATCAAATGGGCTCCATTAAAAGCTCAAGAATGGATAAGAATATAATTTTTTATATAGCTAGATATAATGAACCATGCATACCCACCAGGCTTGATGTCCTTGTAAACAAAGCTTTCCAAGCCATATATGAACTCCCCTGAATGTGCGCCTGCATCCGCATGGCAGCAATAACCAGAATGCAAAGCATTTAAGAGACACCTTAATTTCACATGTAAAACATGTCTAAACTTAATTCAAAGAATTAGAAATGTAACAGACAGGAAAAATGTGGTGACAACAAAACCATCTATTTCTAAGGAAATATTCACAGTGAAACCATTTCCATTAGTTCAACATACAAACTTTATTATCATATTACAACAAAATTTCCTAATAATTGAAATTATAACAATTAACAATTTCAAATTAAGCAAGGCAGACAAATATCAATTATGGCCAATGTCTCAATGAATTAGTTGAAATTTTCAAACAGTGCTAAAGTCTGCTATTTTGGTTCCCTTTTCGCTCATTGTTTTGCCCATTTGCAGAACGAAATATTGCTGTGATACACAATACAGTTACACTAACTTCAGAGTTAGTTTTAGTCTGATTTGTTCCCTTTAGATACACTGTTTGAATCCTTTCTATCCATTCTTATTAGTGATGGCTACATAGCACTGTCCTCCTTTTCCCTCCTCACATATAGTCCAAACACGAAGGTAAGTTTAACCTTCCTAAAACACAGCTTTGATGACATCATCCCCTAGGTTTTTAAAGAAAGAAAAAGAAAAACTTACTACTGACTCTCTCACTGGTTACAGATGGAAAGTCCACCATGATACAACTAAAAATATAGGATCTACATAGAGCCAGAGTAGGTTCGAATTATAGCCCTAACATTTTCTAGCTGTGTGACTTAGGACAAATTATGTAACTTGCAACCTTCTCAACTGTAAAATGGGAACAGTAATAGCCTTATAGAATTATGACTGTTAAATGAGTTAATACATCTAAAGCATTTTGAAGAGTGGCAATTAGTAAATGCTCAATAAGTGTTAGCTGCTATCATTGTTATAACCATCACCATTGTCACCATCATGGCATTCAAATCTCTTAAAATTGACCTAAAGTGAGCTTTCGAACTTACAACTAATTACATTCCATCTAACTCCCGAATTCTGAGCTGTTCGCCATACGTGTTCTATTCTCCCCTCTCTTTACTGTCTCCTCTACCTAGAAAACCCTTTCTCCTTTTCTGCAAACTCACCTTTTAAATACAGCTGAAATATTTATCTTCACAGTGTCTGCCCTGATCTCTTTGGCTTAATGTAATATGTTCATTCTGAACTCCCTTACCACTCTTATCTGTACCTCTTTGATGAGACTCAACATATTTTCCTGTTTATGACTGATTATGCACATTTCTTATTTTTGCAAGTAAAATGTAAGGTTTTTGACAGCAGGATTCATAGATTTTCTGACTGTTCTGTTTCCAACAATGTGTTGAGCAGATTGGCATCAAAGTTCTCAAAAGTACCTGGTAACTAAACAATATTGCCTTCAAAATTCTAATTTTAAACCTAGCATTCTATCCCCAGCCAACTAAAACAAGTGCTTAAGTAAAAAAAAAAAAAAAAGACTTTCAAACTTGAAAGGATTTTAACAATTATATCCAACGTATCCTTTCTTAAAAGCTACTAGATACACTTAAGCAAAGTAAAGTAACAAACTAATGAACAAAACTCAAAGGACCCAGAAAACAGTGAATTAAACACAGAAAACAGATGAAGACCAATTCTAGGACGACAACTGTGCGTGCAGCAGGACTGAAAAAACAACCATTTCAAAGCGAGATCTCTAAGAGAAAACTGGGTCCAAGAAGGAGACCAATAGGTGGATGGGGCAATTGGACAGTAACACTGATAGTCATGTAACAGATTTCACGTAGCAAGTGAAAAGAATTAAAGGTAAATTTACACAGAAAACAAAGCAAATGAAAAAGTATTTACAAATTCAAGAAAAACAAAAGGTTGCATAAGAAAGGAAATATAATCATAGTACATTTGACCTACACAGTGAATTACAGTCATAGTAATATAAATTTTGACTAGTAAATAGCCAAAAATTATGATATGACCATATTATGAGGAGAGGGAGGGGAATTTAAATTGAAAGGAGATGGTAAGAGAAGTAAACTTCTTGACTACCATAAGAGAAAAGCTGAGATAATACCTTACATTAATAGATTAGATAATGAGAGAACATTAGTATATCTAAAATCATGGTTCCCTTTAAGGAATGCGTCTAAAGGGTAAAGAAGAGTGGAATAGAGACTGACATTTTTCATCAGAAGTCTTTTTGGCAAAACTATTTGATTTTAAAGTGTGTATATATATCACTTAGATAAAATTAACAATTGTAAATACAGAATATACAGGATTTGGGAACCTTTGGCCTCACTAGGAATTTCATCTTTCCCTTTACTTTATAATAGCCTTTCCAGGAAAATAAACTCACTACAGTAAGATAAAAGGAGAAAAACATCAAGAAGTTTATTTTTACAGTTGGGCCAAATGTTTAGAAATGAACTCATTTATATTTCAGTTTTATTTTTTCCCACGATTGTGGGCAGCACTGTATTTTACCAAATGAAACATATCAAGTAAAAATGCTTTTTAAAGCAGATTAGCATGAGGACTTTGTTTCCAATTTTATTATCTGCTGCTTGGGGTTGAATCATTTTCCCTACCTCTTTGAGTCTCTATACATGTGCGATGGTACCTTTGTGCTTTTAAAACCAAGAAATAAGTAGAAAAATAATAAGCCTCAAAATAAAGTATGGTATTAAGTAATAATTATTAATAATTGTGAAATGCAAAGCATCTAAAGACCAGGGTGTCTTTTATTATTCGCATGAATAATAATACATGAAAATGTGACCGATATTTATAGAAACTAGAAAAATAATTATACTCAGTCAAGATAATTAAATGTATTGCAATTTAAAAACCCAATATCAACATATATCCCAGTTATCCCATATTCCCCAATTCATCTCTTTAATTTTTTTAAGATACTGTTTTTAAGTAATCTCTACCCCCAACTTGGGGCTTGAATCCATAACCCCAAGATCAAGAGTCACATGTCTACCAACTGAGCCAGCCAGGCACCCAGAATTCTCTCTAATACTCAAAACATTTTCCTGTAAAAATCTAAGAGAGTAATGTTAAAACTGAGTATACTTTCTGAATTTAAGTTCTATCCCACCAAAACCTAAATTTTATCATCCAAGAAGCTATTATTATATACTTTGTAAGCCTAATAGACCTATTTACACATGGTGCCACAGATGTTCAGACCCTATATATCAAGTCATCCTTAATAGCTTCTCTGCCACGGCTAAACATATGAATTTCCTAAGCATTAAAGACTGAGGAGTCAAAATTTCATAGGTACTCAATACAGAACATACAGCACATTATCATTTGCCAATTAAGCTGTCCACTACTAGAACGGGAGAGACTATACATGCTTTTTCTTGCAGTTCACTGCAAACACAAAAATATTTTTTAAACAATCACAGTTATTTCCATCCAAAAATAAAAAAGAAAGAGGAATTGGAGGTTTGTTTCTGAAAAAGGAAAATATAACTTAATTTTGTATATACATAATTATATGTGTATAATAATGCTATATTATATATATAATGATACATTTTATTATATATACCAATTTATCTAAATATATGTCAATATGCCTACTAATGAACATGTATCATTAAATATAGTGTGTTCAAAAATAAACTTAATCTGACCTACATCAAGAAAGAAGTGAAATTCTAGTGCTCTCCAAATCTTTCTCTTCATTTTACGTTACTATTTCCAGATATACTAATTAACCAAGAGTGAATAAGAGTAAATAATCACACTGAATTGTCATAAAGACAAAACAATTTTCATCTTGCTTTATTTAGCACATAAAATAGAAAAAAGAATACTGTTTTCATAAAAATACAAATTCTTAAACTTCAGAAGACAAATTATGCTCAAGTATTAAAAAGAGAAAAGAAAAACATTTTTAAGTTTTTTGAAATTTCTTCCATTAAGACAGCCTCCTCTGTATTTTAAGTATTTTAGTAATTTTTTATAAAAGAATCAATAATTCTGTATAAGAAAAAGCACTTGAGGCAAAAAGAATCAGAATAATTGATAAAGAATTTCAATGAGCAAACTATTTTTAAGAGAGATTTCTTATTGATTCAATTAAATGTCAGCAGCTTAAGCCGGGTAACAAAATCTTAGTACATCTGAGTATTATTTCTTAGTATATCTGATTACGATGCTGAATACAATCAGGAACTGGGGTGTGATCCGACTTGAAAGAGAAATACTGGAGGTTTGGAAAAGTCTTTCAACTTATCACTCTATAGATTGCTTTTTCATCTTATTCTTATTCTTGCTCCATAAACCAAATCCAAATAGTCATCAGATTTATTTTTAGATAAAAATAAAAAAACTAAACCTTAAGGTAAGATGTTAAAATGTTGAAAACTGAAGAACCAAGTTTTTTTAAATATCTTATACAATATAAAGAGATACAGCTAGAAATAGAATTACAGCACCATTTCCTCTAAACATTTATTTCACTATATTGATATGCTGAACTATCTTCCATGGATATACCTAAAAATGTAGAGGAGGAACCTATTAACATTTGGCAGAAATAAACACATCTGCAAGATCTCACAGAAAAGTCTCTAAAACACAGCACAATAAAAACAAGGAAAAGTGGGAAAATAAAACTGGCAGTGAGATCAAACAATCACATGGCAATGATTCCTAAGTGTAAGTCATTAAAATATTTAGTCAAAATTTTGAGATATGATTTTGAAAGAATATCCTTTCTTTGGAACTACAACTTATGGAGGCTTAATAAAGCATCCTCTCTACAGTGCGTTAAATATATCTAAAACCTAAATATATGTAAGCTTATCTAAAACAAACATATTGTATCGCTTCTCAGTCTTTTGGCTAAGAGCATGTGTGAAACAAACATATTGTACCTTTCTCCGCTGCTTTTTGAAGGGCTTCCTCAATTCGGGATAGCTCTTTCTGTTTAATATCTTGCAAGGATTTTTCTTCTTTTTCAGCATCATATTTAATACCTAAAAATATATAGTAAGTTCACATACTAGGAAATACAATTATTAAATAAAGAGGAAAAGTTCAAACTCATTATGATTGTGTGTGTATTTATAAGTCTTGTAAGCCATTTTTTGGTAATTCAAAAGAGCTGCATTCTTTAAATTAGTTTTACAAAAAGCTTAAACATAAATAAATGATTCCTATTTATTTACAAAGCTTTAATCAAAACAGAAAGGAGAGACAGAAAGGAATTAAAGGGAGAGAGGAAGAAAGGAAAAAGGGTGGGGGGGAAAGAATGAGTAGAAAGGTAAAAGGGAGAAAAAGAAGGAAGGCAGAAAATATAACATAATTTCCAATTATTTTTGTCTGAGGAGTAAAATTTTGGGTAACTATAAAAAACATGTAACATCCATTACTAACTGGTTATCAATAAGATTAATAAAAAGACTTTCCGAGTTTAAGACTATATACCAACAATTAGAAAATATATCTCCTTTTTATCCAGAAATCTCATTTCTGATAATGTATCCCAAGGAAATAATACAAAAGAACAAAAAAGAATATATAAGAATGAGGTGTTTATAATGTTCAATGTAAGAGCCCAAAACAGTAGGCACCACACAATAAAATATCATACAGCCTTTCAAA
The DNA here is from genome assembly GCF_963455335.1 of Martes martes. Lineage (NCBI taxonomy): Eukaryota > Metazoa > Chordata > Mammalia > Carnivora > Mustelidae > Martes > Martes martes. The sequence continues at coordinate 42,704,418 of NC_137894.1, forward strand.
ATTACCCCATCATATACCAAAAATATGTACATTAAGTAAAATAACAGATCCATGTTGTATACATAATGTGATAAATGCTACATCAAATTAAATATGTATATAGTAAAGGATGGAAAGCAGAATATAAAAATAAAAACTGTGTTTGCTTTATGGTTGGGAAAACAAGTAATTTTTCCCTAAAATATCCAAACTTTTCTTAACATTACATTGTTCTTATAACTGAACAAACAGCTGAACAAAATATATTACCTAAATAAACACTATTGCTTTATATACATTCATTAAAAATTAAAATATTTTCATTTATGATAGAAAAAAATTACTTATTTCACACACATTTTTGAATGAGCATTCTCTCAAAATGAGAAGCAACAAAATAGAGGGAAAAAATGTCCATTCTTTAAATCTGTAGATTAACACATCAGCACTTTTTAAAAACTTATTTCATTTCCTTCTCCAAAAGCAAATTTTTAATGCATCTCAAACTTAAAATGAAGGCTTAGTTGCAAAATAATTATTCGCAGAGAAGATAATAAATTTAACAAATGGTTGGAATTATTCTTCCCAACAATAACATAAAAATATTTTATGTACAATCCCGGCAATATATATGCGTATGTATGTAAAATGTAAAATATATACGTGTATGTATGTATGCAGTTAATTTATTTAAAGTACCTTCTATTTTATTAAACATAATAAAATACTTAACCAGGTAACCATTTAATTTCACTGTGCTGTTGCTGAATGGTTATAACCTAAAACAACATACTTGCTCCAGGGACAACAAGCAGGTAGAGTCCCTCTAGGGTCGCAATAACTGCTTCTCCATAAAGGTTCTTCCAAGGAATCTTCAAAGTTAATTTATCTAAAGAAACATAATTTGAACCTTAAATTCTTTTTTGGGCTACTCCAGAAGATACACATTTCCCACTTTCCATTTAGAGAAAAAGTATAACAAAACCCATCACACACATAGTATGTATATCACTCAGAAAAAAATTTTAAAAACTCCAACACTGAAGTTTGCAAAGATCTCTTCCACATTAATTACTATTTGAACTATTCATACTATGCTTTACACTTTTCAAACTTTCTGGGATCATCTCATTTGATATTCCCAACAGACAAGAAGAATGAGGAAGCTACTATTTCAATTTTGAAAACAGAAAACTCACTCCCAGAGAAGTTAAATAAATTACATAAATCTACCTAAGTCATCAATGTGGATACCAGAGTGACCCAACTACTTATACCACCACAATCACTGGCACCTTTAAATAAAAATGTCTGAAGTTCAAAAAACAGTCTAACAGCATAATAAGCAGAAGAAACAATAAAATAACACACGTAAGGGGGCATACTTTGATTCACCTGCATGGCTTATGCTGGTAAACAGTTTTAGCTAGGAATCTATTCCCAGGGTTCACATTATTTCTCCATTTAAATATTATTTTTTTTCTGGGGCACCTGGATGGCTCAGTCATTAAGCATCTGCCTTCAGCTGGGGTCATGATCCCAGGGTTCTGGGCTCAAGCCCGGCATCATCATCAAGCTTCTCCCTCTCCAACTCCCTCTGCTGTGTTCCCTCTCTTGTGTCTCTCTCTGTCAAATAAATAAATAAAATCTTTTTTTTTTATTTATTTTTCCTTCTGTCTATAAACCTGTTGAGTTTCCTAAACCGTTCCCATGTTGGTGGAGTCTAGACGTAATGCCAGTGTACTTCTGGGCCATTTCTAAGTCTAATGACTTTAGAGTAAGAACCACCTATATTTATAACAGATACTGTTACATATGTAGCTAAGTCATAAACTCTGAAAAAGTTGATTTGAGGGACGGTTGGGTGGCTCAGTCAGTTGGGCATATGATTCTTATTTCCACTCAGATTATGATCTCAGGGTCCTGAGATGAAGCTCTGCGATGGGCAAGGTGCTGGGCATAGAGTCTGCTCAAGATTCTCTCTCCCCAACTTTCTTTCACCCCTCCCCCTGCTCACATGCACATTCTCTGTCTCCAACATAAAAAAAATCTCAAAAAAAAAAAAGTACCTTCTATTTTATTAATAGAAGTTGATTGATTCCCTTTATGGTGAGCATGAGACTGAAAAAGTCAGAAATGCCCCTTTATAGCACACCAAAAAAAGGATGTCTGTTCCCTAGACCTTTTCTTCTCTCCATTTATCCTCACTCATTATCCTCCCATCCTTCATTATCCTGAATTCCACTGGAACTGAGTTAGTTATATCACTGCCTTCCATTTACGGAATAGGAAATTCTTTAATCTTTTAAGTAAAAGGATAACCAAGGAGCACCCACAAATATGTCTAGCTCTTAGAAAACCAGAACATTCTTGAGCTTACTTAACCACACTGACTTTACAGGTTAGGTGTAATATTTTAACCTAAGAAAAATTTAATGACTAATAGAAATGCTCCATAAACCAAAAAAGGGATAAACATTTTAAAAAATATGCTTTTATCCTTATATGTAAAGGGTCAGTGAGTAACCCTGAAGGGAGTCATTAAATTTTTATGCTTTAAAAGACAAAAGAACAAATTCTGAAACTTTAGCAAACCTCTTCTAAAATGTAAACCTAGTTCTAATAACATAATGAATAATGTAAAAGTTCTTTAGTCACATATAACTCACCCAGTACCCCAGAAATGCAATTTTAATACTATGTCCTAAAATTGGATCTAACTTCTTTGAAGACAAACATATATTTATCCTTGCCTCTCCCACAGCTACCTACGTAGTCTCACACATAACACTGTGTGCATAAACATCTCTAAGGAAAAAAGGATAAATGAATGGCATTAACTTTACTCTAGGATTTCAACTAAGCATGCAGGACCACAGTACTTCCAGATATCACCACAGCTAAATGTCACCACTTCACTCAGCACACGGCTCTGTATAACAGACAAGCGAAAAAGATAATGCCTGCCCTAGGGATGCTTTCAATCTAAGGGAGTGTCATCTGTTTCAAGAGACAGAAACATAAAAACATTACTTTATATTAAAAGGAACATGTATAGGTGATACAAAGTAAACTCAAACAGAAGTATTCAAGTAGTTGCTGAGATGCTTAGAACAGTGAAAGACAAAGCCTCCCCTGAATACAAAACAAATGAAGAAGGAAAGCCATGTGGTGAAGTACCAGGGTGATGGAAGTGGAAGGAATGATGGTGGCATAAGTGAAAATTCTAAAGTAACGGCAAGTTATCTAGGGCTGTGAACTACATTTAAAAAAAAGGAAAAATCAGGTAATATGAACAGTTGAGAGGACTTCACGGGTTAGTGTTCTATTAAAAAATTTCTTCAACAGAGAGGAAAGCTAGCTATGGATGATCTTAGGGTAAGAGTTTAGCTGCAAAGACTTTCTACTTACCAAGACATATCCTCTATACCACGTTGCTGCATAGTATATCAAGTGAAATGACTGAACAAAACATGAGGGAAATAAGCTACACTTAAATTTTATTTACTAGCACTTGGCAAATTATATTACTTCCACTTTTAAAGAAAAAGCATACAGAACTTAGATATCAATTTTGCAAATCAAGATATATTTTGTGTAGTAGGACCAAAACCTAAAAAGTATCATTACAGTTTAAAAGTCCTTCTATTTAGAGAGTAATTTTCTACCCTTTTGGCAGAAGTTCTGAAGTATTTATATATTACATATAATGTATCTTAGGCCCAGAACTCCAAAAGCTCTAAACAAGATAAGCCAAACTCTCTCACATTTTTGTTTTAGATCAAATAACACCAGAAAAATTAAAAACTAAAAGGATTATGAATAACTCAAGTGAAGAGTACTTACCAATTTGGCCAGCTTTGACTTTAAAAGGAACATCCAACTCACTCTTCAAAAGGAAGAAAAAAATTTAAAAGACATCTTAATTTACTAAGCTCCCCCCAAAATCACCTTTACATCATCATTTAAATACACAATCAATCAATCAATCAATCAATACACAATCATCTCACAGGAAAAACATGAAATAAGTTTTCTGTATCTGAGTAACTCAGGACATCCTGAAATAAAGAGTTTCTACTGACTCAAACTGGACTTTGAGGAATGAACCACAAGAGAAACAAAACTATAAATAGGAACAATAGGAAAAGAGTTTGTAGCTAAAGAAAGTAATTGGATAAACTGAATACTTGTTTTAACAAACCAAACCAAGATGGATGGAAATGCCATGAACCTAAAATAATGATGGACACCGTTTATCTAAAATACTAAAATAGGAAAAGGAAGAGTCCTTTCACAAAAATTAGATGAAAACAATAACTGAACAATTATTTTCACTCAAATAAAATATATGGTAAATAAGCAAAAGAATCTTAAAGGAAAGGGAGATTCTCCACTTATTATTTACCAAATTAGCATTTACTTTAGATTAAGTTATTGATAGGTACCAATAATTAATAAAAATAAACTTTCACTTATCCAGATTCCAAACCACTAGAAAGTACAAATGACTTTTTTATTCACAGAGTACTAAGCAATACCAATATTCACAATGATCACTTGAGTCTTTAGAATTATTAAAAATTAAACCAATCAGAATTACTAAAAATTAAACCAATCTAACCAATTTGTTACCTTAGTGCATACTATCAACCTGGTGACTGAAATATAGCACTTTAGGTAACAATTAACTAAAATAATCAATTTACCCAATCATCTGATTATGCAAGCATTCAAGGTGAACAGGAATTAAACATAATACTGATCTTTTTGTAGACCAAAAAACAAAATTCCTCTCTGGTGGTTAAGAGAGCAGCTCTACACCCAAGGTGGCAGTGGCAAGTTGGGGAGGTGGGGAATGCATTCAAGGGCATTCATATTATACTTTATGTTATGCAGGATACAAACTCTGAACTATATACACTTCTAAAAGTTCAGGCTCATGTGCATTTTGATCCTCATGAAATAATTTTTCACAAAAAATAAATGTAAAGGGGCGCCTGGGTGGCTCAGTGGGTTAAAGCCTTTGCCTTCGGCTCAGGTCATGATCCCAGGGTCCTGGGATCAAGCCTCCTATCAGGCTCTCTGCTCAAAAGGGAGCCTGTTTCAGAGAGCCTGCTTCCCCCTCTCTCTGCTCAACCTGCCTCTCTGCCTACTTGTGATCTCTGTCTGTTAAATAAATAAATAAAATCTTTATAAATAAATAAATAAATAAATAGATAAATAAATAAATAAATGTAAAGAACCCATAGTCAAAGTAAAACCTCACCAATCCAATTTAATTGGGGAAAGGAGGCTAGTTTGAATTAATGGAGAATATTAATTACAAAATAATTTACTATATTTAACTATAACCCAAATTCAAACTACACTAATACAGAGTTCAATTTGTCTCTTAAATATCCTCTAATATATCCTCGCACCACAATTATTTATTTTTTTAAGATTTTATTTATTTATTTGACAGAGAGAGCCACAGCGAGAGAGGGAACACAAACAGGAGGAGTGGGAGAGGGAGAAGCAGGCCTCCCACCATGCAGGGAGCCCAAGGCGGGACTCGATCCCAAGACCTGGGGATTGTGACCTGAGCCAAAGGCTGATAGTTAAAGAATGAGCCACCCAGATGCCCTCACCCAATTCTATTTATACTTCTTTCCTTCTAAAATATTTTCCTAAAAAGGGAAAAAATAACCTTTACTCCAATCTCCAGCAAAAGAGTCTTACGTTCTAAATTTTGGGGTAAAATTTAAAAAGTTGTAGCATCCTATATAAATAAAGGAAGGGAAAAAAATTTAAATATTTTGAGTTCCCACTACTTTTAATTCTAGTGAAGCCACAAAAGCAAAGACATACTATATTATTTTGTACTATTAACTCCAATTTAAAGATGATTAAACTGATGCTCACAGAAACTTAGAAACTTGACAAAAGTCACATAGCTGGTAAAAGGGCAGAACCAGCACTGAAACCCAGGTCTGCCACACTCCAAGGTCCATGCCCTTTCCAGCATACCTGCCAAGTTGTTTTCAGTAGAACAAAATCAATTGTTACTCCACGTGACAAAGTTCTATTCTTAAGATCTTTAATATCCAAAACTGGGTTCCCTGAGACCAGTCATTTGAGCACTTTGGGTATAAGACTCTCCTTAATTACACAGTTCATCATGTAGAAATCCAACCAGAAGTCAACACTGGGATTATAAAACGTACTGTAGTTGTTAGAAATCTGACCTATTAATTAAAGAATAAACTCATTTTGAGGCATCTGGGTGGCTCAGTGGGTTAACATTCTGACTCTTGATTTTTGGCTTAGGTCATGGTCTCAGGGTTGTGAGACTAAGCCCTGCATCAGGCTCCAAGCTCAGCACAGAGTCTGCTTGGGATTCACTTTCTCCCACTCCCTCTGCCCCTCCCACCCCTCACGTCTGTGTGCTCTCACTCTTTCTCTCTCTCTCTCTAAAACAGATAAATAAAATCTTAAAAAAAAAAAAACAAAACAAACTCATTCTTAAGACTTTGTAAAATCAAATTAAGTCTGATAGGCTAAAGCCTAACAGACCAGGAGGGGAAATAGGAGATAGAGCGCTAGAATCCAAAAAATCTACTTGACCTCTTAATATTACCATAATATTGTAAGGCTGGACTGTCAATGTATTTCCAAAAATGCAATTATTCATTTGAAAAATTGTTAAAGTCAAATTCTTATTTACCAAATATGTAAAGATAATTCTGGAGAAAATTATTTAAAGTAAGACAAATGTCTGCTACAAATCTGTTCAGTCAAATTAAGTCAAGGAAAAACATTTCACTTTCTAAGAGAGCATTTTGATCAACAGGAAAAAAAAATCTAAATTTTTAATCTCAGATTTTCCTAAAGCAAACAGTTCAAAAAGTAATCCTTCTCTGAGTGACTCAATCACTTTATCTGGTACCTGGTACCAGATACCAAGTAACCAAGAATTTCTGAAAGTTTACCAAATTAACTGAGTGATCAACATAGTTTGAAAACTTACCAGAGCATTTTCTTTTATCTGTAGGTTATCTAAAGCCACATTACCTTTAAAAAAAAAAAAAAGGGAGGAAAAATATGAAGTTAAAATATGAATTAGTATAACCTGTCATAATGCAGTATGAAACACTATGACACTATGCTAAGAGCTAAGAAGACAATAGGTAAGCAAAGCAAACTTCAAGAACTTAAGCAGCCACTAACATAAAGTGTTGCTAAATATGCAAAGGGTAGTATATATATGTAGGTTAGCCCAGGACAAAAGAAATTACAAAATACTTAAACCGGCTAACATTCAAGTAGACAATGAGAAAGAATTTGGAGACTCTCAGACTAAAGAACTCCAGAACCAAAGAAAATATCTACCATTTTGAATGACTAAGCTAAAAACCTCAAAAAAAAAAAGGACATAAAGAGATGACTATTAGAACAGATCAATCATATTATAACCCAGGATTCTCCTTAATTATGCTATCAATGAACATTTTCTACAGGAATATAATGTTGGTCTTTTGAAACTCCAAACATGGCATCTTTCCAATGATTATCGTTTATGGTTCTAAAGTTACTTTTTTTTAAAGTAAACTCTACACCCCAATGTGGGGCTTGAACTCATGACCCCAAGATCAAGAGTCACTACTCTACCAAATGAGCCAGCCAGGTGCCCCCATGGTTCTAATGTTAACTCAGCCAATTCTTCTTAAATCTATTTAAAGCCATCATGGTACTATTATATGACTCCAGTTTTAAACGCTGTACTTACACTTGTTGATATAGTATACTTAAATATTCTTACTTACATAAAAACCTAACCAAAAGAAAAAAGTTTCCATTTCACTTAAATTCTCTAAAGGTTAATAAAACTATCCTTTCAATATTAAATGTAAGCATGAGTTATTCAGTTATATATTTTCTTAATCACTCATGACACATTTATATTTTTTAAAATACTATACTTTCGGGCACCTGGGTGGCTCAGTTGGTTAAGTGACTGCCTTTGGCTCAGGTCATGATCCTGACGTCCTGGGATCGAGTCCTGCATCAGGCTCACTGCTCTGTGGGGAGTATGCTTCTCCTTCTGACCCTCTCCCCTCTCACGTACTCTCTCTCTCCCTCTTTTATTTATAAATAAATAAAAATCGTTTTAAAAAAATACTATGCTTTCTATGCTATCCATAAGTATTTTTCGAATAAGTAATTTTTCCCTCACAGTGAACTAAAAAGAATATTTAAGAATATTTAATTCTTTTATGTTATTGTTAGAGATGTACTTTTCCCAGATCTCAGATTTTTTTCAAACAAAAAGCACTTCCTATGAGTTAGGTGCTGAAAAGAGAGAGATTATAAGAACAACATCCCTGCTATTACGGAGCTCACAGCCTAGCAAAGGAGACCAAATTTCTAAAATTTTAGAAATATTCTAGTGGCATTCCAGGAGAAGAGTGCAGAGATGCAAAGAAGGAGAAACCTAACTGCCTAAGGAGATCAAGAACTTCCCACCAACGTCTTGGCTAGAAGGCCAAAGAAATATTTACCAGGTGGATAAGAAAAGAGGGCAAACACACATGCATGAGTAAGACACATTTTAGAAACCACATGTGGTTTGGTGTAGCTAGAGGGTGTGAGAAAAAAATAGGAGATAAAGTCAGAGAGGTTGGCAGGATCCAGACTAACAAAGAATTTTTAGGATGAAAAGTTCAGATTGGTCACAACACAGAGATGAAATATGTATAATAGGGATGACAAAATCAGAGCTATATTTTAGAACCATTACTCTGCTCCTCTAAGAAATAACCATGGATCTGTCCAAACAATTTCACTACAAGGATATTGCAGTACTGGTTATAAGGGCAGAAACAGTGGATCAATAGGAAGGAGGGACAGTGGAGGGAAAGGGAACCTAAAGAACTGAATGTCCAAGACAAAGGCATAAATCATAATACATCTATAATATAGAGTAAAAATTAGACAGATATGCGAGAATATTAAGTTTTTAAAAAGGGGGCAAGCCCAGATTGATCCAATCCGATATAATTTAAAGAGTATATATGCACACATACAAAGAAAACAACTGTAAGATTAGACACCTTATGATCAGAGTGGTTATTTCCATAGAATGAAGTTCATTTGCTATCTAAAATAAACTGCTGAAAGCTGCAAAAAACGAGAGAAGCCTCACAATAGGGAAGAAAATACATTACAATATGAAGAAATGGAAATAATATAGGCAGTCAAGCAGCTTCTACAATACACTAAAGAAAAGGGGGGTCTGGGTGACTCAGTCTGTTAAGCATTTGACTCTTGATTTTTGCTCATATCATGATCGCAGGGTCCTGAGATCAAGCCTGTGTTGCCCCGCATCACCCTGTTGCCCAGGAGTCTGCTTAAGATTCTCTCCCCCTCAAACCCTCTTACACTGTTGGTGGGAATGCAAGTTGGTATAGCCACTTTGGAAAACAGTGTGGAGATTCCTTAAGAAATTAAAAATAGAGCTACCCTCTGACCCTGAAATTGCACTACTGGGTATTTACCCCAAAGATACAGACGTAGTGAAAAAAAGGGCCATCTGTACCCCAATGTTCATACCAACAATGGCCAGTCGCCAAACTGTGGAAAGAACCAAGATGCCCTTCAATGGACGGATGGATAAAGAAGATATGGTCCATATATAACAATGGAGTATTATGCCTCCATCAGAAAGGATGAATACCCAACTTTTGTATCATCACGGACGGGCCTGGAAGAGATTATGCTGAGTGAAACAAGGCAAGCAGAGAAAGTCAATCATCATATGGTTTCGCTTATTTGTGGAGCATAAGGAATAACATGGAAGACACTGGGAGATGGAGAGAAGTGAGTTGGGGGAAATCGGAGGGGGAGACAAACCATGAGACACTGTGGACTCTGAGAAACAAACTGAGGGTTTTGGAGGGAAGAGGGGTAGGAGGTTGGGTGAGTCTGGTGGTGGGTATTAAGGAGGGCACGTATTGCATGGAGCACTGGGTGTGGTACATAAACAATGAATTTTAGAACACTGAAAAAAATTAAATTTAATTTAAAAAAAAGATTCTCTCTCCCTCTCCCTCTGCCCTTCTCCCTGCTTACACATGCTCTAACGAGAGAGAGAGAGAGAAAGAAAGAAAGGAAGGAAGGAAGAAAGAGAAAGAAAGAAAAAGAAAAATATACTAAATAGAAATTAAAACCTGAAATAGTAACTTCAGGGTCAAAGAGGCAAAGTCAGAGTAAGAAGTTATTTTATAGGTAGAATTGACAAGATGGTATCACAGACCAAATGCAGGGGTAATAAAGCAGTTGTGGAAAACAGACATGTGTTCTGGAACTGGGGAAAAAAGGGGTCCTTAAGAAATATATGTGTATGACAAGTGCTGTTACCTTGATCCTATTCTCTCTGCTCATATCTTCCTCTCTAGAAAAGGGAATTTTGATTAAACTTGGTATTCATGGGGGTAAAAAAAAAAAGAAGAAGAAGAAGAAGTATTATGTGTAAAAATTACATAAAAAGAAAAATATTCCTGGATTTAATTCCTTCAGATGATGAATTATAAATAATTACAACTAGGAACTCTATGCAAGCCAAAAGAAATAAACTGCACTGATGTTAGTACATATTGGAAGCAATCCAAACTAGTTTAACAAGATCTTTTTTTTTTTAAAGAAGTATTTTTTTTTAAAGATTTTATTTATTTATTTGACAGACAGAGATCACAAGTAGGCAGAGAGACAGGCGGAGAGAGAGGAAGGGAAGCAGGCTCCCTGCCGAGCAGAGAGCCCGACGCGGGGCTCGATCCCAGGACCCTGGGATCATGACCTGAGCCAAAGGCAGAGGCTTTAACCCACTAAACCACCCAGGCGCCCCTAGTTTAACAAGATCTAAGACACATATAGAGACTTGTGAACTTGTTCATGAATTTGGATTCATCAACCCCACTCATGATCCACACTCATGGGTCAAGAGTCACCAAGAGTGCTCATGAAAAATCTGCGTTAGATATGAAGTAATTTTTAAAATAATGATTAAGACACTAACATAATGTGTGTAAAAATACGAATGTGCTTATAAAAAGTGGGCTGTTTCTAGCACAGCAGCACTTTGATTCTTCAATGAATAGATGGTATTTAAAGGTGAAATACTGAAAACTACCAATGGCTAACAGAGTTAAACAAGTATTCTTAGAAAGTCAGACAAAGAGATTATTGCTAACAGGATTAAGGACTTTTTAATTAACTTTTTTCAGTATTTCTTAGTTTTTATAATAATTAAATATGATTTTTATTTTAAATTATATAAATTATAATAAAAATGGAAAACAAAACACAGGTAAATTCTAACATCAATAGGACCTCAATATATTTTATATACATTCCTCCTATATCTAATAGTCAACTTACTTAGAGAAGCATTTAAAAAAAATCTTATTTCTGCTTAGAGTCTAGCAATCAAATGCATATTCCCTCTCTGAAAAATGTGAATGCTATCTAACAAACAGTAAATATAACAACGAAATAAGAATGACACATTCTATAAGTTATTTGCACTGAAGGAGGAGCCACTAGCCTCAGTACAAAGAAAAGGGGAGGAATAGCAGCAAATTGCAGATTAACACCAGGGTAAAAGTGCATTCATTCAACCAGCAGCTGAGTGCTTTATCTAGGTTAGGCACTGTGCTAACGTGTATTCTTCCACTAAATTGCATGCTTTTCTGCAGATATATATGCAGGAGTTGAACTGCCTATCCTCAAAATGTCAGAAATTCTGTTTATGTAAAAAATAATTTATAAGACTAAGATTAAAGCAGACCCCCTCCTAAATATCAACCATTTTATATTTAACTGGATACTAAGGAAAAGTTAATATTTAATTTCCTGTTTCTACTTCAAGATAACATAATAATTCCATATATAAACAAGTAACTTTATTGCTATAGCCAGATCACAGGGCTAAGAACAGAGGCCATACAAAGTTCCTGAAAATCTGGAGGAAGCATAAATACTCGTGTCAAAACTTTTATAAAAATGCAGGGGCACCTGGGTGGCTCAGTGGGTTGAGCCTCTGCCTTCAGCTCAGGTCATGATCTCAGGGTCCTGGGATTGAGCCCTACATCGGGCTCTCTGCTCAGCAGGGAGCCTGTTTCTCCCTCTCCCTCTGCCTGCTGCTCTGCCTGCTTGTTATCTCTCTCTGTGTCAAATAAATAAATAAAATCTTTAAGAAAAAAAAAAAAACTTGAAAAAACAAACAAGAAAAAGAATGAATTGGAGATGGATAAACTAGATAAACTTAACACTACTAAAGCCAGTCCCACAATCAGGTGTCTCATGGAGAAGTTCCATGGAGACAATGGTGACAGACAAGGAAGGAAGTTCTATGAAGTGATTCCCTTTTATGATGGACTGACAGGCCTAAAGGGTGAGAGTAAGCAGTAAGCACAGTCTGTGTTTCAGAAAAGGTTTCTCATTCTCACATTATGATTCTCAGTAATAAACTAAAATCATTTTGATGAGCATACATAGCTAGGGAGTCACACATTGAGTTTCAAAGTTAATATTAAAGATTTATTTATTTATTTATTCTTGATAGAGAAAGAAAGCTAGAGCACCTGCACAAGCAGGGGGAGGAGCAGAGGGAGAAGCAGACTCCCCACTGAGCAGGGAGCCAGATGCAGGACTCATGACCTTAGTTGATGGCAGACGCCCAACCAACCGAGCCACCCAAGCGCCCCAAAGTTAATCTTAAAGGGTATTTTCAGGAGTACCTTAAAGGATAAATCCTGGATCAAAATTTATCTAATAATCTTTACTAATGAACCAGAAGATGAAAATGATAGTAAATCCATTAAATTAGCAAATGACACCAAGGTAAGCAGAGTTGGAGTCACCTCAAAAAAATACAATAGAAAAAGAAATGTTGCTAAATTATAGAAAACAACCAACTTAGTACATTTAGGAATACAAATGAAATGGTACTGGCATAATAGGAAACAAGCCTAAATTCAAGAATGGCTTCTAAAGCACATAATAGCCTACAAAATAAATGAAGAAAGACAGTACTGATGTTAAATACTTCCAGGCAGAAATAATCTGTCTGAACTTTCACAGAAGTTTAGCTATATCTTTCTTATGGTACTTAACTATATAAATCCCCAACGTGATTATAAATTCCTTACTGATTCTCCTCATAGTAGAAGCTCAATAAACACTGACATAATTGATTTAGAATGAATATTATACTAGAGTAGGACAACTACAATAAGAACATAAAATTGATAGGGGCACCTGGGTGGCTCAGTTGTTAAGTGTCTGCCTTTGGCTCAGGTCATGATCCCAGGGTCCTGGGATCGAGCCCCACATCAGGCTTTCTGCTCAGGAAGAAACCTCCTCCCTCTCCCACTCCCCCTGCTTGTGTGTTCCCTCTCTCGCTGTCAAATAAATAAATAAAATCTTAAAAAAAAAAAAAGAACATAAAATTGTTATATTTTAGAAACTCTTTGAGCTATAACCTTTCTTGATCTTCCATTGAAGGAGACAGAACATAGATATCAAGCAAAAGAAACTGAGGCACAGGAAGGCTAAATGACTGGCCTAAGGACACTATGTCAACCTAGTAAGTGGTAGAGCCAGGGCTCAAATTTTCTGATGCCCAGTGTTTTGCTCAGAATATCACACTTCTCCCAAAGAGTAGAGCAGAATGGGTAGAGAATTTTAATTCTGAAAATAATTCTATCTCCTTTTTGGAGAAAAAATGCCATACATTGAGAGGTCTGTGTAGTTGGTGGATCCACTTTTGGTCTTTGCATTTTAAGAGTGTGAAAAAAATCCCAAACCAAAAGGGAAACTAAAATCAGTAAACCTAACAAGGACAAAACCAGTAAAAAAGGATAGAGTCAAGGTTTATGTTAGGAGGATTATCAGAAGAAAGGATAGTGGCACAGTGGAAAACACAGAAGCAGGAGATGGCATTGCAAAATGACCATCATAGTACTTTTCATAAATCTACGTTTTTCCAAAAACAAAGACAGAAATTCATAAGTTATAACTATTCAGAACCATAAAGATCTTTAAACCTAATTCCCACTCACTTTACATATGAAAAAAATGAAACCTAAAAAGATCAGGTGGTTTATCTAAGATCATACAATTAATGTGTAGCAGTGCAGTCTCCTGACTCCCCAGTCAATGTTGTTAACGTAAAACAGAGATTAATTTAAAACTGTGTTTAAAAACAAAATTGCCCAACAAACAAAAATGCCATGACTACTCCATGAAACTAGTTTTGCATATTATAAAACAATAAAAAAATTCATAATGCTGGGACACCTAGGTGGCTCAGTGGGTTAACGCCTCTGCCTTCGGCTCAGGTCATGATCTCAGGGTCCTGGATCAAGCCCCACATCGGGCTCTCTGCTCGGCGGGGAACTGCTTCCTCTCTCTCTCTGCCTGCCTCTCCACCTACTTGTGATCTCTGTCTGTCAAATAAATAAATAAAATCTTTAAAAAAAATACATAATGCTAGGTATTTATTTTGTTTCCTTTATGTATCACAGACTCATTATTTGAAAGTATATCAAAATACTGAGACATACTCATTTTCAAAAAGTGAGCCAATGTAAATGACTGAACAGTTTTTTAAAGCATAAATCAAATTATTTTAATAACCATTGTTTTAGTAAAGAATACTGAAGAAACTATTGTAGCAATTCATTTCAATTGAACATTTCCATTCAACCCAAATTAACTAATTTAGTTAACAGACTCCTTTTTCTTGTAAGCTTTATTTAAATAATCCCTATACCTCATGTGGGGCTTGAAACACAATCCCAATATCAAGAGTCACACTCTTGTCACACTCCTCTACCCCTCCCTCCTCCAACAGAGCCATGTAGGCACCTCCCACAGAACTCCCTTTAATAGTTTAGAGACTTTGTCTTGGGAGGCATCGTGAGAGGAAACAATTGACTCTTACTCTTTCCATTCCCCTATTCAAATAGGAAGTCTTGGCAAAAAAAAGTGGAAAGCTGCCAGATTACCAACTTTCTCCCTTTCCGGAACATTTCAGGGATCTCATAAATGAGTCGTGCAGCAGAGCTTCCAAGTAAAATGGTTATCAAACTACCAACCTCCTGTTTCTTTTTTCTGGAAAAGGGAGGAATTTTTAATTTATGATGCTTTTAAAAGGGTGGTAAGGTTATTTTCAAATTAAGTTTTTAAGCATTGCTTTGATAACAACTGAACCTAAATATGTATTACAATATTGAACTTTGTTATTTATTTTACATGCTATATATAGGACAAGCTACTGACAAATGTGGCCTTCACTACACCAAGGGCTGGCTGGGAGGAAAGGACAAAAAAAGAATTCCTCTACAAGTTTAGAAATATCTAGATATGGCTATGTTTTATTTGTCAAGGTTAAAAAGAAGCAAAGAGGCCTGCTTTTTCCTGTATTCTCAAGCTACTCTACAGCTACCAGTTAAGACAATGTAAAATATTAGATTTGAATTTGCAACATTTCATGACTGTGACTCTTTGCTCACCATTCTGAATGAAGAACAAAGAGGGAAGATGCAGTGATCACAATTTCCCACTATGTAAGAAGAGCAAGTGGCACAAAGACAGCTAATGAAGGAGATCATTCTACTCTGGCCTTGTTCCAATCACAAAGGTTAAAAGCCAGTAGAGATGACCTTGCCTAACCATCTCATTTACAGATAAGAAACTAGTGGTCACTTGTCAGTGACTTGCCAAAAGCCACATAACTAGGCAGTATCAAAGATGGAATTAGATCCCTCCTTCCTGATGCTGCTCTACTTCCAACAGTATCTGGCAGCTGGCAGAAAAGCGTCAGGCCTGAGGTGAAGGACAGAACAGTCATCAGCAAGGGCTCAGCGTGGTTTGCAGAGCTACAAACTCTGCCGGCACTCCACCTGGCTTCTATTCCTGGTCACTGTAGCCACTCCCTGGATCCAATACATCCCAGCCTCTTGTATACTCGACCCATCAAATGGAAGTGAGAATTCGGAATGAAGGATTTTCCTGCTGACCTTCCACAGTAAAACATTTTGAAAAATCAAACTGACAAAGGTTCTACATTGCTTAATACTACTTAAATCAAGTTGCAAAAGATAAGGCATTTCAACATACCTTTTCAAAAACATGTTAATCTTAAAACAATTATATCCTGGACACAGCTCAAATGGCTAAGGGCTGTACAATTTATTTTAGGTACCAGTTTCTAGAGAACAAAACCTTTCCTAACTGAATAGGCAAGCAACATGTCACCACATATTTTTCTGAGCCTTTGAAAACCTGACTTACAAACTAGCTGGC
This sequence comes from Martes martes, assembly GCF_963455335.1. Taxonomy (NCBI): domain Eukaryota; kingdom Metazoa; phylum Chordata; class Mammalia; order Carnivora; family Mustelidae; genus Martes; species Martes martes. Next base: position 42,720,747 of record NC_137894.1, read on the forward strand.
ATATAAGTATGTAAGTATATATACTAATATAAAATATTTTAGTGTAAATTCAAATGTAAATGGGTTTTTTTTTAAAGAAGTTTGGAAAATAAGTGTTTAGATGTGTTGTGTTCGTGCTATACCAAACTGTCAAACTACAGAATATGAAAACCCTAAGTTTAAAGCCTAGAAGAAACATATTCATGAAAATAAAACAAAGCAAGCTGTTTTCCATAACTCAGCTAGGTTTGTTTGTTATCACTATTACTATCAGTTTTAACAATTATAATTACAAAAGATTTTCAAATCATTTAGTCCCAAACACAGCGCTATTTCCCCATTTTACAGATAAGGAAACTGAGGCTTAAAGAATTAAAATGTTTTGCTATGGGTCCCACAGTTAGTAAATAATCAGGGCCTCATTTTCCTACAACAGCAAGGTTTTTTAAAAGACATTCGGCTTAAATCACTGTATTGGGAATTGGGACACCTGCGTGGCTCAGTAAGTTAACTGTCTGCCTTTGGCTCAGGTCATGATCCCAGCCAGAGTCCTGGGATGGAGTCCCACGGAGTGAGTGCTCCTTGCTCAGCAGAAGCCTGCTTCTCCCTCTGTTTGCTGCTCCCCCAGCTTGTGCTCTCTCACTCTCTGACAAATAAATAAATAAAATCTTAAACATACACACACAGAGGAATTGTTTGGCATTAAAAAAAAAATCTTTGAAAGAATAAAAACGGGGCGCCTGGGTGGCTCAGTCGTTAAGCATCTGCCTTCAGTTGAGGTTATAATCCCACGGTCCTGGGATCCAGGCCCACACTGCGCTCCAGGCTTCTGGAGCTCAGAGGCTTCTCCAGAAGCTCCCCGCTCAGAGGAGAGCCTGCTTCTCCCTCTCCCTTTGCTGCTCCCCCTGCTTGTGCTCCTTCTTTCTGTGTCAAATAAAAAAATAAAATCTTAAAAAAATAAATAAAACAAAAAAATAAAAGAATAAAAACAGAAAAAAGAAAAAGACAGCTTTTTTTTTGGCTTCTCCAATTTAAAGGCAATATCCACAGTATACTTCCTGTTTCTAGACTTTCAAATAAAATTTCCTCATCCTTTTTATTCTACAACTTTTTGTTTCTCATGAATTTCACTGCGAATGTCTATGTATGTATGAGTATATGCACACCACAATCTTTTTCAAATTGTTTACACAATATTTAGACTTTTGAAACTACTTCCTGACATCATTTTGCATTCTTACCAAGATGATACCTTTCAATCACTTAAGACATGTTTCCTTCTTAAACTGTAAATTTCATGAGGCATACACATTCTCTAAGTTCTTTTTCACCTCTTACTATAGCGTGTTTGGCACCCAGAAGGTCTCTTAAAAATGAAGAAGACAGGGGTGCCTGGGTGGCTCAGTGGGTTAAACCTCTGCCTTCGGCTTGGGTCATGATCTCAGGGTCCTGGGATTGAGCCCCACATCAGGCTCTCTGCTCAGTGGGGTGCCTGTTCCCCACCGTTCTCTGCCTGTCTCTGCCTACTTGTGATCTCTCTCTCTCTCTTTCTCTGTCAACGAAATAAATAAAATCTTTTTAAAAAAAGAAAAAAAATCTAAAAAAAGAAAATGAAGAAGACAATCTCAATAATCTCCTCAGAGCTGAGTTTCTCAACAAACATTTTCAGCTAGATAATTCTTTGTTGTGGGGTGCTGTCCTATTCATTACAGGGTGTAGCAGTATGCCTAGGGTCTACCCATTAGATCCCAGTAGCACAACTCTGCTACTAAGTGTGACAACCAAAAATGTCTCAGACAGTTAAAAATCACTGCTTTAGCCTAGTCAAATATTTCAGTTAAGAAGTATCAGTTTAGTTTTCCATGTGTTTCTAAAGAATAGTAAGATCAGCCCTGTGAAATTTTCACAGGTTGAATTTTTTCTCAGGATGTGAAAATAATTTTTTATAAATTTATTTGTCAGAGAGAGAGAGCGAGCACACAAGCAGGGGAAGTGGCAGGCAGAGAGAGAGAAGCAGGCTCTCCGCTGAGCAAGGAGCCCCATGTGGGACTTGATCCCAGGACGCTGGGATCATGACCTGAGCTGAAGGCAGACACTTAATCAACTGAGCCACCCAGGCATCCCAAGATGTGAAAATTTAACAACAGAAAAAATGGAAACAGCCAAGGTTTATGACACATAAACCTTATTTACTACAACAAATAGTTTTCAAATAAGAATATATAAAATTTTCAATTCTTTATAAAATTTGTCAGTATCATGGATGTCATAAATATCAGCTATTTCATTAACATACCCAACTTGTTTACCACAAAAGGTCAAAGATACATTTCTTCAGGAATATTTTCAGAGAAGAAAAATAACTCATATATCTTGTCTCTCTTTTTCAGAGAATTAGTGTCATAAATAAAATACATTGAATAATTTCTATAAAACCTTCCTTTATAACAACCACAAAAATAAATGGTGGCAACGCTTCACAGAAGCAGAGATGTAGGCTGATAAAGCTGAGGGAATCCCAGATTAGACTTCTAATGGATACAATTCCTGAAAGAAAGGAGTTTATTTTCTGAGGCCTATTATAAAGTGAGGTTTGCCACTGCCAGAATACCTCATTCTAAAAGAAAGAAAATGAGATGAAAGAAAATAAAGTTTCTTTTCCTACAGTCCACTAAAAAAGAGAGGAATAAATGACATAATATTGTGGTGTTTTAATTTCAGATGTGAAAAGTTCAAAATTCCCAGGCAGCACAGTTCACAATTTCATAGTAAAAACATGTACAGTTAAAATCAGAGTACTGGCACTGGAAGGCCCCTCATATGATACTTATTCCAACTCCCAATTTTAAAGAAAAAGGAAAGAAAAATTTGGTAGAGAAAAAATCTTTGGATATATCCATAAATTTTGTTTCTTTAAAAATAAATCTGACATAAATAGGGCACACCGTTTTAACTTGGTAGGTGATTTTGAGCAGTGACCACGTAGGAATATTGTATTATTTGGTATGATTTTTTTTCCTTTTAAAGTCTAAAGTAAGATGAAGAAACTAACAAGAAGGAAGGTTAGTGGTTTATCCAACACAACAACCTAGAACCCATGTTTCCTAGATGCTAGCCCAGTCCCTTTTCAGATTTCAAATAATGTTTACAGACTAGAGGGGTACCTGGGTGGCTCAGTCAGTTAAGTGTCTGCCTTCTGGTGGGGTCATGATCCCAGATTCTTGGGACTGAGCCCCACAGGGGGCTCCTTACTCAGCGCAGAGCCTGCTTCTTTCTCTGCCCCTCACCTTGCCCATGGTCTCTCTCACTTTCTATCTCAAATAAAAAAAAAAAATCTTAAAATACTACTACTAATGATAATAATAATGTTTACAGACTAGGAAGAATAATTTGTATTCAACAGTATTCTGAAGAAAGAGTTGGCTCCTACAGAAGGCACTGGAAATTTAATTCCTTTAATGTCTCCTCCTTTACTTCTCTTTCTCTTGCATTACATTAGCGTTGGGGGAAGGCACATAAAGGATGTAGTGTTGGGCAAACCACACAGAACTAATCAAATGATCAGCGACCTATCCAAAAAGGCTCCTCCCCAACCAAGGCAGTACTCCTAGCTCTGTAACAACATTGCTCAATATAAATATATGGTTCACATATGTAATTATAAATTTCAGGAACCAAGTTTTTTTAAAAAAGGAAAAAGAAACGGGGGAATGGATTTTAATAATACACTGTACTTAACCCAATATAATTATTATTTCAACATATAATCAACATGAAAGATTGAGATCTTACACTCTTTCTCCTACTATTTTCAAAACTCCACCTTATTTCAGACTTAACAGCAAGTCTCAATTCACACTCACTACATTTCAAGTGCCTAACAGCCGCAGGGCTGATGGCCACCCTATGGGACAGCGCGGGTCTATAACTATTTGTTAACTAAATTAAAAGCAGTTCCATACATTTGAGTAGTTCTTTGGATTTCCTTCCAAAGCTGACAAAACTCCCAAAAGTCTCTTGTAGAGTGAAACAGTATCCCCAAGATCCCCAAAGCCTAATATGCATCATCAGTGCAAATAATCAATCTTTTCTGAAAAGTGTGCAAACATACTACTTACTACTTCTACACACTCAATGTTGAGGACAGAAACGTTTGTGTTTGGGGCATGCACCTAATTAATGATGATGCCTGTCGAGGCTTGAATTATTTTCTTCTATCATCCAAAACAAAACTGAAAGTCATCTCCTACTGAGGTGAAGTAAATATTAAGGGAAGTCGTCGTCTTCTCAAAAGCTTAAAGTACTGTAAGAAGCCATACTAAACAGGCCTGTAGTAATCATCTTCCAGGGCCAACACAGATCCCTTCCCAGATCCTGCAATCCTAAAGAGAAGGAAGCCAGCTCCTGCTCGCCATAAAATGCCAAGAGAAGGTTAACTGCGAAACGCAATTTCCTTTTTCTTCTTCCTTGGTGCCACTTTATTAGGCGTGTGTGACCACGCAGGCATCCCCACTGGACGCGGTGCTGGAGGAGAAAGCTTTTTTAAATGCCGTGGAGCCAACGGGGCCAGACTGAGGGCAGCGAGAGGACCCTCCGAGGAGGGCAGTGCGGGACAGAGCAGGGAGCCCGCCTCCGGGATGCGGAAGGCGGGAACTCGGGCAGCGCGAGCGCGACCCTGCAGCCTCTCCCCACCCCGGGCGCGTACCCGGGATCCCGCGGCGGCGGAAGCGGGCACAGGCCTCCCGGCATCGCGCACCTGCCGCCCGGGGAGGGGGCCCAGCTAAGGGCCCTCCCCGGAGGCGGAGTCTCGAGCGGCGGAGGGAGCCGGGCCCGGGCTGGGACCGGACAAGAGCAGCCCGCGACGTGGGCCCCTTCGCCAGCGCCGCAGCCCACCGGCCGCACCCTCTCGCTTACCGCCCCAGATCCCCAGCTTCAGCTGGGACTTGTTCAGGTTCTCCACATAGTCCCCCAGGAAGCGGTTCAGCAAGTCCGCGACCACCGACTCCAGCACCATGGTGGGACTGAGGCACCGGGAGAGGGAGGAGCCGGAACCGCCGGGCGCTGGTGAGGGCGGCCGTGCGCGCCGCGAATGACAGCCCCCCGGGCGCTGGCCCGCCCCCGCGCCGCGCGCGTGACCCGGGCTGTGCGCAGGCGCGCCGCCGCCGCCGCCGGGAATCCCAGGACGCGGGCGCTGGGCCGCCAGCTAGCAGTCTCTCTGCTGCTGCGGCCCCAGCCACCTGAGGGCGGGTGGGGGAGCTACGGGGATCTGCGCTCGAGGCACCAAACGGGAAGGACGTTAAGAAAAGGGCAGGCAGGAAGAGATTCTGCTGAGTGAAATAAGTCAAGCAGAGAGAGTCAAGTATCATATGGTTTCACTTATTTGTCGAGCATAACAAATAATATGGAGGACAAGGGTAGATGGTGAGGAGAAGGGAGTTGAGGGAAATTGGAAGGGGAGGTGAACCATGAGAGACTATGGACTCTGAAAAACAACCTGAGGGTTTTGAAGGAGGGAGGGAGGTTGGGGGAACCAGGTGGTAGGTATTAGGGAGGGCACGGATTGCATGGAGCACTGGGTGTGGTGAAAAAACAATGAATACTGTTACGCTGAAAAGAAATAAAAAATTTAAAAAAAAAGAAAAGGGCAGGCAGGAGTTACTGAGCACAGGGACATCTACGTGGCTGCTCTGTTTGCCTGCCGTCGCCTCCTGTCGGCCTTGGGTCCGGGAGCTCACCGTCCTGGACAAAGGCTGCTCCCCAGCGCCTCGCCTTGCCCCAGCGGAGCGGACCCGACCCAGGGGGTCCGGCGCCTCCCAGGCCCCAAGTCCATCCTGGGAGCCTCCTAGGCAGCTACCCTTTCACCCGTGGGTCAGATGGGAGAAAAAAAACCGTGCACCCTTGTCCTGCTACATTAACCCCGCCTAGGGCAACATCTCCGTTTCTTTTTGCTTCTTGAAAATTTTAATGATTTAAAAGTGAAAGGAGAGGGAACAGAACGGTATCATAGGATGAAAGATAAAATGGCAACTGAATATGCATTGTGTTCTTACCCTTCTCCTGTGCTTGATTCACTTTTAGTTTACTCAGGAGCCATTTCTTAGTTAACCTCATTAGGGAAATGAAGAACAAAGGTAGTACTTACTTTATTTTCTTTAAGTACGGGTTAGCTGTTATTTATATGTTACTTTCTTCCATACTATCCTTGAACTGTTCTAGTGTGGCAAGACATTGAAAGTGGGGACTTTTATAGTGCAAGAACTCGACCTTAATAAAATTTAGCCACCCATTGAATCTCTTTGTTTTTTCTTAAAATACATTTCAAAAAGCTGTTGAGAACAGAAATAAACCTAAATACTAAGATTATTGTAGTCAGAAGCATTTATTGGGGTGCCTGGGTGGCTCAGTGGCTTGGGCCTCTGCCTTCCGCTGGGGTCGTGATCTCAGGGTCCTGGGATGGGGCTCTGTGTGGCGTTGGACTCTCTGCTCAGCAGGGAGCCTGCTTCCCCCTCTCTCTCTGCCTACTTGTGATCTCTGTCAAATAAATAAATAAAATCTTAAAAAAAAAAAAAGCACTTGTTAACATGTAATGTCTGAAAAACAGTGAATTGCTCCTAAAGAACTGCTATCAACCAAATATTTGTGTTCCCCCAAATTCTGTGTTGAAATCCTAATCCCCAACGTGATGGTATTAGGAGATGGGGCCCTAAGGTGGTATTTAGGTCGTTAGGTAATTAAGCAAAGTCCTCATGAATGGAATTAGTACCCTTTTCAAAAAGACCACCCCCTCCCCCCAAAAACCAGAGAGCTCCCTCTGCTTTTGCATGTTGAGAATACAACAAGAAAACACCCATCTATGAAACAGGAAGTGGGTCCTCACCAGATTCTAAATTACCTGGCACTTTGATATTGGACTTCCAATATTCAGAACTGTGAGAAATTTTTATTTTTTTAAACCACGGCTTATGGTACTTTTTTATAGCAGCCTGAATGGACTAAGACAAGATCAAAGAGAAGTCAAAATGTCTGCAATTGTGTTATGTAAAATGGATGTAAAAGAAAGAACCAATACTAATCAGTACTATCAATACCCACCTCCATCCCTCACACGTATACACAGAAAATATGTCCTTAACCATTTGTCTTTCCTTGCTCAGTCGCCCTGACAAAATACCTAGGAGGAACTGTGCACTTCTTTCTTTCACTATCTGCAACCAATGAAAAGCCAAACCTGTCTATTCTGCTTCTGCCACATTTCCTAAATTCTTCTTATATTTCACCTGGAGTATGTAATCACCTTCTAACTGGCCTCCTTTTTCTCCCTTCTCCATCCAACTGCACGCTGCCGTGGGAGCTAGTTTCTAAAGCACAGATGAACTCAAGTTAGTCACCTGCTCAAAAATACCACTGTTCTGATGCCCTCCTCTATCTGTCCCCAAGGTGTTTCTAGTCCACCCATCCTCCTCCAATAATCTCCCTCCCCTTGTGTACTCATACCAACTATGTACTGAAGGGAAAGCAAAAAACAACAATAACAACAACAAAACAAAAACAAAAACAAAAAACAACCCAAAACCCCCAGTACTATGATCTGGTTGGGATAGGCATGTACCATAAAACAGTTAAGCAAACAATGCAAGGATGTATGATGTAAGAGGAACAGTGCAAGATGATACGAAGATGCCACAGGCAGAAATAGAATGGTCAAGCAAATGAAACAGAGGGCATAATCTGCTGGGAGAAGTGAGCAGTACTAATTCTTGTATAATAGTAATTCCTTGCACTTCTATGGTACTTTACACTTTTGAAAGAATAATGTGTGTTTTTATATGCATTATTCCATTTTACTAAGATTCAGTTTTAACTCATGAGCTATGATACCATTATTACGCCAAGGTATGCATTTTCATGTAATCCTCACAAAAAAAAATCTGCGGGTTAAGTAATGCAGGTAGTAATACTGCCCCATTTTACAGGAAAATAAGTCAAGAATATTAAGCAATTTACCAAAAATTACATAGCACGCATTAAGTTCCTTTAGCTCCCTGAACATTGCCACCCTTTCCTCTTTCAATAATTGTAGTTAAATCACTGCTAGGTTAGTAGTAATTCTCAGAGATCTTACTTTGGAAGGTTAATCAAAGAATAGAAAATCTCAAGGCGGAAACTTCAGCTTAATATTGTCAGTATTTTTTAATTTACTTTTAAAGATTTTATTTATTTATTTGACAGAGAGAGATCACAAGTAGGCAGAGAAAGAGAGGGAAGCAGGCTCCCTGCTGAGAAGAGAGCCCGATGCGGGGCTTGATCCCAGGATCCTGAGATCATGACCTGAGCCAAAAGCAGAGGCTTAACCCACTGAGCCACCCAGGTGCCCCTATTGTCAGAATTAATAATGCTATTACAACATAGTAGAAAAAGCTTGCGAATTTTAGTATTTCACTTTTTAAGTATTTTTGACGGTTTGATAAGGTGCACACAGCAATGCTCCAAATCCTACATACTTCTTGAAAAAATCAGATATTTACAGTCCTAATGTAAAACAAAGTAATGTAAAGAAGTATCATTACACTCTGATGTATAGCACTATACCCAAAGGAGTTTGGATATGGAGGTTTAAAGAAAGTAAACATTGTAGTAATTACAGTTCTTACATTCAATCTGACTTAAGAATAATGTGACAACAAAAGCAATTGCAAAAGTAAACTGCAATGAGGGACTGAGCAATAAAAACAGGTGAGCAAACTACAATTTCTGTGTTAAAAACAAAAGTCAAAATTAGGAGCACTTGTTAAAAATTAACAACACTTGGGGTGCCTGGGTGGCTCAGTCAGTTAAGTGTTCAATTATTATTATTATTATTTTTTTTTTTACTGTCCAACTCTTGATTTCAGTTCGGGTCATAATCTCAGGGTCGTGAGACTGAGCTCCATACTGGGCTCTGCACTGTGGAGGGGTCTGCTTAAGATTCTCTCTCTCCCCCTCCCTCTGTCCCTCCCACCAACTCGCATGTGCATGCTCTCTCTCTCTCACACACACACGCAAATAAAAAATTAACAACTCTTTCTTAAAAACTGAAAAGTAAGAATTTCTAACTTTGCAATACCTCATACCCACATGCTATTTCCTTACCTTTTGTTGAGAGAAAGCAAAAGGCCTTTTGGGGGAAAAGAAGGAAATGGAGAAGAAAGCTAGAGAACAAGCATAACACCATGGACTGTCAGAAAATGAAGGAAGATTAGCTGGCAGAAAGCACCCAGGGTAGATTGCAGAATTTGAGAACCAGAGGAAAACAAATCTGGCTAGTCCAACCCCCCTCATTTGACAGGTGGAGACAATGAGTAGGAAAGAGAATTAAGGGACTTGCTAATGTTCCACAACAAGTTAGTGGCTGTCAGAGCTAAAACTCAATGTCCTGACTCCCTGGTCTGTGTTTTTTCCATAGCTCCATACTCTACTTCCTTGAATGAGAAAGACAGATAAGCCAGAGCACCGGTGTTTTTTTATTTGGTTGTAAGCTCTCTTTTTCTTGCTTTCTGTGACACCTGACCTCCAATTAATTATTTTTTTAAGTCTATATTGTTCAGTTTCCTCCTACTACAAGAATACCTCTGGCCTGGATGGTATGTGATCTATTCACCCTCACTTCACCAAATTATTTTAGAGCTCCATTACTGGATGTTCCCACGGTTCTAGCTGTGAACCCTGAAGGGCCACAGCCTTCCTCTGAGGAGATTTGTGTGTTCCAGACATAGGGCTGGATCCTGTTACACCATCCTCCCAAGTACTCTATGGCTCATGCTTCTAAGGTAAGGAAAACATAAGGCTTAATGGGGCCACAGGGGACCAGCCATTCAAAGACAAGCCTGCTGCTTTCAAGAAACCTTACACAGGAAATGTTTCTAAAGTGTCACTGAAGAAGGTGAATTGTTAATAAAAACAAAGCAAATCTGCCACAAAGAAAAATGTTTTTAGAGGACTTCATGTGTGAATCAGCTAATCCCTGACTAAGCAAACCTGTATAATAATAACAGCTAAAAGCTCACCAGCACTTACTGTGTGCCAGACATTTCATGTATTTTTAACACAACAGTCTTGTGTGGTAGATATTATTACTCTCATTTTACAACTTAGATTCAAAGAGGTTAACTAACTTACCCACAGTCCCATAGCTAAAAATTTGCATAAACAGATTCAACCTTGTACAGATTTACTCCAAGGTCTGTATTTCTTCACCCATAAATCATTTCTCATGCTCTGGTGCTTTTTTCCTTTCTCCCACCACAGCATAGCTTTGCTTAACAACTTCTCAGATGGTGAGCCTCCCCATTTTAACCAAGGGCTCTCTGGGCTCTCACTTGCAGAGCTAACAGCCTCTTGTCTCCTGACAAAAGTGAGCCAAAACACATTCTCAAGTGTATAATTCAGCAATCATTCTCCCATAGATTTAGCATTGCCCCCCAAGAATCTGGGCCAGGCATGGAGATGATATAAAGACAAAGAAGTAACTAGTCAAGGGCATGGCAAGCCCAGGGACCTGTCAACCCTGCCTCCCTACCAAGACTAAATATATAAATCCTGTTCAATAGTTTCCTCTCGCTTCTGCCTCTGCTAGACAGAATTCAAATATTTCATCCTCATCATTGCTCCTCTGATGGATGTATATAGCTGATGTGATCTTGTATAGCCTGGATCCACGTGCCTAAGATGGCGGCTAAAACTCAGGAAGCATTCAATAAACATTGCTTTGAATGAATAAATGAACTAATGAGCACTCATTCTCTTCTATAATAACAAATATCATATCAGACATTGTGTATGTTAGGTTGTATGCTCAACTCTTAACATGCATAATCTTAGTATATACTTATGACAACCCTATAGGTACATACTATTATTCTCAGAAGGGATGAGGGTGCTCTCCTGGGTCTCTTTTATATCATCATTAATTACATTACCTCTCAAATGTCCCAACTACTATTGTACATTTGATACAGTGGCTCGGAAAGGTTTAGTAACTTGCTCATGTCACATAGTAAGAAGTCATTCTACAATCAAAACCAGATCAGACTTCAGACCCAGTTTTTTTTTTTTTTTAAGATTTTATTTATCTATTTGACAGATCACAAGTTGGCAGAGAGGCAGGCAGAGAGAGAGGAGGAAGCAGGCTCCCTGCTGAGCAGAGAGCCCAATGCAGGGTTCCATCCCAGGACCCTGAGATCATGAGCTGAAGGCAGAGGCTTTAACCCACCAAGCCACCCAGGCACCCACAGATCCAGTTTTCTTAACCATAGCACTCAACAGTGTCTCTTCTATTTTTATTATCATTAATAATAATTGTAACTTCTGTGTATTTAGCTCTTACCATGTTCCAGGCACAATGCTAAATATTTTACATTATTAGATTAATTTAATTCCCAAAGCAACTCATTTATGCTCACTAATGTGTATTATTACCTCCATTTCCCATCATTGCGAACATGGTAAGTTACCAGGAATAATCATAATTTGCAGTTTTATGTGACAGTTCTAGAGACTATTGTGTAAATCATGGAGCACAGTGCCTTTGTATGTATACCCTGAAAACAAAATGCACATGTCCCATCCTAAAACCCTTTGGATGAATTTAATTCACTGAACCTTATTTTGTTTAATTACTAAACATTATTTGGAGAAACAATTAACTTACAAAGAAGGATTTTAAGCAGAAATAGCATACACCCAAATTCTGAGCAAAATGCCTCAGATCTCTTTTAAGCTGAGCTAGCCGGAAGCAGTTCTCCTACAGAATGAACATAGGTCAGTTTTCAAAAGGAATAAAAAGGGTCTCCCAGGTGGATACAGCCTAGAAAGGCCAGAGCTGGCCGGGGTGCCTTCAAAGCATGGTTCCAACAGCAGTTGTATGCAGGAGTATATATTCCCAATCAAAAATCAGCACACAAAGTCTTAAGAAATGGGTTGTGATTTTTAATTACCATATGAGATACATACAATCTTACAAGTAATTTTAAGTGTATGCTAACTGATATCTTAACATACGGAAACACCTCTGTAACCGCACCCATATCAAGATATGGAATATTTTCAGCACTCCGTAAGGCTCCTGTACCGAATGAATTCTAATCAACAAAGAAAATACATTTAAAATCAGGACTGAACATCAGAAAGCAGGTTAAGAAACTTCGAAGGCTGGCTTTTGGGGGACAGGGACGGTATTAGGTAAAAATAAGACAAACCCGACTTGCATCTTTTTAGTGGTGGGCGTAGAGTGCTTCCGTGGATTCACATTCATACGTGCGGCGATCCTCCCAATGACTCTCGAGATTTAACCTTTTTCGCACGTGAGAAAATAGAAACTTGTTTAGGGTTTCTGGGAATAACAGACCCACCAGACGTAAGGGAGAGAAGGAACTGGATGTTTTGAATTTGCGCAGTCCACGTAGCCACGTGGCAGAGCGGAAGGCCTGGCATCAGGTTACCAAGCAGCGCCTCTCACGCCCGCGCATTGGCCAGCGGTCAGGGCTGCGGGTATAAAGGCTCAGGACGACTGTCCTTGAACAGCGGTGCTGAATCCTGCGGCGCGCGCTTTGAACTTTGTGGAGGCGACGCGCCTCCCTGGCTGGGTGCCTCAGGTAGAACCGTGCAGACACCCATCTGACACCGGACCCCAGGTACGGGAGGAGGGACCCACCTTGTTAACTCCTGGGAGCAAGCCGTGAGTCCTAGAGGGGATAATAATTATTATTCTAATTCTCGCCGAGGACTAGAGTGCAATAATCCAAGGATTCGGGAAACGATTGCACTGGCAAAGCTCCTCTTAGCACTGAGGACGGCACGACCAAAGTGAGAGGCCAACATTTTGAGAACCTCCGCCTTAGGCCAGAGGAGGATCGAGATTAAATCAACAAGCCCCGAAGTGTACGGGACTACTAGAGACAAGAGAAGAACGATTGTTCTTCAGTCACTGAGACGTAGCTCGCAATAGCAGCGTGAAGGGCAGCGGCATTGTCCCAGGGGAGGAAAAAGAAAGCACCCCTAAAGTAGGAGAAAAGACACGGGCATTGCTGCGACTTGCAGAGCTCCCTGCGACGACTGGTGTACCCTTGTGAAGTGCAGGCCGACCAGCACCCGCAGTGTCCTTGCATCCGGCATCCGCCGCCTTATGTGGTGCCTTGAGAGGCTCCGCTTGGGTCCCGAGCGCCTCCTGAAGGGCAGGAACGGGATTCTTCGGACCCGGGGCCACCACATCCCGGCCCTCACGCCCGCCGCGTGGGAAAACGTGCTCACCCCGGACCGCATCCCTGAGTTCTGCATCCCCCCGCGACTTGCGCCCGGCACCGCCCTGGCTGCGCTCCGGGTTTCCTGGACCCAAGCGGCAGAAATCGACGACGGCGCCGGGCACACGGACTGGGACCCGCGCTCGCAGGCCGCGCTCTCGCTGCCGCACCTGCCGCGCGCGCGCACCGCCTACGGCTTCTGCGCTCTGCTCGAGAGCCCGCACACCCGCCGCAAGGAGTCGCTCTTCCTCGGGGGCGCCGGCGCCCCCCGGCTCCTGCTCCCGGGCGCAGCCCCGGACCCCGACCCTGCGATCCCCGCCGGCCCCCGGCCTACCCCGGACGTGCCCGCGCCGCCGCCCCGCGCCCGCCGCCTCCTGCGCGCCCCCGAAGGACTGCTGAGCCGTGCGTTGCGGGCCCGGAGGATCCGTGGCCTGGCACGCGCCCGCTCCGTGTCCAGCGGGGACGACGACGACGACGAGCGCGGCGCCGGCTCGCGGCCCCCGGCCCGGGCCCTCTCCGTGTCTCCGCCGCCGCCACTGCCGCCGCCACCGCCACCGCCTGGCCCCGACCCGCGGCCCGAGCGCCTGGAGGCCGAGGGCACCGTGGCCCTGGGCCGCGCCGGGGGCGCCCTGCGCCTGGCCGCCGAGTACAGCCGGGCCAGCGGGCGGCTCCGCGTGCGGCTGCTCGGCGCCGAGGGCCTGCCCGCAGGGACCGCCGAGCCCCGCGCCGTGGGCTGCCGCGTCAGCTTCGTCCTGCGCTCGCCGGGCAAGACGCGCCCGCAGCGCAGCGCCGTGGTGCGGCCGAGCCGCAAAGCCGCCTTCGACCAGGACGTGTGCCTGGACGGGCTGTCGGAGGAGCAGGTGCGCCGCCTGGCGGTGCGCGTCAAGGCGGAGAAGGGGGGCCGCGGCCGCAAGCGGGGCCGCCCGCTGGGCCAGGGCGAGCTGCTGCTGGGCTCCCTGCTGCTGCCCTGAGGGCGCCCGGGCCTCGGGCAGTCCCCTTGGGGCGCTCTCCGCGCGCTGGGACCTCGGACCCTGACAGCCACTTCGGACAAAATAAATGCTATTTATTCTTATATTCAGGCCTTTGTTCAGTCCAATATTGGCACATACATTGCTAGATTATCACAATAAAGGACGTAGTATTTTGTGTAATACCTTTAGAATTCATTTCAGCAAATGGTATGGTGTTCTGCAGGAGTGGTTTCCAATATAGATAGACAACTGCGACTTCATGCTCCCCACTGTTCTATTGGGAGACTGTGGATCACAGGAAGTGTTAAAACTAGAGGGTGTGCTGGTGATCTCTTTGCCCCAACCTCCTCAACTGAAGTTTGTTCATTCCACAACATCCATTGATCACAACATTCATCTTAGAGCGTGTGTTATCTTTGAAGCATCATTTAAGACCCCAGGTGAGAAAATGAGGCCAAGAAAGGTGAAGTAACTTGTTCAAGGTCAACAGTGAATTATTAATAGGAACTCAAACCTGATGCTTTTAGCTACGTCTTTCTGAGAAAGCACTGGAAAAATTGAAACCACTTTAATATTCTTGGCTAAAATAATAAGTTTTACAAGTACTAACTTGTTTAATTTTTAAACAAACCTAAGAGACAGGCACAGTTGTCTTCATTTTAGGGAAGAGGATATTGAGGCACAGAATAAAGAGCAGAGTCAGAATTTGCACGGAGGCAATCAGTATTTTACTCATTACTTTCTAGAAATAATACCAAGCATCTGAAGGGTTTATCTTTGGGGGACTGTAACTTACATCTGAAACTGTTTATTCTAAGTTGGGGGTCTCCTCATATTCTCCCACCCTAGTGGAAAAGCAGTTTGGTTCAAATGAGTAATTTATTATCTCATGCTGATGTCTAAGGTTCTGTTCGAGAAGATGCTAACTAGCCTCAGAGTCATGGAAAAAAGGGTGATAGACTGATTGGCCCCAGCTGAGCTAATATGCCAGGGCAGGGAGTCTAGAACATAACTATAATACTGTTCTACCTCTGGCTTCTGATAGTGATAATAAGTGTATTATGTTTTAATCGATGATTTTCCTTTCTTGGCCACATTCACTGCCAAACAAGCATATTTCTTCCTTTCTTATGCATATAGGAGGAAAATGTGTCCTTAAATGAGGGTTCAAAATATTTGAATATGTGGTGTGGTGTGGTGTTAAATATGACTACATTAGCAGCCTGGATTCAGAAACCATTTCTGCTTTCACTAAACTGTTAGAGTTTTATCCACTGGTGCTCATGAAAAAAATGCTGTTTAGAACAGGGTTTCAGTTTTAGTCACAACTCAGGCATTAGCTGAAAATGGGTTATTGTGGTAGGTGCTTACCATGACCATCATTGAACAAATGCGAAGAATAACTGTGAATTCACTGTCAAAATCAGCCACATCCAGAAGCTTCATGTGGTTGACCAAGTGAATTATGACATAACAGTAGCTCAGAGCGTTCATGTGCTCTTTAGTCCACTCTAAGTCACCATATCCCTGGCCTTCAAACCAACAACTTTTAAAAAAATGTATAACTTTCTGATTTTACAATTTTGGTAGAGTAACTAATACTGAGTTCACATATGTAGTAGTTTAAAAGGAAAATAAATGGAAAGTGAAAGCAAATTGGCTACATACAATATATCATGTTGGGATTTTATTTTGCTGCCTTTTTTTAATAATAAAAACAGATTGCTGTGATGGTTTAAATAGCAAAACCTATTCCAGAAAACATCGCAATCACTATTGTCACTAGATTATATACAAATAATAGTTTGGGGGAAGAAGAGCTTTATTAAGGTAACATCAACATACTCAGGGACCTAAATTTTCCATGAAATAATGGTGGGTATTTCCAAACAGAATCTCCACCAATATCAAGTTATGGTTGATGAAACAATGTAAGAGCCTAATCATCAAGACTTAAATGATGAAAATACAATCATAAATCATAAAGTCTTGGGATTTTAGAGTTGAAAAGAACTTTAAGAATTATTTTGTGCAGACCCATGTAACATAGAAAAGGACCAAAAAGACAAACTGTAGATTGCCCTAAATCACACACCTAGTATAAGAGATGGGGCTAGGACCCGTTCTTTTCTCAGTTTGCCCTTCAACAGAATGAGTCTTTGGACCACTACTTCTAAGAAAGAGAAACATTTGTATGTAAATTCTTTTAAATCACAGAACTAATTTGAATGTTTTGCATTTAAGAAATCTTTGCAATACAAATTTTTTTCAGGAAAGCATCAGCCTTGCCTTGGGCAAATTTAAATTTGGTTTGCATTTTGCTGCCCTCTAGTGGATCCCTCATTAGTTTCGTCAGTGTTTTTACTCCTTTGGTTTTAGACCATCTCAACTAAATACTCAAGACCAATGTAATGTCAGAACCCAATGACCTTGAAGATGTGTGCTAATATCAGATTACAGCAAAGATTCACATTGCCAAACTAACTAAATACAGCTATCTGAATGTTGAAGATGTCAAAAAATTTTTTTCAGATTAAAAATGAAAACAAAAGAAAAACTTCCCAGTAGTTATGAAGCTAGGAGTATGTGTCAATGGTATGCTGGCTGCAAAAAATTTTTTAGAGTTCTCATGTTTCTCAGTTGGGTTTAGGTATGCACATCTTTGCAGAAATGATATTGCACAATCTTTCCTCTTTTGTGGTTTAAGTATATGAATATAGTCAAAGAAAAATCCCACACAACAGACCACAACATGCTTTAAGCTTTAGTTAAGTACAAATTTAAAAATCAAAGCAATAGCTTGGTTACTTGGTTTTACAAAGGTAATGCATTCTATACCTAAAATACTAGCTTTAAAATGGTTCGAACATGCCTAGAAAATTATTTCTTTAGAATCTAATTTTGTTTTATACACACACTACAATTCCAAAAACCTTCCCCCATATCCATTTCCAGAACCTAGGTCAGAATACTATTTTTGGTAAAGATATTTGAAAGAGCAAAAAGTGGGTACCATGTGATCTCTATGATAGTAAAGCAATAATATATGGTTAAAAGGTACAAACTTTCAGCTATACGATGAATAAGGTTTAAGGATCTAATGTATAACATGATGATTATAGTGGATAACACTGTATTGTATAATGATATTTCCAAAGAGTATAGAACTTAAATGTTCTCACAAAGAAGAAAAATATGTGAGTGATGAGAATTACTTAACTAGATAGGGGGAGCAATAAATATATACAAGTGGATAAAAGACCATTCAAAAGGTTTATTTAGAGGGGTATCTGGGTGTCTCAGTCAGTTAAGCGTCTGCCTTCTGCTCAGGTCATGATCCTGGGGTCCTGAGTTGGAGCCCTCAACAGACTCCCTGCTCAGCGATGGAGGGTGGGGGGGAGGGCGCTGCTTCTCCCTTTCACTCTGCTCCCTTCCCTCTGCCTCCCCTCTGCCCCTCCCTGCTCATGCTCTCTTTCTCAAATAAATAAGTAAAATCTTTAAAAATTAAAAACATAAAAAATAAACAAAAGGTTTATCTGGAATATCTATCATGGGTTGAATACTTTTCAAAAATTTCAATTTATACCTGTGAATAAGATACAAAATGTCCTTGCTCTTATAGAATTAAGTTTTCAAAGTTGGGGAGGGAGACAGAAAATACACAAATAATTTCAGTAGAGCTTCAGGGAATAAAATGTGATAATAAACAAACGCACGACTATGGACAAAAAGACACCTCGATTGGATGGTCAAGAAAGGCCCGTGTGAAGACCTGACCCTGAGCTTTTTCACCAGGTTCACATACATATTACCATTGGAGTTCAATCCAGTTTGCTGACATGGGGACCCATGGCCTCCCAGGGCCGCCTGACAAGTGTTTTCCTAGAAATTCCACTGATACCTCATCACCAGTGGGAAGTACTTCCCATGTGGTTCAACTCTAGTGCGTAGAAGCTCTTCTGCCTCCAGGCTTATGAGTTTAACAGATATAATAAACCTGAGGCAGCCCATGGTGTTTACAAATGCAATTTTTCCTATTTTGCATATTATCATTTGCATGTTATCATATCACTAGCTAAGAATTTTGTTGAGGCATTATAATGGCACTTGCAATCATTTGAGAGGATGACAAACTCTGGTCTTATTAGGCCCTCGGAGGCATTTAGGAAGCAAATAACAACATGATTTTTCTTGTTTGTATTTTATGGTTTTCACAGGTGATTTTTATCCTTTAGGCTCATGAAACTTCTCAACAACTATTTGTGGTAGGTACTCTTATTTCACCTGGGGTAGATGCTGTAGGTTGGCCCCTTCAACGCTCACCCCAACTCCTTCCTCCTTTCCCAGAGAACAAACACTTGCCTTCCCAGACCCGTTTTCAGCTATGGATAGCTAAGTGACTCAGTTGTGGCCAGTGAAACACAGGAAGAGGTCAGCTAATGGTGCCTTTTCCCCTTCCTCCCTCATTCTGCTGGAGTATACAAGTTTTGAGAAGCAGGAGCCGTCACTAAGAAAGCTAAAGGATATTGGTTTCTCAGGGACCTCACTGACCCTCCATGCCAGCTTGGGACAGCCTCATCCCAAAGTTCTTGTCCATAAGACAAATGAATTTCTAACTTGTTTCAGCCATTGTCCAGTTTTCAGATACATATGAACACGATCCTAACTGCTACAATATCCATTTTACAGAGAAGGACACTTTGATTCAGAGGACTTGAATAAGTTGCCTAAGACCATGCATCAGGTAAATGATTAATTTGATTGCAGACCTCCCAGACCTCCACGCTCACTACTTTTCTTATTTCGCACTGTCCTTCCTCATGTAAGCTATTGTTCTAAACTTTTTTTGAGATACAATTGACATACAATCAATTGAACTTACCTAAAGCATATAATTTCACGAGTTTTGACATACATATGTGCACATGAAACTCTCAATTCAGACAAGATAATAAACATATGCATCATTCCTAATAGTTTCTTCGTGCTCCTTTATAATCCCTCTCCCCTGAACTTCCCTCACTTCCCCCTCTCTCATCTGCTTTCTGTCAATATGGATCAGTTTATATTTTACAGAATTTCATATGAAGGGAAAATACATTTATGTTCTCTGAGGGGAGGACGGTCTGGCTTCTTTCACTCAGCATCATTATTCCAAAACGCACCCATATTGTTGTCTCTATCAGTAGTTTGTTCCTTTATACTCGTGAATGAATGTTGAATTGATAAATCACAATTCCTTTATCCATTCACTTGTTTGTCACTCTTTTCTATTCCTTGCACCTGCTATTTGATTCTTTTTTCCTTTCCTCTTCTTTTTTGGCCTTGTCTGGTTTTGATTGAGCATTTTATAGAATTTCATTTTCTCTTTTCTTTTAACATATCAGTTATAATTCCTTAGAAAATTTCTTTAGTGGTTGTCCCAGTACTTGCAGTATACATTTACCACTAATCCAAATTCACTTCCAAATAACACTATTATTTCATGGTAGGGCAGGTATATTATAAAACAGTATTTCTAATTCCTCCTTCGCATCTCTTATAAGGTTTTCATTTTACTTACCTATATGCTATAATTACTATTACTATTATTATTACTATGTTATAATATATTACCAATATATTGCTAATGTTATTTTGAACAGTTTTTTTAAGAGTTTATTTATTTATTTGACAGAGAGAGAGAGCATAAGCAGGGGGAGCAGCAGAGGCAGAGGGAAAATCAGACTCCCCTCTGAGCAGGAAGCCCAGCACAGGGCTCGATCCCAAAACCCTGGGATCAGGACCTGAGCCAAAGGCAGACGCTTAACAGACTGAGCCACCCAGGCACCTGTGTTATTTTAAGCAGTTATCCATCAAATCAAATAAGAAAAAGGAAAACAAAATGTTTCCTTTAGCTTGTGTTTATCCTTTCTCTGACATGCTCCCTTTCTCTATGTAAAGCTGAGTTTCTGACCTATGTCATTTTGTTTCTCCCTAAAGAACTTATTTTAACATTTCTTGCAGAGCATACTTGGTAGCAATGAATTCTCTGAGTTTTTCTTTGCCTGAGAAGTCTTTATTTCTCCTTCACTTCTGAAGGTTGATTTCATTGGATATAGAATTCAATTGTCATGGTTTCTTCCTTTCAATACTTTAAATACTTCACTCTCTTCCTCCTTGCGTGATTCCTGACAAGAAATCCAATATAATTCTTTTTTTTCTTCCTTTTTAAAGATTGTATTTTTCTTGGGGCACCCGGGTGGCTCAGTTGGTTAGGCATCTGACTCGTCTGGGGTCATGATCTCAGGCTCATGGGATGGAGCCCAAGATTCTGCCAAGATTCTGCATGCTCAGTGGGAAGTCTGTTTTTCTCCCTCTCTTTCTGCCTCTCTCCCTGCTCATGCTCTCTCTCTCTCAAATAAATAAATAAATCTTTTTAAAAATTTATTTTTCTCAAGTAATCTTGACACCCAATGTGGGGCATGAACTCACAACTACAAGATCAAGAGTCATGTGCCCTACTGACTGAGGCAGCCAGTCATCTTGAGAAGTCCAGTGTAATTCTTTTTCTTATTCCTCGATAGGTAAGGCATTTTCCCCCTTGGCTTCTTACAAGATTTTCTTCTTGTTTCTGGTTTTCTGAAGTTTGAATGTGATATTTTTGTGTGTGTACGTGTGTGTGTGTGTGTGTGTGTGTGTGTGTGTGTGTATTTCTCCTCCATGTTCATCTGAGTTCCCTGGATCTGTTCTTTGGTATCTGTCATCTAATTTGGAAAATTCTCATTCATTTCTACTTCAAGTATTACACTTATTCCATTCTCTCTTCTGCTTCTGGTATTACTCATATATTATACTTTTGTAACAGTCCCACAATTCATGGGTAGTCTGTTCTGGGTTTTTTCCTCCATTATTCTTTCTCCTTGCATTTCAATTTGGGAAGTTTCTATAGACATATCATGAAACTCATTGATTCCTTTCATGGCTGTACCCAGTCTACCCATCAGAGGCTTCCTTGATTTCTGTTACAGTGTTTTAATTTCTAGCATTTCCTTTTGATTGTTTTCAAATTTCTATCTCTCTGCTTACCAGGCCTATCTGTTTTTGCATGTTGTCCATTCTTTCCATTAAAGCCCTTAACATATTAATCATAGTTATTTAAAAATCCCTATCTGATCATTCCAAGATCTGTGTCATATCTGAGTCTGGTTCTGCATGTTTGTTTTGTCTCTTCATACTATTTCTCTTGGCTTTTATTTCTTGCCTGTAATTTCTTATTGAAAGCCAGACATGATGCATTAAATAACAGGAACTTAGATAAAATAGACCTTTAGTGTGAGGCTTCAGTTTATCCGGCAGAGTAATCCTGTGTTTACCACTTGCTGTAGCTAAAGGTCTCTAAGGCTTCAGTTTCCTTTTGTGTCCTTATTTTTGTCTGATCTGTATTCTTTGGGTTTCCCTGGGAACACTTTCTTAAATAGAGTACCTATGTGCCTTACAGCTCTCTTCACTGTTATCCACTGTTATTATATGCGAGAGCTGCTGATGTGGTGGTAAACACTGGAAAGGGGAAGCAATCTATAATACTATGATTAAATCTCAGTCTTCTCATGTGCTTTTGTCCATGGGCCATGACTTTCACATTTTTCTTTTCTTTTTCCCCTAGGGACATAGGAAGGATTAAAAAGTTAGAGTTGGGTAATTGCCTTTCTCCCCAAGTCAATAAGGCTCTGGTCAAGTCTCTTCTCTTGTAGAGTAGACTTTTGTTATGGTCACGTGCTGGGAGTATTTAAAAATGATCACCAAGGATTTTGCTTGCCCTTCACCATGAGAACCTGGTGGAATTCCCTGAGGTAAAAACCTATGAAAGTATGCCACCCACAACCCCACCCCCCAAGACTTGGGATATCAGGAATATCTCACCTTCATATTAGTGCACACTCAGGGTCCAACAGTTTGTCAAAATTACCATGAAAGGATCCCTCTCAGTGTATGACTTCTATGGCTTGTTTCAGAGAAGCTGCTCTTGGCTGGGATTCTCCATATTCTCCTCAGATTCCAGAGTGGTGGTTTGTTCTGCTACCTCAGCTCTCTGAGGAAAGGTCATTAAGTCAATAATTTTCAGTTTGTTCAGCTTTCTTTTTTTTTTTTTTTTTAAGATTTTATTTATTAGACAGACAGAGATCACAAGCAGGCAGAGAGGCAGGCAGAGAGAGAGAGGAGGAAGCAGGCTCCCTGCTGAGCAGAGAGCCCGGTGTGGGGCTCGATCCCAGGACCCTGGGATCATGACCCCAGCTGAAGGCAGAGGCTTTAACCCACTGAGCGACCCAGGCGCCCCATGTTCACCTTTCTTCTTGATGTAAGAATGAGAGTGATGCCTTCTAAGCATCTTTTCATATTGGAACTCATTCTAAGCTAAAGAAAAGAAGCTAAGCCCATTCAGGAAGCTGGATTTGTATCCATTTGCCTATTGATGGGTATTTGATTGTTTCTGGGTTTTTGCTCTGATGAATATTGATTTATAAGACTTTGTGTAGGTATATGATTTCATTTCTCTTGACTAGATAACTAGAGTAGAATGAATAAATCATCATGTGATAGGTATAGATTTAGCTTTTTAAAAAACTGATGACTTCTTTTCCAAAGTCGTTGTTATCATTTTACTTTCCAACTGACTGCATATGAGAACTTTTTGCCCTACATCCTTGCCAAAATTGAGTTACTGAGTTTTTTTCCCAAAGCTATAAATTTAAACTATAAATATATATATATATAAACTATAAAGCTATAAATTTAAAACTAATATAGATAGCGGCACCTGGGTGGCTTAGTCCATTAGGTGGTTGCCTTCTGCTCAGGTCATGATCTCAGGGTCCTGGGATGGAGCTCCGTGGGCTCCCTGCTCAGAGGGGAGCCTGCTTCTTCTTTTTCTTCTCCCTTCATCCCACTCCCCTCTGCTCGTGCATGCAAAGCACTTGCTCTCTCTCTCTCAAAGAAATCTTTAAAAATTAAATAAATAAATAAATAAATAAATAAATAAATCCAATACAGATAAAGAGATCTATCATAGATCCAGGTCAAATGTTGTGAGAGAAAGGAAATAGAGATTGTATCATTAAAGAAAAGTCTGAATAGGGGCCCCTGGGTGGTACAGTCAGTTAAGACTCAGACTTTTGGTTTCAGCTCAGGATCATGAAAATAGAGACCCTGTCAGGCTTCAAGCTCAGAAGGGGAGTCTGCCAGAATTCTCTTTCCCTCTCCCTCTGCACCCCCTCGCCCACCCCCTGGTTCTGTCTCGCTAAAATAAATAAATAAATCTTTAAGAAAGAGAGAAAGGAAGAAAGGAGGGTAAGTCTGAATAGAGATGGGGGTTAGAGACACTCTTGCTTTTCTGCTAGGCAGGTTAGTAGAGATCACCTTTACTGAGGAGTCGACAATCTCCTTCCTTTCTGTGTCACGCTGCAGCCAGAGGAGCACAAACAGGAGCTTTCTAGTGACATTGGAGCAAGAACACTGTTGTGGAACCAGTTTCCAACAGTCCCCCAGCAAAAGCACCACACCACCTATAGATCTGGGGTTGGCTGATGGCTGTGGGCACTCTGTAGCAAGTCTACAAGTTGTTGATAGTAAATTCATTTTTAAAGAAGAATTTCTATTCAAAATCAGAAAGATGTGGGCTCCAGATCTCAGCTGTTGTTCACCTCTGTGTTTCTTGGTCACATCCATTAGCTTTTATAATGTCATGTTTTCATTAGTAGAGAGGCAATAAAATTAACTACCACATGGGATTTTTTTAAAGAATTAAAGTAGCTAACGTCCAAACACGGTGTCTGTGTGGCATGTAGAACCACCTAATAAAAATTAGTTCTATTCTTGATTTCTTCATAATAGAGGATGTTACTGGACTTTCCCCAAGCCTCTAGCATGTTCAATAGGTGCTTATCCTGTAACCGAGACCCTCCATCTAAGAGACTGCATAGAGAAGCTATATCCTTAGGAGTCATTTGAAAAACAACACAAAGTACCAAGTTAAATGCTACAAATAATAGTGCTACAGGTAAGGATTCTTAACAGAGGGAATTGGGAAATGAGAAAGGTTCTGACATTTATTTAACACTCATCATGTACCAGGCAATGTACTGGAGACAGATTCAGTGGTAGATCTCTTGTGCCCCAGATGCGTGAAGAAGGGCGTGATACCCAGATTCTGATGCCCAGAGAAGATCCACGGTGACACAGCCAGTGAAGGGGGAGGCCAGGGAATTGTAGCCATGTGCATAGGACCACAAAACTTCTACTAGGCTTGAGTACCCAAGAGGTGAGCTGAATTGGGGTATATAGAGAAAAAAAGAGAAGGGGAGCCTTGGAAAAGGAAGTAAGTTTGAGGTCCAAGAGAAGTAAAATGTGTTCTGGAAACACTGCTTCTTAGGTCCCCAGTGGTGCCTGGGGGGAAGCTTCAGTGATCATATTGCCACCTCCTGAGAACTTTGCCTTGCTGACACCTTAGCACCTAAGGAGGAAGATGGCATCGGGTGGTGGTGGCTGTAGCGCCTCGGAAAGATTCCCTCCGCCTTTCCCAGGCCTGGAGCCGGAGTCGGAGGGGGTGGCCGGAGGGTCAGAACCCGAGGCTGGGGACAGCGACACCGAGGGGGAGGATATTTTCACCGGCTCCACGGCGGCCAGTAAGCCCCAGTCTCCAAAGAGAATCGCTTCCCTTCCCATCAACAATCGCTCCAAAGAAAATGGGATCCATGAGGAACAAGACCAAGAGCCCCAGGATCTCTTTGCAGATGCCACAGTAGAGCTCTCCCTGGACAGCACACAAAATAATCAGAAGAAGGTGCCAGCCAAAACGCTCATTTCTCTTCCTCCACAGGAAGCTATAAATTCTTCTAAATCCCAGCCAAGCTATGAAGAGCTAGAGGAAGAAGAACAGGAAGACCAATTTGATTTGACAGTTGGTATAGCTGATCCTGAAAAGCTAGGGGATGGTATGAATGCCTATGTAGCCTACAAAGTTACAACACAGACAAGCTCACCAATGTTCAGGAGTAAACAGTTTGCAGTGAAAAGAAGATTTAGTGACTTTCTGGGTCTTTATAAGAAGCTTTCAGAGAAACATTCTCAGAATGGCTTTATTGTCCCTCCTCCACCCGAGAAAAGCCTAATAGGCATGACAAAAGTAAAAGTTGGGAAGGAAGATTCTTCTTCTGCAGAATTTCTTGAAAAATGGAGGTCCGCTCTAGAAAGGTACCTTCAGAGGATTGTGAATCATCCTACCATGTTACAGGACCCTGATGTCAGGGAGTTCTTGGAAAAAGAAGAGCTGCCACGCGCGGTGGGTACCCAGACATTGAGTGGCGCTGGTCTCCTCAAGATGTTCAACAAAGCCACAGATGCCGTCAGTAAAATGACCATCAAGATGAATGAATCAGACATTTGGTTTGAGGAGAAGCTCCAGGAAGTAGAGTGTGAAGAGCAGCGCTTACGGAAACTGCATGCTGTTGTAGAAACTCTAGTCAACCATAGGAAAGAGCTAGCGCTGAACACAGCCCAGTTTGCAAAGAGTCTAGCCATGCTTGGGAGCTCTGAGGACAACACAGCATTGTCGTGGACACTCTCCCAGCTGGCTGAGGTGGAAGAAAAAATTGAGCAGCTCCACCAGGAACAGGCCAACAATGACTTCTTCCTCCTTGCTGAGCTCCTGAGTGACTACATTCATCTCCTGGCCATTATCCGTGCTGCTTTCGACCAGCGCATGAAGACCTGGCAGCGCTGGCAGGACGCTCAAGCTACGCTGCAGAAGAAGCGGGAGGCTGAGGCTCGGCTGCTTTGGGCCAACAAGCCTGACAAACTGCAGCAGGCCAAGGACGAGATCTTAGAGTGGGAGTCTCATGTGACTCAGTATGAAAGGGACTTTGAAAGGATTTCAACTGTGGTCCGAAAAGAAGTGATAATGGTTTGAGAAAGAGAAATCCAAGGACTTCAAAAACCATGTGATCAAGTACCTTGAGACACTCCTGTCCTCACAGCAGCAGCTGGCAAAGTACTGGGAAGCCTTCCTTCCTGAGGCAAAGGCCATCTCCTAATGGACCAAGGACATCAAAACCCACCTGCCTGACGCTGCCTTTTTATACACTGTCCTCCACCTCTGCTGGACTCCAATGATGCATCCTGCCTAGCCTGGACTTCACCCTTTCCTCCCTGCCCCCACGACCAACCTGTCCCCATTCTAACCGTTACTTCATTTAGCTTCCATATATATTTTCTTACCTGAGAGAATAGTTTCTTGCTTTAAGCAGAAGACCCACACTAGGTGGTGGAGTTAGGGGATAGGGGTGGAGTATTGATATAAATATATAAATACAAATGTATATTTTTCAGGATGTGGTTAGGAACTGGGAATAACGTTTTCTGTTACTCCTGATGGTGCCATGAAAAGATTATGTAATAAAATATTTTAAAATCAGAAAAAAAATTTTAGAATGCAGATATCACTGTGCCTTGCAACAATTAGAAAAGAACAACAACAAAAAAGAACAGAACTGCTCTTCCTATGTCAGCAGTCAGGATTTATTCACTCGTAATATCACACTGCCCTTGGATAACCCTATTTTTCCATCTTTTAAAGACATTTTACTGCATGATTAACTGTGTAATCATCAGCAGGGTGGAAGTATGAGCTGTTCTGAAAAGTAGATAAACCCAAGCTTTAAGCTTAAGAAAAATGACTAGATTTGAGTCAAGACAGATTCCTTCTTATTTTATGCAGCCCATTTCTCTGAGCTTGAAATTAAAGCTTGAGTTCCTTTACTGGACAAAGGTCCTGAAATTTGGCAAGTGTTTACCACCCTTAAATATTTATTTATTTATTTATCATGTTTCAAGATTTTATTTTTTAGTAATCTCTACACCCATCATGGGGCTTGAACTTACAACCCTGAGATCAAGAGTCGCTTGCTCCACCAACTGAGCCAGCCAGGCACCCCTCCATTCTTAAAGGCTTAAAACACTTTCCAACTAAAGAAGAAAATAAGTCCATGAACAATAATAAGATTTTAAACTACAAGATTACTTAGAAAAAGATTGCTTGATGTCCTCATTTTACAGATGATAAAAGGAAGATCAAAGAGTGAAAAGATTGGGGTGCCTGGGTGGCTCAGTGGGTTAAGCCTCTGCCTTCAGCTCAGGTCATGATCTTAGGGTCCTGGGATCAAGCCCCGCATCGGGCTCTCTGCTCAGCAGGGAGCCTGCATCGCCTGCTTCCCTCTCTCTCTCTCTCTCTGCCTGCCTCTCCACCTACTTGTGATCTCTGTCAAATAAATAAATAAAATCTTTCAAAAAAAAAAAAAAAAGGAGTGGAAAGATTTTCCAGGGTCACATTGCCAGTTAGCAACACTTCCTGACTCCTGAACTAGAGTACTTTCTGTTTTCATATGCCATAAAACTAACTACATTGATGAACTATGAATTTTTGTGTTACTAAAAAACATTTTGAAAAATTATCACCATCAAAACACAACCATTGTCTTGCGGCTCTGATCTATTTTTGTCTTTATCCACTATTTTCCAGTCTTTGTAAGTATACCTAGATTTATATGGTTCCAAGAACAGTCTTTATATAAACATACCACTTTTTTCCTCTTCTGAATTTATTATTATAATTTAAGAGATATTATGTTACTGCTAGTCTTTCGTATGATAGCCCTTGAAGTAGATATGTAATAATTGTTATAACTATTTCCCTATTGTAATTTTTCATTCTTCCCAATTATTATTATTTTTCTTCTTTTGATTTTTTTTTCTTAGAATAAATTTCAAGTGAAGAAATTTCAGGATCAAAGATATGAACATTATTATGGCTCCTAATGTACATTGATATATTGCCCTCTCTGGTTAGTTATATTTTCTTTTACAAAGTAATATGGGGAAAGAAAGGACTCTTGGGGGAGGAAGAGAAAAATCCTAAATTAAATAGGGTTTTGACTAAAGAGCTGAACCTGTCTGTAGAAGGCACAGTGTTCCCAGAGATAACACTGCAAGTGAAAAGCAATGAGGATGGTTTGCTTGCTATGGTAAGTGCAACTATTATTGTTATGTATTAATGGAAATTTGGGAGTCTTTCTGGAAGGGTTTGCTGATCTGGGCATTTTCTGAGCAAGGGCCTCCTTCCTGTCCAATCTTCTCTCCCAGGTCAGAGTCTACAATAATAGCCTCTGAAAAACAAAAATGCCATTTGGGTATTGGAGTTAAAAAGAACCTACTGCCTTTAATTACTGTTTTGTTAAGTGCCTATTTAAATGCTTGGAGAAAGAACCAGAAAGAAGAATTTTAGCTCTGAAGCATCCAATTCAGTCTTAAATAATTTGCATGAGAATAAATTAATCTGATGCAGATACATTTTTAAACTTATGCTTTTTAAATCTAATTTTCATTAGGAAGGTGATTGATGTATTTTTCCATTGCCGTGTTTAACTAGGAAGGTTTCCTGCAATTACTGATTCTTTCCCTTTGTATTACTGGTGTCGACTTTGGCAAGTGGTGAGGGAGGGTAGGTACTCTAAGAGATTTGGGAGATCCTTTGTGGAACTTCGTGTAGAAGGAAAAGAGGCTGAAAACTACAAATCCGACCTGAAATGTCCAGTGATTCACAATCATGAATCAAGCTGCCACCTCAGAAAGGCCCCGCAGCATTAAATTACAGTGTCAACAGTAATCCTGGACATGCTCTGACTTCCAAATACCTGAGTCAACTCAGCCATGAGAAGAGTAGTCACAGGTGTTTGCTGAGTGCCCAGCATGAGCTCTGTAACCGTGGCAGGCACCCTTGGGGATATTAACAATGCAGCGTTGTAGTGATACCGAAAGAAGAATGATGGCAAGGAGTAGAGGACACAGGTCCTAGTTCTGACTCTGTATTCTATGAGCAAGTTACTCCTTCTCTGGACCTTAACCTCATCGTTTGGTAAAATGAGAAGGTTGGAGTAGATCCAGGCTAGCAAGTTAGCATTATCTCAGATGTAAGATCCACGGAATTTATAGAGGCTGCCCCGAGTGCTATGGTGAAAAGAATTCTAAGACTGCATGGGATAGTCTTCAATGTTAATGAAGACAAGCTTCTTGCCTTCTGTAACTTTAAATCTGGAGTAATAAGACCTACAATCAGAAATTACAGTGAATAAATCAAGATGGTATGATTTGTATGGTACAGATAAGAAATATGAAAATCCAGAGAAGAGGAAGATCAGTAAAGACTTGGGTAGTCAAAACAATATTCTCAAAAAAAAACAAAAAAAAGAACACTTGAGCTGGGTCTTGAAGAAAAAGGCATGATAATAGTCCTTTTTTTTTTTTTTTGTATTTTAGTTTTCTGAGAGAGAGAGCAAGAGAGCATGCGTGTGCACATGTGGGGCAGAGGGAGATGGAGAGAGAGAGA
Organism: Martes martes; assembly: GCF_963455335.1. Lineage (NCBI taxonomy): Eukaryota > Metazoa > Chordata > Mammalia > Carnivora > Mustelidae > Martes > Martes martes. The sequence continues at coordinate 42,750,386 of NC_137894.1, forward strand.
GTCTTAAGAATGCTCAGCAAGGAGCCCAATATAGGGCTTACTTTTACAACCCTGAGATCATGACCTGAGCAGCAATCCAGAGTCAAATGCTTAACCAACTGAGCCACCCAGGCGCCCCTGATAGTAATAATTAAAATACTAAAAACAATCTTAAAAATATTTATGATTATGAAGTGCTTTAGAATTTAAATACCACTTTGGCATATATTCTTACAAGTTGAGAGGATTTCAAGTGTTTTATATTTTCAGGATATTTTACAATTTACAATTTTCATAATCATTGTAACATTAATCTTTACAATAATCTTAATGGTAGGTATCATTAGCCATGTCTTACAAATGAGCAGTCTAAAGTTCATTAACTTTTTCAAGAAATATCACAAAGTCAATAAGACCTACAATCTTAGGCATAGTGGGAAATAGATCCAGAGTCCACACTTACACCTAAGGGAGGTTTATCAGTTAGGGTTGAACATAAAAAGAAAGTTCCCATTAATTTAGGAAAAGAATGATTGTTACATAAGGATGGTAAAAAGGCACCAAAATGGTTTTAAACCGGTTTAATCAATCAATAACTTGCTCCAGGGAAAATGCTTTTGCAAGCCAATCAGTATCAATCCTCACTTCTAAAGGTGGGCCAGTCGGGGATGGACTCACTTCTGTAACCATGCCTCCGAATGACAGCCGACCGACAACACTCTCAGATAAGTAACGAAGCATCTACAGATAAGACCAACACATTTTCCCTCTGAAGACCCTTCAAACCCTGAAATCCGTGCTTCCCTGAAACCCTGTATCATATTAGCAGATTTCTCTGTTCAAAGAGAATGTGCTGATCAACATAGCTCTCTCTCCTTTAGTAAGCAATAAATTAAACTTTTTTTTTTAACAAATTGAGTGGGAGCTCTCATGATCTTTTAACACTTTTGGAGGTTCCACTAGGATTGATTTGAAGACTGGTTTGGCAGCATTCCAGGGAATATTGGACCAACACTTATACTCACTGGGCCCCCTGTACTCCAACTCCATTTGTCTTTCAAAATCTCTTGCCAGATGAGTTGGCCTCAGCAACAATCACCCACTGTTTTTCTCCTAAGTACTTAGCTAGTTATGAATTATTATTACTTTCTCCTTCTTATACTAGCACCCACCGGTATAACATTCTTAATCCAACAACACCATATTCTATAGTCAATAGAGAGGTTTTCCATGATTATGTTTCTATAATTCCAGAAGTCTTCACATCCAGAAAAAAACCTCTGTGCATTTGGACTTTTTTTCCCAACTGGGTGGTAGCCCATACCATAGCTAGCACTTTGTGCTGTACCTGGATGAATGCTATGGGTGAATAAAGCAATCTATGTCAAAACTAGAAGTAATTACACATGACTCTCTGAGATAGACATAGGGAGACATTTGGACTTGCTTTCTTACTTGGGCCTAGAAAATCCTGGTCATTCTGTATTGTCTTCTCATTTCATTTTATATCCTACTTACAGTTATACTCATTTGTCTTATAGTTGTTCAGTGTTTGTTTTCCAGAGTCTTACATGCTACCGAGAAGCCATTGTTTTGGCGGATCATTCAATAGATCATTTTATGTTGAAAATAGATGCAGTCACACTGATCAGTGTGCAACCCGAAAACCAGAAGTCTACAAATGAGACCACATCTTTTAGGAAAATCAGTGAGAGTGGCAAAGATCTGGACATACCTTGATGATCTCTCTTGTAGCTTCAGCTAAATGAGGACCAAAAGGGAGAAACCGTGGGAAATTGTGGGAAATTCCCACAATTAAAGACCTAAATGTGAGACATGAAACCCTAAAATCCTAGAAAAGAGCACAGGCAGTAATTTCTCAGACATTAGTCATAGCAAAATTTTTCTAGATATGTCTCCCCAGGCAAGGGAAATAAAAGCCAAAATAAACTATTCATACTCTGCCAAAATAAAAAGCGTTTGTCCTGTGAAAATAACCATTGACAAAACAGAAAGGCAACCTACAGAATGGGAGAAGATGTTTGCAAATGACATGTATAACAAAGAGTTAATATCCAAAATATAGAAAGAACTTCTACAACTCAACACCAAAAAAATCAAATAATCCAATTAAAAATTGGGCAGAAGACATGAACAGACATTTCTCCAAAGAACACATCCAGATGGTCAACAGACACATGAAAAGATGCTCAACATCACTAATCATTAGGGAAATGTAAATCAAAACCACAATGAGATATCACCTTACATGTGTCAGAATGGCTAAAATAAAAAAACACAAGAAATGAGAAGTGTTGATAAGGATGTGGAAAAAAAACACTTGTGCGCTGTTGGTGGAAATGCAAACTGGTGCACCCACTGTGGAAAATAGCATGGAGGCTCCTCAAAAATTTAAAAATAGAATTACCATATGATCCAGTATTTCCACTAGTGGGTATTTACCCAAAGAATACAAAAACACTAATTCAAAAAGATATATGTGCCCTAATATTTATTGCAGCATTATCAACCAAGATGTGGAAGCAACCCAAGCGTCCATCAACAGATGAATGGATAAAGAAGCTGTGGTGTATATATATGGTATTATGTTTATTATTATGTATAATATATATATAATATTACTCAGCTATAAAAAAGAGTGAAATCATACCATTATGCAACATGGATGGCTCTAGAGGGTATAATGGTAAGTGAAATAAGTCAGTCAGAGAAAGACAAATACCATATGATTTCACTCATGTGGAATTTAAGAAACAAAATAAAATACAAAACAGACAAAAGAAGAAAAACACAACAGACTCAAATATAGAGAGCAAACGGGTGGCTGCTAGAGGGGAGGTGGGGGGGGATGGGTAAAATAGGTGAAGGGGATTAAGAGTGAACTTATTGTGATGAGCACTGAGTAATAGACGTGTTGAATCACTATTTTATAGACTTGAAGCTCATATAACACTCTATGTTAACCACACTGGAATTTAAAAAATTACAGTAATTTAAAAATTTTGAATTACGGAAACTATTTCCACAAACGTGAGAAAGAATTGATTGTCCTGTGGCCTGGTAACAAGAAGGCACCAAAACTGGTTTCAAACCCATGTAATTGATCAACAGCTTGCCTTATCAATCAGGCTTGTGCAAGCCAACCAATTAGTGTCGGCCCTCACTTCTGAAGGTCAGCTGGTCAGAGATGGACTCACTTCCATCACCATGACTCTGAGTTAACCAATCAGCAGCAGCCTCAGCCGAGTGACCAAACTTCTGCAGGTCATGGCGACAAGAGTTTTGCCTCTGAAAGTCCTCCTATTTCTCAACTTCATGCTCCCCTAAGCCCCTATATGATATTAGTAGATTTCTCTGCTTAAAGAGAATGTGCCTGCCTGACATACATGTCCTCCCTTCGTGTAGGAGGCAATAAATTCAGCTTTGTTTTATTCATTTCAGATTTCAGTGGGTGGGTGGTCACCTCACCCTCTGACCCGTCACGAAAACAGAAACCTCTCTGGTATTTCGAACAAAGGTAAGATAATACAGGGAATTGCTCGCCCAGGGTGAGAAGGATCGTGAAAACAAAAAAGGAACGGCAAAGAGGCCAGAGATTCGTAACTCTAGATGAGGTAAAGTTTCTGAACCATCGGTTAAATGAAAGTATGTATTTAACTCATGACAACCCCTCTTCCAGGCCCTGGGAGGCAACAAGGAACAACACACATGAGATCCCAGCTTTCACGGGGTCTACATTCCAGATAGGGCTGAAGACAGTCAATGAGTTTAAAGCAATAGATAATCAAGGTACAGGAAGGGACATAATTTAAAGATGATGGAATGGAGATGGGATAGATTGGGAAAGTCTGTTTTAGATGACGGTGATGATGCTGACGCAGCCCAGGCCAGCCCAGCTGGGCCTGGCATCCTAGAAGCCTTGACTGCTAGAAGCCTTGACCCCTCATCCTAGAATGACTACCATTACAATGTTGTGTCCCCAGCATTACTAGCTAAACTTTTGGGGAATTTTCTCTTTTTTTCTTGAAAGTTGGAAACAAGGGGCACCTGGGTGGTTTGGTCAGTTCAGCCTCTGACTCTTGATTTCGTCTCAGGTCCTGATCTCAGGGTCATGAGACCAAGCCCCTCATTGGGCTCCACACTGGGGGGGTGGAGCCTGCTTATGATTCTCTCTCCTTCTTCCTCTGCCTCTGCCCCTCCCCCAGCTCACGTGCTCTCTCTCTCCCTCTCGCTCTCAAAAATAAAGATTAAAAAAATAAAAAATAAAACTGGAAACAAGACAAAGTCCATAAAATGTATCTATGACCCTGGCTGGATGACGGGTCAACTGTTGCCATGCTAAGATACCATAAAGGAAAAAAGAAGAGAGGGGGAAAACACCTTCTGTGGAGGAAAATAGAGAACAGATGGCGATTACTTCATTCACCTTTGCATATGTGAGAAATGCTTGCGAAATTTCTAGGAACTGGGCGTTGCCAGAAGAAAAAATACACTGAAAAGCTAATTACTAGCAATAACAGCATCAATAAGCCTAATCACACCTGGGGTGGTTGAGCTGGAATAGAAAACTCAGCTTATCACATACTTATAAACCTGTCACTTACGGTAATCCGGGCTTGAGAAAGGGAGAGGGGCTGTTCAGAGCAAGGCTCCCGCTACTATTTCTTAGTAGTGGAACTCTTGACTAGACTAATTTTTTTTTAAAGATTCATTTATTTATTTGAGAGAGAGAGAGAGCAAGTGGGGGGAAGAAGCAGAGGAAAGAGGCAGAGACAAACTCAAGCAGACTCACGCTGAGGACAGAGCCCGACTCGGTGCTCGAACTCACGACCCTGAGATCATGACCTGAGCCAAAACAAAGAACTCTTGCTCCACTGATGGTGCCACCCAGGCGCCCTGGGTGCTGCTGCTTCATTTAAAGGCATATGTAAAGTTTTAAGGCAAGAGTAGGGAGGGCCTTGAAGCGGGAATGATGAGCCAACTAGACCGGAGAGGTGGAGACTGTAAGTCAGGGGAGGCAGGTCTTCCTCTGGTTCTGCTCTAACCAGGCATGTGAGTCCTGTGGGCCCAGGTTCCTCCGTCTCTATAGAGGGAGCACTGGATCAGAGCTGCAGTCCACGTGGACATTTCAGCTGCTACATGTTTTCTTTGAATGGAATGGTATGCAGAAACCTAACTTCAAAGCAAATTTTAAAGAGAAAATTGGTGTGATTGATGGAGATGTGATGGATCCAGAAAACCATTCGTGTATTTGTTCATTTCCTCACTCACTTAGTAATTTATATACTCATTGAAAGCCTCTTTTTGAAATGTTTGTTTATTTATTTATTTATTTATTTATTTAAAGGGGGGTGGAGAGAGAGGTGGGTGGAGGGGCAGAGGGCGAGGGAGAGAAAGAATCTTAAACAGGCTCCATGCCCGGGGTGGAACCCAACATGGGACTCGATCTCATAATCCCTGAGATCAGGACCCGAGCTGAAATCAGGAGTTGGACACCTAATCGACTGAGCTACCCAGGCACTGTGAATCCTATTTCTCAAATCCTATAATGGGCCAGGCAATGTCCTAACTGCCTGGGAAACATTAGTGAACAAAACAGACAAATATCTATGCCTTTATTAGTAAAATTAATAAAATTTAATTTTCTAGCAAGGAGAGGCAGACAATAAAAAATGAACATAATAAGTCAACAAACTATAAGATATGTTAGAAGGTGATGCCTATAACAGAAAGAAGTAGGGGCACCTGGGTGGCTCAGTGGGTTAAGCCTCTGCCTTGGGCTCAGGTCATGATCTCGGGGTCCTGGGATCAAGCCCCGCATCGGGCTCTCTGCTTGGCAGGGAGCCTGCTTCCTCCTCTCTCTCTGCCTGCCTCTCCGCCTACTTGTGATCTCAGTCTGTCAAATAAATAAATAAAATCTTAAAAAAAAAAAAAAAGAAGAAGAAGAAGGAAGTCAAGTCAGCCAGAGGAAGGAAAGTCCAGAGGGCCCTATTGTTGTGGTAAAAACTGTGTGAGAGAGGGAAGTCAGGAAGAGCCTTATGGAGAAAGTGAGGTTTCAGCAAATTTTGGAAAGAGGAAAAGGGCCAAACAGATATCTGGGAGAAGAGCATTCCAGGCATGAGGCAGGCCAAGGAAAGGCCCTACATGGAGACACAACTGCATGCCGGAGGAACAGCAAAGAGAGGCAGGGCGGCAGGCGTGCACGAACAGGGAGGAGAGCCGTGGGAGAGGAGACTGCAGACGTAATGGGGCTGGACTCTGTAAGCCACAGTCTGAGTCGCATGAATTTGGTTTGCACTCTGAGGGAAATGGGGAGCCACTGCAGGGTTTTGAGCCAAAGAGTAGCCTGATGTGAGTTCTGTTTCAACAGGCTCACTCTGCCTGCTGCCTTGAGGATAATCGAGATGGTGAGGAGGATGGAAGCCAAGAAACCAATGAGGGGGCAATTTGCCTCATTCACACCAGAAATGAGGCGACTCAGACCAGTGCAGTAGCAGGAGGGGTGAGAAATGTCTTCAGGTCTGGACATGGTTTCAAGGCCTCAGCCTCCTATCTGCTTCCAGAGTACCTCCTGGGATGCCTTGGTCTTCTGGGAGCACAGTTTGCAAATCCATGGGCTTATTGACCTGCAAGTCTTCCTCCTGGTCCCTCCTGGTCCCCATCTCCAAGGGATCTAGAGCACCAGCATTTAGGGAGCTGCCTAGGGGATGGTGCGACCTGCTGAACCTAATTTTTTCCCAGCCTGAACATTTAAATTTTGGATAATAAGAAATAATTAGGTTTGCAAGTCATTACCAGAGTCTAATTCATGCCAACCTCCACGCCAGCAATTCCGGCCCCAAGGACAGCCTCGTGCGCCCCATCGGAGGGAAGAACTCCTGTGAGGGCTTCAAACATGCAGTGGTCCCATGGTAGGCATGTTCAATCGCTCCTCGTCGGTGTGACAGAAAGCCACCAGCATCCACCTCCCACCTCACATCTCAGTCCCCTCCAGAGACTGCCTCTGAGCTTTCCACACTGTCATATTTGTGATGACTCTGTGGATTACATAGAGCAAGTTCCCAGAGGGAACAGGGTGTGTCCATTTAAATTCATGCTGGTAGCTTCACATAAAAACAATATTATAAATAGCAAAATTTCAAAGAGTTGCAGGTGAATGGATGTTTGCTTCTGCTCACTTTAGTTAGATTTTATCGGCAGCTTCTTATGATATGATCTAAGGGGCACAGAGGACCTACTTTGCCGAAATTATCTACCCTATAGGTTTCTGTTATTCCTGGAACTATCCAAATGTAAGCCAGGATGCCAAATAAGAAGAAGCCAGGAGTGATCTGAAATACCAAAGGTGCTCAGTTGTGAAGTCTGTCTGGAGCAGTGCTGAGAAGAACAGGAAAGCCACGGCCAGGTTCAACAACCAGAAGTGTAATTGGCAAGTAATGTCTCTCATGGGCACATGGTAAGGAGGTATTGCTCCATACTTTATCCCTGTTTTCAGCCTTTCTTTTACACGAAAAGACCCTGTACTCAAGACACCAGCTAAAAAACACACACAAAAGGAAAAAGTTAATAGGAAGGAAATCCGTTGAACATTCATTCAAAAGTTACCTATGTTTCAAGGTAAGCTCCTCTTCTCAACTATGTCTCTTAATTCTTAAGTTGAATATATCTGGCCTCAAATCCGCTTGGTTAGGAAATAACTGTTCAATGTAAATGCAGTAACATTCAAAACCCAGTGTTTTGTTCACTGCCTGCAGCATCATATATTTCATGCAAGTTACTTTTTGAGCACCTAGGACTTGCAAGATGGGGCTTTCCATTTATTATCTCAAATCCTCACCACAATCCGGCAGAGCAGGTGTGATTTATTTCCATTCTATATATAGAAGGCTCCGGAATGTCACACAGCTATGGATGGCAAATAAACGTTCTGAACCTGGTTCTGCCCACCTGCAACATTTTGCTATTTCTCTTTTAAAGATTGGCAATCAGCCCTATGAGCTCATGCACAGCCTCATGCAGAAGAAAATTACCCACTAATGGACGTCTCCAGCTGACAAATGATGAAGCTGTTCTTCTCAAAGATGATTCCAGTAGCTTAAACCTGGAGATCTTTGTGATTTCACTAAGTAAAGCCCCAAGGGCAATTAACACTGATTCAATAAAGGCTGAAACCCTTACCAAATCATTTGTTTGCATCTCTTCAATAAAATGGAAATGTCAGCTGGACGTGACGCGCCTCATTCTGCTGGTGATATTTTGAAAGAGATGACTGTTTTCTCAGAGCTCACATTTCCTTTCCAGTCCCCTCCCTTGCTCCCTCCTCCCCAGGCCACCTCCCGTTGGGACAGTTGCTGGGAAACGTCAGGTTTCCAAATGCTGACCCATGAGTGGGAAATTTCCCAGAAAGTGTGCCCGATTTTCAGGTCTGCATTCTGATTTTTATAGGACAGCAACATTTGATTGAAGGCCTCCAACTGACACAGATAATAAGAATTTAGGGCATGAAAAGCAAAATTCCAAATGAGCTTTTATGTCTTATGCATCTTTAATAATGCTTACAGGAGGGGACAGAGAATCAAAACATGGCAGGCTTCACCCACCAGCATTCAACCCATGAGTGCCTACTGTGCGATCCCTACTTTCCCTTAGAGGATGCCAGAGGAACCAAGGGACCCAGCATTCATAGAGTTTAGACTCCACCTGGGGAGGCAATGTGGACACCAAAAACATCTGGAGAACATTGGATGGTAACAGCTAACACATAGCAATTTTTCACATGACAGATCCTATTCTAATGCCTTACATAAATCAACATGTTTAACATTTGAATCAACAACAGGGGCTAAGTACTGGTTTGTTTATTTGGTTTTGTTTTTTTTTTTAAGATTTTATTTATTTGACACACAGAGAGAGAGAGAGAGAGAGATCACAAGTAGGCAGAAAGGCAGGCAGAGAGAGGGGGAGCAGGCTCCCCGCTGAGCAGAGAGCCCGATGCGGGGCTCGATCCCAGGACCCTGAGATCATGACCTGAGCGGAAGGCAGAGGCTTTAACCCACTGAGCCACCCAGGTGCCCTGTTTGCTTGTTTGTTTGTTTGTTTTTTAAATATTTTATTTATTTATTTGAGAGAGAGAGATAGTGAGAGAAAGCATGAGCGAGGAGAAGGTCAGAGGGAGAAGCAGACTCCCTGTGGAACTGGGAGCCGGATATGGGACTCGATCCCAGGACTCCAGGATCATGATGTGAGCTGAAGACAGTCGCTTAACCAACTGAGCCACCCAGGCGCCCCTGTTTGTTTGTTTTTAAGATTTATTTATTTGAGAGAGAGAGAGAGACAGAGAGAGCACAGGAAGGGCAGAGGGAGAGGGAGAAGCAGACTCCCTGCTGAGCAGGGAGCCCGATGTGGGACTCCATCCCAGGAACCTGGGATCATGACCCGAGCAGAAGGCAGGCGCTTAACCACTGAGCCACCCTGGAGCCCCGATAAGTACTGTTTTTATTCCCATTTTACAATGAGTAAAGTGAGGTTGCGATCACACTGCTAGGAGGACGGCAAGCTAGAACATGAACACAGACTTTTTTTAAAAAAGATTTTATTTATTTATTTGACAGACAGAGATCACAGGCAGAGTGGCAGGCAGAGAGAGAGGAAGGGCTCGATCCAGGAACCCTGGGATCACAACCTGAGCCGAAGACAGAGGCTTTAACCCACTGAGCCACCCAGGCTCCCCATGAACACAGACTCTTAATCACAGCTCTGTACTACCTCTTATGTTAAGCACTTGGTGAAGTGACCATAAGCATAAATAAAGCTGGGACCTAGGGAGTTCAGTGTAGCCTGTGTAATGCAGAAAGGCTTGAAAGAGGAGGCGTGAATTCCTGTGCCTGCATCTCTCTTACATTGTAAATCTAGAAACCTGACCCAGGCTCTGAGGTCTGACTTCCTCAGCTTCCTACTAGCTTTGTGACCTTGGACACATTATTTAACCTCTCTGTGCCTGTTTCCTCAACTGGTAAGTAGGGGTAGTGCTTGAACCTATAAAAATTCTAGAGTGGTTGTGAGAATAAAACATGACAGGGGGTCGGGGGTTGCTGGGGGGGATGAACTTGGTGCCGCTTAACGCCATTATACAAGCTCATTGAGGGTTTAATGTTATTATTATTAGTCTTATTTACAATTGAGTACGGGGCATAGATAACTGACACGTGATGCTGGTAAGGAGTGTGCAGAAGGGTATCGTCAAGCAGCGCAGGAACTTGGGTATTCAACAATGCCTGGCCATAGCAACCAAAGTCTATGGTTCTGCTTCCCTCTCCGTCTCTCCTTCTCCTGCTGTGATCAGGCTTCTTCCATGGAATAGAGAGAAGAGTGGGTGGAGGCACTGGCTCCCAACATTTCCAGCACGTGTCAGACTCGCCTAGTGACCCCAGAAGAAAGAAGAACGATACAATCCCTGGGAAAGCTTCTGATGGGCTGGGGTTAGTCATGTGATGCGAAGGCTCCGCATTGGCAGGGGTGCCAAGAACATTACAGCTCCGAGAAGGGGCAGTTCCTCCATGGAAGCAGGTGCTGTCCCGGGAGAGAGAGCACAGGGATGCGGAACAAAAACAACAGATGTTAGTCCTCCAACACCCACCCTTAGTATATAAAAATAAGTTTACTTTGTCACACATGCGTACATAGCTTTATTAATAACCAAATAACATTCTTGGTGATGAAAGAAAAATTATCATGTATATCAACCTAGAAGCTTAAAAGCAAAAGCAACGAAAAGCAAAGAGGATATTGTCTCAATAAAATTTTTTTTTAATTTTTTAAAGATTTTATTTATTCACTTGACAGAGATCACAAATAGGCAGAGAGGCAGGCAGAGAGAAAGGGGGAAGCAGGCTCCCTGCTGAGCGGAGAGCCCGATGCCGATGCTGGGCTCGATCCCAGGGCTCTGGGATCATGACCTGAGCTGAAGGCAGAGGCTTTAACCCACTGAGCCACCCAAGTGCCCCTCAACAAAAAAAATTTTTTTAAATATTAATCAGATCATGGTTAATTTGATAACTTTTTTTTTCCAGCTGCCTAGGTTTTTATTCAAAGTCATGGGAACTTGTTCAATTTTCCTGTCCTGCAGAGTTCCTTAAATAGTTTTTATTTGGAAGGAAGAAAACATTCTGCTATAGATATAATAAAGCAAGTTGTCAAAAATAAGATTTGCGAAGAATACGCTTCAAAAATAAAAAACTGGCCCACATTTCATGGTTGAGGTGTTATCGTAGTAGGTCTACAGATAATTCCAATTTCTCTTTTTGATGATTTTGAGTAACACAGCAATGGAACTGAGAAATTTGCAAATGATTTGCAAATTTCATATTTTTTGTTAAGTTTTTATTTACTGATTCTGTAAGTATTTCTTGAGATTGTATTATGCTATTTTCAATTTGAATGAAATATGTTGTTGTAAGAAATACCCACAGGCCAACACTTCTAGTCCTGAACTCCTATGATTTGCTGAGTAGCCCCCTTGACTTAAAGCACTACTGGACACCTGACAGCAATCAGAACAGATTTAAGCATTGATGAGCCAAAGCAGCTGATATACATTATTTAAAATATAATCTTGGGGGGTAACTAGTTGGCTTAGTTGATTAAGTGCCTGCCTTCAGCTCAGGTCATGATCCCTGGGGGTCCTGGGATCGAGTCCTGAGTTGGGCTCCCTGCTCAGCAGGGAGTCTGCTTCTCTCTCTCTCCCGTGCCCCCTCTCCATGCTCTCTCTCTCACTCTTGCTCTCTCTCAAATAAATAAACTATACATATATATACATACATAACCTTGGGGCACCTGGGTGGCTCAGTCAGTTGAGAGTCCTACTCTCAGTTTCAGCTCAGGTCATAATCTCTGGGTCTTAGGATCAAGCCCTGCATCAGGCTCCCCACTCAGTGGGAAGTCTCCTTGAGACTCCTTCTCTCTCCCCCTACTTCTCCCTCTGACCCTCTTCCTCTTGTCCCAGTCCCTGGGAGGGGAAACCAGGAGGGCTCCAGTTTGCTTCCCCTATTCCATTTCTTTTCTTTTAATATTTAAAATGATCTTACAGTAAAATGACTACTTTTTCTTGTGGTGTACAGTACTCTGAATTTTAAAACGTGTGTAGGTTCATGTAACCATCGCCAAAGCCTTCATCCTGGCAATCACTGATCTGTTCTTCATCACTGTAGTTTTGTTGTTTAAGAATATCACATAAATTGAGTCATACAACATGTAACCTTTTGAGACTGGCTTCTCTGACTTCTCATCACGCTTTTGAGATTCATCCAAGTTGTTGCATGTTAAAAGTTCATCACTGAGTAGTATCCCATTGTGTGGGTATACCATGGCTGATTTATTCATTCACTCACTGAAAGACATTTATGTTGTTTCCAATTTTGAGGGATTACCGAAAGAGCTGCAATAAATAGTTGTGTACAGGAATTCATGTAAGCATGTTTCATTTCTTGACCTGGGTGATGGGTTCACAAGTACTTACATTGTGACTAATCCTGGAGCTGTACCTTTTTGTTCTCTTGCTCATTTCTCTATGATGCTATGTTTTACAGTAAAGGGGCTTTACAAGAAGAGTCTGCTAGGTATCAGAGAAGGGAAATTATCTGTTAGAGGAAATGATTGATCAATGTCCATTTGGCCTGTGCATTTATAATATTATGTGGTTCTAACAAAGACCTTCACATTCTCTTGACTGAAAAGAGGTCAGGTACCAAAGGGCTGTCATCGTGACGGTTCTTTATCTTTGCTGATTGTGGAAAAATCTTCAGAGGCCTCTACCTGCAAGGCCAACAAAGCTCCAAGCTCTTTCATGGATGCTCTGGACTTAGGCATGAAATGGTTGCATGATCTCTTTGAGCATTATAATAACCCAGGTGGGCTATACTCTACCCCAGTAACCTAAGGAGTAACTAAAAAAAGAGGGGTACCTTTGGGCTGAAGTAGAGGATATCTGAATTATACAGGGTCATTCAGTGATCCACGTCCATATTAACTTTTTCGTCAGTGCTATGTAGTTTGACCTTACAACTGCTCAGCCGGGTAGGAATTAGGAAGGAAGAATTTAGGTTCTTGTGCAACTGGCTGGATAATTTATTACCTGTGGGTCATTAGAGTAGAGCATAGATATGCTTTGACATGCTGCCTCCCCCCTCTGCTGTCATGAAAGAACAAAGCCAGATCAAAGTGTATACACCAGGACCATAATGTTGTGGCCAGATCTGAAAGAAAATCTGGCTCAAGTTGGTATTCATTCAAGTATAATTTTGGTTCAGGACTGCTATAATTAATTACATACTCATTTTAATGTACAATCACCAATTTGATGGCTATGATTTATACAATTGAAACATTCATATCACATTGACCTTTCTTAGCCCAGAGACTGAAGTCTACATGTGGGCTTCATTAGCTTGGGGATGCTCTGTGGCCAAGTTTCTGTGGGCAATACACAGAGGAAAGCTACCAGAGAGTTCTGTACCATGAAGGGGTCAGCTCTTCAGCATCTGAAAACTAGTTTAATGGGCCAAGAGTCCCTGACAGATTGCTTGACAAGTTTCCATTTGCAGCGGAATAACCTCCTAGAACTGAGCACTCACTGTAAAGAAATGAGAGTGGGGACCCACTGTTGGTGGACAATAGAGTATTACTTTAGGTTCTTGATCAGGGAATGAAATGATGAGAGACACAGGATGGCAATAGGAAACCCAAAGCCTCAAGTACTGTCTTGGTTTTTTTGAATTAAGATATACTTGACATGGAACTTGAACACTGTGTTAATTTTAGGTGTACCAAATAATGATCTGATATATGTATATATTATGAAATGATTGCCACAATAAGTTTATTTAACATCCTTCACCACATATAATACATATTTTGTATTTCTTGTGATGAGAGTTTCTAAAATCTAGTCTCCTAGCAACTTTTGAACATGTAATACAGTTGTATGTATTATTAACCACAGTCACCTTACAACCCAAGGACTTATTGACTTATTTATCTTGTGACTGGAAGTCTGCTCCCCCACTGGCTGCTGCCCCCTCCTCACCTCTAGCAACCACCAATCTATTCTGTTTCTATGAGGTTGGGGTGTGGTTTTTTTTTTTGTTTTTTGTTTTTCCAGATTCCACATATGACTGAGGTCATCCATTATTTGTCTTTCTCTGTCTGGCCTATTTCACTTAGCACGATGCCCTCAAATTCCATTTCTGTCGTCACAAATGCCATTATTTTCTTCCTTTTATGGGTGAATAATATTCCATTATACAGATATCTCACATTTTCATTATCTCTTGACCCATTGATGGACACTTAGGCTTGTCTTGGCTATTGTCAATAATGCTGTGAGTGTAGCTATATCTTCAATGTAATGTTTTTGTTTCTTTCTGGTATATACCAACAAGTGGAATTACTAGATCATATGATAGTTCTGTTTTTAGTTTTTGGAGAAACCCTCACACTGTTTTCCATAGTGGATGCACCAATTCACATTCCCAGGTTTTGGCTTCTTAAGCAAGGAAAAGGGCATTTATTTCCAAACATAAGTTCTTCGACAAAAATAGCTGAATTGCTACTTTGGATTTTTTACATTTTTTTTTAATTTTAGAAAAGGGATAATGATTTTAAAAGTGATGAAGATAATCAGTTGAGTAAGATAAAACACATTCATGTCCCAATTATTCTCTTTAGTCATTCCATGAGAGAAAGGAATGTTGGCCTGACTTTATGAACTTTTATGAACTTTATGAATCTGAACCACCTTCCTATGTTTCAGAATTCCCTTGAATTTGTGGTCTGATAGGATGTAGAGCCCAGATGTCACCACAGAAGCTGAAAAGGCCAGACCCATTTCCCCAGCCCTCATTGTAACTAGAGCAGGAGCCCACGACCTGGGCGTGGCCAATCAGATGCGTCCAGATATGCCCTCCGAGAAGCAGGGCCAGGGCTGGCCACAGCATCTGCTGTCCATGGCAGTGGGTGTCAATGGCAGCATTTGGGCTTACGTGGCTCCATCAAACTCTTTAGGAGACTGAATGAATGGTGGATGTGCCCCTTGCTCTTGTTCTGACTGTCTAGAGCCTCTCTTCCACCCTCCACCACCCCATTTCCCAAGTCTGGTTCTCTAGCCTTTCTAATCCCATAAAAACATTCCACTAATGGGGTGCTTGGGTGGCTCAGTTGGTTAAGCGACTGCCTTTGGCTCAGGTCATGATCCCAGGGTCCCATGGGGTTCCTTGCTCCTCCAGGAGCCTGCTTCTCCCTCTCCCTCTGCCTGCTGCTCCTCCTGCTTGTGCTCTCTCATGCACACTCTCTCTTTCAAATAAATAAATAAAACTTTTTAAAAATTCCATTAGTAATCAATTCCTCTTCTGTTTAAAGGCCTAGAGTCAGTTTCAGTTGCTTGCAGCCAAGAAGCCAACTAGCACATTGAAGGCTCCCGTGCCAGTGTTCCTAAGGACTTGTGCATGGTTTGCTCCTCTTTCTATGATGGGGACAACTTTATTAGTGCACTTGAATCATGTTGAAGAGGGTTGAGCTCTTAAAGGAAAATATGATTGTTGCATTTTTGCATTACGTCAGACTAATTAAAGCCATTCATTTTTTTTTTTCTTATTACAAGTTCAAAGTTTTCCCTAAAAGGGCAGAGTCTATGTGCATTAGCAGCTAAATAACAGAAGGAGCTCACTAGGAAATCGCTGAAAGAGCATTCTCACAGGACACTCTAAAAAGTGATACATGCGGGGTGCCGGGGTGGCTCAGTGGGTTAAG
Organism: Martes martes; assembly: GCF_963455335.1. NCBI lineage: Eukaryota > Metazoa > Chordata > Mammalia > Carnivora > Mustelidae > Martes > Martes martes. The sequence continues at coordinate 42,766,187 of NC_137894.1, forward strand.
CGGCTGCCTTCTGCTCAGGTCATGATCCCAGGGTCCTGGGATGGAGCCCCGCGTCAGGCTCCCTGCTCTGCGGAGAGCCTGCTTCTCCCTCTCTCTACCCCTCTGCCTACTCGTGCTCTCTCTCTATCTCTCTAATAAATAATTAAAATCTTAAAAAAAAAAAAAAGTTCCAACTGGCCTCAAGATGAAATTGAGTCTCTTGAGAGGCAAGGTTTTACACTTTCCCAGCAAGACTCAGGTTCCAAAGTCGCTATGTTTATGTAGAAGGAAATCATGTAAGCCCCTACTTTTAAAATGTCTAAGTCACCTGTATTTTTCTCCAAATCATCATTTCTAAAACAATTACCATGACATTGGTAGGAGAACCTCTGTTGTAAAACTGTCTGGGTCAGGGGAGTCCAGTGATCTAACATGAACTTGCTGGCCCAAAGCAGGGGCGACATACAGCACACTATCTTTTCATAAACTCAAGTAATAAGTTTCTCAGGGGGGCATGTCTTAATGCCTTTTCTATTTCCCTCTCAAGGGCTGAGCACAGAGCTTACACATAGTAGGTGATCCGTAGGTACTTGTTAGTTTCATTGAGAATCAGAATGAGTACAAACAACAATCCGAGCAGAACTGGGAGGTAGGAGTGGCCTGAATGGTACAGAAGAAAAGGTGGGGGGGGGGGGCACGCTGTGCACTGGGAGTGGAGGAAGAGGAACATTCCCCCTGCAGACAGATCCATACAGATCTACAGATTCATTAGGACAAAATCAGTGCATTAAGGCACTTTTCTACAGAAGTGTCCAGGATGGGTGCCTTGTAGGAATCCACAGGAAGGCACCATCATGACATCCTTGTGGGCTAGCAATGGTCTGGGCAGTGCCTAGGTAGAGGAACTGATGGATGGGCATTTAGATAAGAAATCTACTAATCACATTACACACTTATTTTAGGGTTGTCTGTTTTTCCCCACCTTATTCTAATACTGACTCTGAATTCTACTCCTGAATGACTGTTCTTTTTCCAGTTTACCCTCTATTCTCCATCACCTACTGAAGTGTATGGTCCCTGGAGTGTCTTCAGTGTGCTAGAGACGGAATTAAAAAAAAAAAAAAAAAAGTCAACACATGGCAGGATTTCAATATGGGAAGTATGTTTTCCATGAAACTGTCACTCAGTCCTATCTCATAATAAAGGCAATAATTGAAACTATACTTATAAATAAGTCCCAGCTCATTAAGAGACTGTCACACTTCCTCGTTTTCTCTGCTATGTCAGTATGTCATTCATCTTGCCATGTTAGCCCGACTTCAATTAAGCTACTTCCTGCTTTTTCTTATCACAGTCAAATAACTCTGGTCTGCTATTATGTATCCTAACACTGGTTCCTACTTCGGTGTCCTCCACAGGACCACCGCTCTTTTACTCTCCCTTACGGCTTGTATTCCGAGTGGCATCTTGTCTGCTTCCTTTTCTTAAAGCTCGACTCCTATATTATGCATGGGTGCAACCAGTTCATGGCTTCTCGTGAAATCAGACCTCACCGTTTACATAAAATAAATTTTATCCTTATTACATTTATTTCTCCATTATATCATAGTTGCATTATATTGCTTTTTGTTAAAGTGACTCAGTGTAGGTAAGCTTTCTTATCTATGGATTTTGTCTCAGGATATATTTCATTTGTTATAAGGGCAAAAGAGACAAATGAACTGCCAAGACCAGGGGGAAAATATACCTTGGCTGGAAACCCCAGGGTATCCCAGGTTCTTGTCCTCACAACCAGACAAAATCTTTATTTGGCCCACAGTCACTGGACAGGATTAGGTATGGGGCAGTGAGAATGGTGATGGAGCACACCCTTCTTCCTTCCTTCCTTCCTTCCTTCTCCTTCTTTCCTCCCTCCCTCCCTCCCTTCCCCTTTCTTTCTTCCTTCCTTTCTTTCTTCCTTCCTTCCCCATTCTTAGAAGATCTAGCTAGCCTCAGCTCCAACAGTGATGCCAGTCCACTGCACAGAGTCAGACCTGGGGAACAGTCATGATGCTGCTTGCAGAAATAGGTTACCCAAGATCCAGAGCCTGCATCTGCCACATCATCTACACGTCGATAGGTTCTCAGACACTTTATTGATTATTTACTCACTCGACACGACCATAGTTATTTGTCTTTAGGTATATAAGTAGCGATGAGTTCTAGCTAAACCTAACTGCTTTCAGAGCATGGCTCTGGGCCAGTGCCCCACCCACCCCACTGTATCACTCGGGGTCCAACCTGGAAAATAGAAACAACCTCAAGTATTTAAAACTATGGGATTTTAATGCAGGGGACAAATTGCACAAGTGTTAGAAAAGCAAGGAGCCAATAGAGTGTGATGAGGCAGCTCCAAGATTAGCAATGGCAGGCAACTAGTATGCTGTGACCTCTAGACCGCGGACAAACAGGAGCAACTGGAATTATGGTGGGTCCATCCGACTGGACCTGGAACCACAGAGGAAATGCGGAGTTGCTGGAGATGCCCCCTGAGTTAGAGGAAGGTTAAAAAACAACAACAACAACAACTCCGGCTTCTCCCTCCCACTTGCCAATCTTCTGCCACCAGCACCTCCTGTTGGTAGCAGCCAGCTGGCGTAAGAGCCCGAGATGCACAAACTGCAGGAGTCAGCTACCTTTCTTTCTTAGCCCCCCTACTCTGCTCCTTACACCCTCCTCCCCCGCGGGGGAGAGAACAAGGAAGTCTCCTAAGAGCAAGCAAGCCCAGGATAGGCAACCCCCCCGCCCCGGTATCTCCGTGTGTGTTGAAAAGCATTGGGAGGGAGAGAAAGAGAAGAGATTAGAGCTAAAGAGGGCAATGTATCCACGCTCTAAATTAAGGAATGTATGAGCCAGGGAGGGAGGAGACTGCTAGAAGTTTCCATGACATAGAGCTGTGAATTGGCCCTGGTGATTATACATGACAGAAATCGCTCCAAGCCTGCAATAAAGAGGACACTTTTCTCTGCTTTCAGAGTTGATGCAGAATGCCTCCTATTTTTATCTTCCTTCGATCATCTGAGTCAGTTTCTAGGAAGTGGGGGAAGCTGCGCCTCCATCCTTCACCTCTGTCTTTCCCAGCACTCTCCCAGTCGATCCAGACCTTTATGTGGGGGGCAAATTCCCAAACAACCAAGTCCAAACAGTTCAAAACATTTCCAAACCTAAATCCATTGATTTTAAGTGCAAACTAACCTTTCATCAAATATGGCACTAATTTTTTTTTTCATTAAAATGCTGTGCATAAGGAAAAGAAGGCAGGCCTAGAGGGAGATATTTGCAAGCGGTATGATGTTAGACATACCAAAAAACAGTTTTAAGCCTTGGACTCCTCAATGCTAAGATAGGGAGACTTTTACCTTACCTTGAAATTAAGTTACATGAGTCACCTTCCATTCTATCAGGGAGGTTGTGGGTATACAAAAAATACTAGGTATTATTACCAAAAATAAGCTGTGACTGTATTTGAATTTCACTGAAATTTGTAGCAATAGATGAAGACAAACATTTGGCAAAAACTACCTTAACAACAGGAGTCCTCAAACCCAGTGGCTTTTCTGTTTTGTTGTTGTTTTTGTTTGTTTTACTTAAAACGATCCACAAGAGGTAATACATTTCTAACATAATGCATTTCATGTATGAAACAGAAACAAATGTTGCAGGAAACATCCCTCACTCTTACAACATGTGATAGATGCTGATGTTTTCTATGCTCTACATGAGTGGAAAATTCTAACTCATTAGATTCCTTTTTTAAAATGTGTTTAGAAGGAAGTATGGCTAATTCATTGACGTCAGAGGAAGTCAGGCAGCCATGGACAGCTCAAAAAGAAGTGATTGCTCTCTAGAGGTGAAGGTGAAGGTAAATCCCAGCCTCAGCTACACCCCTTGTGGTTGGCCACCAGAACACGACTTCTAAATCATGCTTTACAACTGCTTGTCATGTAACATTTGGCCAAAAGTCTCATTGACATGGACTTGTCTCTGCCTGAGTCATTAAAAACGGCATATGTCCCAACATCTCTATTTGCGTCCTCCAGAAGAGCTTTAGTGATTTTTCTATTTTAAGCAGTGAAAGATGTGCCTTTGCATTCTGAGGCAATTTCTGTGCCCTCTAATTGCCAATAGGTTTGGTGCAATCGGTAGGCACTTAGGGAAATCACATTATAAAATGAGTAGCTCAAATATTTAATCAGCTGTGCATGAGCCCAGCCACATGGCTTCCTCTGTAGAGCATTCTATCTAGCACGGTTAGGAGTTGCTCTGGGTTACGCTTTCCTGTCAAATATAAAAAAGCTGGATTTGGGAGATGAGTTCCAGAAATGGGTTCCTCTTGACCAGAGAAAGATTGGCACATTAGACTCTTGGGCCACGGGTCTCAAAATCATGGATTCTTGTCATAGCTGTTTTTAGTAGTTTGGTGGGAAATCAACTTTTCCCCTGGTTTTATTTATTCAGAAGGAAGAGCCTATATTCTGCACCACATGTGTGCTGAGAGGTTTCAAAAAGGTTAAAATAATTTGTTCAAGGTTATATATCTAGTGAAAGAACTGAGATTCCCAACCTAAGTCTGCCTAGCTTGTTTTGGGTGCCCATTCTATGCCAGGCTTTGTGGGTAAGACATAATATAATCAAGATCTTTGGAAGGAGCTAAAATCTAGTCGGGAAGATAGATCTGTAAGCAAACTCAAATAGACTGAGAAAAAGCCTATCGTGATTGGAATGTGCTTTGCACTTTCATGATTTCTTTATAGAGATGGGAATTCTCAGTGTCTCGTTTTGAGAAAGAAGATTAATAAAAATTACAAATCAGACTCCCTTGCACATGAAATTTATTTTTAGAAATGAAATCCTACTATTTCCAAACCTGGTCTTTTAAGAAGAGCCCTTCCAACTCAAACAGTCTAGGCATTAAGTGTGACTTGAAATATATGGGCCATTGGTTAATGTTTATAAACCTTTCTGGCTGTAGAGAGACTGGGTTGTTTTGCTCTTGGCTGGACCCATCATTAACTCTTAAAAGTCAAGGGGCTGAATGTCTCCTTTTTCTAAGAAAATCAAATTCCCTTCTTTATTCATCCTCCTCAGTTCCCTTTTTGGTGTCTTCTCTCCTTTGGTAAGTAACCTGGATATCTGTCAGCCTAAGAATAAAACATGGACTCCCTTTTCCCAAATATTAGACAGGCAAATTAGCCCATTCCCCCCCCCCCACCACCCATCTCCAAACTGGCTCGTATGGTCCTAAAATTCCTTGGACACGTTACTCCTTTATCAGACCTCGAACCTTCTCAGGAGAGAGCAAGCATCTCTTCCCCGAAAGTTTCAACAAAAGACTAATTGAGAACCAGGGACTCTGACTGAGTCTCATACCTATCTCAGAGCCAAATGTGGCGGCCAGGAGGAATGTAATGTATTTCTGGTCTTTGATACTGGATATATGCTCCAACCCGAATTCTGGAGGTGGGTCCCGTACAACTATACAGATTCATAGTGGGGGAGGGAAGGAAAGGCCAAAATTACTGTCTCTAGAAATACAGTAAAAAGATGCTGAGCTACCCCAAAATATCTAGCATAAATATATGATACATTACCCATGAATTGCAAAAATCATGGAAAGGGCATTTTATTTTTTATAAAGACTGGATTAGGAATTTGAGTCAGGGTCTTACATAGAGTTTAAGAGATGGGGGTCATCACGTCCTCTGTAGTTGATCTGAGGGAGAGGAGTGAGGTAAGAGGCAGATCTAGCATGAAGCTAATGAAGGTTCTGCTTTCTATATCCAACAGCAATCCTGAAAATGTTATGTGACATGACCAATTACCAATAATGAGTTATGACGTTGAAATACACCTTTCTCTCTTTTTTTTTTTTTGAAGATTTTATTTATTTTTCAGAGACAGAGAAGACAAGCTGGGGGAGCAGCAGGCAGAGGGAGAAGCAGACTCCCCACCAAGCAGGGAGCGCTGATGTGGGACTCAATCCCAGAACCTGAGATCATGACCTGAGCCAAAGGCAGACACATAACCGACTGAGCCATCCAGGTGTCCCTAAATAAACCTTTCTAAAGTATCAACAGCAAAATATTTTAATCATCCATATTTAAGACGGTCTTTTTATCCTCTCTATGCAAAATTGTATTACTACATCATAATATAAAGAGGTGATTAAATAACATGCAGCCAAAATCATGGGAAAAGTACTTTGGGGGTGCGTCAGATATTAATTAATAAAAATGTACTGTTTACCTGGCTTTTGTGATGTTTGTGGTGTTTGTCAGGTCTTTTAAATTTAGAATTTGTTAGAATGTCTTCTCTCCTTCTAGTTAAAAAATCATGTTTGTCCTTACTTACGTATCTATAATGATGTATTCATTTTCTTAAAGAGAGCACCCAAACAGTACCAGTCATAGACCTCACGGAACTGGCATGCATTCCCAGATTCCCTTTTGGCAGGACCCAGAGGATGGCCCGGAGCTCCCAGGTCATTGCCAGTATCCCAGCAGCTCCTCACCACAACTGCCCACACCACCAAAACTAAGAGGAAGATGTATGTATGGTCCTGAATTCCCAATGTAAGTTTCCAGTTCCTTCTTCTTCCACAAGTTTCATTATCCATCCCTTTGAACCAACCCCAACCACCCTGTGGGGAAGGGGTATGTTGACTCGATTAAGCCAACCATGGCCCATCCCTGGGCTGGCAGGTGGGATCAATCCCCCTGGAGCCACACGAGAGAGAATAAGAGACGGAGGGGATTGTTTTCCAAGGAGACTCGGCATACTGGTAGGAGGAAGGAGAAGAGCAAACGCTGGGTAGAAGCAGTAAGTATTCTAGTGTGGGACTCGCCTCAGGTGTGAAATTTAAGGAAGTAGCAAAAAATCAACCACAAGGTAAACAATATTTGAATACGGTATTGTTAACCAGCGAACTGCAGCCTACAGGCCAGCTGGCTGTTTTTATAAGTGCACTTTTATTACAGTGGCTGAGTTCCTCTTTGGGGAGATGGGTCCTGCTCCATCACAGCCTACAAAATTATTGATGTTTTACAAAAAACTCTCTGGGCCTGGTGGCCTCGTTGAATCCAAGAATGGTGGGATTTTCTTATCCTGTGACTCAGCTCTAAATTGACCTTCTGATTGTGAGAGGTGCAAGAAGGCAGGTGTTGCCCCATTTCACTAACAGCTAAGATCATCCCCATATTTTTCTAAAACAGCTTTAGTGAGATGTGATTCACACACCATGCATCTCACCTATTTCAAGCGTACAACGCAGTGGTTTCTAGTATAGTCACAGACATGTACAATCGTCACCACCGTCAATTTGCCCACTACATTTTATGGATAAGATAAGTTCATCCCGAAGAGGGGAAGCGATGGGCCATCATCCCCAGATTAATCACACAAGCCATTCAGTAACAAATGATTTTGAAGAAATGGGAAGGATGTGGAGGGCTCAGACTCAAGCCAAGCTTCTGCTTAGAATTCCTCGCCCCACTCCCATCTCCGACACCCCATGCTGCCCAGGGCAGGCTCATCCAGCTGGCTGGGAGGGCACATGAGGTCTGCTGGAGACAGGTGGCAGAGAGGCGGACCTGATCTAGTTTGCTGCCAGCCTGAGGCAGGTTGTGTTACTCTGCGTGGGTGTGTTGTGGCTTCGTTTACCAAGCCAGGCTTTATCCTCTGGGACAGCTCATAAAATGTCAGCCCACTCTCATGCTGCGCCTACAAACAGCCCCAAGTGTTGATGAAAGGGAAAAAGGTTTCTCTCCTTCTGGTCACATGTGTGACCCAAAAACCCAGCATTTCATTAGCAGGACCAGAGATAACCTGTAGAAGAGACTCGTAACTCACAGTTAATCCTAACAGGTTCCTTTAAATAACAATCTCTGTTTCCTTCCAAGAAAGGCATTCCTGGAATTGCCAAGAAGAGCCATCTGTCAGCTCTGTGACCATGAGTGAGTCAACTGGACATTTACGTCTGGGTGTTTGGTCTCCTCAGGTGTGAGGTGAGGGGCGGGACTTGAGTGATCCTCTCTGAGGTCCTTGCCAGCTCTGGCATGCTGTAATTCTACCCATGGGGATCATTTCCCTTCTTTCCCTTCCCCAGCAGAGGTAGGCAGATCCAAGAGAGCTGTAGTGCCCAGAGGGTCAGGGCAGGAAACATGGTCACAGCAGAAAACCCATCTATCCTGGCAAGTGAGACTTACTTCCAAATACATTTGGGCTTATTTTTATTTTTTTAAGATTTTATTTATTTATTTGACAGAGAGAGACAGATCACAAGTAGGCAGAGGCAGGGAGAAAGAGAGAGGGAAGCAGGCTCCCCGCTGAGCAGAGAGCCTGATACGGGGTTCGATCCGAGGACCCTGAGATCATGACCTGAGCTGAAGGCAGAGGCTTAACCCACTGAGCCACCCAGGCACCCATCGATTATGTCATCTAGTATAATAACCTAATTTTAGATAATCTCGGGAATATATTGCATTTCCAAGTAATTTTTTTCATCACATTTGTTATAGCTTGAGTCCTTTGAGAAAAAGATATCAATTGGGCACTTGGGTGGTTCAGTCAGTTGAGTGTCTGCCTTTGGCTCAGGTCTTGATTCCAGGGGCCTGGAATCGAGTCTCACATCAGGCTCCTTGCTCAGTGGGGAGCCTGCTTCTCCCTCTGCCCCTCCTCCCTGCTTGTGCTCTCTTTCTCTCTCAAAAATAAATAAATAGGGGCCCCTGGGTGGCTCAGTCGGTTAGGTGGCTGCCTTCGGCTTCGGTCATGGGTCGCCGGGTCCTGGGATCGAGCCCCACATCGGGCTCCCTGCTAAGTGGGGGAGCCTGCTTCTCCCTCTCCCTCTGCCTGCTGCTCTGCCTACTTGTGTTCTCTCTCCATCTCTCTAATGAATAAATAAAATCTTTTTTAAAAATTTAAAAAAATAAATAAAAATAAATAAGTAAAATCTTTTAAAAAAGAGAGAAAGAAACCGAGATGGGCTCCGACGTGTGAGAAATTTGTTGAGTGAACACAGTGATAGATCCAAAGGATCTGTTCATTATCCGTTCATTATCCAGCAGACAGGGGATCTGAGTGGCACATTTCCATGGTCACCACAACATTCGATCTTCATTTACTAAATTGCTCAAGCAAAATAAACTGACCCCCTATTAGGTACTTCATAAGTGAGTTGCAATCTGGTTATATTACAACAAAATTACCTGTGGAGATTTTGGTTTTCAGTTCACTTTTCTGGGCCCCATCTCTGTGGGGGGACACCATACTTGAGAACCCACGTCCCCAATGTGGGGGCAGGTGGGGCGCTGAACAGGACAGCCCCTGCCCACCCACTGGGAGCTCCAGGCTGTGGATGGAAGTGACGTCTCCAAGAGCCTCACGCAGGTAACAGCAGCCACATAACAGTACCACACCCCGGTTAAATCAGTAACTAGAATCAGCTGGATACCAGAAAGCATTGTTAGGACTGTCGGTAATCAGTAACGCACAGAAAGTTTGAGGATAAGTTCAGCGACTTAGACTCATCCTGCTTTCTCCCTCAGTCTTCCTTGCCAGGAGCTTAATTTACACGTCTTCAGGCTAAAACCAGATGTGACTCAGCTCGGACTGCGGTGTGAGGCCCTGCAAAGGCCAAACCTAAGTAGTAAGGAGTTCAGGAACTTGATGTCCCTGTTTCACCTGATGGCTCTCTGCCCTGTCTACGTGCACAGACCTTGAGGGTCATGGAAGCACAATCCTCTTCCTAGGGCTAAAGGCATGGTCTTGTGCCTAAATGTGGAATGGGAAGGCAAGACCAGCCAATCAGTCCCAATTTGCCTTTTTTCCAGCAGATCGCTTAGGACAAATTCTTTAATCTCTCAACATCTCAATTTCCTCATCTGTCACTTGGAAATAATCTTGCAAAGTTGTTATGAGGATCAGGAGATCACACAGGTGAGAATGTCTTCTAGTACGGTGCTGTTCTATGGCCCCTCTCTCCGATCACTGGAAAATGACTTTCTCTAGTGTTAGAGCAAAAATTTTGTGGTCAGAACCACTGAGGAAATAAGAAAACTCCACTTTCTGTTGTCCTGGTTCTCCATTTCTACCCTATTTATGTACCCAGAGCCTCCAGAACAGCCAAAGCCTATGCTCTGGGAAGGTTCTAATGTCAATCTTTCCCACCTCACGTGATTAACTTCTCTGGACATTTCTTCCAGAAGCATGGCGTGATAACTATTCAGCCTCATCATGGGCAAGACTTTTAATCTTGGTGAAGAAAATCACACCAACAGCAAAGACCCTCCTGGTAGCTCCGAATCCCACCGCAGATGTCCTGCTCTCACAGGGGTGACCTTTGCTGGATCGGCAGAAGTAACATTATCGTCCCAAGGGACTGAAGACACTTTAAGTAGGAAACATCTCTCTTCTTTCAAACAAAATCTTACCCTGGATCCCAATGTTCATAAAACAAATGCATCCCATATTTCGTTGATAGACATTTATTTTACTTCAAATTTAAAATTTGCGCATTATAATCTCAAAAATACAAGCAAGAGGCCATTTTGGAATTGAAACACTGGTTGACAACGACACTGTTCCCTTCAGTAACTTATTTTGTCATCGTCATTATTGTTGTTCATTGTTTTTGCTCAGTATTGAGAAAACCCTGCCACACAGATAAGTAACTGCTCACAGTTCCAGTCTTTTAACAACTCCTCTGTCAATCTCAGGAGACACTTGATTCAATAAAACCAACCTCAAAGCATGCAAGATTCTAGATACATAACATAAAGTCTATATTGTATACATAGATACATAACATCAAGTTAGATACATAACATAAAGTCTATATTGTATACATGTTATGTGATAATATATAGACCAGGCAATAAGCACCCAGAAATCACGAAATGGTTAAATTATCTGTAACATAATGTCTCCACATTGCAACATGTTTGGCATTCAAAATTATTGCGCAAGTGAGAATGAATCAGTAATGAGAATGTGTGCCAAGCAGATGCATGAAAGGCACAGCCTTTAATCCTGCGGGGCACACAGAAGCTAGGCAATGCACATATACAGCCCTGATTTTAAGATATGAGCAGTGAGGAGCAGCAGCCTTCCAGGCCAGTAGGCATCTACAAGGCATTTAAATACTATATGTATGGGGCAGACATCCAGACAAGGTTTTTCCAAGGCCAGAGAATAAGTCTACATGGAAATACAAATCAATGTGCTCAGAGAGACTATGGTTAAAATGAGAATCCAATCGAGTTGATTATTCTTGCTATCTTTTATTACTTTTAAAGATACTTTAATATTTTCACGAAATTTCACTTAAGAGTTTGCAGATCCCCTGAACATCTCTGCAGGACAGTTTGGAAGCTCCAGACCCCAGTCCGATCCCACCCCAATACAGGAAACCAGGCCCAGAGAAGCACAGGGTCTTGCCCAGCTCACATAGTGGCTGACAAGGGGAACAGACCATGAGAAACTTAAACTTGAGGCTCCTGGGTCAGCCCTCTTGCCCGCTACCCTGAAGGGCCAGGAGGCTGCCGGGCCAGCCCTGCGGTAGGGGCAGTGGTGGACGTCAGCACACAGCCAGGCATGAAATCCTTCTCTCACGTGGGAGAGGAAAGTCCTGAAATGACCAGTGGCCTTTATTACTCAGCCTGCAGAGCGTGGAAAAGTAACGGCTGGTCTGGTTTGGTTTTTGAGAGAGAAGCCGAGATACATCACACCCGGGTGTGGAGGTGCCGGGGGTGCACCGGGAAGCCCTTCAGTCACTATGGTGACAGGACAAGGCACGCGGTGGCCTGTGGCCTGGGACTAAAGGTGATGGGGTGGGCACCAGGTCTGCGTCTAGACCGACAGAAACAGGGTGAGCTCTGGAGGCCTGCGGCCTCCTTCTCTCCATCTGCCCGGCAGCTCCAACAGCTATTTTAAGCCCTGGCCCCAGGCCAGGGTTGATTGATTCCAGCCATAAAATTACGTGTTCTAAAGCTTAAAGCTCATCTGTTTTGGCCCATAAATGACAAAGAGAGCTATTACAGAATGTCAGATTTGTCCCTCTGTTTGGGACAATGTCCTCTGTCTCAGTGCTTGTTTGGCTTCTACGAATGATTCATGTGGGGCAGCGGAATTAGAGTCCTCGCCACAATAATTCACTCCCGTTTCTCTCGGTGTTATCGTATGTTCTTCTCCGTGAGCGACAAACACTATTCATGATCCCCTTGTTCGTGTTAATACTAATGTCACAGATAGGCTGTGTTTTCCCTCTGCTGAGCTGGGACAAGGTGAACATGAGAATAAAATACAAAGCATTTCCAGTGACGTGAAGCCCTGTTTTTAAAGGATGAGCCCATATTTCCTTTTTTTTTTTTTTAAGATTTTATTTATTTATTTGACAGAGAGAGGTCACAGTAGACAGGCAGGCAGAGAGAGAGAGAGGGAAGCAGGCTCCCTGCTGAGCAGAGAGCCTGATGCGGGACTCGATCCCAGGACCCTGGGATCATGACCTGAGCCGAAGGCAGCGACTTAACCCACTGAGCCACCCAGGCGCCCGAGCCCATATTTCCTAATCGTGGAACAAAGGGATGATTATTAAGCTTTGAATTAACAAGTAAATTCCACTCCCATCCATGCCGCAACTTAAAAGGGCTTTCTAGTGTCACCTCTGTGGAGCTAATTCCCCCTTCCCACCAGCAGGCAACTTCTTACTGCACCTTCCTTGGGGCTCTGACTCCCCTTCCTTCAGGTAAATAACGGTCATTTTGTCCCTGTGTAATGTGAGCATCTTAGCCAGGGAACAAAGAACAGAAACCCTCTCACACTAGCTCAACCAAAAACAGGGACGATTTTGGCAGGAAACTGGGATGTCTCTCAGGAAGTCGAGCTCCTGGGGAGATGGGGCACACCTGGGGGAGCACGGGGAGTGGCCACACTCCTTGGACTCTTCTCTAAAGAGGTGCGTTTCCAACCATTCAAGGGAATTTGTTGGTTGAAAGGTCGATCAGCTTCCGTTGGAAGGTTAAAGGAAGAAGTGTGATGTTAGGGTGCTGTGTCTAACAACTTACACACCAATGGTCAGACCCTGATGTAGAGAAGATGGTCAGACCGTGGTACACAGTGTTCAAGACGTACCAGCCAGTATTTCAGACCCAGTCCAGCCCAAGCTCACCACGAGACACTTAAGGCTCAGATTTATTGATGTGTTGGTGCCCCCCCTTCCCAGGGTTAGACTGTGCATACACTCTCAGCTCTAGGAACCCCAGACTGCCTAGAATCCAGTCTCTGGGATGTTCTCCAGTGTGTCTATCTGTCTGTCAAATAAACAAAATCTTAAAAAGAAAGAAAAGAAAAGAATATTTTCCATCCAAACCCCACACTCCAATTTTTTTTTTCAGTGTCATTAATTATTTTTTGGCTATTGAATACTATTACTTCCAACAACATTCTGAGGTTTAAATTCACTTCTCTGAAAACCAGAACATACATACTGCTGACTCACACAGAACCAGTTATCAGTTAAACCCTTACCTCAACTAGCACGTGGACTGCCCTCATGCCTCGTCTACTAGGACAGTTCATGCTGAAAATCTAAATGCAGAGGTTTATTTGCATTTATATCCATGAAACTTCACCTTGCTGAAATCAGGCCACTGTTCCACCTTGCTGAACTTATTTTGTGTCTTCCTTCTACATCAAACTCACTAGCTCATTCATCTTTTTATAACTTCAGATTTGACAAGACATACAGTGTGCATCCAAGTCATTGATGGGAACATGGAACATGACTCAGCCATTACTTGTCAGAATGCATCTAGAAGTCTTCTTCCAGTTCTGTCATATATTCTTTAACCAATAATATTGTAGGTTCCATCTCTCTCATAATTCAATTTCCTTATCTTGTCCCCAGATTGTTATTGAAGAGTCTGTTTAATGTCTCCTTACTATCCAGATACACCATGCCTATTGCATACCCCTGATCTGACCTGCCAACAGTCCTGTTTAAAAGGGAAATAAAGGGGCACCTGGGTGGCTCAGTTGGTTAGGCGACTGCCTTCAGCTCAGGTCATGATCCCAGAGTCCTGGGATCGAGTCCCACATCAGGCTCCCAGCTCCATGGGGAGTCTGCTTCTCCCTCTGACCTCCCCTCTCATGCTTTCTCACTCTGTCTCTCTCTCTCAAATAAATAAATAAAATTTAAAAAGAAAAAGGGAAATGAAGATCACTGGGCATGATTTACAATGAATCACTGATGCTCTTGGTGGATCTCTACTCAGTGCACTGAGAGTCAAAGCATCCATTTAACAGTTACATCCCACCTTCTTTCCTTTATTGACAATTAGGATGGTGTTCTCCTATCTCCCACCTTTTACTGCTTTCCTGTTTTCCATGAGTCTGACAGACATGCTGGTCTATTTACATGTTATTTGCCTGAACTACAAGATGAACTTATTCCAAACAATTAGGTATTTCTTCCCATTTCTTTCCCTTATCTTGGGCTTTCATTTCCTGGTCCCCATGTTCTTCATTCTGCAGATCATTAACCTTGATAGAAAACAGTTGTGTTTTCTCTTTGTTTCCTATCCATTATATCATCTGGCCTAAACTATTGCCTTTGTGGTTCTTCCCATTCTGAAACAAATAAAAAGTCCTTTTGGTTCTACAAGCTTAAGTTCATCCTGGACTTTAGTCATCCCAACTCTTTCCTTACAAATTTATTTATTCATTCATTGATTGGACAAACTTATCTTAGGAAAGCCACAATGAGGCAAGCCATGACCTGGACATCCCACGCTGGGTAAATTATAGCCCTGTTCTCATAGAGCAAACACCTTATAGGCAGGGAGACAGATTCTTGTATTTACCTTGTTCATAGTTCAATCAACATTTCTCCGTCATTTCCTAGTCAAGATAATTAGGTAATTACATCCTAGTGAAGTATTCTCTTTTTGCCAAATTTGGGGATTTGCATATTTGCTGCTACACACTTTCTCAGCAACCACAGAATAACAAAGCATTTCTCTGGATATAATTAGGGGAAAAGTAAAAACAAACAAACAAACAAAATAGTTTGCCCAAAGGAAAGAGAATGGTGGCCCATATGTCAGGGGAGGAGTAAAGGTGCTTATAACGCATTCTGGAGAGAAACTGAGAATTGCAAGGAGAAGAAAACCATGGCATTACTGGATTCCCCCATTCAAAAGAAGGAAAAGAATGAAGGCATGCACTTAAGTGGGTTTCTGGGACAAGGTGGTGTTGATGGCAAGAGTCACTAACTTCAAGTCATAAAATCAGACAAGAAAAACAAGTCATTAAAATTAGACAAGGAAAACAAAACACTTCCAGGGATGCATATAAAGTAAATGCACAGACAAGCTTATCATTGAAACTGCAGTGAAGGCAGATTCTAAACCATTTCTAAGGAATTATTACTTAATTGGTGCAAAAACATTACTGATGATTTAGTAATGGTAGAGTTCTTATTGTTTTATTTTTAGTTAAATGTCAAAATGAACATAAGGGTGTTTTTAGATCTGTGACCTCAGTGTCTCCAATTCTATGTTTCTCATAGGCCCTAAGTTATTTAAGTGCCGAATCCTCCCCTCCCACCCCAGAGGTTCCCAGGCGCATTGTCCTTGGGCTTGAGGAATCCCTCCTGATGTGGGCACTATTGATGGAGGAACTAACGAGGATCCGGTGAAGAAATAAACTTCTGGGGGGCCTGCAGCATTTGAAATAGAGCTTCCCAGATGAGTGGGAGATGACAGGCTAGGGAAAGGGCACTCTGGGTGGAGGCCCGGGCTGGGGCTAAAGCATGTAGGGCAGTACTTGTGACACAAGACGGGAAAGGCCAAGAGCCGACCAAGGGCGGAGGAGGAGGTGGGGGGAGGCCAGGCTGTGGAACTGCGCCAGTCTCCGAAGGGCCTCAAACATTACCCAGGGAGCCGGGAAGGAATCCCTTCCCAAAGGAGAGGGGAGTGAGTGCATGTGGTAAACAGGGTAGTCAGTTAGGAGAGGGCTTATGATTTCAAAAGACAGGGAAGGAGACAATTGGCTACGTGGGCTCTCCAGGGAGATGCTCTGGGAGGCATCCTCTGCTTTTGTGCATCCCCCCGCCTTTTTTTTTTAACTTCTTTCTTTTTTTTTTTTTAATGTTATGTTAGTCACCATACACTACAACTCTTTTGTCTATTTGTCTTTAAGACACCATCAACAGTTTATTAGGCTAGCCATAAAATGGGAATTTATTCAGTTCTGTCCCTGAGAAGCCACGAATCACTCTTTCTGGCTGCAGTTTCTCTCTCTCTTAAATCAGGCCATAATCCCTTCCCCAGCTACTTCAGAGCCCAGAAGAGCTACCATAGTTCAGACATCTTACGGTGTGCGGACAGTGTGGGCATGCAGTGTCTCATTCGATCCTCTCAACAACCTTACCAGGAATGACCTGTTAATATCCCCACTAGACAGATGCAGAAACTGAGGTTCATGGAGGGGCTGTGACGTCCTTAGGTCTCAGTAAGTGGCATAGCCAGGAGCACCCTTTGCTAAGTTTCCCCAGTCATTCCAGGGGTGATCATGGTGAGGTTCCATATACCCATTGGATTCTAGGTACTGCTGTGGTTTGTAGGGAGCCCTGGGAAGACCCTTCCATCATCCCAACAAAAGTTTCACCTTCTTCACAAGGTGCTTCCCTTCTCTCTCTGATCAAGCTGGTGTTGCCATGTGGTATTTAGAATATGGGGTTACTGATTGTAATCACAGCCCCTCTCAGGCCTTTCCAGAATTTCACAGTTTGGGAAACATAATTAAACTCACTTTCGGCAATGCTGTGACCCCACTTGCTTTCTGTTAGTTGGGTAACTCAGAAGCGTGTTGTTCTTATGGTAATTCACGCCTGTGCTATTGTGTGCAGGCCTTGGCCCCGACTTCCTGTTAGTGTGCTGCTCTTATTTTTATCTGAACTGGGATTAAATGACTTAGCCTATAGCAAACACAGAACCAAAAGTCCCTGGGAACCCTGGGATAGAATTGGTCAAATGGTTTTCAGTTTATGGTGTTTTCCTTTGATGGAAGATAAGGTAACATAATGATAGAATTAGGAGGTGGCTGTGGTGTGACAGGAAGAACGTAACAGCTGAAATAAGAAAACTTCCACTCTCTCTACTGAATTTAGAGTTGTCTTGTTAATGAGGTATAATTCACATACCATAAAATCCCCGCCTTTAAAGGGTACTATTCAGTGGTTCTCAATATATTCACAGAGTTGTGCAACCATCACCACTCTCAAATTCCAGAACATTTTCTCACTCCAAAAAGTAACTCCATACCCATTACTAGCCACTCCCCATGCCCCTTCACTGGGTGCCAACACCAACACCCCTGTCTAGACTTGTTTCCTCCCCCACTGCCCCTCCTGAATCCCCCAGTCATCGCCAGGCAGGGGACTGATCAGAGATAAAGTCCCTTGGCCGAGCACATGGCCAGGATCACTGTCATTTCATTAACCATGAGCATGACTCCCTGCCATGTCACCATGTCACCCCTGTCGGCAAAGCCCCCAGGCCTCGCTACCACTGACACCCAGAGCGAGCAGTTATAGAAGCAGGAAGAGAGGGACTGGGAGCCATGAGTGGGAGCTGCCCCAGCCAGCTCACTTCTCGGGAGCCCAACCATGCACAGGAAACAGGCTCTTCAGGTACGTAAGGTCAGCTGGAGGGATGAGGAATAGTGTCATGCACCTCATCTAGAGTGGAAGGGTCACCCTCTGATCTTGCACACACTTTCTGCTTCTGGCACTGCTCCTGTTAAAAGGAACACTTATGGGGCGCCAGGGTGTTCAGTGGGATAAGCCTCTGCCTTTGGCTCAGGTCATGATCTCAGGGTCCTGGGATGGAGCCCCTCATCAGGATCTCTACTCAGCGGGGAGCCTGCTTCTCCCTCCCTCTGCCTGCTCCTCTGCCTACTTGTGATGGCTCTCTCTGTCTCTCTGTCAAATAAATAAATATAATCTTTTTAAAAAATAAATAAAAGAAGAGAAGAGAAAAGAAAAGAAACACTTATTCCCTGGCCCAAGTTTTTACGGAGGGGAGGAGAGTCATGCTTTATGCCTAGGGGGCACAGCGTGCAAGGGACACATCTCTCTAGGCTCTCATTGCCTTCTTTCCAGGGGAGGAAGGACTTAATACCACATTTAAAAGATGTGTAAATATAATATAATATAATAATATAAATTATAATATGTATAATATGTCTATAGGATATATTTCCATCTGTATTTATTATTGTCTGTTCCTCCTCTAGAATATAGTGTCCAATAGAGCCAAGAGTTGGTTTCTCCCCCTCATTGTTCCAAGCCTAGAATTTTGCTGGAAACAAAGCAAATGCTGTATAAATATGTGTTGAATAAACAAAGGAAAGAGGGTTAGGATAATGGAAAAGTGGAAAAGTGGCATGAAGTCAAAGGCCAAAATTTAACCCAGAAGAGCTTGTCACTGACTGAGAAGCTCTGAATGTCAAGCCTTACATTTCTTTACAAATTATATATTTTTTTCAAAGTTTTTTTTCTAAAGACTTCTTATTTATTTATTGTCAGAGAGAGAGCACAAGCAGGCAGAGTCACAGGCAGAGGCAGAGAGAGAAGCAGGCTCCCTGCTGAACAAGGAGACTGATATGGGACCCGATCCCAGGACCCCGGCCGGGATCATGACCCTAGCCGAAGGCAGCGGCTTAACTGACTGAGCCATCCAGGTGTCCCTACAAATTATATTTTTATCACATTTTCAGATTTTTTATTTCATGGACACTTAGCACAATAGGACCATTGTTTGGCAAGCCCAGCCCCCAGCTGGTGACTACTTCCAGTTTCTGGTCTCAGGATTCAGCTTTTGGCCCTGGCCACCCATCCTCAGGTGAAAGAAAGGACCCTCAAAGACTCAGAGCAGACTCATAGCAGGGAATCCCGGCTTTTCTTCCCTGGCATTATTGGTTCCCATCTCGGCATGACAAGCACGGGCCGGTTAGTCATTCCCTTGGGGTAGGCCTCTATAAAGGCACTGAAACCCCACCAGAAATGCAATGCCTCTTAGTGACTGCAACTCCAAGCTGTCTGTAGTTATAAGCTGCTTGATGCAGGATAGAAAACCCCAGTGGGTGTGCTCTGGCAACAAAAGGTAATAAATGCCTTAGCTCACTTCAGGGTTTTGTTTTGCCAAGTGAGGTCTGCAAGTTTGGATCCGGAGCCAAATTGCCCAAATCAGAGAGGAAAGCCTCCTAGTGGTGACAGACCTGCCTCATTGCTCTTCCCCAGGCAAGTCACTCTTCTAAATGAGTATTTAACTCTTTGAAGGGGCTCTATGCTGTCATCCTTCTCAGGGTGCCTATGCACCTCAGTTCAATCTTGCCCACCTCCCCTATACTGTATCCCTAAATGTGCCATTCCCCTGAATCCATCTTAACTTCCAAACTTGCCCCCAGCCCCATGGTGGTCTCCAGCATGAAGAGCTACTACTGAATAAGAATGACGTTTGTTTTACCCAAATCTCCCCCAAATGGAGAAAGAATCCAATCTATGGATGATACTATGCAAGCTCAGCCTCAAATTTCATTTCAAGGGTTCCTAATGGAGCAGTTGGGCAACCCACACCAAGTCTTTTATTCAATGAGACCTTTGTCTCTTAACATCTGCAGTAAACTAGGCACCCCAAGTGTAAAAAGAGAAAGTAAAGGCCATGCGGAAGCTGGGTCACTGTCTCTTAGTGGTGTTGATTCAGCAATGAATCTAGGTCAATGACATTTTGCCGTGGTTGACATTGGGGTAGAGCCATTCATTACATATGGAGCCCTAGGCAAGATTGATTTTCTTGACCTCTCCAAATGAACACATTTCCCCTCATCTCTGCCAAAGAGAGTGGAAAAACACGCAGAAGTTGGTCTACCAACATCAGCCTTACAGGTTGGGCGACCTACTTAGCACCAGGCTTCATTGGCCACCAGCTGCCCAAGGGCATCTGGATGGTTGGTCTACAGCCACCACCGTGTGCTTGTTTATAACCCAGCGTTTTCGGGATAGAGGCTCTTTATCTTTCCTCCTTACCTAAACAGTGGAACAATAACCAGAGTATGCTTAACAACAAAAGAATGAGAGAAAGCAAATTTGATTTTAAGGCCATGACGTCAAACAGGGTAAAGCACAAGCTTGGTCTTGCCGGTGGTTTCAAGCAGGTGTGAACCGTGCATGGTTCACCCAGTGTCAGACTGAACTCCCTGACATCAGCCCAGCAGACACATGAGGAGAGTGTACTAGACTAGGACGTATTTTTACAACTCAGGCAAATGTACAAAAAATTCTGCTCCTGCAAATGTGATTGTAACAAACATGGCTTTGTGCCATCAGTCTTATAGCAGGCAGCAGTGTTACTATAACCCTCCCTTAACAAAACCATATGGGCTGTTAAGAGCAATTTTTAATGAAGTAAGTCCAAATCCACAAATATTGCATCACCCAAAAATGCAACTTCTGGCTTTCCAGGAAAGATTACTAACATTTTCCAGGATCTCTTGTTATGAGGTTGCTTTTTTCCTTGATGATTCAGGTCAAGCAGCTTTCCTGATTCCCACCCCCCTGGGTAGAACTGACTGCTTTGTTCACGTGGTAACCTGCACGTGCCTTTTTGAAGTGCACACTGCTGAGGCCTCCAGTTCTGCCCATGTCTGTCTCCCCTGTGGTTTCTTGTACTGACTGAGAGTCAAGGTCATATTTTGATCATCTTTTCTTCTCAGTGTTTAAGATAGTGCCTGGTACAAAGCTGGCACCAAATATTAGTTTGTTGAGTAAGTATATGGATAAAGTCTTGTGGAATGTTGCATCCTGTATGATTTCTGTGCTCAGCTGAATTTCTCCCATTAACCAAACCATGACCAATAATCAGGATGAAAGAGAGGTAAAATACAGACGACATTAACTCCCCATTTCCCACTTAGCCCACAAACTCTTCTTCCAAATACCATTTTCCCTCAAAGAACATCAATTTTTTTTTAGATCCCTTGGAGAGTTTATATTCTATAAAGCTGAAGTTAGGCAGCAATGGGTAAAATCAACAGTGCAAGAAGAAACTGTATTTTTGTCCAAGCTCTGAAACTAATGAATTCTGTCACACTAAGAAGGTCACTTCCTCACCTGTTGAGTACAACTAGGGGTGATACATGGGTTTCATTTCAAGGATCAACTCCAATCAATTGGTAGTGATCACATAAAACGCCATGTTGAGTTCAGTGGGAAAGAACACTGGGATTGATTAGTGATGTCTGCCATGGGTGCTGGGGGAAAGAATGAGGGAAAATACCCTAGATATTTGCCATTCTGGTATAAATGATCTCAAGCAACCCTTTCCAGCTCTAAGCTTCTGATTTATATTTCAATAGTTCATAGACTACTCAGCATCATTCAACATTTAGAGTGTGCTTGTTGTATGCAGTCGGGATGTGCTTAGGGTTTACTAGACCCTGGAGCTGCATAAAGTGCTTCACATGGATCATCTCATTTCATCCTCAAAACAGTGTTACTTGTGGAGCATAAGGAATAACACGGAGGACATTGGGAGATGGAGATGAGAAGTCAGTTGGGGGAAATCGGAGGGGGAGACAAACCATGAGAGACTGTGGATTCTGAGAGACAAACTGAGAGTTTCGGGGGGATATGGGGGGGTTGGGTGAGCCTGGTGGTGGGTATTATGGAGGGCACATATTGCATGGAGCACTGGGTGTGGTGCATAAAGAATGAATGCTGGAACAATGAAAAGAAATTAAATTAAATTAAATTAAAACAACAACAACAACAGTGCTAGGAGGCGAGGCACATGCCATTATTGTTCACACTATACAGGGTGAGGAAACTGAAACCAAAGAAGCTGAATGGCTAGCAAGGTCACGTGACTCTAATAGTGAAATCAGGACAGACACTCTGACATTCTGTCTCAGCGTTCTACTCCACTACATGGAGGTAGCTGTTCCACTTTGGCTTCTTTCTAGACAAAAAGACTAAAATAAAGTCTGCCAAAAAAAAGCATACTAAGGGGTTAGGAAACTGCTTGGATTTTCCTGGCAACGATTTGCAACTGTAAGTAACACAGGACAGTACAAATCTTGACTGTCCCTGAATCATGGATATTATAGGCAAGCTTTTGTAATGCACGGTTCCCTGGGAAAATTCAGACACATAATCATTTTTCAGTAGTATTAATGAATTAATGAAGTTGGGATATTTCAGATAAAATGAAACAGGAAATCACTCCTGATCTCCCTTTTATATGTGGAGAAAGTGGTTAAGCACTTCATTTGGGGCCTTGATGTACGCAGGTGGTTCTCTGAGTCAGCTGGTCAGCAACTTCCCTTACACACCGTTCGGCCCTCTTTCTCTTCCCCACTGCCTGACACTCAGCAGGTGATCTCCTCTCTGATTGGTCCACTCTGTTCCTAGTCCGTTATTCCACGTAGATTCACCTGTGCCTTATGCCCCTGCCAGTGCCTAAAGGCCAGTCTAACCCACCAGCAGCTCTTCTAGGCTCAGATCAGAAGAGGCTTCACAGAATTGACAATGATGAATGTACCAGAGATGGCTGTAGAGCACTGTCCCCAAATTCAACTGACCAGTAGGCAGGACAAGGGATCCAGTCACACTTCTTTCCAATGAAGGCTGAAAAGCACCTTCCCCCAACCAGCAAAGGTTAGAAAAAGACATTTCCCCTGATGCCCGGTAGGAAAAAGGATGTGAAAACCACTTCACAGAAAAAGGTAACACCTTTAGTTGTATTTGTACATTAATTTTCTCGTATCTTCACTCCATTCCCTCCTCTTGATCCAAGACTAACTTTCGTATCATCTATGCTCTGGACCTTATCTTTTGAAAGAACGTCTTACCTTCTATGTTGGGGGCCGTGGTTTCAGATTAATTTCCAATTATCCATTAAGTACATGACTGGATTCTCTGTGTAAGACATTAAGATGCTGCAGATAAGGCTGAGGTCAGGTAAATAGTTGAAAATACGGATCTTGAAGGAGGGGCCTGGAAATAGCAGCTTGCCTGGTGACTGAAGCTGTCACCGTTGGTGAGACTCTGGAGAGAATTTTCTCATAGACCTTAAACCCTCTTAAAAAGAGCATCTTTCCCTCGGCATAAATAGCGCTCAGTCACTCTCACCTTCAGAAACAAAGCCAACCAACAAAACCAAAAGAACTCCCTTTCCCCTAAATCCTCCCTCAGCTGGCACGTCTTTCCCTCTTAGCCTCCCATTCACGGCTTCTAAGGCTCTCCCTGTGTCTTCCAACTTCTACAGTTCCACCGCCATATGTCTTCCCATTGTTGGCTTTGGGTTAGACCCAATGACAAAGAACACACACATCAAGACTTGAAGTAAAAACCCAAGCATATCTTATTGCTGGCTTCCACTGATCCTTGACCCAGAGAGCTGGGAGCAGGGTTAGGGAGGCCAGAAGGCACATGGAGCAGTGGTACCAGTGGGGCTGGTATTCTCAGCTGGACCAGCTGTGGGTCTCCTGAAGGTAACGAGTGGCTTCTTCCTTAGGACACATGGAATGTTTTCATCCCGAGTTGCCAGCACTGGCCACACTTCCTGAACTCTGAGCACAGCTGGACAGCTGCTCATCACTAGGGCACTTCCTTGGTCAAGAGGGTGACACTAGCAGACGTGCCCGGCAAGCTTGCTTCTCTGCTCCACCCTGGCCAGTCAGTCACACTTCTGTGTTCGTGCTGACGTCATTGTATATCCTCTGAATAAAAGGGTTTCTATCTTTGAGCCTAAGATCCTTCTAATTTACTTGGGTGATCCTCTAAAAGCAGTCGCAAAATCTGAGGTATTAAGCCAGCAAATCCCTGGACCAAAAGGAAAAGCCCAACATCTTCTTGACTATATCATTATACACATACACAAACAAACCAAGAAGACATTCTTATTATAAAAGGATAGCAATCCAGTCATCTTGACACAATTTAATAAACACTCTCCATCCTCCTAAAGATTTAAAATATTTCCTTTACCATAAGCCTCATTTCCAAATCTTCAGCGCTCTGTTTTTGTTGTTGTTTTAGGCTCTTTGATCTCTAATCTAGTCCCATGTCAATACCACACTTTTTTACTTGCTATAATTTATTTCATCTTGATATTTGGTAGGGTAAGTTCCCTTTTATTGTTCTTTTTTTGCAAAAATATTTTGGAGAGAGGAACTAGTCCACATGTTTTCTCTTCCATGTGAATGTTAGAATCAGTTTACTGATTTCTATTAAACATGCTTCTGAAATGAGCTAAAGGGACCTACGAAATCAGTGTGGATGAGCGGGGTTTTCTAATAGTCCAGTGTTGGAGATAACTGGATAGCCATATGGAAAAAAGATTAAATTACATCCATTTCTCTATTTTTCAGGATATTTCCAACATGCATTAGAGTTTTAATGTAGAAGTAAAGTGACTCGGGCCTGCCTTCAGTCAGGGGGCAGACAGATGCTGATGTGTGTGGCTGCCGCAAGAGATACAATGCAGGTTTGTCCCAAACCCCATGGGAACCCAGGAGGGAGGGCCAGCCCCACCTGAAAGCATGGTGAAGGCTGCATAGCATCTCGGCATCACCAAGAAGAAAGGCTTAGAAGAGGGGAAGGTCTGGCAAGCAGAAGCAAAGATGCAGAGATGTAAGGGACCCCTGTAAGATCAGGGAATGGCAGAGAGGGAAGAGCATGTGGGCGAGAGGACAGAGGGAGGTGGAGAGAGGGTTAGACTGGACGAGCTCACAAAGGGCTTTGAGCCTGGCTGGAGAGTTCATCACCAACCTAGGTCCAGAGTCTGTGTCTTGGGATCCACCCAGGGGGCCTTGGGGACGTGGGAAAGCCTGAGCTGTCCCCTCTGATCCACTGCAGCTAGTTCATTGCAGATCAGAGAGAGGAACGGGGCCTCTACACTGCCACTCTCAGGGCTCCCCTTGCCCGCCCCCTCTTTGGTGTCAGTAGAAACCCAACAGAAGTGACAGGGCCTCTGCAGTGTCCCTACAACCTCCTTGAATGGGTACAACGTGGCCTGAGCTCGTGTTCCCTCTGCAGACTTCAGCACTACACCGATAATCAGGAGACATTGGGGATTTTCCTCTGAGTTAAAAACACTTCAGTTTCACCTAGTGCCAGCACTGGCCAGGTCTCAAAGTCTGGAGCCATCCACAAGCAAGGTCCTTTCAGATAACCGCTATGAGCTCCCTTCCCCCCTTAAACTAACAAAAACACTCTTATCTTCCAGCCCCCTCCCCCGACCAAAAAAAAGCCCCATCATCATCCAATGCACCAACTTCCTACTTTTCCTGGCCGGCTGCCCTTCCTTCTTCATCGCCTCCTCCAGGTTTCCCAGCAGCAGCCACCAGCTTGGCACCCTGAGCAGGAGGACAGGTGGGCTCTACCCAGGGGAGCGCAGGACATAAAAGCACAGGCAGAGAGGTGCTGTGGGCAGATCGGGGCCCCTCCGAGTTCTCTGAGAGCCAGAGGCATCTCTTTCAAACCTTGGCTGGAGTCACCGCGTGTCACCTGTGCTCAACACATCAGAGTTGACAAAGCTGTTTTCATATGGATGTATTACTTCTCTTCACCCTGGCCACAGCCCAGGAGGGGCTGATGAGTGATACTGATATTTTTGTTTCAAAGATGAGGAAACCGAAATTCAGAGTATCTGAAGGGTTTTCTCCAGATCACTCAGCAGAAACCGGAATTGAATTTATGACTTCTGACTAAATCCTGGAGGGCTGGCCCTGTGCTGGGCATCACAGAAAGGATAGATGGCTTTGAGAAGCCCAGAAGATGTGTGTACTCACACACACACATGTGCACATGCACACAAGCACGGACAGACCCCCCTACCACACACACACACACACAAAAGTTTGGTCCCAATCCACTTTAAGAAATACACTGAATGGCCAAAGCGCTTAGCACAGTACCCGACACCATACAGAGCCTCCCCTAGGAAGGAGACCACCTTAAGATCACCATCCGTTTTCATGAATGAACTTGACAGCAGTTTGTCACACTGAATAACAATTATTTGCTTGCAAGTGTGCCGCTCTCAACAAGCTGTGAGGTAGTCAGGTCTCCACAGTGTCTAGCATAGGGTTGATCTTTAAAGCACATTTTAAAAGAAAAAGATTGTGTATGAGAGACAACAGGACAGAGAAACTCTCACTTCAGTCACCTTGCTCAAGCACGTATGCCAATATTAATTCTGCTCAGTTAATAATACGCTCAGGCCTTTCAAATCAGTCAGACCCTGCAGGAGGGGGCACATAGAGCAAGGGGGCAGAGACAGAGTGAGGTGAATAAGCTGTATCCATCCGCATGGGTGCGCTGGGTACCAGTGCTGGTGGGAAGAAAATATTTGGACAGGTGGTTCAGCAGGAGGCATCTTGGAGTGAGCAGGGGAAAGTCCAAAATAGAAACGTGGCAGAGCTGATGGGCCATGCTAAGAAGGCAGGAGAAGGAATGACAGAGGCTGGAACCCGGGTGGGAACGAACACTATTGGATGATCTCATGGTCACCACTGAGCTAAAACCCATTTGTAAAAGGAGACAAGTACTGACTTACTTTTCTTCCCAGAATTAAATTTCTACATGGCATCACACGTGAGGGGATTCTTAGGGACACTGGGACAGAGGCCTCCACAACCTCCTTGCCTGAGATTAGCTAAGGAAATGGAGGCATTGGTGACCACACCTTCCATCGCACCAGGAAAGATGAAAGTCTCAACACAGACCAAGAAAAGAAGGCAGCGCACTTCATTTTTTAAAAGTTTTTATTTAAATCCCAGTTAAACATATAGTGTGATATTGGCTTCAGGTGTACAATACAGTGATTCAGCACTTCCATACAACACCCAGTGCTCATCACAAATGCCGTCCTTCATTCCCATCACCTGTTTCTCCACCAACCCCCACCACTGGTAACCATCGGTTTGTTCTCTAGAGTTGAGTCTATTTCTTGGTTTTTTTTTCTCTCTCTCTCTCTTCTTTTTTTTTTTTTTTTTTTTTTACCCCCTCTGCTCATATGTTTTTTTTCTTAAGTTCCACATATGAGTGAAATCATATAATATTTGTCTTTCTCTGACTGACTTACTTCACTCAGCATTATACTCTCTAGCTCTGGCCAAGCCATTGCAAATGGCAAGATTTCATCCTTTTTTTGGCCAAGTATCCATTCATCAGTCAATGACACTTGAGCTATTTCCATAATTTGGCTATTGTAGGTAATGCTGCAATAAACATCAGAGTGCAGGTATCATTTGAATTACTGTTTTTGTATTCTTTGGGTATTCTTTGGGTAATACCTAGTATTGTGATTTCTGGATCATAGGGTAGCTCTATTTTTAACTTTTTGAGGAATCTTCATACTGTTTTCCACAATGGCTGCACCAGTTTGCAATCCCACCAGCCGTGCAAGAGGACTCTCCTTTCTCTACATCCTCACCAACAACTCTTATTTCTTCTGTTGTTGATTTTAGCCATTCTGACTGGTGAGAGATGACATCTCATTGTAGTTTTGATTTGCATCTCCCTGACGATGAGTGATATTGAACATCTTTTCATGTATCTGTTGGCCATCTGTATGTTTTCTTTGGAAAAATATCTATTCATGTGTTCTGCCCATTTTTTAATTGTGTTGTTTTTGGGGTGTTGCGTTTTATAAGTTTTTTTTTAAAGATTTTATTTTGAGGGAAGAGGGGCGAAAGGGGAGGGAGAGGGATAAGCAGAACCCTCGTAGAGCTCAGAGCCTGAAGTGGGGCTCGATCCCAAGACCCTGAGATCAAAATCTAAGCCAAAATCAAAAGTTGGATCCTCAATGAACTGAACCACCCAGGAACCCCGAGTTTTATAAGTTCTTTATATATTTTGGATACTAACCCTTTATTGGATATGTCACTTGCAAATATTCTCTCCTATTCCATGGGTTGCCTTTTAGTTTTTGCAAATTATTTCCTTCACCGTGCGGAAGTTTATTTTGATGTAGTCCCAATAGTTTATATTTGCTTTTGTTTCCCTTGCCTCAGGAGACGTATCTAGAAAGAATTTACTATGGCTGATGTCAGAGAAGTTACTGCCTCCGTTCTCTTCTAGGATTTTTATGGTTTCATGTCTCACATTTGTGTCCTTAATTTATTATAAATTTATTTTTGTGTATGGTGTAAGGAAATGGTCCAGTTTCATTTTCTGCATGTTGCTCTCCAGTTCTCCCAACACCATTGGTTGAAGAGAGTCTTTTTCCTTTTGAATAGTCTTTCCTATAATTGTGAGTCCATTTCTGTGTTTTCTATTCTGTTCCACTGATCCGTGTGC
Source organism: Martes martes (assembly GCF_963455335.1). Taxonomy (NCBI): domain Eukaryota; kingdom Metazoa; phylum Chordata; class Mammalia; order Carnivora; family Mustelidae; genus Martes; species Martes martes. The sequence goes on from NC_137894.1 coordinate 42,794,565, forward strand.
CTATTTTTGTGCCCATACCAGACTGTTTTGATCACTACAGCTTTGTAATATAACTTGAAGTTCAAAATTGTGACTCCTCCAACTTTGCTTTTTTCAAGATTGCTTTAGTTATTTGAGGTCTTTTGTGGTGCCATACAAATTTTAGGATTGTTTGTTTCAGCTCTGTGAAAAATGCTGGTGGTACTTTGACAGGGATTGCATTAAATGTGTAGATAGGTTTGGGTAGTACAGACATTTTAACAATATTTGTTCTTCCAATCGTTGAGCATGGAATGTCTTTCCATTTCTGTGTCTTCCTCAGTTTCTTTCATAAGTGTTTTATAGTTTTCAGAACACAAATATTTCACCTCTTTGGTTAGGTATTTTATTCTTTTTGGTGCAATTGTAAATGGAATTGATTCCTTAATTTCTCTTTCTGCTGTTTCATTATTGGTGTATAGAACTGTGACAGATTTCTGTCCATTGATTTTGTGTCCTGTGACTTTGCTACATTTATCAGTTCTAGCAGGGTTTTTTTCGGTGGAGTCTTTCGGGTTTTCTATATAGAGTATCATGTCATCTGGAGATAGTGAAATTTACTTCGTCCTTGCCCATTTGGTTGACTTTTATTTCTTTTTGTTGTCTGATTGCTGCTGCTAGGACGTCTAGTACTATGTTGAATGAAAGTGGTGAGAGTGGAAATCCCTCTCTTGTTTCTGAGCATAGAGGAAAAGCTCTCGGTTTTTCACCATTGAGTATGTTAGCTCTGAGTTTTTCATATATGACCTTTGTTATGTTGAAGTATGTTCCCTCTAAATGTGCTTTGTCGAGGATTTTTGTCATGAATGGATGTTGTACTTATCAAATGCTTTTTTTGCATCTATTAAAAGGATCATATGGTTCTTATCCTTTCTTTTATTAAGGTGGTGTATCACATCAATTGATTTGTGAGTACTGAACCACCCTTGCAACCCAGGAATAAATCCCAGTTGATTGTGGTGAATGATTTAGTGATTGTTGGATTCAATTTGTTAGTATTTTGTTGAGGATTTTTGCATCTATGTTCATCAGAGATACTGGTCTATGGTTCTTGTGTGTGTGTGTGTGTATGCTGTCTTTATCTGGTTTTGGCATCAAGGTGATGCTGGCCTCATAGAATGAATTTGAAAGTTTTTCTTCCTTTTCTGTTTTTTGGAATAGTTTGAGAAGAACAGGTATTAACTCTTTTTTAAGTGTTTGGTAGAATTCACCTGTGAAGCCATCTGGTCCTGGACTTTTGTTTGTTGAGAGATTTATGATTATTGATCCAATTTCTTTGCTCGTTATTAGTCTGTTCAAGTTTTATATTTCTCCCAGTTTCAGTTTTGGTAGTTTATATGTTTCTAGGAATTTATCCATTTCTTCTAGGTTGTCTAATCTGTTGGGATATAGCTTTTCATAACATTCTCTTATAATTGTTTGTACATCTGTGGTGTTGGTTGTTATTTCTCCTATTTTTGATTTTATTTATTTTGGTTTTTCTTTTTGATAAGTCTGGCTAGAGGTTAACCAATTTTAATAATTTTTTCAAAGAACTAACTCCTGTTTTCATTGATCTGTTCTGCTTTTGTTTTTGTTTCTGTATCATTTATTTCTGCTCAAAACTTTATTGTTTCCTTCTTTCTGTTAGCTTGAGACTTCATTTATTCTTTTTTTCTAGGTCCTTTAGGTATAGGTTAGGGGTTTTGTTTGTTTGTTTTGCTTCTTGAGAGAGGCTTGTATTGCCCTATACTTCCCTCTTCGGACCACTTCTGCTGTATCCTGAAGGTTTAGGACTACTGTGTTTTCATTTGTTCCTATGCATTTTTAAATTTCTTCTTTGATTTCCTAGTTGGCCCATTCATTGTTTAGAAGCACGTTATTTACCCTCCATGTATGTATGATCTTTCCAGATTCATTCTTGCTGACTTCTAGTTTCATAGCATTGTTGTCAGAAAAGTGTATGGTATGGTATGACTTCAATCTTCTTGTATTTGTTAAGGCCTGTTTTGTGGCCTAACATGAGATCTATTTTCTGGAGAACATTCCATGTACACTTGAAAAGAATGCATATTCTGATATTTTAGGATGGAATGTTCTATGTCTATTAGTTAAGTCCATCTGGTCCAGTGTGTCATTCAAAGCCTTTGTTGCCTTGTTGATTTTCTGTTTACATGATCTGTCCATTGATGTGAGTGGGGTGTTAAAGTCCCCTGTTATATTTATATTATTATTGATTAGTTCCTTTATGTCTTATTTATTGTCTTATATATTTGGGTGCATAAATATTTACAATTGTTAGCTCTTCTTGTTGGATCATCCCCTTTATTATCATATAGTGCTCTTTTTTTTGTCTCTTGTTACAGTCTTTGTTTTTTTTTTTTTTTTAAAGATTTTATTTATTTATTTGTCAGAGAGTGAGAGCGAGAGAGAGAGAGAGCGAGCACAGGTAGGCAGAGGCAGAGGGAGAAGCAAGCTCCCCGCTGAGCAAGGAGCCGGCTGTGGGACTCTATCCCAGGACTCTGGGATCATGACCTGAGCTGAAGCAGCCGCTTAACCACCTGAGCCACCCAGGTGTCCCTTTTTATTTTTTATCCATTCTGACACTCCATCTCTTTTGATTGGAATGTTTAGTCCATTTGCATGCATAATAATTATTGATAGATATGTATTTATTGCTTGTTTTATGGTTGTTTTTGGAGATTGTCTCTGATCCTTTCTTGCCAATCTTTCATGTTTTACTGTGTTTCCTTAGTGCTGCATTTAGATTCCTTTCTCTTTATGCCTTACATGTTTGTTAGTGGGTTTTGATATATGGTTACTATTAGTTTTGTATATAACCTCTTCTGCAAATAGCAGTCTGTATGAAGTTGATGGTTGTTCAAATTTGAATGAAACCAGGGCATTTTCACTCCATGATAGCTGGGACACTGAAGTGTGGTAGAAAATGGAATGGTTTCAGATTACCCAGCTTTGAATCCCAGCCTCACCCCTGACTCGTGGACGAGGATGTGACCAGAGAATGATGTTGGTCTCAGCTTTGTCTGAGACTCCAAGACAATAGGTGCCGGTCACTCCCACATTCCAAAGTTCAATACTATCAGCCTGTGTAGGATTCAAGGAAAGAAGACTCAGAGACAAAAGCATTTAGGAAAGAAAAGAAGTTCACTTTTTCAAGGGTGTCAGACTTCAGAAGGATTTAGGGTCAAAAATAAAATATAAAATAAAATCCGTGAGAAATATTTTAGGAAAAAAATTAAAAACCCTCCGTATTGGCAAGGTTACCTAGTCGACATTAGCCTGTCATTGGTAGAAAAACAGCAATTTTTTCACATGATTATCATGTCCTCCAAAGTCATAACATACGGTCAGATGTCAACACTGCAAAAGTCAGGGTAAAGTTTTTGATAGAGTTAGGCAGGAGTCAAATGACAGCTCCCACCCCCGTTGGGAGAGGTAGGGATTATAGAGTCTGGAAACCTATTTAGACTGGAGAAGGTCAAGGCTTCACATACTGAGGGGACCAGAACCAGACACATTGGGCTTATTATTTTTGGCTTATCTCCCAAGTGCGATCTGGTTTAAGTTTTTCCCCCTATCTGGTTGTGAAACAATGAGCTACACATGACTTAAAATGGCAGCAGGGCAAAGTGTCAATTTTATTTTCAAAGGAGGTAGCTAAAACCCTGTCACCACACACAAATCTCCGAGTTAAAACTGGAGAGCTGGAACTTAGAGATTTCAACATGTCCATAGAGAAATGCCAGTGAACTCTGTGTGTCAGGGGGTTCCCCCTCATGCTCTCGTCATGGGCATGAAGGGCTTGCTCAAAGGGCTTCCTCTGTGGGCGAGACGGCTCGAGAGGTCAGGCTGGCAGAAACAGCCTGGGCAGCAGAGCAGACTGCACTGTCGGGGTATCACTGCGCTCCCAGAGGTTCCGGAGAATGTGCTGGTGTTTATCCAGGACCCGACGGGGGCCCCGGCAGAAAAGCCTGCCTGGCCACCTTGAGGCTTTGTAACAGGGGGTGCCTTGGAAGAATGAGGGCCAAATGCGCTGAGAGACAGAGGAGCAGAGAGAGGAGGGGCTGAGTGACCAGCCAGAAGATACATATCCTTCCCGACAAAGGAATGGCAGAGGGAATATCCTTCAACTTGGAAGCACATCACCTAGAAACCCACAAAAGAAAAAACGGTCTCTAAACCCTTGCTAGGTCAGAGGAGACTAAACCAGACAGGTGCTGGTCAAATAAGACCTTCCCTATCCTGTCCCTTTCCTTCCTCTCTCCACTGCAACTCTGCAGTCTTTGGGATTTATAGCAAGTCTGGAAAAGGGAAGAAGTCAGTATGATCAGGAGAGCCTATGGGGCCACAGCAGGCTTCGCTCCGAAGGGAGGTCCTGGCTGGGAAAGGGAGAAGCTTTATGTTGGAAATTTATGGCTTGCATTTAAAAAATGAGATTTTGATTGTGGATCTGAGACCACAGGAAGACTAAGATGACTGGGGACTTTTATTACATGGGAGAAGTTATGGCACTTTTATGAGATTTTATTTGAGGCCAGGAAAGAGCTAGCCCCACAGCAGGGGCACAGGGTAGCAGTGAGAAAGGACTAAGTTGCTATAAGATTGTTAGGAGTCCCGCCCTGTCATTGACCAATTATAGCGCTGCACTAGCTCCCCGTTGCTGCTGTAACAAATGACCACAAACTTAGTGGCATAAAACAACACACATTTTGAACCAACTACTCTGGAAGTTAGAAGTCCAAAATGGGTTTAATGGCTAAAATGAATGCTGTGTTCCTTTGGAGGCTCTAGGGGAGAATCCATTTCCATACCCTGTCCGGCTTCTGGAGGTGACCACATTCCCTGCCTGGTGGTCTTAGGTCACGTCAGCAGTTCACGTCATCATTGGTCACACTGCCTTCTCTCTAGGTAACCCTCTTCCCTCCATCTTAAAAGGACCTTTGTGGGGGCACCTGGTTAAGCATTTGACTCTTGATTTCGGTTCAGGCTGGGATCTCAGGGTTGTGAGATCGAGCCCTGCATCAGGTCAGGCTCTGCACTGAGCGTGGAGTCTGTTTAAGAGTCTCTCTCTGCCCCTCTTCCCATGCTTGCATGCTCTCTCTCTCTTAAAAACAAAACAAAACAAAACAAAAACAAGACAAACCCTTGCAATTATATTGCCCCCCTGTACCAACCCCCAGTAATCCAGGATAATCTTCCCATCTCAATATCCTTAATATAACACATCTGTAAAGTCTCTTTTGTCATATATGGTAACATATTTGCAGGTTCTGGGAATTAGGATGCACACATCTCTGTGGGGGGGGGGGAGGGGCATCATTCTGCCCAGCACAGATGGTTGGATGAACTTGAAAAAAGTCACTATATTCCCAGAATCTTCCTTTTTCCCCCTCTATAGAGTGGGAATAATAACACCTTGCAAGATTACAGGATTTAAAGGAGGTCTGGTGTGAAACACTTGCATAGCATCTAGTATGAATTCTGCGAGAATCAATACTTTTCATTTATTCACTTGATAGATTTATTGAGTACCTACTGCATACCCGGGGGTGTTCACAGTGCTGAGATGTGTATTTCTAAAAAGTGGGGAGGGCAGGAGAGAGCAAGGGCTTTGGCTGCTCTGGAGGGTGCTGGAAGGGGTGGGTGTTTGAGTTGGGTAATGGATTCAGGAAAGTGAAACACCCTCCTGATTGAAGCCATCAAGTACTGGTGCTAATTCACCGAAATGGTGCATGGACTTTGTTAAAATACGCGGCTCATGTCTGCTCTTTTGTTCAAGAAATACTGGCCTAAGTGTATATATTAATAGGATACAGAAATAAAATGTACAATATTGGCACATCTTAGACATTTGTAGAGATTAATTCGGAGGCCAAAAGGAGCACAGGCAGACCAGTGGCCGCAGTCTGGAAGCAACGCAGTGTTCAGAAGTACAGCACAAAGTTCAAGTTCCGGTCCTAGGTCTCAGGGGCTTGTGTCAAACCTTCCTTGGGTCCCCTAAATCGTGTTAAACTAATTAAACAGGAGGCCACTGACTGACGTGGCTCTAACACATTGGCAGACATACGAAGGCAAACCAAATCTAAGCCTGTAAATGTCTCAAGGTTACAGAAACAAGCCCCAAGGACAACCACAAACAGCCAACTCGGCTTCCAGTTAAAGCCAGACAATAATTTCCTTACTTTGACTCTACCTTTTCTCTGTCAAATTCTCCCCCTGAGCTCTTGTGGATGGAGCCTTCCTAACCACTCCTGGTTTGGTGCTGCCCAGTTGGGACTGATTTTTTGCTCCAATAAACTAAAAATTTTCGATATGCCTCAATTTATCCTTTAACAATGGGTACCTATTCGAAGTTGCATTGGAAAGCTGAAGCATTGACTTTATAAATCTGACTCCTAGGCTGAACATGGAGACAATTTTCCTTTAGATTAAGAAGCAATATGGTGAAGACAAGAAATCCTAAGGGAAAGAAAAAGCTGCTGAAGAATTGCTAAAAAGAGCACAACAGCTTTACTGCTGGTAGAGTCATAACCCTTCCTAACAAGAGGAGTCTCAAAAATCAATACTCGCTCTAATCAAAGAGAATGTCTTCCTTCTAAGAGCCGAGAAACATTCCATGGACATTTTCTCCTGAGCTTTGCTTTTTTTTCACTTGACAATACATATTGACTCTATTTGAAACAAAGAGATAAGGGAGTTTGTTTTTTTTTTTTTTTTTTTTGCAATGAAGAAATATGTTTGGGCTTGGGAAACCAGGGGAAAAAAGTGGTGAAGAAGACAAAAAACCAAAATGTGTCCATTTAAACTGTATTTATGAAGACTGGCACAACCCAGAAATGTGTAATGTGCCAAGTGTACAACTGTAATCTGGTAAAGTAAGCAAAGAGATAAGGATGGGGAGAGGATATGAAAAGATTCTAATTGTTGTAGTAAAAGAGGAGAACTGTACGGCTGATATCCCCTCTCGGTTTTCCTAACTTTCTGAAATATTAGCATAGTCTTCAGATTAAAATAATGCCAGCAAGTTGTTTTTGATAAAACAATACAGATAAAAACATATTATTTACAACTGGGGACCCCCCAAAACTTCTGATCCCGTTTCTTAAGTTTTTCTACTGTGCATCCTTGCCCCTACTGTTACCTCAATTCTTAAAGATTTTTTTACTGGGATTTCTGGTCTTTTTATCAGTTCTCCTCCTGGTGTCACATTAAAAAAAAATTTTTTTTTCTCATTCATGTTAACCCAGCGCTTTAAGAGCTATTTTAATTGTGTTAGTAGACATCTTCTTTCCCTCTCTTTAACATTTTGACAATTTGTGATTGAGCGCTGAATCCCCTCTTGGGTCACAGACCCCCTACTTTGATACAGGTCCACGCTGTTAACACTGACTGCACTATGATATCATCAGAATTTTTTGAAATCTTGTAGTTCAAAATATCTTATAAAGATCCTATTTATGAAATGCTAAGAAGAGGTGGGATCGTGACAGGATTGGCAAGATAATTAGCAAAAAACTCAATAACACCCAATAGCAGCAGAGATCTTGTTTCCCTGGGCAAGAAGTATACTTGGTTAAGACATGTAGTTCAAGGAGACTGTTATCAAGGTCTGGAAAGCCCTTTTTTTTTTTTCTGTTAAAACACATGTCCATTAACATCCAGTGGAAATGTAAATATCTTATCAGGAGACTGGGTTCTGCTCACAGTCTATCAAATATTTCACTGATGTCTTTCTTTACCTTTTAAAAACTTGGCCTTAGAGGCCCCTACTATTATCTGACATAAAAAAGAAAAGAAATATGTGAAATGAATTAAAAACATGAGTGTTCTGTGCAGATCTCCATGCACCACAAACCCTTCAAGTCCACATCTTCCCATAGCTGGGAAAACCAGTAATTGCAACTCTTTCTCATACAATGGCTTTGGCCCTTGAACTTCTTTTTTTTTTTTTTTTTTAAGATTTTATTTATTTATTTGACAGACAGAGATCACAAGTAGACAGAGAGGCGGGCAGAGAGAGAGGAGGAAGCAGGCTTACCGCTGAGCAGAGAGCCCGATGCGGGGCTCGATCCCAGGACCCTGGGATCATGACCCGAGCCAAAGGCAGAGGCTTTAAGCCACTGAGCCACCCAGGCGCCCCAGCCCTTGAACTTCTTAAGAAATACCTTTAATTGCTTTATTTCATCCCATCCGCACAATACACTGAGAACACTGTTATTGTCTGATTTTACAGATAAGTGGACTGAGCCTCAGAGAGAGAAGTAACTTTCCAGAGAAGAGACCAGGCCCCAGAACCCTGGCTTGAACCCCTTCCACGTTGCCACACTAGCCGTCCATATGTAGCATTAGGGCCACAACACAGAGGCTACAGAGAATCAATGCAGCATCACCCTTGCTCCCAGCTCCCGGGCCCTGTCTTGACCCAATGCAAAAAGATTTAACCAAACCAGCCACCTAGTGTGGCGTTTAGCATCAAGCCTTCTTAGCAGCTAGATTAGCCCCAAGTCTGATAACTGGGGTACTGCTGGTGTCCGCTAGTCCCCTTTTGGAATGCCGTAATTCTTGCTCTGGTCTTCTTTCTTGTATATTTCCTATTTCACTTGGAGGTCTAGAAGTTTCCCCCATCCCCAGCCTCCTATTCATGCCACCTGCTGGTCCTCCTGACCCCCTGAGTATCACCCCCCCAACCCAGATTCCCTATAGCTGAATAGCACGGGGGCAACAAAATTTTAGGATGCCGCAGGCACAGAGAGCCAAGGGTCTCACACCCCCGACGTGAGCATCAGAAACCCTCCGCAGCAGCTGCATGTCATTGCCCTCAAAGTCGTATTACCCCACTGAAAACAAAGGCAGACACTGGCTCTTGTAACTCAACCCTGGATTTTCACCCAGTCACCTGCTTCTCTGGAAACCGCCAACTCAGGCCAAAGTTCAACCCAGTTATAATTCCGGCAAGCAGCTACATTTATGATAAATAATTAGTTATCAAATTAACTGTGACCTGGGGACCTGCCGGCCAAACCACTTCACCAAGTTTTTAGAGAACACGCGTTTCACAATTTTGTTGTGTTACTCATGCAACTTTCGAAATCACCTAGTTTTAAGAACTTAACTTTAGGCATTGTAAAAGCTTTTAGTCTGGCCAGATTCCTGCATAAAGTATGTATACACATGTGTTAGGCTTAAGGTAATTCGGTAGCTCCATATTTCAACATGGTGAATTCCAAGTTTAAACTCAGGGCAAGACTTTCCACTTTGCCCCACCTGTCATCCCTCTTTCTAACGGGGAGGTGTCTGCACCAAGAGCCATTGTCAAGGTGGCTGCCTCTGCTGAGCAGTGGCTTAGTGGTCCTTAGCTGGCCTTCATTTTTATGCACTGGACTCACTGTGATGGTCCCAGCTCACTGTGGCCTCTGGAACTGGGCCCCTTCACTCTGCCTCTTCCTGGCTCTGATACCAGGCCTTTCTGGATGGACCATCTGGCTCCCAACCACTTCTGAGCCCCTCTTCAGCTGTCATGCGGGAATGCCGGGATGCTTTTTTGTGCCTCCCAGGGCAGCTGGCACACACTGAGCTTTCCCCAAGTTCACAGACAGGCACCCCTCCCTCAGCCACAGCTGTCCTTCCCGGCGGGCCCCAAGAGGGGGGTTCATCTACTTATATTTATTATGATAACCAGTGTTGTCAGAGGTCTAAAAACAAACAACAAAAAAGGTATCAATCATACTGATGAGTATTTACCCAAAAAAACCCCGCCTACTTCAAAGAGATACAAGCACCCCTATGTTTACTGCAGGATTATTTACAATAGCCAAACTGTGGAAGCAGTGCTCGCTTCGGCAGCACATATACAAACTGTGGAAGCAGCCCAAGTGTCCATGTATAGATGAACGGATAAAGAAGTTGTGGTGTGTATGCAATGGAATATTACTCAGCCATAAAAAAGAATGAAATCTTGCCATCTGCAACAACATGGCTAGAACCAGACAGTATAATGCTAGGTGAAATAAGTCAGAGAAAGACAAATACAATATGATGTCACTCATATGTGGAATTTAAGAAATAAAACAAACAAATAAAAGGGGAAAAAAAGGAACAGACAAACCAAGAAACAGACTCTTAACTATAAGAGGAAATTGACAGTTACCAGAAGGGAGGTAATGGAGGGATGGGTGAAATAGGGAATGGGGATTAAAAGTGCACTTGCCATGATGGAAAAGGCTAAAAAATAAAAACAAAAGATGTACAGATACATAAATAGACAGAATACAGACATAAATACAGACATAAATACAGACAAAATACATACAGACATACAATAAAATAAATAAATACATAAATATACATAAATAAAATAAATACAGACATAAAAACATAAATACAGACAGAATCATGTTTGCTCCTTTAAACAATCTACTGGGACTAATCTGACTATACATATATTCACCAGGAACTATTTTTTGAGAGTCTACTAGGTGTCAAGCACAGTTGACCTTGAACAACAAGGGTTTGAACTGTACAGATCCACTGATACACTTGCTTTGATAAATACAGTACAGTACTATAAATGTATTTCCTCTTACAATTCTCTTAATAACAATTCCTTTTCTCTGTCTCGCTTTATTGAAAGAATAGAGTACATAATACATCATACAAAATCTGTTCACCGACTGTTTATGTTTTGGTAAGGTTTCCCGTCAACTGTAGGCTAACAGTTAGGTTTTTAGAGATTCAGAAGTTATATGCAGCTTTTCAACTGTGCGGGGGTCGGCACCCCAAACCCACATGTTGTTAAAGGGTCAACTGTACTATTCCAGGTACTGAGGATACAGGAATAAGCAACATGAGACATGAATCCTGATCTCATGAAAATTTGATTCTAATGTGTCAAGTCAGACAATAAACAGGATCTCATTTCACAATGAAAACTGAGCTTTGATTCTTACATCTGAACACCCCATGAAATACTAAACTTCCCCTAAAAAAGGACGTGCCTGAAAACTCCGTAAGTGCCGAGCAGTTCTCATGATGTAAGAGCTGCAAATTCCCAGGACTTTGCTGTGGGTTATTTACCAGGGTATTAAAAAGTACAGAAATGACCTCTTTGAAGGCTGCATAGTTATTCTTGACTGAATGCTTACGAAGTGCTGGGCACGATGTCAGGGTCTCCGTGTGAATCATCACTAATTCTGAGCGCAAACCTAAATTAGGTGCGTTTGTTGTGTTAGTAGTAGCCCCACTCTGCAAATGAAAAAAAGTGAAGCTGATAGAATTTAAGTAAATTATCTGAGGTCACGCAGATAGGAGGTGGACGAGCCTTATTGGGACCCGGGTGGTCTGGCATCGCTCTGCTCTGCCTCTTCACAAAGAGTTGGGAAATCCGTAACAGGAAAAGGAAAATCCTAAGTAGGAATTCTTTGAGTGTTCCTTTGAAATCAAACTTGGCTTTTACATTCAAGAGCATACACATGGGGGCACCTGGGTGGCTCAGTGGGTTAAGCCGCTGCCTTCAGCTCAGGTCATGATCCCAGAGTCTTGGGATCGAGCCCCGCATCGGGCTTTCTGCTCAGCAGGGAGCCTGCTTTCCTTCCTCTCTCTGCCTGCCTCTCTGCCTACTTGTGATCTCTGTCTGTCAGATAAATAAATAAAATCTTAAAAAAAAAAAAAAAAGAGCATACACATGTTAGCTGGAGGAATTAGGGAGAAGGTTGGCTTGGGGAGGACAGGTGGAAGTAGAGAAAGTTTGTTAAAGCTGAAGTTTGTGGAAACACTGACAACTGAGGACCAAACAGAAATGATAAAACATTTCAGGAAGCATAATATGGGAAGGTATAAAAATGGAATCCACTTTAGGAACATTCAGTTCCCAAATAAACTCCTGGGAGCAGATCTCGAGGAGGTGAGGAGGAGACAGGGAAGCAGGCTGCGGGCAACCATTGTGTGGACATAGGTCCGAGATTAGGACCTTCCCTCCCCCTGTCCTCCTCATGGGGCTGCCTCCCCTTGTTCCTCACACCCTGAAACTGAACACACACTCTCTAGCGGCCAGGAAGCCAGTCTTCCACCAGGATGGCAAGCTCTTTCCTTGCATTTCTGGTCTTGGCCCTGGACCCAGCCTCCCAGGCATAGGCAGGTTACCCCAGGCCATTCTGTCAGTCAAGGCCTCCCCAGCCTCCGAGCAGGCCCAGATCTCTGGCTAACCTCTAGGAAAATCAAATTCTCCACCTACATCATTTTTCCTCATAGTGCCCTTGAGGTGTACCGAAGGAAAGCACCCTGCTGAGCCCGTTCTGCTCCATTCAGGGAGTCCCAGGTGCTGGGTTCCCCCTTGGGGAGCCGGGAGAGGGAAAGCAGAGGCCAAGAGCAGCCCATCGGCCCTGCCCTTAAGGGAACCCTTGTAAGGTCTAGTCAGCCTTTCATCTTTGCATCTGCCTCTTGTGGACAACCCCCACTTTGTCTTGCCTTGGAGACATGTCTCCTCTTCCACAAGATTTCAGTTCCCTGAAGGCATCAGCGAGTAAGTGCTCCATAAACCCTCTCTCCTCATTAGAAGAGGACGAACCCAGCAGTGGCCTGTTCTTACAGGAAAATACAGTCCAGTCCAAGCCCCTCCCTCTGTGGTCAGCTCAGGGCATCAGCTAACCTCCTCTGCTCCCTCCTCTCCACACTCTCCTCTTTTTCTCACCTAATCCTTTCCCTTTCTGGCTTTCTGTTCACTGGAACCCAAATCACCGTGACCGGGACCCACTGTGGTGAATGGAAACACAAAGAATAGAACTGATTAAGCTGTTTGGCGTTTCCTGTCACGTGATCTACCTGGCCCCAGAATCACATCAGCTGTTCCATTCACAGCTCTTAAAGTTTTTTATCCTCGGCTTCTGCTTGTTAGTTGTTTTGACCAATTATTTTATTTTGTCCTTTTTCAAAGAACGTATCCATTTTTTTTTTTTTTAAGTGTCCTTAAGAGACCCTCTGCAGAGGAGCTTCTGGAAGGCGAGCATATATTTGATTCGCGGTGTGTTCATAGCACTAACAGCTCAGGGTAAGCTGCATCAGGACATTCTTTTTTAGCCTTGATTTCTGCAGGATTTCTATTTTCAGGCTAGTCCCTTCAGAAAAAAATGCAAGGTGGAATTTGTTTTCAAATCTTCTCTCCTTTACCATCTCAGTGTTCTTTACCTCCCCAGGCCATCCCTCCCTGCCCTCAGCCTGTCCCCGAGCCCCCACGACTGGAATCTTCTACAGAGAGAAACCAGTGTGAAGAGCTTGACCTCTCATGCTAGCCTGCCTGGATTCAAATCCACGGGGATGAAATATCTTAAATTTAAAGCACTTCAGACAATGTCTTGCACTCACAATGAGTCGATAAATAATCATAACACCTCTAAAAACTGCCGCAACCCCCACCCCCCCAGCCAGATCAAACTTCCCGAAGCTGTACCAACAACCTCCAAGTTGGCAGAGCCCCCATCTTCCCACACGAACCACACTTTCTTCTCCTTCCTGTTCTCATCCTCGTGCCAATGACACCTGCTCGACTGTTGCAGGGAGACCTAGCAGGGAAGGGGCTTCTTTCCTTGGAGGGTCAGCCCTGCTCTTTCCACTCCCTTGTCCACGTGCACCACGAACTGCTCTGTAGGGCCCCCAGCTCCCCGGCCGCCTCCTTCCCTTGGCTCTCCAGCAGCTCCCAGAGTGAGCTACACGCACCAGCTGCAGCCTGACCTCCCCTGCGCAGCCCACTGAGACCTCTTAAAGCTGCTTTGTCCGTCTCTGTAGAGACCGAGTTTTCTCCTGATTCACCACCTCCATAGAGCAGCTGAGATCATCGCTCACCCCAACGTTGGGATGGTCTCAAAATATCCATGGAGGGATTCTAGCGTGAGCACTGACTAAATCCAGAATGACTCTAATTGGACCCCAAAAGAATAAAAATACAATCAAGTGAGAGTAGATAAGGACTCAAGAAAACATGCCTTTAGAGAGACAAATCAGAGTCACTTTGAGACACCATTTAAAAATTTTTATTCTTTAATTTCAAAATTTAAAATTTTAAAATTTTAAATTTTAAAATTTTTTAAAATTTTATTTTTTACAGTAAAACTTGTGTATATTTGAGATACACAACACGATGTTTTGGTATTTGTATACCATATTCATATATCAAGTATACGTTGTGAAACGCTTACCACCACCAAACTAACATATCCAAATTAACATATCCATCACTTCCCATAGTTACTGTTTTTGTGTATGTGCGAAGAACATTTGAGATCTACTCTCAGCGAATTTCAAGTATGTAATAATTAAATAATAATATTTAATACACCATGCTGCACATTAGAATTCCAGAACTTATTTATCTTCTAACTGAAAGTTTGTACCTTTTGACCAATATCTCTGAGGCATGAATTTTTTATCTAAACTACACTATATCCAAATTCTCTGGGAAATGTTAAAATCATATAGACATAAGATCCATTCATGTATTTATTAATTTATTCAGTAAGGCAAAAGCAGTTAAAATGTGAACCTTCGTCCTGTCCCTTTCTTTTTCCCTCCTATGTCATTAATCACATCAAGTCTGGGTTTTTTGTTTTTTGGGTTTTTTTTTTTTACTTTAAAGAAAGTTTTGTTTTTACTTTACATTCTTTTTATTTTCTCTTTTAAGAGATTCTCAGAAACAAGGACCTCCTATAATAAATTTTACATAGAGTGGTAGAAATTTATGACTGTCTACTGTCAGTCTAAGAATGGATACCCAGAACACCCTTTTATGAAATATAGATTATGGGAAGTTAGAGAGAATGGGGTAAGGGAGACTAGAGGTGACAGAACTCTGATTTGATTTGGGGCACCTGGGTGGCTCAGTGGTTTGAGTGACTCTTGAGCTCAGCTCAGGTCTTGTATCAGGGTTTCAGGGTCTCTGGGTTGAGCCCTGTGTTGGGCTCCACAGCATGGAGCCTACTAAAAAAACAAAACAAAACAAAAAAAGTCCTCTACTTTGGTTTGAATGTCCTTCTACTTCTCACCAACTACCTGAAGCTCTATATGACCGTTCTCTGTTTGTCCCCTTTTTAATTTGATCACCAAATGCTCAATGCTGACACACGTCACCCATGTTCCTTGAAGGCTTACCTCCTGCACATACAGCTTGGTTGGGGAGTATTGGCAGGAATATAAAAAGAAGTGTAAGAAATGGACCCTGATTCAGGTGCAAGAGCTGGTAGTTGAATTGGGACCTGATGTTAATAATCAGAAGAGCTGGGACTGATTCCTGGCTCCTTCCCTTACTAACTGGATTACCATGAAAAATTTGTTAAAATTCTTTATCTGTAAATTAGGACAGGTAGTATTAATAATAATAGTACCTATGTGTAACCTAAAGGGTTGCTCTTAGGATCACAAGGAGTAAATTCTGTGAAAGCATTTTACAAACTAGGAAGCGATATTCAGGAAATTATTATTAATATTTATGTAAAACGTATACACAACTTAAAACATTTTTCAGGTTTTTGTCACTTTGCAAGTTCGAATTTTCCAAGATTATTCCTCCTTCAGAGACGTATTCCCTTTAAGAGGTGGTGTCAGGCTCAGTCTTACTTGAAAAGTATTTGACATTTTACCACACCCATCTTGATGTGGGCACATTTTGACATGGCTCCCCCCAAATCTTTAAGATTCTAGGTGTTCTTTTTAGTGACCAATCAATGTGTGACGTGCACAAGCTTACCCCATCCTTGAGGCTTGCTCTGTCCCTCACCTCACTCCATCACTGACTTCTGGGTTAGAAATCAAGGATATGAGTGGGATCCACAAAGGGTGGGAGGTGGAAAATGAGGTGAGCTCAAATTCTGGCGTGGCGAGTCAAGGCTCTTTTTTGACAGAAAACCCAACGCAAACCCAATTTAATTCTATAAGGAGTTTAGGAGTAGACTGGCTACAGTTACAGCTAGTTTCAAAATGTGGATGACATCACTGGGACACCAACTCTTCATTTATCATTCTGGTCTTGTCCATTTTGGCTTTATCCTTGGTTTCCATGTATTGGCAAGATGGCTCCTGAGAGCTACCAGCCTGTGTCCTGTCGGGTGCAAATTCAGCAGAAAATAGTTCGTCTCCGACTCAAAAATTTAAAAGCAACTCCTAGGTCTGAATCTCAATGGACTAAATTAGGTCACATTTACATCCTGTATTAATTAATCACTGTGCCTAAAGGTATGAAATAACTCTTATTGGCCAGACCTGCATCAGACCCACCCCTGAAACTTGATATGGAATCAACACCATCTGAAACTTAGGGACTGAGTGAAAGGGATCTAAATATTGTTGTGAGATAGTTTCTTTATGTATGACTGCCATTAAGATAAAAAAGCTAAACTTTGAACCAGAATGTTTAAATTGCTGTATCGAGGTTAAATCACGTTTTCAAAATAAAAATAAATAATATCTATTTCCTCTTTCTTGCTTTCTTTCTTTCTTCCTTTCCTATTAAATTAAACAAGGAAGCCATAAGACTGCAATGACTCTTATGTCATGGAGGCCTATCTAAGCAAACCCAAATCTAAGCCTGTAAATGCCTCAAGGCTATAAAATTGAAACCGTAGAACAAGCAATCATAGCCAACTAGACTTTACACCGCAACCTATCAAATCATCTCCTTTCTTTGTTTCTGCTCCTGCTCCCAATAAGTCATCCCCCTAGATTTTGATCACCTCCAATTTGGTGCTGCTCAGTGGAATGAATTTCTGCTCAAATAAACTTAAAATCGGTAGCATGCCTCAGCTTATCTTTTAATATTTTATTCCTTCTTTCCTTCTGTCCTTGGCCCTTCTTTCCTAGATCCATTCATTGGGGGGGGGGCAGGAAATACAACATCTAGGGACTGGGGGGGAAGAGAAAGATTGGGAGAGAGAGTGCTCCCCTCGCCACCTGAGGGGACTTGATGTGGACAAATGGCAGCCCAGAGTAGGATGCCGGGTGTCACTGTCATGCTTCTCCAAGAATTGAGTGTCCCTTGCAGCCTTTTCAAATGCTAAGAGCACAGCAGAGAAATTGCAGCTCTAGCAAGTGTCACAGCTGCACAAACTCCAGGTTTTTCTAGTGTGCTTTCTTCAAGACCAGCCTTTTCCAGTCAGAATAAAATTTCTTATTACGATCACCCCTACTCCCCTGGCGTCTGCTCTTGTATATAAGCTATTAACCTCCAATACTTACTTTAATTGATTAATCATTTCTTTTAGCCATTCTACAAGTTTGAGGTCTTGTTACTCACATTTTAGACAGTTTCATTTTATATTCATAATGAAGAATTCTAACAGTACGAATCTGTTCAGGGTACTGTAAACAGACATACTCATGGTACAGCAAGTGGATATTCTCTTCGTGGCAGAGGAATGCCAGGGAAGGGACATTCAGGCAGATAAGGCTGGAGGACTTGGGTTTGGGACAGACTGCAGTGCATCTTAAATCTCAGGCTAAGCATATTGGGAAAGGTGTAGATATGGGAGGATTTTGTTTATGGTGAAAGCAGAGTATTAGGAAATTAAATTTGATGATGGTTCAGCTTAAGTTCATTTTCTAAAAGATAGATGTGCAAATATAGATGGAAGAGTGTGCATGTGTGTGTGTGTCTGTGTGTGTGTTCTAGAGCTTAGAGGCAATGACACCCAGGAGCTCATGGTTTCTAAGTACTATCAATCAATGCAAGAAATCAAGACTTCTTGAGAAATGGTTGATTCCGGGACTGGGGTATAAGAAGTGCAAGATGAACCTGGAACAAATTTTAGATACAGAAAATAAGGAGGTGTTCACTGAAGATATAACAAGAATACAAGAGCTAGCTTGAAGAGGCTCCCACAGGTCAAACCTGGGACCAGAATGAATAACTGCAATGGGTTATAACTCATAGAATAAAATTTAAAACCCATGAGTCCATATAGATATAAACAAGCAAATGAATAAATAAAGGGAAAAGCAAAGCTAAAATTTCAACTAACAAATATTTAAAAAAAAAAGGCCTAATTCTAAAATTACCATTTGGCAATCTCTGTAGTAATAAATGTTTCAGGCAAGAATCATCAATGAATGCTTAAATCTGGGAAGTAAAAGGATGATGAGAGATAGGATATTTACACGGTCTTAAAGTATCTCTCACAAGAGATTTATTAAATATAAAGAGGAAAATAATAATCTTTACAGTAAAGAAATCTGGTGAACACCACCACTCTAAACAAGTAATTAAAGTTAATGTCACTAGTAATGAGACAAATTGATACAGTGTGCATCTAATGTGGGCATTTCTGCCAGAAACACATAGACTACATCTAATCAGAGTATCAGACAAAAACTTATGACCTTATAGAAAATGTCAAGATCATGAAAGCCTGAGATTAAAGAAGATTAAAGAGACATGCCAATTGAAGGCAACTTGTGATCCAGGATTTTCTTCTTCTTAAAGATACCCCCAAATACTAGAAACATCTGAATAGGTTCTGTAGAAACATCTGAATAGGTTCTGTAGATTACCTGGTAGTACTGAATCAATATTAATTCCCTGATTTTTATAAGGGAACAATGGAAGAGAATAGCTTTATCTTCAGGAAATACACAACTATTTGGGGATAAAAGGGCACACGTCTGCAACTTATTCCCAAATATTTCAGGAAAGGGAAGTTAGATGATAGATAGATGATAGAATGATAATGAAATAAATGTTAGGGAATCTGGTTAAAAGGTATATGGGAATTCTTTGTACTATTTTGGCAACTGTTCTATAACTCTCACATTATTTAAAAATAAAAAAAAATTGGGCATCTGGGTGGCTCAGTTGGTTGAGTGACCGACAGCCTGTGGCTCAGGTCATGGACCTGGAGTCCTGGGATCGGGTCCGGCATGAGGCTCCCTGCTTGGGGGGAGTCTGTTTCTCCCTCTGAGCCTCCCCCTTCTCATGCTCTCTCTCTCTCAAATAAATAAAATCTTAAAAATAAATAAATAAATAAAATTGATAATGGTGAAGAGAGCAGTACAGAGCAGATTGAGTAAAGGAGGAAGATGTGATGACTCTGGTCTAGGGGACCAGAAGGAGAAAGAGTTGAAACCCCAGAGAGCTGCATGGACAGTTTAGACAAATCAGGCACCATCTCCTGGCAACAGACAAAGGCAGGAGACATCAGTTCTTTTTTAAATCAGGAACTGTGGCCAACCTGGAAAATAAATCCTGTTCTTTTTGCCAAAGAAAATAAAATATGGATTTTCTCTGTTAGGATAAATACCAGTGTCTGGTCACATAAGGATATCTTATCAAGGCTTTGTTATTCATGAAGGATGAAAAACTCCTGGTAGTAATGTTTGGATTTTAGCATGTATCAGCTGAGCTGTTGTTCCTCTTTCTGGAACAAGGCAGATGGAGTCTGAAATATACAACCAGTGGAATGGAAGGATGTAATTCTTTGTGTTTGTATCATTTAGTGCAGTCACCCAGATATGTTCCCAGTAGACTGCCCTTTGTACAGACTTAAGACTGGAACCACAGATGTGCACTAAAGCCATTTAGCAAAATCATACTCATTTGCATGAACAAGAGCGGGGATATTCAAATTATACTTTAAAAAAAGAGTGCATACCCCTGTTAATATGACTATTGCTGTAACTAAATGCAATTATCTCTTTTAACCCTTGCCATCTTCACACCCAATGTTTTAGAAAGGACAAAACTGAGACATAAAGAAGGCTAAGCATTGGCCCCAAGATCACAAAACTACCCAGTAGCAGAGCCTAGATTTGAAGCCAGGTCTTTCTGGCCTCAGACTTTCTACTCTTTCTAGTACTGCACCCTTTCTTACTTTTTTTTTTTTTTAAATGATTTATTTATCTATTTGAGGTGAGGGAAGGGGCAGAGGGAGAGGGAGAAAGAAACGTAAGCAGACTCTGCCTTGAACACGGGACTGAGTAGGGATCAATCCCATGACACCGAGATCAGGACCTGAGTGGAAACCAAGAGTCAGATGCTTAAATGACTGTGCCGCCCAGGCGCCGATTCCCTTTTTTCACTTTTAACAGGAAGAAGCACCTGCTTCAGACGACACTGACCTCACACTCCGCTCGCTATAAAGAGGGGCCCCACTTCCCTAAGTCTAACTACTCTTCCCCTTATGGGGAATCGTTCATAATTGGGATTGCAACCAAAATTAGGCCACTAAAATATAGAGAGGGGTTTTCTGGGGCTTTCTGGGGGAAGTTCTTCTTTAGTCGTATAGGGGTGCCTATAGAAGCAAGGCCTTTTCTCCTGCCTGGAGTCTAACAAGAAACTATGGCACAGTCCCAGCTGTCCCAGCCAACAAGCTAAGACTACAAGTGTGACCCGCCTGGGGATGGAGTGATGCTGTGGATGCCGAGTAGAGATGTGGAATAAGATATGGATCAGGAACATGAGTTCTTGATCACTGCTTCGACCCACTAGGTTCTGGATCCTCTCTTACTATTCTAAAGACTCTCCTCCTCTCCTGGTTTTCCTTCACTTCACTATCAACATCTCCCTCTTCCAAACATGTGTTGGATTCTTTCGTATTAAAACAAAATAAATATTTGATTCTGGAAATCTCCGATTTTCTTCCAGCTATAGGCCCCTTCTCACTTCCCCTTTTTCTAAAACTTCCGGGGTATACTTGCTCACCTCCCATTCACACTTTAACCCCTTCTGGTCCTGCTCCTGTTAGGACTACTCTTTATGGTAAAAGCACCTGTTATGACAACTGTAGGATTTCAATGGGATGGGCATGTCCTTCTTCTTGGAGTACTTCTTTGGCTTCCATGACTCCATACTCCCCTGATCTTCCCCCTGTCTCGCTGACTGCTGCTTCTCTCTCTCCTACATTGACGCTCCTCTTGTACTGAATTTCTAAATGTTGATTTGTTTCAAGGCTTGGTCCTAGATCCTCTATGCTTTTCTATTCTAGCTCTTTCTATGTTTGTTCAACACTCAATCAATTTTATTGAGAGTCTACCAGATGCCAGACTCTGCTCTAGGCACCGGAAATAAAGCAATGAATTAAAATTCCTGCTTTATAAAGCATACTTCTGGTGGAAAAGAAAGAAACAAACACCAAAAAATAAGGGTATAATATAATGTCGGGTAGTGATAAGTGCTATGAAGAATAAAAAAGCAATAGCAACAGTGATGTTTTTTAAGACAGGATGGGCAGGGGAGGATACTCTAAGGAGGAGACATTTATACCTAAGAAAAATGGAATGTGAAAGAGAGAAGTTAAGGATGATTCCAGGTTTCTGGCTTGCATAAAAGGAAGAATGATGTTGCTATTTGTTGAAATAAGGAAGACTAGGGGATGAAGAGATTTGGGAGGGGAAAATCAAGAATTCTGTCTGGAGGGGCACGTGGGTGGCTCAGTGGGTTAATCCTCTGCCTTAGGCTCAGGTCAGGATCCCAGGGTCCTGGGATAGAGCCCCGCATTGGGCTCTCTGCTCAGCGGGGGTCCTTCTTCCCTTCCTCTCTCTGCCTGCCTCTCTACCTACTTGTGATCTCTGTCTGTCAAATAAATAAATAAAATCTTAAAAAAAAAAAAAAGAATTCTGTCTGGATGCATTAAGGGGTCATTTGGACACAGGAAGTAGTTATTTGAATAGATTAAATTTCTCTTATGTATGAATCCTTCCTCAGATCTTAGGAGACCTTTGCTGGCCACTCTATCTCTGAGAGCATCCCACCTGCCTCTTCTCTCTTGCCCTCCTTAGTTAACTGTCTTCATGATAGTCACCACAATCTGTAAAAACCAAACTTGGCTATTGTTTGGCTACCCCACTAAAACTATGTCCCGTGAGAACAGGAATCCTCTTTTTCATAGCTGTGTCCCCTGGGCTTGGTATTGTGCCTGTCAGAGAGAAAGGGCTCAACAAATCATCGTTACATGAGGGAACAAAGGGGATGTCCGTCCTCTGGAAAAGTCAGCACAAGTTGGTTCTTATCTGAGCTTAGCCAATCTCTAGCTATTTGACTTCAGGCAATTTACCTCTGTGGTATTTTCTCAATTCCGGAAGTAATTTGATTAGTAGATGATTTTAAGGGATAGTTATTCCACTTTGACATGTATGATTTTTATTGACTTATTCTGACCAAATTTGTATCTCGAACCTCATTTCAGTAACAGTGCTTATGGGCTTTCTGATGCAGACTGGTGCAAACTCTTGCTTATGGGGATATTTACCACAGGAAATCTGAAGGCTTCTGTAGTCCCACTCCTAGCTCCCCTAAATCCTCTGTCTCAGCTATTCATTCATCCATTCTGCTAGCCTCCACTCCAGGACCAGGGAGAAACAATTGGAAATAAAGGAGGAGAAGTGAAGGAGTTTATTTTTCTGGGACATTATGGAACACCTACCTATTCCCCAGTACAGTTCAAGCCTTTGAAAGTAAGCTATCACATTTTACGTGTATTTAAGAGTTATTTGGATATGAAAGCATATTTCTACAAAACCCTGTGAAGTAGGTATTAACACCCCCATTTCACTGATGTAGGAAATGAGGTTCAGGGACACGAACTGATCTGCCCTAGTTCAGACAAGTGGCAGAAAAAAGATTAGAAGCTAGGTCTCGCCCCACCTCCTCATTCTGCTTTCCCCCACACCACAGATGCCGACGGTCAAGGGCAAACCCTCTTGGATACAATCAGTTTCCAGTGGACTCAGGTCTATTTGTTGAGTCAACAAACGAAAATAAATTGGATTAAGAAACCCTCTCTTAAAATCCAGGGTTCAAAAAGTTGACAGTTTACCTTTCAATTCATTGCAGAGAAAATCCTATTGCAGAGGCATTGATTACTGTGTAACTTAAATACGTAGCTAAGTGGAAATAATGCCACAAAAATATCAGTGTGTTTACAGAGGCAGAAAAGACGTGTCTTCTGAAACAGCAAGATTTCCCAGGGCTCCTTCTGGAGAAGGAAGAGGGGGATGCCAGGATTATCTATTCCCTACATGACCATCTTTGGAAAGATCCTCCTCGCCCTTTTACTTTTCCTTAGCATTTTTTAAGACTTCGCTTTCAGAAGAGTCCTGTTTGCTTAACGGGAAAGAAGTTCTTTTCCCACCAAGATATGCTTATTGCAGAATGTCCGGCTCTGATGTATGGGCATCAGTGAGGATAAGAACCTATGCCACACCAAAATATGTAAAGCTGTATATGTGAATCTTAGCATTGGGCAGGGCTCTGAAGGAATAACTTAAAAAATAACAAACCTTTAGCGTTATCACAAAGCAGGGAGGATAATCAAGGCAGATTGGGTGTAGTTCCTTTTTCTTCCTTCCAGCCACAAGCCACCCCTCTTTCCCTTTGAATGTAAAAATGGTCTGGAAAAAAGGATTGGATGTTGTGAATAGAGAACTTCATTTTTTCCATTACTACCAACAATGGCAAAAACAGACATCTAAAAACTAAACTGTCAATAAAACAAGATCATAAATAGAAAAAGGAATAAATAGCATTTATTTTGTCCGAAGGGGCTGTCCGGGTCCGAGGTCCCAGCGCGCGGAGAGCGCCCCAAGGGGATGGCTCGAGGCCCGGGTGCCCTCACGGCAGCAGCAGGGAGCCCAGCAGCAGCTCGCCCTGGCCCAGCGGGCGGCCCCGCTTGCGGCCGCGGCCCCGCTTCTCCGCCTTGACGCGCACGGCCAGGCGGCGCACCTGCTCCTCCGACAGCCCGTCCAGGCACACGTCCTGGTCGAAGGCGGCTTTGCGGCTCGGCCGCACCACGGCGCTGCGCTGCGGGCGCGTCTTGCCCGGCGAGCGCAGGACGAAGCTGACGCGGCAGCCCACGGCGCGGGGCTCGGCGGTCCCTGCGGGCAGGCCCTCGGCGCCGAGCAGCCGCACGCGGAGCCGCCCGCTGGCCCGGCTGTACTCGGCGGCCAGGCGCAGGGCGCCCCCTGCGCGGCCCAGGGCCACGGTGCCCTCGGCCTCCAGGCGCTCGGGCCGCGGGTCGGGGCCAGGCGGTGGCGGTGGCGGCGGCGGCGGCGACGACACGGAGAGGGCCCGGGCCGGGGGCCGCGAGCCGGCGCCGCGCTCGTCCTCGTCGTCGTCCCCGCTGGACACGGAGCGGGCGCGCGCCAGGCCACGACTCCTCCGGGCCCGCAACGCGCGGCTCAGCAGTCCTTCGGGGGCGCGCAGGAGGCGGCGGGCGCGGGGCGGCGGCGCGGGCACGGCCGGGGTCGGCCGGGGGCCGGCGGGGATCGTGGGGTCGGGGTCCGGGGCTGCGCCTGGGGGCAGGAGTGGGGGGGCACCGGCGCCCCCGAGGAAGAGTGACTCCTTGCGGCGGGTGTGCGGGCTCTCAAGCAGCGCGCAGAAGCCGTAGGCGGTGCGCGCGCGCGGCAGGTGCGGCAGCGAGAGCGCGGCCTGCGAGCGCGGGTCCCAGTCCGTGTGCCCGGCGGCACCGTAGCCTCCTCGGGGCCACAACTCTGGCTCAGCGGCGCAGCGCCGGGGCAGAGCCGCGGCCAGAGGCGGAGACTCGGGTGCGCAGGGCGCGGGCAGCCGGGGCGGGATGCAGAACTCGGGGATGCGGGCCGGGGTGAGCACGTTGGAGAAAGCAGGCTCCGGAGCGGAGGCACGCAGTTTCCCAAGGAGCCGCATCCTCCGAGGCTGGGGCTGGGAGTGGTGGCAAGAAGTGCTCCTGCGGGGGAGAGAAGTTGGTGAGCGTGGGCGCCTGGGGCCCCTCGGGAAGTGGCTGGACCGCTCCCCGGGACCCTCAGAGTGTACCAACGGGCCTACGATCCCTGGCCAATCCAAGCCGAGCTCACCCGCACCACAGACCTGCCCGCCTTCCACTCATCGGTACTAAATAAACGAACAAATCGGTATCAGACCTTTCCTTCCTTCTCCAGTCACTCAGGGTCATGAGTTGCAAGTTCAGGGCTGGCTGCCTCCCGGTCCTGGCTGGAGCGACAGCTTCAGCACTCTGGCTGGGACAGTGGCGCCCCTGCCTTATACCCGCAGCCAGAGTCCCGCCCAGCCGGCCGGGAGCCCAACCCCTGGAGGCCCTGGACAGCCCGCCTTCCAAGCCAACCCTGCTCACCCAGCTCGCCGCTGCCCGTGGCCCTGCAGCGGATGCTTGGGCGTGACCGTGTGGTCAGTCCTGGGACCTGCATCCTCTCGGCGTGCACAGAGCCCCTCACACAGGCCCGGAAAAGGTTGCAGGTGAAAAGAGCATGCCCGTTTGCCGTGCCCAGGGAGAACTTGGCGACGGAACATGCTGGCGGCCTCTTGGAGAAAGTGAAACAGGATGAAGAACCAGGAAGTTCCTTTTTGCTAGGAGCTAAAGCCTGTCAGCCTGCGCGTGACGGACATGCCCGAGGTTCTTCTATTTTACTCCCTCCACGCACCCGCCACGTGTAGATGAAGTTTCCATGATACCCGTGTACTTATTACAGGGCTCCCTCTGCTGGATGGTGGCCTCCTTAATAGCCTGCTCAGTCAATGCCGTAAATACTGATGAACTGGGTGGATTTTGCAAACATTTCTGAACGTCGGCAGCCTGTCATCTGTTGTTACTAGAGATGGGGCCTCTGGCTCACACTCGAAAAATAACACTTGATATTCCCAAAGCCATCCCTTTTCTGCTTCAGTAGGGAGAGACCAGTTAGAAAGCCCCTTACAGAAAATCTATGTTGCCTCTTTCCATCCCCCCCCCCCGCCTGTCCCCCCACACCTTCATTTTCTAATATGAGAAAACTGGAAGCCCAGAGGGACTTAAGGAAATTCCACAAAGGTTAAATAAAGCCAGTTAATGGCAGAACCTGGAACTAGCAACTTCCTGTTTATTTGGCTTTGCATGTGATGCTTCCTGCTATATGAAATGCCCTTCCTCTGCTTTTTCTCTGTAGGAACTCGTTTATTTTCCATAATTCAGCCAGACAAGCATCCCCTTCAGGAACCTTTACCCAACTCCCCCTCCACAGTTCATCAGTCCCTTCTTATTCCCTCCACATATCTTTTATGTACGAATTTTGGGTTTACAAGTTGTCTCCCCCAATAGACTAGGAGTTTCTTGAGGGCAAAGACTAGCACGACTCATTCAGGGTGTTTGGGGACCTCTTTTGAATGTAGGTAAAATAAAATAAAAATTCTAGGATTCAGAATCTGGGTCTGCCTCCCTCCCAGTTGCCCTATACAAGGGACAAATCTACCTGTCTTATTAATCTTTTATCCAATTCCAGCACCTGGAATACAATGCCAGGCAAATAATAAGTGCTCAGTAAATATTTGAGTGAATTATATTGTGTGGAATTGAGCCTGATCTACAATCCAGGTCTTATGACTGTCAGGTGCTTTTAACCTGTCGTTAGCCCTCTAACGACATTATTCAATTTCTCATAGTAAACCAGTGAGGTGGACATTGCTCCTGTTTACCAGATGAGAAACTGAGGTTTAGGTTAAGCGAGTTGTCTAGGATCCTTCAAACTATGAATAATATGCTGTTTCCCAAGTCCCAACTTTTTGCTAATTTCTTCCTTCCTTCTCTTTTTCAGTTCAATATAACTGGCTAAGTCTGTTGTGTGTCAGACTTTGTGTGTGTGTGGCTTGTATTACACTTCACACCCAGAATGTTAATTCTTAGCCACTCAGTCTACTGTTAAGCATTTTCCACTATCCTTGCCTCGGAATAAATACCATTATTTCCAAATCCTTAGAAGTAAGGAGAGTGAATGTTTCCCTTTGTTAGTAATAATATTTTCTTAACTGATCACTGTTCTCCTTTGGTATATGCTTTTTTGATGGGACAAGCATGAATCATGCAACCAGGGAACAGTAACCAACCTGCCAAAGCCAAATTTGCAGGCAGAGGTGTCCAGGGGGTCTCTGAGTGCATCAGTCCCTCTGATTCTTCAGACCCATCTGCAGATCAGCAGGCAAATGGTCTTCTCAAAAGCAGATAACACCAGCATTCTGTCCTGCCAGTATGCCAGCTCACTTCAAACTAAACCTCAATGAAAATGGCTCTCCCAAGGGGCCTTCGTGACAGGAACTCGCATTTTATCAGTGGGTAAATGCCACCAAAAGCAGGACGCGGGATTTGAGTCATTACGCTGCCAGCACTTTCATGTTCATAGGACAACATAAGCAGGGCTGGAAACCCAGTCCTTATCTGGAGGGTTTTCTAAAACCATTAGTTTTCCATGAATCAATATTCTACAGAAAAGACAGTGAGATACAGGGAAATTAAATTACTTACTGCAGAATACACTCCAGTCATTCATTCATTTAAGCCCATAGCTGCAGGCTGTGTCCACAGTTCCAGCCCTGATTTTCTTCCTGATTCTGAAATCACACTGGGGAAAAGTGAAAAACAATGCCTTTTTGTTGTGTTTCAGTGGAAACCTGATCACTCCAATTGTGTCATTGTTTTGTGCCTTATGACCACATAAGGTTCACCATCATCTTGCATTCAAAGCTTTGACATTGTTATTTCAAATAAACTATCCCAAGAATAATATTAATGTTTACCGAACACTCACTATATACTGGGTCTTATTTAATCCCTAAACAATCCACTAAAGTACGTAAGGATAAAAAAAAAAAAAACTGTGGCTTGGGGCGCCTGGGTGGCTCAGTGAGTTAGGGCCTCTGCCTTCGGCTCAGGTCATGGTCCCGGGGTCCTGGGATCCAGCCCCAAATTGGGCTCTCTGCTCAGCGGGGAGTCTGCTTTCCCCCACTCTCTCTCTGCCTGCCTCTCTGCCTGCTTGTGATCTCTGTCTGTCAAATAAATAAATGGAATCTTTAAAAAAAACAAAACCAAAAAAAACTGTGGCTCTTAGAAGAGAAACAACTTGTCCAGAGGCTCATAGCCATGAAAAGCAAGGTTGGGAATCAAATCTAGATCCTTCTGGCTCATTATGCTGAATGCTTATAACCATTTCCCTAGAGTGTCTCCTTCAGAGCTATTTTTTCCGAACCCATGTCCTCTCTGGGTGGTTAGATAAAAGAAAAAGAGACCTTTGTTCCAAGGCCTTGGGTTGAAACTACACACCTATTGTTTATACCAGCACCTAATAACTTACCACAGGCAATTGTCATAAGCAGGAAATCACTGGTTTTGCACAATAGTGCTGTATCATTTGTAAACAGAATCCTTATCCTCCCCGAAAGTGTGATCACTCTCTTTATTTATATCATACCTTTTTCCAAAACAGGATTTAAGGGGGTTTATGTAACAAAGACCCAGGGAACTTACGAATTAGAGCCTGACGGTAAAAATGGAAAAGAAATGCAATGGATTGAGTAAGGAACCATGAATGAGGTCCCAAATTGACATGTACCAACACCCTTAACTCTAAAATGGATGGACAAGATATGAAGACAGTGAAAGAGGCTGCACTGGGAAGGCTTGGGGTAGTGAGAAACCCCACAGTACCCTCACAGTCCACCAGCCTTGGAAAACCAGAAGAACCTGTTTGAATGTCCAGTGGTGTGGGAACGGCCATGTCTCCTTTATAGAAAAAAATACAGTCATGGAAAATCATCTCAAAAAGACTGTAGCAACACCGAAGCGGGTTTCCATTGGAACATTCCATGAAGTTAACAATATGTAAGGCTATATATCCCTTAACATCATAATTGGATAAAGATGCGGTCTTCTAAAGGCCAGAACTAGATGGGAATATACAACATCAACACTATTTCTTTTTTTGTGGGCATTGGAGTTTTTATCAATTTATGCCCTGGTTCATTGAAAGTTAGAGCAAGCTTACAAATACAGGTGCAACATGATGATAAAACAAAAGAAAAAGAAGAAGAAATAAGGGTAAGGATGATATGATAAAATCGGAAATGAAGTTATAATGGAAACGATGTAGTGAAGTTTTTATTTTCTTTGTAGCTGCCACAGCACTAGAGCATGAGCCAAAATCTGGCATCACCAGAGCTGACTTTGAACTCTAGTGCTGCAATTCATTTTTTCATTGTCCTCAAACAAGTCATTGCATCTCCAATATGACTTGCTTTTATCTATTAGATGGGAAAGATGAACATTGTTTTCTGAAGATAGAGTGGGAACTTGCTTGTGAACATATTTTGTAAGTCATAAAGTGCCTCAATCCTCTACTTGCTGTTTCCTGCAAGCTTCCCTGTTTCCTGTTCCTTTCATATCAAACCACCCCTCCCTTCAAGATTCCTATCCACTTTTCTGGAACTCTGTTCAAACACTACACCCTCCTGAAAGCCCTCTAGGACTGACAAGGTTTGGTCATGGGCCTCTTTTCTGTGATTTTCCTTCAGAGCGAAGGGAAGGCATGGCAGTGAATTTTGGAGTCTCTGAAACTTGGGTTCATGATCCTACTCTGACATTTTCCACATGTGTGACCTTAGCCAAGTTAGTAAAACCCTCTGAGTCCAATCTTATTTATTAATCTTATCTTACCTCCATTTTGTGAGGATTAGAGATAGGACATTGAAAGTACAAAGGACATAACAGGGCTCAGGAAATTTTGGTTATTATTACTGAAATAACGTCCTTGGATTAAGTTTCCCATGTAAAACTTTCAAAATTGCTTAGTTTGCTGAAACATATTAAGTCTATGTTTACATTTGAAAGCTTTTAAAGATGGTTAATGAAAAACATATGAAACAACTTAAAACTAATTCTTGGTCCACCAAGAAATAACTGCTGAATATTTAATATTACCCCGACTGAATGTTTATCAAGCTAACAAATAAAAATCAAAGTTAATTTTAGCAATTTCCTTTTTTTTTTCTTTTTCCAGAGGAGGAGTGTCTAGATTCTTCCATTTGTTTGCTTCTCCCTCCAGATAACTGTCTAGATTAATTTATGGTTATCTTTTAAGAATCTTCAGGTAACTGGGCTTTCTCCTCTCCTGTCAGAGATTAGTCTCCTTTATGTACACATTAGGTACTCAACGTATGCAGTACTTCTACTCAGTTTTACAAATATCGTCCTTGTTTATTCTTCATAACAATCATGTCAGTCTAATGCTCATTTTATAGAGGAGGACATTGAGACTCAGTGTTTCCTTCAAGATACAAACCTGGTCTTGACTCCATAGCTTATATTCTTTTCCCAAAACAATGTTTACCATTGCTTGTGACCCAGGGGATTTATAAAATACACTGGAAAGCAAAAGCAGCTTGGACACAAATTGTCATGAGGAAGTGAGAAGTAACTCAGACTTTTAAGCACATTTGCGTGTTATCTCCTTCTGGCTACTTTCCTCTGCTTTTGCCCACGTTGAAATGCTGCTGTTCCCAGAGTTTCTTCTGCAGTCTCCCTCTGATTGATCCCCACGGATTCAATTTAATCTCTTTGTGCATGCTTCTCTGGGCTGTCACGGTCCCCCACCTGCAATCAGCCTGCCCTCCCCACTCCTCCCTGGAGCTAAGAAGCAAACCTGATCATGTCACTCCCGGACTTCCAGCCTTCTGTGTTGCCTCACTGCCTCTAGGATAAAGCCCAAAGTGCTCTGCTTGGAGTACGAGAGTCCTCATGATCTGGCCACTCCCAGCCACAATCTCCAGCTATTTCCACCATGCCTAGGACTTCAGTCCCTGTACTTGCTGTTCCCTGAAAGCGCATATTCACTCACCTCACATTCACTGTTCTATCTGACGGGCCCAGCGGCCATCTGCCTTTAACAGTCCTCTCCATTCCTTCGCCTTCTCCTAAAAGCCTTCCCTGACCTCCCAGGGTTGGGCCATGCAGTTCACTATGAGAGTGCTTCTCCTATGGTATTCAAGAGGTTTGCTTGCCGGTCTGTTTCTCCCGCAGGTCTCTGACAGAGACTTTCACCCCCATTCCGCAGGCCCGGCACAGGACTGTCATACGGGTGTCAGATGTTTGCTGAAATCAGGCACAGTCTCGCTCTGCTACTTAACTGGGTGTTCCTCCATGTGTTTTTGTATCTCATCTTTTCAAACAGATGCTTAAATTCATTTGAGGTTAAGAATCCCTTTTTATATATATCCTCCTCCCCCTTTTGAGAATTTACCTTAATTGTTCATATTTTTGCCTAAAAAGGAACCAGGTAAGAAACTAGCATTAACTTTTCATTTCTACTCTAAGGAAGTTAGTACATTAATTCCTATGATGCTTGTCTTAAAAGAACTCTTATTGCTTAATTCAAGTTATGTACACTGTTGTTAGTGTTATTTGAATCTCCTTAGATCAAATAGTCTTTTAAAAATTCAACCATGTAGGTGCATTTACATTATGAAAGTGATTTATTATTGTACTCATATTAAATCAACTAGTTGATATGACTTATTAAATTGATGAACACGGCAGTTAACAGGTAACCACTTACACTTTTTTCATGAGCTGTCTAGAAAACGAACTTCCCGTCTTGATCCCCAACTGTTTCATTCTAGTTGATCACTGATTTCTTTTCTCTACAAGTAGTAACCAAATTTTTAAGTATTCCATTCTCTTCCCATCACTAACAGGGTTGACCAAGAGCAACATCCCTGTTGAACACTTACTTTTCTTTTACTGTCCACAAGATCTAGACCCTGTTCACATGTTCAATTTTTCCTTTTTAAGTATTTTTTTAAAAATCACATAATCTTTAATGAATGCAAAAAAGTCCCTAAACATAATATAGTACACACTTATTTATCCACCAACCAGCTTAAGAAATAAGTTTTCAAAACAGTTGAAACCCCCTATAATTCTTCTCAATCACCTTTTTGTTTCTTTGCTGTCCCAGAGTTAAATATTTTCCTGAATTTGAGGCTTATTGTCTTTCTCTAAATATTAGTTTTATGCCCTATGTACATATCCCTACAAACTATTCTGTTTATTTTTTGGTTTTGAACTTTATAAAAATGGTAAGACTACAAATATTCTTCTGCAGTTTTTCTTTATTCTACATTCTGTTTTTAAGACTTATTTACATATCTGTGTACAGGTCTAGTTCATTCATTTCACGGTCAGAGAGAATTCCACTGTAAAAATGTACTTCATTTCTTTTGCCGGTGAACATTGGGATTGTCTCCAGTTTCCCAGTGCCGGTATGGTCATTTGTATACATGTCTTCTCAGCCACCTGTACACAGATTATTTCTAGAGTACATTTCCAGGAATGGAAGAGCTGGTAATAGGGTATTTGCAACTTCAGTTTTAATGCAAAGTCACTTTTCTCATCAGCAGTCGATAA
The DNA here is from genome assembly GCF_963455335.1 of Martes martes. NCBI lineage: Eukaryota > Metazoa > Chordata > Mammalia > Carnivora > Mustelidae > Martes > Martes martes. The sequence goes on from NC_137894.1 coordinate 42,826,742, forward strand.
CATTTCTTGCTGTTCCACATCTTCAACTACATTTGTATTACCAGCTTTTAAAAGACTGCTAATATGGTGAGTATTGTGGGCTAAACTGTGTCCTTTCTAAGTTCATATGTGAAGTCCTTACCCTCAGTGCCTCCAACTGTGACCACATTTGGAGTTAGGGTCTTTAAAGAGGTTGTTATGATTCAGTGAGGTCATTAAGGTGGGCCTTAATCTGATAGGACTGGTGTCCTTAAAAGAAAGGGAGATTACAGGGTGCCTGGATGGCTCAGTGGGTTAAAGCCTCTGCCTTCGGCTCAGGTCATGATCTCAGGGTCCTGGGATCGAGCCCCGCATCGGGCTCTCTGCTCAGCGGGGAGCCTGCTTCCCTTCCTCTCTCTCTCCGCCTGCCTCTCTGCCTACTTGTGATCTCTGTCAAATAAATAAATCAAAAAAAAAAAAAAGAAAAGAAAAGAAAGAAAGAAAGGGAGATTAGGACTCAGGCATGCATGGAGGAGGACTCTGCGAAGGCATGGGGAGAAGACCATCATCTGAAAGCCCAAAAAAAGGCCCTCAGAAAAAACCAATGCTACCCACACCTGGATTTTGGACTTTTTTTTTTTTTTTTAAGATTTATTTACTTATTTCCCAGAGAGAGAGAGAGAGAGAGAGAGAGAGAGAAATCACAAGTAGGCAGAGAGGCAGGCAGAGAGAGAGAGGGAAGCAGGCTCCCTGCCGAGCAGAGAGCCCAATGCGGGGCTTGATCCCAGGACCCTGAGATCATGACCTGAGCCCAAGGCAGAGGCTTAACCCACTGAGCCACCCAGGCACCCCAGATTTTGCACTTCTAATCTCTAGTCTCCAGACCTCTAGTCTCCAGTCTTCTTTATCTCCACGCAGAGATAAAGCTGTCACTATACTGTACACCTGAAACTAATATTACAGCGTATGTTAACTGAAATTTAAATAAAAACTTAAAAAATAAGAATTCTCTGTTGTTTGAGCCAGCTAGTCCATGGTGCTTTGTTATGGCAGCCCTAGCAAACCAAGACAATGAAGTTAAAAATCATAGTTTTAATTTGTATTTCTCTCATTTACAATTGAGGTTGAGCAATTTTCCATATGTTAATTAGCCATTCAGATTTCTTCTATAAAATTCTTTAAAATATTTTATTTGGGAGAGAAAGTGAGCACAAGCCGTGTGGGGCAGTACAGAAGGAAAGGGAGAAGCAGACTCCACACTAATTAAGGAGCCCTAGGTGGGGCTCGATCCCAGGACCCCAAGATCATGACCTGAGCTGAAGGCAGATGCTTAACCGACTGAGCCACCCAGGTACCCCTATAAAATTCTTTTTAAGAAGTCTTTCACTTTGTATGTTTTTATAGTGCTATTTCTTTCTCTTATACATATATACACACATTGGACACTTCTTTTTTGGTCATATTTAAGTGCTGTAAATATCATCACCCTGTGACTTGCTTTTCATACTTTTATGATGTCTTTTGAGAAATAGGAGTTTTAAAACTTTAATGTAATCAGATGTATCAATTTTTTCCTTCAGGATTTTGCTTAAGAAATAATTCCCTGCCCCTAGGTCATAAAGATACTTTTTTCCGTTTTCTTCTGATGTTTTAAAAGTTTTACTTACTCATATTTAGACTGTTAATCCACCAACTGGCAGAATTTCCAGCCAGTGCTCCCTAAATGTGAGTAGGACTTTTTTAGGAGGTGATATGCTCCCCATCTTTGGGGGTATTCAAATAGTCTGGACAATCATGAGATAGAGATCTTATAAGAAGGATTCCTGGATCATGTCGATTTATAAATCATATTGACTGTCTGGTCATAGATCTGAGTACAACAGGCATTTTTGTCTGAAAATAATATTTCAAATATCATCTCAAAGGACTTACTTATCCTATCTTGGCTACACCTCACCTCCTGACTTTTATTTGAAAGCCACAACCTATGCTATTAAGTTCTTAAAGATTATGGACAATTCAGCAAATGCTATGAATGGACAGACTTTGGTAACTGTAAAGAATTAGATGTAAACAGCCTATGGTTTCCTCCCTTGTAATATGACCGCTCTATTTTCCTGGTGGGCACCCAGGACTGAATGTGGCTCATTTTGATTTTCCTTTCGCATTAGTGACAGACTGTCTGGGTCCATCTCCGTCATGATCTGGCTATGTGAGCCTGGGCAAGTTTCTTAATTTATGTAAACCTCAGTTTTGTCACCTATAAAAGGGGGTTAATAGTTGTGACTATATCCTAGGGTTATGCTGATTAGTAATCCATGTAAAGCCATTATGATATAGTGTCTGGCATGTGCTCAGTAAATCTTACCTATTTTATGGTAGTAGTATTAATGGTAATGGCAACAGTGGTCTTTTGTTACTATACTCTTTGTTCCTACATCAGGTTAAATTTTTCAGGCACAAATGAGATCTTAGAAAGGAACTAAAGGAGGAAAAACAACTCATTTTGGTAGGTACCAACTCTGGCCCAAGCCCTTTGCAAAGAAATTTTTATCTGACCTTTCACCAATCTTGCAAGTTTCCAATGTCCTAGCTTTTAAAGATAAATCCTGGCTGAGAGCGTTTAAATAACTCCTCCTAAAGTTACCTGGTCACAAACCACAGAGCTAGAATCTAAAAGCTGTTATCTGATACAAAAGCCTAAGGTCTGTGATGTTAACACTGTCTTCAGAAATCACCTGAGGCTCAAACAAGTTGGTGGACCTGCCCCCAAAGCCCAGGCTGCTGACCTTAGTAGCTTTGAGAAGTCATGGCAGATGTGCCTTAAAGAGTTTCTTCAGGACTTTGTACAGTGTTTCGACAGGCCTAGAAGGGAGTCCAAAGCTGGGACAAGCACACTGGCCTGCATCTCAGAGTGCTTGGGGCTCCAGGCCTGTCTCTACTGTTTACCAGTTGGCCCCTGGGTAAGTCACTTAACCTCCCCAGATCTCATTTTCTCCACATGAAACAGGACACTCATGATACCACGTAATCTTCAAATTCCTTTGTAGGGCTTCATTCTCAGAATCCAAAAATTCAACAAAGCAGCTACATAAGGTCCTACACGGAAGCCCCTCCCAGGCCCCAGCCAAATCTGGAGAACAACTTTACAGTTCTCCAGCTGCTCTGTTAGCTTTTCTTTTGGTCTCACTAAGCTACAAATGGACCTCTCAGCTCCTAAATCATGTCAATGGATCCCTGTAAGGGAGAACCCTTCCCTGACTCTTCCTCATTGTTGTCCTTGGGACTTCCCAGTCTTGTGGCATTCCATTGCCTGCCTTGTCATCTCATGGTGTTCTCCTCTCCTATGTCTGTGTCTCCCAGTCTCTCCTCCTCTTATAACACCATTCTATTGTATAAAGAGCCCACCCTACTCCGGTAGGACCTCTTCTGAACTCATTACATCTGCAAAGATCTTATTTCCAAATGTAGTCACCTTCTGAGGTACCTGAGGTTAGGTCTTCAACATGGGGTTTTTTGGGGGGCCACAGCTGAACCTGTAATAGTGGCTAAATTGTACTTTGTCTGAGCCATCTGTCAGCAATGGCCCCCCAACCCAATGTCCTATAGGGAAAGAGAGGGGCAATTTCAGAACCTAAACCAGGAAAAAAGATAGGAATCCTCATAAAAATTGAGTCACCCATTCCCTGCACAGGAATCAGAGGTCACTCCCCCACTTCTGCTTCTTGGGCAGAGAGATTTACAATTGTTTCCTCTCCTGGGGAAATATGAAAGTTAGCCAGGTTGGCTAGGGCTCTGCCACTTTCCTGAGGCTGCTCCAGATTGGCAGATGGCCAGCAGTGGCTGCTGAAGGGATAAAATCCCCTCATCGTGAATAAGGAAACTCCTGAGTAAAGCCTTGAATTTCAAGAGAGGAAATAGATTGTAAAAGTATTTTTCCTCCTCCATAATGAGAAGGGCATGTGTGGCCACACAGGGGGCTGTACATATCAGTACCAGGAGGAGCCCAGAGGGCCCACAGCCAGCACATGGTGAGGGATGCCACGAGGAGAATGGCCTGCCTGGGAGCAGCCTGCTAAGGCCTGGGCAAGGACCCACCCACCTCCCCATCAACTGTGTCTCAGACCTAGGACGCCCAAATGGTGGGGTAAGAGTCATAGGAAATGACAAACACAGAACACAGCTTGTTGACTTCCTCAAGTGAGACCTCTGAGACAGATTTGATTCAGCTTGGAAAGGAAATGTTAGCTATCTAGCAACATAAGTATTGTGGAGAAACCTGTAACTATTACAATTACAACTCATATTATTTAACTTGTATTGTCTCTGTAAGACATACTAAGCACATAAACTTTCTGTCAGGCCAAAAATGTAAACTTTTAGTGCCTGCCACAGATTGGGTTCCCAGGGAAGCAGACACTGAGCTAGTAATACACATGGAAGAAAGTTATTGGAAGGTCTCCATGGGAGATACACCTGTGGGGGTAAAGAAAGTTGGGTAGGGGAAGTAGAGTTGCTGTGTGGTCCTAACACAGGTCTCAGCATGGACCATGCAGAGCTCTGGAACCAAAAAAGCCCTGAAGAGTTGTCCCAAACTGGGGGTCAGGGGACAGGCAATTATAGCCTCCCCATCAACCAATCATTGGGTGAAAACTTCCTCAGGGAAAGGGCCGTGGGCTTAATCATGGTGGATCCCTTTAGTTATGGCAGTTTCTGGAGAGGAATTTATCTGTGACTTGTGGGCAGCGAGGGGAATGAGTGTCTAGGAACTGAAGGGGGGTAGTGGTAGTCAGGACAGCACTCCACAACGTGACAGTGCTCTCATTCCAGAGTGACATGGGGTGATGCTCCAAGCAGGGTCTGGCCACTCAGCACCAGCTGGCATCCTCTGCTCCATTAGCAGAAACATCTAATCACAAAGATTCCCCTGTTTGACATAAGCAACCAATCCCTCATCAATCACAAGGGCACTCATGCCCCGCCCAGGAGGAGACACATGAACATCACACTGTGGGGGCTGTTAGGGTGCATCCAGGTGACAGCCAGGCCCTTCTAGGGGCAGCTTCTTGGGTCTGGTAACCTGTGAGCAACAGCGCATTGATTAAATAAACCAAGGGCCATCCACAGGGTAAATCATGAAAATGGAAGTTGTAGAAGATTGTAAGAGAATAAAACAGCGGGCACTGGATGATCCCATTTCTGGGAAAAGATAGACATATAGGAAGAGTCTAGAAGAATGGCCATGAAATTCAAATGGTAAGATTATAGATTATTCTAATCTTTCTCCTTTTACTTAAATATATCTTCTAGATCAACCCGATATGTTACCTTTGTCATAGGGAAAAAATTAGTTTTTCTCTAAAGATTATAGTGGAAATTATTTTTTTTTCATTAAGATAAACCTTGTAAGAAGTAGGCCTGTGGCTACATTAGCCAAATAGTGATTTGCTTAACCACCAGCGGCAGAAATCAGAAAAGGGACTTTAAATGAAGTTTATATACTAATAATGGCCATTTCAGAGCCTGGGAGATTTAAGAAAGAACAAGATTAGGTAAAAGGATGTTTGAAATACCACCCCAAAGTAAAAGCAGTATCACAAAGTAATTGCCATGCAGGATACCTGCTAGACTTTTGCTTGGTGCTATCATAGGACAACCACTGGAAAGTACAATCGGTTAATAAATGAGCACACTAGATGAACTGTGGGCTCTGCAAAATGCACCCCACACTACTTATGCCCTTATCAGTCTGTATCATTGAAATCTATCAACTCAGGGCAAGTTAAGGAAACACTGCATCGCTGTAGAAAGCCATTAACGTCTTCCTCTGGGAAAAGCCCTCAGGCCTGTTATGGGAATGCCTAGGAGTTGCCCCATTGCACCTACATGCTGGCTCAACTGAGCATTTGTCAGGACTCTGACCCATTCCCAAGGAAGAAAATCAGTGACTTGGGAAAGCTCCTATAAGGTGGAATGGTTTACTCTTAATGACATACAGAGTTTTGTCTTTGGTTAATTTGTTTCTTAGTTTTTAATGCTGGTCAGTGTCCAAAATTAAGCTGTGGTCAATGCTTGCTCCACCCTGAAATGTTTGTACGGAAAAGCACAAACTGGCTTACAGTTCACACAAATCAATCTAAATCTAAGTACTCCCCCACTTTTTTTTATATTAGGTGACATATACAGAACTTCAGAGAACACTAAATACATCTCAGTTACCATTTTGTCTTCTCAGCAAGCTGGGAGGTGTTCTTTTTTTTTCTATCAGCAATTAACAATTTGGGCTTAAATTATGTCTAAAGTCCCTGTTGGTAACAACTTCTTGTTAGGCAGATTGCTACCTGGGCCTCACCTTCCCACACCCTCTCATTTCCAGGCTTCAGAAATTCCTCCTCTGGGGCACTATCTGCTGTGCTCCCAGTGAGCTGTAATTAGCACCATGCTTCTCAAACTACCCTCTCTGGAACTGGGAAGTTATGTACATTTCCCAGACATTTTACGAGAAAGCTTTTCACATGCAGTAGGACATACAAAACATAAAATGTAGATGGCTTTTTGAGAGGGAGTATGAAGCTCCAAGAAATTTCAACTCCCACCAAATCTCCAGATCTTTAGTGGTATGAGCTAGGAAGCCTTTGGTACTTCTGATGTCTCCACAGAAAGTCCAAGAAGCCCTGACCAAGAATAAAGAATCTAGGAGCAGATGGTCCCCAGCGTTTGGAGGAACAGAGCATAAGGTAAAATGCAGTCCTGGGGGAACTGGGGTGAAAACCTCCCACAGACAGATGTTGTTTATCTCATCATCTTCCCTGGTATTAGACTGATTTCAACAATTTAGTTCATAACCCGCCACTAGATCCTGTAATGCCAGAAGGGAGTCTCAGTTTCTGCTCTCAAAGAGCTCAGTTTAGGAGCTAATAAATCAAGGCATGAAGGTATGTGACAAGTGTTTTTGGGAAGTCCAAAAAGTGTTCATTTTTTCTGGGGAAAACAAGAAGCACTAGAGGACATAGTGGTATTCAATTTGGGATCGAATCAAAGAATTAGCAATCAAAGAATTAGTTAGGTTAAACTGTGTGGCGGGCAGAGATGGGACGTGATTCTCATGGCTCTTACGACTGTCAGCAAAGTGCGCTCCCTGAGATGGGACAACTTCAGTGCTGGGCCACAGACAGAAATCCTCATGGAAACGAAATCAACTGTCCACACCATCGCAACAAGTCGGTCGCCTTTCCACCTCTGCTTCTGGACTAGAGGATTCTTCAAATCTGTTTCTTTCCCTGGGGAAATGTGAAAGCTCACCAATATGGCCAAGACCCTGCTTCATCCCTGATTTGCAAAGAAAAACAGTTGCTGCTTAAGGAAACTGTAACGGCTCTGAAAAAAAATTTCCTACTGCATAACAAATATTATGAATGACAAAACTTGGTTCAGCTTAGAGAAATTCTTTCTTAAAAGTGCTAGATGGTCTCTGCAATTAGTGTTTCCCTTAAATACAATTTCTTCAAAGACTTAACAAATGCAATTGGCCATGTCCCTGTGCCTTGTATTCTTAAAAGTTTCCGTGCTCTCTCTTTGAGAGAGCAATGGGCAAGGGAATAGGCTTCCCAGAGGGCAGTGGCCAAAGTTGGTTCACCAAGAAGGGAAAGCCAAGATTATAAAACCTGTTCTTTGCAGAAGGAGGAGGGAAGCCATCTTTCCCATGTTTTGCAAAACTTCTATGTCAATTCTAAGTTCTAGAACTAACATTTTGAAATTACCCTGAACTTGAATTTTCTGTTTTAAGAAAACCTTAAAAAGATATCAGATAAACAGCAAAACTTCAATTCATGAAGATTATAATGGAAGTACTATATTTTATACTTTCCCAAACATTTCTAATTTTAAAATTATATTCCTTTCGTTAAACAAAATAGCCACGTGTTCTTGGGCAAAGAATATAACCAAAGTACCTTACTTTCAACATTTGTAATAACTGGGGTAAGAATACCTAGTTCCACAGTTGTTTGAAGGCTAAAAGCATATACATTATTTAGAATATTATTGCCTGAGACATGGAAAGGACTAAGTGGGAGCTAGTGTTAGGTGAAGGAGAAACATTAACGTAGCATGTATGTGATGGAGTAAGTTGTTTCTTTTCACTGATAACTTCTGCTTTAGCAAAAGTGGAAAGCCTTTCTTTCTTTATAGAAGTGCAGCTATTTGTCTTAAGTCAAATTTTTCCTGCTCACAGTTGAAAGCTGAAACCATTTGTATCTTTCAAGCCAGTTGGGAGATGAGCCAGCTTGAAGAATCCCCTTTTCCACTATGTTTGATTAGATGACAGAAACCTAACAAGGTTTTAAGGATAAACCGTCCAAGTTGAAGATGGATTCTGGATCCGTTGGGGTAGCTGGGATTTCCATTTCTATTCATATTTGGCATCCCTGAGACAGAAGCATGCTGGAAAGGAGACAGCATCATGTTTCCATGGGGAGGCTATGCATCGAGCACATAATTACTGAGAGCATCAGTGAAGTTCATTGTAGCCAGGTCTGCCTAGGCCAAGTGAAGCCACTGGGGCAGTTGCCTGAACTTGACACTGTTGGGCCTAAACAGAGGCATCTTTAGAGCAAACCAATGGACTAAAGAACAAAACTACCCACATTCCCATGACCCTTTTCTCAAGAGTTCAGACTTGGGGTCCTGGTACAGTCTAAACAATGAAGGAAGCTCCAGTAGTTCCAGTAAGAACATTCCTTACTGCCTTTTACAAGTAGGGCTCCAAATGACACTTTCACACTCCAGCCAGTATGTTGTCTATGACATATAGAACTAAATATTATTCCATTTTTGTTGTCTCTGAGTTTCATACAAAAAAAATGCTTTGTCAGATCCTATGTCATCAAAAGGTACACTTTATTATAATGCCCTCCTATCACTTTGAAGTATATAACACTGTGATACAGCAGATGCCTCAAGAAGGTTTTTGTGCATTTACGTTTGGTGCTAGGCATATAGTGACACCATTTCTTCCATGAGGGGCAATAAGCAATTTCAAAGAAACCTCCATATGACCAAACCCATCTATCCCATATTTGGCCACAAAAACCATCTTGTCCTCCCCGATATAGCCAAATGCTGTCTCAGGAGGCCCTTGTTCTTAGTGTCTTTAGGTTATGTCCGTTCATTTTTTACATAAAAAATCCTTCTAGAATGGGACCTGTGGACAAGAGCAGACTTCTAATGAATTGAAGCAATGAAGGGATAGATCCTTAAAATCAATGTTGTAGAAGAGTGTGAGCTCAGAAAATTTTAAAAAGTCTGTATCACCGAATTGTACTAAATAATCCTATTTCTAGGGGAAAAAAATGTGCACCTTGGTGAACGCTGTAAGAAAAGCCACTAAAATCACACCAGCAAGTTGACTCTGGATGGTTGGATTACAGAAGATTCTGATTTTTCTCTATTTGCTCATCTGTATTTTCTGGATTTGCCAAATGAAGATGTATTACCTCTACAGGAGGACTCCCTCCCACTCAAGAAATAGATAATTTTGCCAGGAGACAAACCTAAAGCAACTTTAAGTAGACAACAAACTTGAATAATCAATAGTTGAAGACATCAGATGGCACTTTTAAAGGGAGTTAGTATATTTAAAATTGCCACTTCAGAGTCTGGATACTTGGGGAAGGATAAATAAAGGTAAAAGAAAAAGGCTTTCGACACCTCGGAGGGTAGGGGTTCCCTGAAAGCTCAAGAAAAAATAAAAAGGCTGTAGTCTGTTCACAGAGTAGCTCTCCCTGGCTCCCTTACATGTCAAATGCTGGGCCCTTTGCCAGGCAGAAAGAGCCCCACACTACTTAACTGGGATTATATAAGAAAGTAATGCATTTATGTAGAAAGGGGAAAACCAAGAACCATGAGCCAGTGGGTGGATTACAACAGGCCCAACCCAAGGCTGCAAATGAGGACTAGCTGCAGGAGCAGCTCAGCTGCATGAATCTGTGTGGGACTGAGCACTGGACAGATGCACCGCTGCCCACTCCCAGGGAAGAAAAGCAGTGTCCCTGGGAATGTGCACACTAGCAGGAATGAATTTGAGAGCTAATTTATAATGAACGACATGTGGGTTATTTCACTTCTTGACCTTTAAAAGTAGTCAATGTTTGGGCATCTAGGTGGCTCAGGTGGTTAAGCATCTGCTTTCAGCTCAGGTCATGATTCCAGGGTCCTGGGATGGAGCCCCACGTTGGGCTCCCTGCTCAAAGGGGAGTCTGCTGTTCCCTCTGCCTCTGCCTCCCACCCCAACCTCTGTGCCCCTGCTCTCTCAAATAAATAAAACATTAAAAAAAAAAAGTAGTCATTATCATTATTAACATGCAGTCACTGGCTACCTCAGAGGTGTTCATTAGGAACCACCACAAACTGGTTAAAATTGATCCAAATGAAGTAAAACTAGGAAAAAGTTCTTTGACTATCTCCAAAATTTGAATCTGTTTTCATGTCAGACAGAAAGAAAAGGATGGAAGCTTTCCTAGTTCTTAGTTTCTTTAATTGCTTCTTGTCTCTCTCCCTCTCTCTAAAATATTCTGGACCCCTTCACTTCTTAAAAAGTGCTATAAATCTCCTAGTTCACTCAGAAAGGGTGTCAAGTTGGACTTTTCAGTCTTATCTCACTTCTATCAGTTTTTATGGCAACTGGGGAAGAAGACCAGATGGTAGAGACTGAGAATGGACAAGTCCCTGTACTAGAGAAACAGCATGGTAGAGTGTTAAGAGCCCAATTCTGGCCCCAACACTGTAAGAGTGTCTTAGATAAGTTACTAAACCCTATATAATCCTTTCAGCAACCTGCTGTGTGCAAGAAATTGTTGGCATCATTAGGCAAGGAGAGAAGCCCAGAGGATAAAACCCTTAGAACAATGCTTGGAACAGAATGACTGCTATATTAGTTTCAGTTAAATGCACTGATGGGGGCAGGGGGTTACTCAATACCCAGACAAGACCATACCTGTCTGTTTCCAAAGAACCATGTCTCAGCCAATGCTGCTTCTATACCAAGGAGCCAAGTCTTCCAAATTCTGAGAAATCAAGCATAGTCGCCTTCAATTAATTTCCAGATTAAGATCCTCAGTTACTTCTTCATATGATGTATTTTAATAATCACACTCTTATTTAAAAATTCCCAGTTTAGGGACTAGCAGTGCAGATGGAAAGAAGCTGCTACCCATGCTTAATTTAATCTGAGCCATATACAGTATATGAAAATATACTCTTCCGTTCGAAATATTTTATGACAATATTCTAGAATAGGGAGTTGGCAAAATGCTTTGGAAAAGAGCCGATCATAGATTTTGGGGGCTTTGCTGGCTACATGTATTTCTGTCCCTGCCGCTGCTGCTGCTGTTTTTTTCAACTACATAGCCAACTCTGTAAAGATGGAAAAAAATATTTTTTAGCTCAGGTGGCCAGACGAAAAATTTTAAAGGAAACTAAGAGTAGTTTATTTTTTAAAGAAATGTTTTTAAAACAACAAGGAAGACTAGTGCCAGTCACGTTGGCCTATAAAGCTTAAGAGATTAATTGAAATATTACTATAGAAAAAGTTTGCTGACCCCCAGCCTAGAGAACAACAAGGTCAGAGTATTATTCTAAAAAATGTAACCCTCCATTCCCATTTTTACTAGTCCACAGAGCTGGTTTGTTCTTTTCAAAACAACACAATAATACATAATCATCTCAGAGGATGCAGAAAAGGCATTTGACATTTGACAAGATCCATTCCTGATTGAAAACTTTTCAGCAAACTAATTATGAGAACTTCCTTAATATGATAAAAGACATCTAAATAATATATACATCACACCATATTTAATTATTAAGGGCTGACCGCATTCCTCCTAAGTTCAAAAGGAAGAAAAACATGGTCCCTCTCTCACAATTTCTATACAGTACAACACTGGAGGTCCTAACCAGTCCAGTAAGGCAAGAAAAAGAAAAAGCATCCATATTGGAAGGGAATGAAGCTATCTATTTACAGGTGACAAGGTTGCCTATGTAGAAAATCAGATGCAGTTCTCCAAAAAAAACTAGTGAGTTTAGCAAATTTGCGAGATACAAGATCAGTAGGCAAAACACAATTGTATTTGTAAATACCAGTAACAGACAATCAGAAATGGAAATTTTAAAGAACATTATATCAACATTAAAAAAATATGAAATACTTGGGATAAACCTGGCAAAAGTTGTGCAAAACCTATAACCAAAACTGCACAATGTTGCTGAAAGAAATTAAAGAGTATCTAACTGAGAGCTATTCCATGTTTTATAATTCAGAAGACTCAGTATTAGAATGGCAATTCTCCTAAAATTGAGGCATAGATTCAACATATTCCTAATAAAAATCTCAGCAAGGATTTTTTGACAAGTTAATTCTAAAATTGACAAGTTTATTCTAACATTCACATGGAAATAAAAAGGACCTAGAATAGCCAAAACAAGAAGTCAGAAAACAAATAAATACTATATGATTTCAAGACTTATTATAAAGGTACAGTAACCAAAGCAGTATGGTATTGACATAAAAATCAACAATCAGGGGCTCCTGGGTGGCTCAGTGGGTTAAAGGCTCTGCCTTCGGCTCAGGTCCTGGCATTGAGCCCCAAATTGGGCTCTCTGTGGAGCCTGCTTCCCCCTCTCTCTCTGCCTGCCTCTCTACCTACTTGTGATCTCTCTCTGTCAAATAAATAAAATCTTAAAAAAAAAAAAATCAGGGGCACCTGGGTGGCTCAGTGGGTTAAAGCCTCTGCCTTCGGCTCAGGTCATGATCCCAGGGTCCTGGGATGGAGCCCCATATCAGGCTCTCTGCTCAGCGGGGAGCCTGCTTCCCCCTTTCTCTCTGCCTGCCTCTCTGCCTACTTGTGATCTCTCTCTCTCTGTCAAATAATAAATAAAATCTTTAAAAAAAAATCAACAATCAGTGGAAGACAATAGAAAGTCTAGAAATAGAATCATAATATACAGAAAAATTATCTTTGACAACAGTCTTCTCAACAAATGATGTTGCGACAACTGGATATCATGTGCAAAACAAGCTTTGAGTCATACTTTGAAGTACCATATACAAATTTTTGTGGCATATACAAACACTACCTCAAAGTAGATCACAAGCCTGTATATAAAATCTTAAACTATAAGAAATTCTAGATGAGAACAGAAGAAAACCGTGACCCTCAGTTAGACAACTTTTTTAGATACTACACTAAAACACAATCCATAAAAGAACCAATAAAATGTACAAAATTATACATTTCTGCTCTTTCAAGAGACATTTCAATAAAAAGACAAGTCTCTTACTGGGAGAGCAAATTTCTATATGATGTGTCTAATAAAGTGCTCATCTCTAAAATACAAAAACTCTTAAATACAGTAATAAAAGATGGAGAGCAGGAGAACAGACCCGTAAGCATAAGAAAAGAAGCTCAATGCCACCAATCTTAGGGAATTTCAAATTTAAAGCACAATGAGGTATCTTTAAACCTATTACAATAGATAAAATTTAAAAGACTTTGTCAAGGGTTGGTGAAGATAAATGCTCATGCACTGGTGGTGGGAATGTAAGACAGTACCACCACTTTGGAGAAGAGTCTGATAGCTTCTCTGGCAGTTAAATATAAGCCCAGCATGTGAACAGCCAACCACTTAACACCAAAATAGCCTCAACCCAGTTTTAAACACACACACACACACACACACACACACACACACACACACACACACACAGAGTGAACCTAATATAAACTATGGACTTTATTATTATTATTGTTATTATTTTATAATATATCTATCAGTGTAGTTGAAAAAAATGATGATCTTTCCCTTAAAATTCCTCTTGTGGGTGTGGGGACTCCAATACCCCTTACAGTACAGTTGGCAGTTCTGCTAATCCTTCAAACAGCCTCTCCATCTGTGTCACTTACTTGTGACTTGAGGCATTTGTAGGGCAGCATTCTCCTGAAGTGGCCAGACAACCTGATGTGGGAAGAGGGAAAACTCCAGACATTTGCCCCTAAGAACTGGAAGATCTGTGAGTGCAGAGAAGGTGGGGTGTTCACTCACTGAGAGAGAACTTTGTTCTGGCAAGTCAGACCCAGGGTGAAAGCTGGAGGTTGAGTCTCTCATCCACCAGAGTCACTGATCTTCAGGAGTAGCCCACAAACTCTCTTTCTGCCCTGATGACCCCGACTCTTCACCTCAGCAGGCTCTTGTTTCTCATGTTTGTCAAGAATGGGGTTTCCTGGATGCTCTGCCCCTGCTCCTCTCCCTGACACTCCCTCTTTCTCCTCTTAAACAAAACCTGATTCATTTCTGCCCTAACAGGGCTTCATCCAAGTCCAGCTTTGACCTCACTTCCCAAGAGAATTCAAACTAAGAACTTTGGAAATCTTCAAAGTCAAATCCTTCACTTTACAAATGAGGTAACAGACTCCATGAGGTAAGGTGACTTTCTTAGGGCCACATGGCTAATAATTTGTTCTATCTCCATCTTCACACTGTAGGCAGTTGGATAACCTAATGATTACCATGACCATGTGGCCAAGAATTTTCTGTCCCAGTTTCAAACGTTCTGTACAGCCAGTCATTAGGCCACATTAAGAATTTCACTATGGAAAAAACATTGCAACTACTATTGCAGACATGTTAAGAGGGACCTTTTGGAAGCAATACATTTATTCCCATTACTGAAACCTACTCTTCAATCTAAAGCACTGGACTTTACCTTTTTAGGATAATAGACACCCCCCTTTAGAAAACCAATGAAAGCTATGGACCTTCTCCACACACAAAAAAGTATTTATGTAAAGACATAAAATTTTGCTCCAGCGATTTAAATATGTAGCACATGGCCATGAAAGTCCTTGATCAGATAGTACAAATGTTAGCATGTCTGCTATATGGCCAGGGAATACTTTTAAATGGCTCTTAAATCATAACAAAAATTCACAAATATTTATATAGTACAACAGATTACAGAGCACATTTAATCCTCACAACAACCCTGTGAGGTAGGTATTAACATCCCAATTTTACCCATGAGGAAACCACAACTCAAAGAAATCTGGAGACTTGCCAGAGTTCACATGGATAATAATGGCAGTGCCAGGACTAGAACACAGGCTTCTTGTTCTTTCTTCAAAACATCTTCACATCTAGTATTTTCAGTTTTGAAATTGGGATCCTTGCTAGCTATCCAGGGGAAACTCAACAGCTTGCCCTTTCAACAAGTAGTTCTTCTAAAAATTAAACAAGTGTGAGGGGACCATGAGGGACTACAGATTGGAGCCCATCATGGATTATTCCCAGGCAAGGATACCAGAAAATAGGTCATTAGAATTGCAGACCTTTGGGTACAGAAACGACTACCAATTATAGGAAAACTAAACAAAGTGAAACAAAACAAAACCAGATGCCAGAAGTGGGAAGTCCCACAGGTTTTTGGGAGTTTGTTCTGTTTTGGGGTTTTTTTTTTTGGTTTTTTTGTTTGTTTGTTTGTTTTTGGTTTTATGTTTGTTTGTTTTTTTTGTTTTTTTTGTTTTTTTTTTCCACTGTGGTTTTAAATTTTCTGGCCTTTTCCCAAAGAACAGCTGAGAGTCAGTTGGGAGAAGAGCCAACATCCTCTGAGAAAAGGCAGTACATACACCAAAAGGGAAATATGAGAGCCAGAAAACAAACTTCCAAACCTTATAAAAGATTAAGATGCTGTAAAAATCTGCTAAATGGCCATAGAGAAACACCTCCTCCAGGGGAAAGCGGAGTGGGAACCCCTAATCAATCCATAAGCCAGAGATTTCAGAATCTCCACAAAGTAACCATATTTTTGATGATGCAGAACTAGTTCCTTGGCCATCTACTCAAAGAAGCAAAGATGAGGAAGCTATCGACTTCATGCCCTTGTTGCTGAGGCTGTAGAGCTGAGCTAGATCATGGAAATTAAATACTGTCCAAGGCAATTTTTTGAAAGCATCCAAAGGCCTATGGCTATTAAGAAAAATATGGAGCTGTTGTTTAGTAAAGATATTTATCCAACTGAAAGCCCTGACTGCCATTACAGACCTAGGTACACCAAACACTCTTCAAAACATTTGGCAAAATGACAGTGTTAAGAGTCAATGTTTTTCACCTGGCCTTGTTATCTATGGGTTAGGGTATCTACCCAGCCAGTGCCTTAATTCCAGGGTCTTTCCGGCTGTGGCCAGGCAACCTTAAGTCCCTCCTGCAATTAGCTTCGGCAGCAGCAAATACTTTCAAAATAAACCATTTAGGAAAATCTCCTGGGTCCAGTTAGGACTTACCAATCTGGTTAACCCCAAACTCTAGAAACTTACAGCTACTCTTTAATGCCTGCTTTACAGATCAAACCTAGAGTCATAACAAATGTGACCCCCTCACAAGGCCTATCTTCTGGAATTCTCTGTATCCTGCACCTATAAGAAGTTTTTAAATACTTGCACAAAAACACCTCCCACAAAGAAGTTCTCTCATCAAGAGGTGAAAACCTAGAAGCTTTTGGTTTTCCAGGCCTCAGCAAAGACGCTTAACCAACCCCTAAATGCTAATAGAATATTCTCTGATAAGAGTGTTATTTGTTCTCTGGTCCTGGGGCTGGTCCTTGAGCTTCCTGGACTTCAGGGACCCATAAACTGGATACTAAAATGTTGTTCTTCAGTTTTGCTGCTGTTGTTGGTATTTGGGGATAAAGAAGTTTCTTCTTCTTTGTGTTATATTTTCCAAATCTCTCACAACTTCCTTATTCTCCCTTTTGCACGTAATGACCAAGAGAGAACTCAAGATAGTTGTAGCCAGACAACCCACAGCAACACAAAGGTACTTCAGGGAGAGGAGAGGTGATAACATTATCCCTGCCACTATGCCTCACTGTGGCACAGGGGACATAGGAAGTATCCTAGCCCTGATTCACTTCAGACCTCTGTCCAGTACCTGTACCACCACCCAAAGAGAAGCCACAAAGATGGTATGAATCCTTAGCCTACATGTGTCAGCTGGTCCTCCACCCTCAGCTCTGTGACAATTACAAAGGTAACTTCAGAACCCATTCTGAGGGTCTTTATTTTCTTAGCCTCCTCCTTACCAACATGCCGAAAAAGCAGTCCTTGGAAACCCATTTCTCACCCCATGCCCTACAGTCAGCCATGACATTAGCTCCCCACTACAAATGAGCTCTTCTGGAGCAGGAAGTAAGTCTTGTTCACGTTTTATCCTCAGCACCTAGCTTGAACTTGGCATGTAGTAGACACTCAAATGTTTGTAGGAAGGAAGAGAGGGAAGAAAGAAGGAACACAGAGAGGAAAGGAGATTTAGTCATTCTGGTTTTGTCTCGTTTCCTTATAAGTTTCTGCCATGGCCTTCTCTTCCTTCTAAGCTTTTACCCTTTCCTTAGTGTTAACTTATGTTTCATACAGTTTCTGCCCAAGTAGAAATCTAAGAAGAAGTGTTATCATCTGACTGCCCACAGAGGCAAGGTCCACAGATCCTGTAAATAGAAATAATTAATTCCATTTCCCTCTTACCTTATCCCAAAAGACAAGCAACTTCTATTCCTATGATTTCTAACCTATTCTCTAGCTTCTTCAAAGTCACTCCAAAAGCTCTTCCAGTTACCATCAACCTAGGAACTGACACTTTCAAGGGTGTGTATCCTCACCCAGCATGGGAACAACTAGCCTTTTGTCTTTCAATACTCTGTCCCAAAGAAGCAGACCTAGGACCTCTTTTCAGAGAGCAAAAGCCCCAACCAGCACCCAGAGATTGGGCAAGAATTTTTGCTTCATACCACTGCTAGTTCAAGTCCTTGCCCCATTTCCTGATTATAATCCAGTCTCCCATAGATAGTCTCCCATGCTGATACCCCTGCAAGTTCCCTCTTGCCAGCTCTAATGTGGGTTCCAGAGGCTTTGGGCCCCATCAGATAATCTCACAATTGGAGGAAGGGACAAAACTTAGGATACTTGAGAATTCAATCCCAGGTTCCCATCAGAATCCAGCACCCCTTACTACATAGTCTAGCAGCACAGAGAGCAGGTTTTCAGTGTGGAACAAACAGCTCATCCTAATTTTAGGCACTTTGGTGATTCTAACATGGAGGGGAGAGCTGAGAGGTAAAAGAAGCAAATCACCAAGAAAGAATTTTCCATTTTTAGAACGTGGATGCATAACTGACATTAAACACCTAGTATCCTTCTTATGAGGAAGAGCATCTAAAGCAGACCACAGAGATGCCATTTACAGTGACTACCTGTCTAACAATGAAGATCTGTATCAACCCCCACCAAAGACTACTGCTACTCTGATACCACTGCCAGACCTTGAATACTGAAGGGTATTCAGCCTCAAGATTGGATCCCAAATTCTTAACAGCCCTCAAAATCAAATTTGGACTGCTTTTTAGTGATTTCTGCAATATTGTTTCTATTTTCCAGGCCCTTTACAGAGATAGGGTGCTAATTCATAAGAAAGGAAGAAGTAATTTTCTTCTTAATTCCATGTGTGTCCCTTAGGTCAGGAGTGACTGTCTGGTGATGTCCCACCCTCTTCATCTGGGCCGCCAACAACTGTGTTGTCTTCTCCAATTACTACCATGGATGTGAACGTTCATACACAGGTTTAAACTCTTTTAAAATAGGGTTTAAGAGTGCCCCCACCACAGAACCATAAAAGGAGCCTTTCTTACTACCCCAGTTGGTATGTATTTCATTCCTGAGTTTCTGAATTTAGGAAAAACACCCACCCAACCCCACAATACTCAGCAACTCTGGTGAGCCCACATCCAGATTCAGCCTAATATTTTAGCGTTCCAACTTAGGACCACCACAAAGGTTTGCCTCATTAACAGACAACTTTGGAGCCGTGTGCAGCTCATGCACCCTACTTAACCTTATAAACCAGAATGTCTGCACTAGGGAGAGAACTCAGGGCAATAATCTTTTGTTTAATCCCGTGAACCTAACAGCACACCTGTTAAGTGACTTCTGTAATGACATAAAAATGATTTAAAAGTAATTTGGGGAATTTTCTCCACATCTAGTAAGAAGTGGAGGGGATGGGGATACACGGTTTTATCATAGAGTTGAATGAGAGGGGTTTGATGGAGAAAAGAAAGGAACAGAAGGAAAATAGGTATGTCCTGTTTGTAGTAACTCCTATGCTTGTCTGGTGGTGACAGCAGTCTGAGCTGGGTGCACAGGGTGAGCCGTTGAATTATATGCAGGCTCTGCTAAAACAATGGCTAGGGTCTCACAGAGACCAAAGGACAAGAAATATGTCTGCTCCTATCTTACGGAGAAGCTGGCTACAAATCCTCACTCTGAGCTGGAGAAGTTATCAGCTCACTCGACATCAAACTCAGTATTTATGGGTGTAACTACAAATTTCACCGAATTTAGTATCTACTCTATACCCCCCTACCTTCCCCTGACAGGATTTGAAATTTCCCCCACCGTCCCTCCAAAGGCCGCTACATAGGTTGGTTGCATTTTTAAAGAAGGCTTGTGCAACTCTGACCTAGTCACCCAGAGACAGAATATTTTTCCTAAGGCCACTGTCACCACAAGAATATATGGCTCTGCTACAGTTCAAAGCCTCGGCTACAGTTCAAAGCCTCGGCAACAGTTCAGGTTTCAGGGTGTGTAATGCCCCCGAGCCTCCCCTTGGGCCTGCATCAGTGACAACAACCCCCCCAGTAGGGAGCCCAACTGGCAGGAAGCTGAGTGGGGAGTGGCCAACGCCTTCCAATGGTGGCCTGGGAGCGTGGCCTTGTGGGGGTAGGAGCAGGGGCGGACCAGTGAGGACAGGGTTTCCAGGGCTTGCCGGCAGGGGCCTGGCCAATGGCAGGGCTGGTGGCGAGTGGCCACGCCCCTTGACAGCCCCACCCTCGTGCGTTGGTGCGTCAGGCGTTCTGTACATTGAGCCCACTTACCTGCCTCGTGCTGGCTCTGCGGCAGACGTTGGCCATGTCCCGTGGAAGCTCACTGGTGGTAGCCTGGGGCTCTGATCCCTCTGCTGCTGTGGCCTTCAGTGGCAGCTTGCTCCTCGTCTCTCCGCACTGTCACACGGGCTGGCTACCCCACTTACGTCTTGTGGTTGCCTGCATATTAGCTCCACGTTGGATCCAACAAGGCCCACTGCTACAGCCCTCTCCTCCCTCACTGGCCCTTCTAGTTCCCTTGCCTTCGTCTGAATTGGTTGGACACAGACCTTTCTGGATCTTGAGGGTGGGGCAGACATGCATTTCCTACTGCTCATTTCTTCCTGGAAATGGAGTGATCTCTCCATTCCTGTCTCCACTCTCCACTTGGTTTGAAGGCCCTCCTACCCTGCCTCTTGTTTCCAAAAACCCCCTGCCCCATGGTCCCCTTTTCCAGAAGCATTGGAGGCACCTGTTCTCCCATGTTTCTGGCCCAAGTCTTTCTGGTACTTTCTATGCTGTCCTTTTATCACCCTTTTCCCGGGCCTCTCTCACAACATATCCTTTACTTTGCTCTTCCTTAATGTCCAAAGGGCTTATGCTCACAGATAGCAATACTCACCACCTTATTATAATCTTTTGTAGTTGGTTTATTAAACTTCTAGGTTTGAAGAAAAAAAAACTTAATATGTTTCACACATACCATTTTTAAAACATCATTACTTGAGCATTTACTCACTGATGACAGCTTTAAACTATGATAACAAAGTTAAGATAGTTGAGTCTGTTGAACACTTTCCAATGATTTAAATAGCAGACACAAATTATTTCCAAAAACTGAAATCACTTTACAACCACCCCTGCTCCCCAAACAATTAAGCTTTGTTTCTTACACTTATTCTTTGTTGGGGTGGAGGGAGAGAGAGAGATGTCAAAATGAGGCCAGTGGTTATTTGCAAGTGATGAGATGAATGTTTTCCATTGTCCTTTTTATTAACTGTATTTTCTACCATCCACATATATTTTAATAGATATTTTCAGTTTAATGAGGATCAGAGACATGAAGAAACTGGGAACCAGGAACAAGAGACCCAACCCCATTAACAATCTGATCAAGGGACTGTCTACTCTTTTGGGGAACCTCCCCTAATATTTCCAGGCTTTTCCTACAGTATGGTTCTAAGAGAAAGGAGAAAAGGGATGGGCAGCTTAACTTAGTGCAGGATGCACGAAGCTCATGTGCAATAGGCAAGTGGGTATTCTGACCATAGTTTGAGGGCAGAGGAAGCTGAATGATTTTATCTTCCCATGGGAGGGACTAGCCAACCCATCTTGCACACCTGTGTGTGTGTGTGCAAGAAAAGCAAATACAGAAGTGAACTGCAAACATATTGCCCTGTTACCATATTTTATTTGTTCAATCTTTGGGCTGCTTCCCCATTCATTGGTAAGTGTAAGGTCGGATTCCAAATTAAGGCTACCAAAGTATTCAGAATAATTTGGGAGAGCCTAAGAGGTTGTTAAGCTTTGAAATCAGACAAGACCGGTTTTCATCTAAGCTTGCCCACTTGCTAGGTATGTAACTTTGGGCAAGCTATCTAAACACAGCCTCTGATTTTTCATCTCTAAAGGAATGATAACTTACAAGGATTTCTATACACCATGTTGCCTATCAAATAGTCAATGCTACGCAAATGAGAGTTGGTGGCCTTCTTTCTGCTTTCCCACCCTTACCTAACCCCAGGAGCCCAAGGCTTCCTTTAGCATATGCCTTATTCTCTTCTGTACCCCCATCTCTTCGTGTGTACTCTGTATGAGAGAGTGGAGCAAATATGTTTTCCTGAAAGAACCCTTTTGCAGACACTGAGAAAGGGTGCCTTCTTACCCCACAGTCCCTTCAGGGGTGCCAAAGTCTAGGTGTGCCTGGGTTTCTGGAGGAATCTGACCACAGCTGGGGCTCTACCTTCCCCTAGGGGCCATTGAGAGTCTCAGGCTCTGATCCTACCTCCCAGTGCAGCCCCCAGCTGAGGGCCAAAGGTAAAAGGCCCTGCCTATCCCAGCCCAAGGCTGACCCTGACTGTCCCCAGTCTATGCTCCAAGAGGAGATACTTCAGTTGCTAGACCCTGGGATACTGCCCTCTTCTCACCATTCAAAACTCCACCTCTTCCATAGCAGGAAGGTCCCTGCTGTGGACCCAGTCTGTCCTGGACAACTGCCTAAAGTCCTGCCTCCACAACAGAGCTGCTCCTTCTATCGTAGACTCCATAGCCACTGCATCTTCCACCATCTTTCCCTTTCCCTACCAGATCCCAAGCCGTGCTCTTCCTCCTCCTGCCTTTACCCTTCTCCCTGTGAGTGCCTAGGTCCAGAGTGCCCATCCTTTCTAACACATACACAGGCTTTGGTCCTGGGTAGCTTCTGTACTTGCCAAGAGAGATTCCCTTGCCAGGCAGAGCAGCCTCAAGTTCAAGTGACATCCCCTCAACTTCCCTTCAGCACACTTACCCTCTTCCTTCATCTTACTCCCCAGTGTCCCAGTCAGCCTCATCTGGCCTATTTTAAGGGGCCCAATGACTGGTCCCATGAGGCCAAAAGAGGGACCTCCAGCTTTAAAAGTAGGGTTTTCAGTATCAGTCACTGGGAATGGTCAGATATAGTTTGTCTGTGGAGACATGGACTTGATGGGGCCCCTGGAGTCCTACTCTCAGGTCCAAGCCCACTCTGCTTGCTTGTCCCCCCAACCCCGGACAGGTAGGCCTAAGTAGCTGGGTGTGGTCATTTCTCCATAACATGTGTGGAATTGAGGAGAAGGGGGAGAGTGGAAGAATATTTAGTGTTTTTTTTAATTATTCAGAAGTAAAGAAACATGCATTTGATCCTGCATGTCAGGTACTGGTAGGTAATGATAGCAGAATGGAAAAATACCGAACTTCTAAATTAACAAGGGGAAAGGGAAGACTACATGGAGAAAAAAGAAACATGCATAAAAGAGATACAATTAAATGATAAACAAAGTGAAATAAGAGGGAGTGTAACAGTATGACAATTATTGTGTGATGTTAATGGGCTGAATTTTCCTATTAAAAGAGACTAGGTTATTGGGGTTAAAAAAAACAATCTTGTTACACGCCATTAAGCAAGAAATATACTTGAAACAAGATGCTTCCAAAACCTTGACAATAAAGAAACAGACAAATGCAAATATTTAAGAACAGAAATAGCAGTATTTATGAGCTAGGTTGAATCAATTGTCAAAAATTTGTATACATTTAGCAATACGCAGCTAAGTGTATCAAGCAAGAACCATCTGGCAGGCAAGAAGAACTTGATTTTTAAAATACAATTACAGGTAGCTCAACCTAGGTTGGCTCAGGTCATGATCCTGGGGTCTTGGGATCGAACCCCACGTTGGGCTCAATGCTTGGTGGGGAGTCTGCTTCTCCCTCTGCCCCATACTCCACTGGTGCTCTCTCTCTCTGAAATAATGAATGAAATCTTCAAAAAAATACAATACAGTGGGAGATTTAAAAATAACCTCCCTATGAACCTTTTTGTTTGTTTTCCAAAATTGGATGTGATGATCCTAGAATTCCCGTGGGAGAGGAAATATTTAAAATAGCTATGAAAAGTGCCCACTTTGACAGCACATAAACTAAAATTGGAACCACACCAAGAAAATGAGCGTGGACCCTGAATGCGGATGACATGCAAGTTTGTGAAGCGTTTCCTATTTTGAAAAAATTAAAAATAAGTAAATAAAATAGGTAAGAAAAATCATGTAAAGGAAGATGATTGAGGAATTTACCATATGAGAGGTGATATAAGTTCCCCAAGAAAGCTACTGAAACTAAAGGCTTGGAGCACAGGAGCACAGTGGGGGTCCATGGGATGGCTCAGCCAGGGGACTACTATGCCAGAACAGAGACAATTCTGAGCTCTCAGCTGCTGGAGAAGGAATATAGGGTCGGCGGCTGGAATGTTGTCTCTGCCTCCACTGGAAGGGAGTCCAGAGCAGAACGGGCCCCGCCAGAGGCTCTGGTTGGTGCTGAAGCCAGTAACAGAGATTTCAGCACACCATGGCTCACACACACTCTCAAGTGTTGGAGAGCATGCAGAGAAAGGAGAGGATGCGAACTAACTAACACTGGACAATGTTCAGATACTCATTTAATAAACAGAATCCTGTAGGCAAAGCATTGGGGGGGGGTCACTTCTGCTAAGCAATGATATAGTTTTTCTCTGGCAACAGCTGCTACAGAAGCTATTTTCCTTTAGGAGAGTGTTCAATGGCTCAGATTTAAAGAGGTTTGAAACTGATTGCATCCTCTCAGAACCCAACTCATGGCCCAAACACATTTCTCGGATGCATCCAGAAAAACCAAAGGGAGTACTACCTGTCATCTAGGATCTATATCCAATCCCTATCCTGTACTCCTAAACTGTGTGTATGTGTGAATGAAATCTGTCTGTGTAAATGAACTACTACCTATACATACATGTAGATAGTGTGTATATGTGTACACACACACACATACACATATACATATGAATAAAGATTTTCAACAATTGTTTCTCAGGGCACTGGGTAAGGGAGGAAAAGAATGCAGTTGTGGTGCTGGCCTTGGAGGAGAGCACACTGTTGTTAGAGACAGTGGATTCGGGAACTGACATGTGAGTGGTTTCCTCCAGGTTCCTACCCCTAAGTGGAGCAACCAACACAGTTGTTGGGAGGACTCCACAAAATCTCTACCTAATCTCACTTTCTTCTATGATTAATAAGAGGAGAGGTTGACACAAGAAGCCCCAGAAAAAACACCCCCAGGGGATCGAAGTCTCCTTAGACTTGGTGGAAAAACACAGATAGTATTTGGGCTTGCAGAATCCCCAAATCTGGCAAAAATGAGCCAGTATTTTAGAGGATGGTGTGGGGAGAGAATAGCCAGGAGGGAAGGCTACAAGAAAGGCTTTTTACTGTACTGTGTGGAAAGGAAGTAAGTCTAGAAGTAAATCTGCCCTCAAAGATCTAAGTCTAAGAGAGAAAGGTATAAGCAAATACAGTTCATGTGATCGTTGCTCTAGCAGTAGAAACACAGGGTGGAAACACTCATGAAAAACGCCTCAGCCAGGAATGGTTCCTGGAGGAAGCAGAGTCTGAGTCTTAACAAGGATGGAAGAGAGTTAGTTGAGCACTGGGTTCGGGGTGGTAAAGTCTCTCCAGCAGCAGGAAGGGCAACCTGTGCAGGGCAGAGCATATTTAGGGGGAAAATGAAGTTCATTATGGCTATAGCACCATGTTGGAGCACAAGTGGCCAAAGTTGATGCTGAAGACAGATGCAAAGACCTCTAAACTATGTTAAAAGAGAACAGATTTTATCCTGGGGTAGTGAACTCCTGTTCCCCTCTTATGGTTGGCCTGAAAGAAAAAAAAAAGGGCAATAAAAACAGACACAGATATAACTTCAGCAAGATATAGAACAAGTAAACTGAGAAAAAGAATATTCCAGAGACTGACCTGTAGAAGAAGGAAAGCAAGGCCGAGAAAAATAGATACAGCAGCGCAAAATGTAGGGAAGGACAGTGGGTGGGGTGGGAGGAGCAACAACGTGAACAAAGGGTGAGAGAGGAGAGGTAGGGGACAGCAGGGAGCCCCAAGAAGCTGGCGACATGTGCACACTCACACCCTGCTCTGAACTTGTGGGTTGGCTCTCTTGCCACTGCAGACTCTGTCTCAGCTCCCAGTTCCAAAGAAGGGGAGAGAGAGGTCTGGTCCCCAAGGCTTCTGGTTTGCGAAAGGGGTAGCAGAGCAAAGGCCAAGTTAGAAAGGATTGACAAAATTGGCCAGAGATGGAAAAGTGAGAGAAAATTTTGTCCCAGGAGGATGAGGGGACCAAGAGTGGTCTTCGGCATCTGAACTCATACAATAGGGGAAAAAAATGAAAGGAAGAAAAAGTCATGGGAAATAAGTCTTGTCAGAGAAATGCCCAGTGACCATGGCGAGGTACAGGCTTTAGAGTTGAGTCAGAGGTGGGACCTCCAGGAATCGAGTCTTGCTATTAGACCAGCTATGTGACACTGGACAAGTTACTTAAAATCTGTTCCTCAGTTTCCTCAACAGTAAAATGAGAATGAAATCACAGATAGTACCTACCTCATAGGGATACTGGGTAGTTAAAGTGAGTTCAGTCCTTGGAATGTTTAGTGAGGTGTTACACTGCTGTGGAGGTTAGCTATTATTCTTCCTCTACTTGAGTCTACCTAGTCTCTTTCAGTGATAGCACCTGTCGGTACACTGTGTGATGTCCTACACTTTCAAAGACCCCCCTTCAGGCTTTTCTTATCCATTGTATAGAAGAGGTGTGGAAATGTACAATGAGCAGAGAGGGGTATCACTATGGGTTTACGGGATCCTTGTACTGGGTATTTGGGAGGAAGAGACCACCTACTACCTGTTTGGAAGACTGCCCTGAAGATTGAGCCCTGGCTTGGCTTCTCTCAGAGAGTGTGTCCCTGGCTATAGGCATCACATCACTTCTAGCACTCACTTGGATCATGTTTTCAGGGTTGACCTGATGGCCAGCTATTAATAGAAAAATCTATTTGGAGTCTTTTCGTACCCTCTCAAGCTGCCTCTTTCTTCCTCTCAGGTATCCAGGGAAGCTTGTTTATTTCTCTCCCTTTCAAACAGCAAAACCTGCTCTCACTTATCTTTCCTGAAGGGATCTGATCACTCACAGTAGGAGGGTAAAATAGTCCGATGGAAGCTGGACATCTTCTGGGGATTTTCATTTTAATAGGAATTAGTCCCTGGAATAAAGTAGTGAAGCTGGCTGAAATCTCAGCTGTATGGAAGGTCCTGGCTGAGCAAAACTCTTAAAGATGAGAGGAGCTTAACCCCACTTCCCAAGTGTTTCCTTAGAGAACATATTCTTTAGGTGTGGCTTGTGGAATAAATTCAAAAGTGTGGCAAAAAGAGTTGCTACCAGGCCACCTAAGTACGAATGAGTAGGGCTAATCCTAAATGGCCTAAATTCTTGCTCTTTGAAGAGCCCTACCATTGTCTCAGCCAAGAAATGCCATAGGGCCCAAGAATTGTAGTTGGTGGGCTGATTTAGATTTGCTCTCCTTGTGTCATTCCATAGGACATTTTAGGAAACTTTTTGAAAGAGCTTGGAACAAAACTGCTGCTGGAGAGCGTATCTCCTCCCCAACTGAGAGACTAATGCCCCTGAGCTGTTCAGCTTGGAAGGAAACCAAAGCTCTAAACACCAGGGATCCTGTGGGAGCTGAAGACAGGATGAGATGGTGGCTGCCCCCACCAGCAGGAGAGCCTTAAGAACAGCTCTGTTTGTGAGCTCCCTGACATTGATGTTATGTGTCATAAATTTGACCCAGCTCAGTGCCTAGGACATGGTAGATTACTCTCTAAATGTTTGCTGAATGAATGAATGAAAGGAGGTGGCTGAGGAAAGCATGCGCTGATAGGACCCTCTAGAAGCCTCCCTGACTAAAAATAATCAGCTGCTCCCTGCACCCTTGAAAACAATGCTATGAGCTTCTGCCTACAACTTCTGAATAACCCAGAGAAGTTTATGGCCTTTTCCAAGGAGATCTGTAACCCCTTTGGAGAAGTTTTGGAAACTTTGACAAGTCTTATAGTTCCTACAAAGAATGTCCTAAAATCTTAACATAAAACCCTAAAACTTCCAAAAGGAAGTCTGGAAGCCCCCATTTGAAATTTTTGGAAACTCCACCAGAAAGCCTTGGGGCCCTATCTGGAAGCCTAGGAAACACTGCCAGGAGTGACAGAAAACCTTTTGGCGTTGAGACAACAGAACGCATGTTATTCTATTATCTCTGCCTTTGCAACAATAATTTTTATTGGAGTAGGGGAGGGGAAGGAAGGTTATTATTGTTTTGTTCTAAAACAAAACAGTGGCTGTGTCTTAAGTCACCTGGACCCAGAAGGGCCAGCCAAAAAGGATTGGGTGTGGATCTCCAAGTCTTTAATCAAGATGGTGGGACTTTGGGAAGATTGGCCCTTGCCACTGGTCAAGTGTAGGACTTGAAATTACTTCCTGATGTTTTGGGTTAAAGGATGGAGATCTTGGCCTGTATGTAGCTGTGTATTAGGTAAAGATGTAGATCCCCTATATAAATATTTACTTCATTGCTGAATGTGGCTGAGCCTGCAGGCAGCCAGGCTGGAGCACAGATTTTAATAGGAGCAGGTACTATCCACACAATTATTTCTCACTCAGTGGGGCTCAGCAGAGAAAAATATCATTTTTTGTTCACAGAGAGATGATTCAAGTAGTAGTACTCATGTACTCAGAAACTCAGATGGTGTCTTTCTCTAGGCCTCCCAGGAAAAAATCTGTTGAAACATATTTAGCTGTGTGAGAGGAAGACACACAAACATTCCAATATTGAGCCTGTGTCAGAGAGAAAGACAGATTTAGGGACAGCTCCAGAACAGGCCAAAAACGTAGATGGATACTATAGCAAGGGAAAAACAAATTTAAAAGAGGGAGATTAAAGTAAAAGGAGGCAGTAAAGACTGAGAAATCAAGGCTCACGGTATCAGAAACCCACATACCCACATACAGGAAGTACGCTGCTGTCAACTGGAAGATAGATCCCAGAACGAACAATACCTCAGGCATTTCTGTCATGGTTGGCAAGCTTCTTTAAAAGAATTTTTCTGTAATTCTGAGAGAAGAAAATGTGAGAAAACATAAGTAGCTTAAGGAGTATGTCTGAATGGAGTAGAAATGGAAAGGGACAAGGAGGAATATATTGGGATTGAAGGACAGAATTATTTCTTCTCCCACCCCCCCTTCTCACCCTCTCCCCCAAGTGTTTCTTGGTATAAGAACTAATAGAATAAAAGAAAAGAACTGGATGGTGTATTGAGGGTCCCCAAGACCAACTTCAGTTTTGATGAATCTCTAGGATTTCCAGGAGTCAGCATATAGTTGTATTCATGGCTGTGATTTATTACAGCAAAAGGCTACAAAGCAAAATCAGCAAAAGGAGAAGTTTCATAGAGCACAAAGTCTGGAGTCTTCTCCCACTGGAATCACACAGGATATGCTTAATTCCCCCAGCCATGAGTTATGACAGCACATGTGAAATATTGTCCACCAGAGAAGCTCATTAGAGACTCAGGGCCCAGGGTTTTTATTAAGAGCTACATGTATAGACACCCTCTGCTTACTGTGTACCCAAATCTCAGATTCAGAGAAGCAGGTGTTCAGCACATATCACATTATTTGTGCAAACAGTTTAGGCATAGTGGGCCAATTTTTTTTATCAGTTAGGATGGTGGGAACCCTAAATCCCAGTTCCCAAAACACACATCCCTTGATGCCTGCCAAGAGCCAACCTTGCACACGGGTCTTTCTAGAGAACAGTCTCAGGCCTGCTTTGTTAACTCTTTTCTGTGCAAGTTGCTTTGGGTGAGTACGAGTTGGTGTGCTCCCCACAGGGCTTCTCCTCTAGTCAAGCTAAAAAGTTGAAATCTAACCCTCAATTTGGGCATCATTTAAATGACCTGAAACAATGCAGGTGCTGCTAAGTGGCTCTGCTGTGGAGAAAATGAGGGTTGGTGATTGTCAAGAATGTTCTCAATTAGGCTTAAAATGGAGAAAAGTCCTGATGTCACTTCTGTATCCTGACATCCTTCCTTATCTGCATGGTGGGGTTGAAAAGGTCTTGGTCTTGGCTACCTCAGAGAGGGCTTCCTCTGGTTGTTAGTAGTACCTGCTCCACATGACTGGAGGCCTCCTCTTGGTGTCATCAGCAGATGGTGTGGAGAAATGAGGGCCTTGTTCTGTCAGTGCCCTCCTGCTGGTTCCTTCAGCACCCTCTTTCCACTTCTTAGGTACCCATGGCCATCCCTTTCTTCTAGATCTCCATTCTCAATCATCTGAAAGGATCTAAAATCACACTGAGGTAGACAAGTTTGAGGGCTATGTGAATAAAGTACGTTTTTTAAACACTGAATTAAATTCATACATAAGCTACTTTAGAGAGAGATTCCCAAATAGTGAGCTCTGGAGGTGGCTTACTTTCAAAACACAGGGATTCAGCCATTCTAGTTTCCTACCTGAAGATCACACGTGGAGACAGGATCACTTTGGTTTCTCCATTTCTCCCTGTGGGGATGAATGTTCATTTCCTTGGTTGACTGGGGCTTGACAAAGATGGAGACACCATGGCATTTATCACTGAAGTCATCCTTGGGACAGATCCAATTGTCATCAGAAAAATAACTCAATAACTTAAAATAAGACAAGAAATGACTGCAAATTCGAAGCTAAAGGCAATTTCAAATAGGAAAACTTGACTGAAATGTGATCTTTCTGATATTTTTTTACAGCTGATGTATTTAGTTTAGGGATTAGTATTTCTCCACACAGGACAATTTTATAAGAATTTGAAAGGTTTTGATGAGAACCAAGATCAGGTTTTAGGGGGAAAAAAATATGAGACAGGAATTTCCCATAGTAGTCAGATCTGTGGGGGAGGGAGTAAAGTGGGACCTAGGATGCGAACCAGAAATGGAATGAAAGGCTGAGAGCTGGTAGCATTATGATAGGTAAGAATTTAGACTTTTGAAAATACTTTAAACTCCTTCCCTTGTTAATAGAAACTGAGAAAGCCTTAGAGTACTTAGCTGGAACCTGGAAACTGAATTGTTACTCGTTCAGAAGAGAGATTTTTCCTGTGTCCATTCTGAAACCTGTGTCTCATGACTTGTCCTGGACAAATCTGGGCATTTACCTTCCTTAAGGGCATTCTGATTACAGAACATAACTTCTGTCTTTTGGATCCTTTTCTCAGAATTCACCCTGGGCCCATTTGTACAATAGGGAAGTACGTTTACAGACTTCCCAACCTATTCTTTTGTGCACTCTCCTCCATTTTCCTAGAATCTCTTCTCAAGTACATCTGACCTTCTTGCTCTCTCCCCTTCTTTGAGCTTGTTCATGTACATTTACAAAATATCTGAGTTGTCTGCCAGAGCATTAAATTTCTTAGAAAGGCCAGTCCCTTCACCTAAGGAAATGAAGCTCCAATGGTATACTTTAATGCATTATTAGCAGGGATTGGTCTAGTTCTTTTAGGGATTGAGGCTTTCCTGATGCTTCTAAACTTTCCCAAATGTTGTTATGTAGACATCCTCTCATTGGTCAAGGAGACTGTCAGTAGTCCATAACAAGATCCTAAATATGGTAGCTCCCTCCCCCCATTCTTCTAGGGCAAAATCTTAAAAGATTCCAGTTGGATCAATATTCTTGATCCATAAGAATTGAGTATAGGAAAGATGGACATTGTAACCTCATCTTGACTTAGGTTAGTGGGATCTGCCCCTGAAATTTGTCAGTAGTGTCATCTTCCTTTGGTCCTTCTGCCCTCTATTCCTAATTTAGTTCTTAACTGTCTGTGACAGTGGAATATAAGGCAATTATTTGAGATGATGATAGTAAAACATACAAGTAATAAAAGAGAAACAGAATAATGACTGAGAGAGTGAAAAATATGGAGAAAGATGGATGCAGAAATATACAAATATACAGCTGGAAATAAACAAGACTTATCCCAGTCTTATCCCAGTAATGCAAACATTTGTCAACACACAAAACTCAATGTAATATACCACATTAATAGAATAAAGGGGAAAAACACATAGTCATTGCAATTGATGCAGAAAAAGTATTTGACAAAATCTAACACCCTTAAGAGATTTAAAAAAATCAGAAGCTAGAAATAATAGAAAGAAATTTCCTCAACATAATAAAAGACATTTATGGAAAAACCCACAGTTAACATCATATTCAATGATAAAAGACTGGAATCTTTTCCATAAAGATCAGGAATAAGACAAGGATACTCACTTTTACAATTGCTAGCCAACACTGTACTGGAAGTTCTAGCCAGAGCAATTATTCGAAGAAAAAAATGCATCCAAATTGAAAAAGAGGAACAAAAACTCTCTATTCACAGGTTACATGATCCTACATGCAGAAAATCCTAAAGAATTTACAAAGAAAAAAAAACAACACCCCCAAATCCCCCAAATTAGAAGAGATCATAAATTCAGCAAAGTTTCAGGGTACAAAACCAAAAATCAGTTGTATTTATATACACTAGCAATGAACAATCCAAACAGGAATTAAGAACACAATTTCAGGGGCGCCTGGGTGGCTCAGTGGGTTAAGCCTCTACCTTCAGCTCAGGTCATGATCCCAGGGTCCTGGGATCTAGCTCCGCATTGGGGTCTCTGCTCAGCGGGGAGCCTGCTTCCCTGCCTCTCTCTCTCTCTGCCTGCCTCTCTGCCCACTTGTGATCTCTCTCTGTCAAATAAACAAATAAAATCTTAAAAAAAATTTTTTTCATTTACAAAGTACCAAAAAAATAAATACTGGGAAATAAAATTAACCAATGTGGTAAAAGACTTGCAACCAGAAAACTACAAAACACTGCTAACAGAAATTAAAGAAGACATCAATAAGTGGAAAGACATCCCTTGTGCATGGATTAGAAGACTTAATATTGTTAAGATAAGATGGCAATAACACCCAAAGCAGTTCACAGTTTGAATATAATTTTTATCCAGAAAATCAAGAAAATTTTTTGCAAAAATGGAAAAATTCATTCTAAAATTCATATGGAATTGTAAGGGGCTCCAAATAGCCAAAAAATCTTGAACTAGAAGAACACTTCTGGGAACTAATGCTTCCTTCCTGATTTCAAAATTTACTGCAAAGCTTACTTCAAAACAATGGAGCTACTGGGACCCCTGGGTGACTTATTTGGTTAAGTGTCTGACTCTTGATCTCAGTTCAGGTCTTGATTCCAGGGTCATGAGTTCAAGTCCTGCACTGGGTACCACACTGGGTGTGGAGTCTACTTTAAAAAAATGTAATACTGAATAACACTGATACATAGGTCAATGAACTAGAATTGAGGTTTAAGAAATATGGCCATAAACCTAAAGTCAATTGATTTTGACAGGCATGCCAAGATTATTCAATGGTAAAAGAACAGTTTTCCAACAAATGGTCAGTCCTGGGACAACTGGATAACAGGCAAAAGAATGATGTAGGACCTTTACCTCACACTATATACAAAAATTAACTCAAAAGGGATCAATGCTCTAAATATGAGGTAAAACCATAAAACTCTTAGAAGAAAATACAGAGGTAAATCTCAATGATCCTAGATTTGGCAATGGTTTCATAGATATGACACCAAAATCACAAGCAATAAAAGAAATAGATAAATAGATAAATAAATTACATCAAAAAATTAAAACTTCTGTGCATCAAAGGACACTAAAAAGAAAGTGAAAAGACAACCTATAGAATAAGAGAAAATGTTTTAAAGTTATATATCTGACAATCTATTATCCAAAATATATAAAAACTCTTCAAACTCAATAACAAAAAGACTAAAAAAAATTTTTAAATGGGCAAACACCAGGGCAGGGGAGGATATATATTTCTCCACAGGATACATACAAATGGTCATAAGTGCATGAAACAATGCTCAACATCATCAGTTGTTAGGGAAATGTACCCAAAATGGGGTACAACTTCACACCCTTTAGGATGGCTATAATTTAAAAACGGACAATAACAAGTGTTGCTAAGAATGTAGAGAAATTGGAACGCTCACATATTGCTGGTTGGATTGTAAAATAGCATAGACTGTGTGAAAAACAGTCTGGGGAGGGGTTGCCTGCATGACTCAGTGGGTTGAGTATCTGACTCTTGGTTTCAGTTCAGGTTATGATCTCAGGGCCCTGGGATAGACACCTGCACATGGCTCGTGCTCAGCAGGAAGCCTGCTTGAGATTCTCCTCTCCCTTTCCCTCTGCCCCTCCCCCCATTCAAAACAAATAAATCTTTAAAAAAGTTTGGAAGTCTCTCAATAAAGAGAATTACCATATAATTCAGCAATCCCACTCCTAGACTTCTACTTAGAAGAAATGAAAACAGGGGTTCAAACAAAAACTTGTAAACCAATGTTCACAGCAGCACTATCCATAATAATCAAAAGTTAGAAACACCTTGGAGTCCAAGGTCCATCAATTGAATGGATAAACAAAATATGGTATACCCATACAATAGAACACTATCTGCAATTAAAAGGAAGGAAATGAGGAAATGGTGACAAATGCTTTAACATGGATGAACCTTGAAAACATGCTAAGTGAAAGAAACCAGACTCAAAAGGTCATATTGCATGATTCAATTTTTAAGAAATATATAGAACAAGCAAATTCAAATAGACAGAAAGCAGAATAGTGGTCATTGGGGGGTGGGTAGAGGAAGGAGACAATAGGAGGAGGGAGGAGGAAAGAGAGTATGGAAGCAGGAGATGACAGGGAGCAACAGTTATTAATGAGTACAGAAGTTCCTTTTGGGGTGGTGAAATGGTCTGGAACTAAATGATAGTGATAGTTGCACGCTATCACTGTGCTATATGGGGAATGTGCTATATGTCACTGATGGTAACTTTTATACTATGTGCATTTTACCCTAGTTTTAAACAAGGATCTAGGAACACAGTGGAGGAAGAAGTTAGGCAAGATAGGAACTTAGGATTGTTCAAAGAGGCAAGAAACACTGTAGACATTGTGAACTGAAGAAGGAAGAGTTTCTGGAAACCACTTCCGGCAGGAGAAAGCCCTGGGTGCTGTTGCTAGTGACGACCATTAGCTCTTTCATTTTGTCCTCTGGTATGTCCACTGCGAAGCTCAGGGAGAGGCATGTTGTAGGTACTCCCATACACAACAAGCTTTATGAATGACAGAGGTAACTGTTACAGGGGCTGGCCTATCCTTGCTGAATGAACCACCAGAACTCCAGTCGAGAAGCCCTGAGACCCTAGCAGGAAAATTTGGCAATACCACTAGGATAACTGATGGCCCTTGCCAAGAAACCTGTCAAGAGATAATGTAAACTCTGGACTCTGACCTTGTTAGTCCTGAAGGAGTGGTATCCTCCAGAAATGTGTATGTTACTTTAGTTACTCTTGGTTCAAAGGGGATGGTAAAGATGACTAACTTTTTAAAGGAGCCCTATTGTAAAGGATATCCCCTAGAAAATATCAAGTTGGAAACCAAACACCTTGGCAGCTGAAACCTTGAACTGTAACTGGGCCCACACTTTGCTGTGTAGGATGTGGTCTGCAGGAGATTCTGACCTTGGGGTGAGAGTGGGTGTAAGCTGCTCGAGTCTGTGAAGCCTATTAGTGGAGTCAGTGTGTGGTGGCCTCAAATTAAACCTCCAAACTCAAACTTTATCATAGAAAAAGTACATATGATAGAAATTTAATAGATGCTGAATATAGGCCACAGGAAAGGACAAATGATTTGTTTAATTCCATATCAAGATCATTTTCTCCCTTAATATGTAGCTCTCTGGAATATAAGAGAGTGACTGGGAAAAACCTACTGCTTATTTTTTAAGGGATCTCCAGAGCACAGAATTCTTTATTCCCAGTTGCACGGAGGTCATCAAAAAGGAACATCTGTGCCCCACTCACATTCTGCAGCAACCATGAGTATCTTCTGTGTGGGGTTCCCTTCTTTCCTCTCACAATCTAACCAAATCCCACTCATTCTATGCTTTGGATCATGTAGACACAGCATATGCTTGCCCTCTTATTTCTTACCAAACCCAGCTAAAATACTGTAGAGAAAATGAACTTTGATTTTTTTCTTACGTATTTGGAGAAATCACTTCAATCAATTACAGAAATTTTACTGGGGTCATTGCAAGGCATGAGGGATGAAACAATGGTTTCTGGCCTCAGAATTCCCTGTCCAGTGGAGCAACTAACCTTCCTCTCTAATAGGTTAAGGGATTTGGGCATTAAAGTTCACCTGTTACAGGAGCAGCATAAAACTCTGAAGACTGTGTATTTTTAGAGCTAGTATCTGATAGGGCCTTCAGATTGGCCCTGAAGTATTTCATACCATGTAATCCTTTTGCTGTGGGGCAGGGTGTGAGAGTCCACAGAGACGGCCAGTCTGCTAACCGGGGTTTGGGGTTGGGAAAGAACTAGGAAAGATGACACCAATCTTATAGAAAGGAGAAAGGTATGTGTGAAGAAACCAGTCTTTAAGTAGTCAGATCTTGTGGTACCGCCTAGAAGAGAATTGAACACTCTTCTTTGAAGGGTAGAGAATAAGGTTACAGTTTCTGAAGATAGTGGAGCTCCCATGATGATGGAATTTGGAAGGGACAGAAATCAACTTGGGGTAAGCCCAAAGGAAATGGAGCCCAAAGGTTCCAAGGGGCAGCTCAGAAATTAGAAATTACTTCCTTCCTCTTTTTGTTCTTACAGGAGGGGATCATGGCACAATTTGAGAGAGCATGAGACAGCCTGAGGGTGTGTGAAGGAAACCGAGAAGGGAGGGAGTGTCAGCAATGAAGAGAGGCACCTCAGTGAGCAAGGAACAGGATGACACCAGA
This sequence comes from Martes martes, assembly GCF_963455335.1. Classification (NCBI taxonomy): domain Eukaryota; kingdom Metazoa; phylum Chordata; class Mammalia; order Carnivora; family Mustelidae; genus Martes; species Martes martes. Next base: position 42,863,154 of record NC_137894.1, read on the forward strand.
AGAGATTCCCCAAGAGACAGATCAGGTGTGAGGTATGAAGGGAATAAAGACAGAGGGACTGGAATAGGTCCAGAAGTAACTGACCAGGCCCTCTGTCCTCATGGGGCTATTCCCGGAAGCCAGCCTCTGCCTGCATTGTGACAGGTTTCACAATGGACTGGAGCAGGGACAAGGGCCATGGAGTGTCATCTATGCCCTCACCCCCTGGGCACTCCTCCTCTCTGTACCTACTATTCTTCACTCCTTTCTTTCCTTTTAGCCTGTAACCTGGCTTTTAACTGCCTTTCTTACCCTTTTGTTTGCTTTAATCTAAAGGGCAATAAATTTCTCTTGGGAAATTAGGTAATGATGACATTTCAGTTAGTCATAGGCCACTGCATTTGGACACTTATTTGTGGGAAGGAGGGAAAATTATTTGTCCTTCTAAGAGCTGGCCATCAAAGCACATTGCCACCCTATCCAGTGCCGAAACTGAACAGACCCCAAGGATCTAAAAAGTCAGGAAATGTTTTTAGACTCAGCAACTTGAACGGAGCTGCTACTTACTCATTAGAAAACAACCCCATGTGGCTAGTCCTAGCATGTTTGGGGTTCAAGGCCAAAGAGCATAATGACTGAAGACTGTCAGGGTCTCTTCAGAATAGAAGCAAATATGAAGAGGATGAAAGTGCAGAGGCCACTGAGACTTCAATAACAAATGACAAGAGCTAAGTCATAAGGGTCTGGGAGTGGAAACCAATGAAATGATTATGCCATCCCTCCCTATGTCTATAAGATGCTGCGGGACACCCCTGCAAATCAGTAGAACCAATCTAAACAGTGCAAGAAGGAAACCCACAAACATCATTTTAAGAAATTCTGGAAATAAAGCTATTCAGATGTTTCCTTAAGAGCTGGGAGAATGTTGGATTGTTAATTCCTCTCAAGGGTCTGTTGTCTGAGTAGAGAGAGTCATTGACTAATAATAACATCAGACAGGTGGTGACTCTCAGTGGCATTTTTCATACCTGCTAAGATCTTCTTCCCAGCTACAGATCCAGGGTTCTAAAAGGGGGAAGACCCCTCTGTGCACCTTTCTCTACATCACTGGAGCCCAGATGCATAGGCATCACCAGCGGTCACTGATCATAGTTGGAAAACCCACCATTGGAGCCTCCAGATAAAACCATGCCTTGACCTCCATCTGGGACTAGTAGCCACAGTCTCTGCCATCTCCCACCTCATTCTATATTATAATGCTTTAAAAATGAACTTTAAGTGTTAATGCCTTTAGGAAATCATGTGATTCTTCAGAGAGAACTTAGTGTGGCAAGGTATTCCCCACTGAGGCTGGGATTCAGAGCTGAACAAGACGTAGCCACTACTCTGTCAGGGTTCTTCAGAGTCAGATGTTGCTATCTCAGGGCAAAGCTGCACTTGGAAGCTGGAACTCAGAGTCACCCCTTCATGAGTGGTAGCCTCTGCCCATGTCTGACAAAGTTGCCTAGGAACTGAACCGGGCCTAGATATAGGGATATGAAGTTCTCAGATGTCAGCTTCTGGGGAAGCAGACTGGAAAAAACAGGGAGCTCTCTTGGCTTTTGTGGAATATAGGTCTTCGTACTGCTCAGAGACAAGGCATGGGGCTGTCTCACCAAGGTGGTGCAGTAGAAGACAGAAGGCCGGGTCATGACTGGAAGGGTTAGCTCCCCTGTTGATGGTAATTGGTAGATCTGAAGGGCACATGAACAGAGCCTGGAGAGAGACAGAGGTGAGGTAGGACAAGCCTTGAATGGTCATTTCTGATTCAATGGAATGAGGCAAGGGGAGAACGATGACCTGGCCCTTTGCCCTTGGGAAACTATCAGATGATCCCATTCTCCTAGCCATTCTTTTATCCCCTTCACTCTCCTGGGGCCCTGTCACTGCTATTTAAAAGGAGGGGAAAAAAGAGTCATCAGATGACAGAATAAGAGCTCAAGGAGAAAAAAAAAATCAGAGAAAAAGATGAGATAGGCAGAGAATAAGAAAGAGAAAAGTAGAAGTATCTAGAAAGCAAATGGGGTAGAAATAAAGCAAACACAGGAAGAGGTTAGTTGACACTTCAAGTTAAAAGAGAATTTGTTACTGGAATAAGGATAAGGGCAAGAAGGAAAGAAAAAGGCATGGGATCAAAAAGAGCCCTACAAAAGGGGAAGGGAGTACTTAGGAGAACTCTCCCTCCCTTCTGTTATTTTAGACCTAAGTCTCTGTCTGCTCCACAACCCTCCCTCCTCATCCTTCTCCCTTTATTCCTTAATAAATATCAGACTATGTCATGCTCTAAGCTAGAAACAAGGGAGGAAAAGATGAATGAAACCATCTCCTTGCTCTTAAACTCCCTGCTAGCAAATTACAGGGTACCCTACAAAGTGCATGGGTTAATTGTGCTGTACTTGGGGTTGGGCTGTGGTGGGGGGGGCAAGACTGAGTGGGGGAAGGACATTCCTTGTATATATTGGGGAGAGATTGAGTTTGATCACCCCAAACTTGGGTCCCCAGCTGCCTTGCTGCTTGAGACTATGCCTGGGACTGGGAACCCAATGATGTGGATGGTAGCTAAAGATTCAGACTCTTAAAAGTTTCCAGCTCCCCTGAAAGTGTTCTATTAATTGCGTACTTTAGGACCACAGGGCGGGAGGCTGCTGCACCCTCACACACATGTGTTGTAGGAGAAATTATGAGATTTCCTCCACTTTTCCTGAATCAGTATCTATTGAGGGGATTAAGCAACACACACACACACACACACACACACACACACACCCCTGTGTACTGTCCTTGTCATCTGATAAAGGGTATTTCGACACCAAATTAGGGTCTGCATCCCATGTTCTTTGGAGCTTGCCCACTCTGCTCTTAATGGCATCCCTAGGGCCTACATCTGAAGCTTTCCCCCTAGATGGGCCCTGGAGTCTATGAGGTTTGGGCGCTGCATTCCAACCCCTGCTCTCCCTCTACTATGCTGTCAGCATTCTCCTGGCAGGCTCTTCTGGGGAGCCCAGTTCCTTGATCTTTATCCAATGCCTCCTGCCCACTGGGCTCTCCTCCATCCTTGGCAAGAGGCCACATAACTCATAGTATGTGAGATTAAAAACCCTTCCCCATTGCTGCCTTTCCAAACTGCTGCCCCAGGAGGACACAGGGACAAAGACAGAGGTCTAGGCCTCACAAGGACATGGCTTTCCCCTTCTCAGGAGAGGGGCAGCTGATGTCACTTTGAACCACTGGCTTATGGAGCTTTTTCTCATTCCACCTGTGTTTAGATGTGCCGCTGCCTCCTGCTATTGGCATCTTCGAGCCACTTATATACAGTGGGGTCCTTTTTGTCTTGAGCTTTTGCAAAGTGTGGCTGTTTACTTCCTAATTTTCCTGGGTCCCTTTTCAAGGCTGGAACATTCTTCAAGTCTTCCTTTTAGTTAACAAGTGCCTTCATGGTCTGTCTCCTCCTCCCCTAGCAAAGCCGAAGTTCAGGTATCCTTTGCAAGGGGCCAGGAACACCATCACACCAAGGGGAAGAAGACCCACAGTCTCTCCTCTGACATTCAGCCTAGGTCCCATGGGAGGGCTCAGTGGCCAACAGGAATGCTGCCTAGGTCTACGGCCATACCACCCTGAACACGCCTGATCTCGTCTGATCTCGGAAGCTAAGCAGGGTCGGGCCTGGTTAGTACTTGGATGGGAGGAATGCTGCCTAGGCTTATAGGGATCTGCACATAACCCCTTTCTGAGGAGACAGGGGACAGATGCATTTCTGAAATCTCTAAAACACAGATGGACTGTTCTTATCATTCCTGCTTTGTGATATGCCGTACTGTATCCACAGAGTATGGTTAGATCTCTTCCCAGGCCTTTCCCTAAATTTCTTTCAGGAATGTGCAAGGCTGTTTTCTTGCTCTCTTTCTCCTTCCCTCTGACCTCTCTCTTCCATCTTCTTAGCAGCCTCCTCCCTCATGCCCAGTGTCTCGGTGTCCTCTTGAGCTCCAACCTGTCAAAATCTATTTTAAGCGCTTTTGATAAGAGGCCAGATAATTAGCACTAGGGTCCGAGGGACCCACGGGTTTCCATTTTTGCTCACAACCTGTTTCCCAGGGGAAGAGTTCCCTGGGGATTAGGGACGTCACCAGAGGTTTATGGGGATCTACACATTTCCCCCTTTTTTAGAGAAAAGTGACTGGTGTCACTTCTCAAACCACTGACTTGTGGGTGGATTATGGGTTCTCATCCTTTCTGCTTTGACCCCTGTCCTCTGTGACAGGTAGCACCCCTCATATTTTCCAGGGCCTGCTGGAGACTCCATGAAGTTTGGGTGTTTGTCTTCTGGCTTCTCCACTCCCTGCACCTCAGTTGATCTCACTGAGCTCTCCTGTCAGGTGTCCAGAGCCTTCGTGTTCTGTTTCTTCCCTTATTCCCACCAGCCCTCAGTTATCCTTTGGGATGCAGTCATGTAACTCTAATTAAAGTAAAAAATACAACTTCTTTTTCTTCTTCTTCTTCTTCTTTTGTTATTTTTTGTTTGTTTTTTGACCAAGATTGTAGCTGGATGCCCACTCCCCTCCATCTCAGGGGAGGGGCCATGTATTATTTCAGAAATCTTTGGCTTTTTGATGGCTTCAGACTAAATTGAGAATAAGAATATGGCGGATGGAGGTGCCTTTTCCAAGAGGGCCCTTTTTGTATGTGTGTGTCAGAGGTGGAAGGACTACAGGTTAACCGCACCCTAGAATGAAGCCTGTGTTTATCCTCTTAGGTGATAGAAGTGTCTGGGCAGGATGCCAGGTGATATAGGTGTTTGCTGCAAAATCAGACCTCTGAAGGTGCTGATGTTCCCTGTGGGGTGACTTTTAGTTTAGGGCTGCTGTGTAGGGGCCTATGTGGGGGATGGGGTGATAGATGTCTCCATTCTCACTTCCCTATCTAAAGACAGAGGGGGAAGGGGAAGGGAGCTGTGTCCTTTCCTTTTCTGATTCTGTGTCCCTTTGCTGGGGAGCCCACAAAGCTCTACCCTCTCCTCTGGCCCTTTCTCTTTTGGCCATTCTACTGTCTGGTCTTTCCTGAATGAAGGAGAATAGGGGAGGGAATTTTTGGAAAATCTGGTAAATTAAAAAAAAGAAGAAAATAAAAATCAGTTGAACCCAAAGCCATAGAAAGTAGTACTCTAAAGAGACAAAGAAGAAAATATGTATATATACTCGGAGCCCTATTTCCAGGCCCCTAACCTAATATATGGACCCTTGGTCAAGAATCTTTGCTCTCAAAGGGTCTTGCATAGGGTTGTGAATACTCTATTAGGGTGAAATGTGTGGTGGATAGGCAGTTATCCTTGATTTCATCCCTCCAAGAGAAGGATCTTGGGGGATGGGGGTACTATTGTGGTTCTCGCTTGTAGACATCCATGCAATTTCATGGATGGGTGGGGACTGTGTGAAGAAGATGTTCAGACAAATCCGTCTTCTGAGAGATTCAAATTTTGTGTTATATTTTGGTTTGAAGCATAGATCCAGGCCACAGTCAGGGACTAGGGGGGTGCCTAAGGAGGCACTTTTGAGAAACAGAGTTGTAAAGCCAGGCAGTCAGATCAGTAATTCCTGCCTTAGCAATCTCTTGATGTTATCTGCTCCTGTTGATAGTATTTGAAGGCACCTCAATGCCCTAAGCCTGGCCTGCATCCCAGCAAGAGCTGGACATGGATCACTCCCTGGATCAGCCCTTCAAACCTTGGGAGCAGGTCCAGGGCTAGACAGAAGGGGCTCTGTAATGCATCAGGGAGCATTCTTGCCTGTAGTTGGCTGTTCCTCCTTCCCTTGGTTCCTGTGTCTTTTTATCTCGATCTCCAAATTATCCCATTGTCCCTGTGAAAAGAGAAAAAATGTTAAGCAGCATCTGTCTCCATATTAACTGGAGAGAGAGCAGTGATATAGGGCAGGTTTGGGGGAATAATTTGGAAACGCAGTACCGTTCGTTATGGCAAGGGAGGAGAAGGAGTGAGTCTATACCTGAGTGGCACCCTAGGGGTCTGAAGGACCAGCAGCTGCTTCCAAACCAACCCTGTGCCCAGAAACCCATTTGCCACAAGATGGAAAAAACAAAGGGAAGGGCAGATGCATGTTGATATGGGAGAAGTTGTCAAATGTTCCCTGTTCCCCACAACCCTCTTTCTGGTGTCAGGTTAAAATTCAGCTGAGGATACTGTGAACTAGCTCAGTTGGTCTCAGAGTTCATGGACAAATACAATTGAAACATTAACAAAACAGAACTATTGTGGGCTTGACAACTTTTTCTCTAGCCCAGTACGAACATGGTAATAAAAATTCAGAAGGCAAAGCCACTTTGCATTACCAGGGGTCATTTTATAAAAAAAAATAATTTGACACCGCAAAATAGGAAGGACTGTCAGAATACAGGAAAAGCCTTCTTTCCTCCTTTTGCTTGTACCAAGGGAAAACATTTTTCTGGACATATTCAGTCTCTTCATTGGGACTGGCATCCACCCCACTCATCCAGCTCCAGCTCCCCGGGAGCCACCTCAGCGTCACACAGCTCTCTGTGCGTCTCGCCCAGCACTTCGGGAGAAACAGAGGTTCAAATTCACAATAGGCTTACACAGATCTACTGTTTCTCCTTTCTAGGGGCGAGGTATATGATGCCCCTCCAAAAACCTCTGACTCACAGAACAGGTGTTCTGCATCCTCCTCATGTCCTGCTTTGGAACATACCTACCCTTTGTCCTGTGAGAGGTATTTCTGGGGCACTGGAATCTTTCTGTCCCCAGACTTGCTCTAGACTTTACTAGGAAATACAGGAGCTTGGCTGTTTGCTCTCTATGCTACTGCCTTTGTGTCAGCTGCTACTGCCTTAGCAGTCCCCTCCTAGGAATATTCATCCATTCCCTTGATATTCTCTCTCTTCTCCCTGTCCAAAGTCAACTCCCAAGTTGTCATTTTTCTAAGAGGCTAGAGAATTCACTAAGGTGAAGACCGTAACTCCTTCCCTGACCACTTGTGATTTGTTGAGCTGGTTCCCAAAGGAGAGATGGATGGACCGGCAAGAATATAGCCTGAGGCTCTTGGACGTCTGCACTTTTCTCCCATTCTTGGGGGGGGGGGGGAGGAGGTGAACCGGGTCATCTTGAGATAATCGGACTTATTAACAGATTATAGGATCCTGTCCTGCAAGCTTAACGCTATGCCATGTTCTCTGTTGAGGGCATTTCTAGAATCTGTATGGAGCCTTCCTGCAGCCTGCCCTTGACCTATTGAGGAGGTTTGACTTAATGCCTTTGCAGCTTCTCCACCTCCCGTTTTGATGCTGCATTACTCTTCACAGCCCTCTTTCGGGGCCAAGAGCCTTCACATTCTGTGAAGGCTTTACTCCCCTATCAAAACTTCCTCCCTTCACTCTTCACTCCCCTATCAAAAACAGTTCTCAAACATTTTTGGAGAAGGGACCAGATAACTAGTGAAAAAGAATGTCCAAATCCCCCTTCCCCGTTCTTTCTCCCTTTCCAAGCTGTTGCCAATGGAGAGTGCAATCACCGAGAATCCGGCCTGAAGTATACAGGAATCTGTGCTTTCCCCCTTTACCAGATACGACTAATGTATCACTTCTGAAATTGCTCATTCTGGGTAAACTTTCTGGGTCCTCCCCCTCTCTGCTTCGGGACCTGCCACCCTGTGCAGGAAAGGGAATCTCTAGGTTTGCATAGAAGCTTTATTCAGGGACTACCCTTGACCTTTTTCTCAAATAAGGAAGATTTGTGTCTTCCACCTCCCCATAAAGCACCGCTTTCCATTCTCCTAACAAGAGATTTACAGTAATTTAGTCTGCTCGCTTCTTCCCGATAAAACTCTCAGCTGTCCTTTGGCATAAGGCCAGAATAATTCACACTAAGGTGAAAAAGGCGTATAGCTCCCCGTTTTGTCTATTCAAGTTGTTGTACAAGTGATGGGTCCAATGATTCTAAGTAGTGAGACCGGAAATTTTATAAAGGACTTGAGCTTTTCCCACTTGCCTGGGGTGAGTGAACATTATTATAGAAGAGGTCACTGATATACTTTTGAAATCCCCGACTTATACACAGACTTCTATATTGTCCCACTATCCTGTTTGAGACTCCTTTCCCCTTATGAAATAATTAAAATTCGTTTTCTTGTCCTCCTACCTCATCTTCTCTTAAGATTTTGGCAGGTGTTCTGTCTCCTCTCCAATTTTAAGCCCATTTCTCATTTTTCCTTTGGGGAAAAGAATGAGATAACTCAGAATATGATAGTAAAGTTCCACTTTTTTCCTTCAAAGCAATGACAGTTCTTTGGACCACAATAATAAAGTTCTAATGACTGCGTGTCAGACACCACTGCTTGGGAAAACTCTTGAGAAAATTGTAATTGTGAGGGAGAATCCTCAGTCACTTTCTTTGGTAGAAGTTACCCTGGTGATGACAAGAGCGCCTCCTGAGTCCTAACCAGTCTGTTCTGGGAACTGCTCCAGGGTCTTAGAGACTAAGAGAGCCCATAGTGTAGCCAGAGGTTCATTGTCTTTCAGGTTGTTTTATCAGTCCCTTTCTGACAGTGCTCTTCCAAGGATTTTTAAAATAAGACCTTAAAGAGATCTGTATCTAAAAAAGGCTGGTATTCAGGAAGTTGTTCAGGAAGGATCCTGAGACAAAACTGTTAGTAGTAGAGCTGAGAAAGTGCTAGATTGGGACAAAGATCCGTTTTAGTTCTGGTTCTGCCATTTTCCAGCAAAACAGAATAGTCCCCTAAACTTTTTGATCCTCTCTTTTCTCTCGGACAAAATTGGTATACTACTAGCCACCACAGAGTGGTGGGTAAAAGTTCTGTATGGGGTGTGAAGCAGGTAACGGATGTTACTTGTCATTGTAATACTTACGGCCCAGAGTGCTGCCAGCTCCCATGTGCACAACCTCATCTACCATAGTGCTTCCTTTCTTCCCAATCAATAGCGAAATGTCTACTTGGAGATCAGGCCTTCAGAGCCTGTACTTTGTAGACTCTGGCTTATAAAACTCTTGAAATCATATGCAAACGCTCACTTGTATATGTGAGTAGGATTTTTCTAGGGAGATGATTCATAAGATTTCTTCACATTCCCCATGAGATTCCAACCTCTACAAAGTTTCAGATGTGGAATTTGAGAGTTAAACCTTTGATTTCATTATCACCCTCCTACAGTGGGTCTAAGGTTCTAGCAAATTTAACAGTGTTGTTTGATGGTAAGGCAGAGTATTTGAAAATGCAACTATTAGGGAAAATCAGTGACGTGCTCACTGGCATAAATTAACAGATTGTCTGCAAGCTGAAGGAAGGAAAAAGCAGCAACTCTGCCTATATTATTGACAACTGTTTGACATTAAGCAAGCCCTTTGCCCTCACTGACCTTCAGTGACCTCCTCTGTAAAATGAGAGGATGAACTAGAGTTTCCCAAAGTCCCTCAACAACTCCTCAACAACTATAATTCTCTTAGGAAGCAAGATGAAAGCAGACCTAGATCCCTACAGTAAATGAAAAAGAATTGGGAGAAAAAGGCGCTTTGTGCCTAAGAGTTCTTAATTCCAGAGACTTCATCCCTGATAAGGTTCTGAGAGTGAGTCTGCTGCTCAGAAAGTTCCAAGGTGAAGGAAGTAGAAGAACTACTTCAAGAAACTTTGATATGCCAGACTGGACTGTGCCCCATTCCGAGTTCCACGATCAAGTTGGCCCTCTCTACAGGCATGGTCTTTCCGGCCCTGACTCATCTCATACATCACCATTCTTTCAGTGCCAGAACCATGAGCGGTGCCAGTTTGTGTCTTGCACAACGAGTGAACAGCTGTGGAGCATCAACACCTCCCTGCTACCACCTCAGTCCTCAGGTAAGTCAAAGAAAACCACTCAGCATAGCAGAATGGGAGACTGGGGAGAGAAAGCTGAGCTTGTGTCTTGGCAGGATCTGCCACGCACGCTAACCCCCCAGCTGGAGCACAACGGGTGCAGAAACCCTTGAAAAATGTTCATTCTGAGTTGGGTCCATTATATTTTCTGAGAGTAATAAGTTACCTAGCTTATTTCATTATTTACCTTTTTATAAAATATTCATGGGTGATTACAATCTATTTCTGAAAACTATATGGTAGCTTTTGGTATCTGTTTCTACTCCTCTTCACTTAATAAGACATAAATTTTAGGGGAGTAGGATAAAGGTAGATAAACTCTATTAGGAGAAGAGGTGGGAGTGGATCTTAACATTGCCCATTACCCTCACTAAGGTAGGACATCAAGGTCAATGATTTTTGGATGCCAAAGACCGTTGAGCGGAGTAGTATGTTTGCCACAACTTTTCTAAGAGGGAGTATGAGAAAGAAAGGGCTTTTGAAGAGAGAAGAAAGGAAAGAGTCTACTCCATTGTGTTGCCACACACCCTACACCTAGACCAGAGGTATGGGGGACACCTTCATCCTCCACATTGAAGGCCTGGATGCTTTTTAATAACAAAAAACAGTATTCTTGTGGTCTTATATAGACATCCAAGAAATTAGGAAGAATTTAAAGTAAAAGGCAAAATGTCCCATTTATCACCTACCTGTCTTTTCAAAGCAGTGGTTGCCAAAACCTCTTGTTCATACTTTTCTTTCTCTGTCTTTATACACAAGCATGTATGTACACACACGCCATTTTTCACTCATATTTTTAGGGTGATTGCATGTTTGTATATATGAGTCTTTCTCCTTTCTTGGCAGCTGCATGCTATTCCATAAACATGTTGATGGTTTGTTAGGTTGTTCCCCCTATTACAGTCATCACAGTGACCATTCTCCTAGATGGTCTCTGTTTTTGCACATGTACAAGTCCATTATCTCTTAAAAGGAGTGGGAAGCTATGTGAATTTCAACTACTTAATATATGCTTTTTCTTTACTTAGAAGAATTCTAAACTATTCCTCTCAATACATGCCTTTTGAATTAAGAACACAGAACTCTCCTTATTTTCAGGCATTAAGATAACTAATTTTAAAAATAGAACTAATTTGCTTATTTCACATAGGGTCGATCATAGAGAAATATCATAGAAGAATAGATAAGACCTTCATGATTTCTAAAGACCTATGAGGAAAAAGTCTTATATTACCACTAAACACAAAAATGTCTTCTCAGCTTTTAAATTTACAGATAGATAAATTTTAATAGACTTACATTAACTCTGTTCATTGGAAAAAAAGGAGTGTTTTCACTTCATTAACAAAACTGACCATTTATCATACCATAAAAAAAAACTCAGTAAATTCCCCAAAGTAGAAATATTATATTGAAAATTTCATAGACCGTATTCTCTGGATATAATTAACAAAACTAAAACTCAAGAGATTAAGAAAGACTATCACATGGGGAAAAAATCCAGACTTCCTTACCTTTTGAGTACAACAGGAAATGAATACTAAAATTGTAGAATATCCATAAAATAATAATCATGAAAACAGGGGTGCCTGGGTAGCTGTTGTTAAGCATCTGCCTTTGGCTCAGGTCATGATCCCAGGGTCCTGGGATGGAGCCCCATATCAGGCTCCCTGCTCGGTGGGAAGCCTGCTTCTCTCTCTCCCATTGCCTGTGTTCCCTCTCTTGCTGTATCTCTCTCTGTCAAATAGATAAATAAAAATCTTTTAAAAAAATAATCTGAAAACATCAAATATCCTAACCTATATGTGATTCAGCAAAAACCTTTTTCAGAATAAAATTCTTAGCCTTAAATTCTTCAATTTAGATAATTGAAATTAGATAATTTAAATTATCTAATGCATTTGGCACAAAAATCCGGAAAGCAGATGTAATTCATTAATAAAGATTAAAATGGAAGAGCATTGGGGTACCTTGCTGGTTCAGTTGGTAGAACATGTGACTCTTGATCTCAGAATTATGGGTTTGAGCCCCATGCTGGGCATAGAGCCTATTAAAAACAAATAAATAAATAAATAAATAAATAAATATAAAAGAGAAAACCATTATATTTAAATAAGACAGGAAAAGGATAAATATAAAATCTGGTTATTTGAAAAGTAGATGAACTCTTTGAAAAATAAATTCTATATCCTAGTCAAGGAAAAGGAGGGGCATAAACACTCTGCAAAATAAGAAAATTAACTACCAATGGAAAAAAATAACTAGAATTACAAGTTATTCTTTTTCTCACCTCTAGGCAAACATAACTAGAAATGTGGGCAAAATGGGTAATTTTCCAGCAAATTGTCAGAGAGCAGCTACTATCCTCTAAAAATGCACTGGGCCTAGAAAGTTTCATGGAGAGATTCTATAAAATCTGCAGAAAACTGTTTAATAGACCCACAATTTAAACAAAGAAAAGCTATCATTTTTTTTGAAAGAATCATCATATTAACGGCAGAGATTCTAGGATGACCAAAATTATTTTTCAAATGAAGGATAAAATTGGAGGACTTAACCCGCCTGATTTCAAGACAGTGTGGTACTGGCACAAAGATAAAACATACAGATCGATGGAATATAGAAGTAGTTCCACATAAATATAGGTTAATTTGTTTTCAACAAATTTCCCAAAGTAATCTAATAGGAAAAGGAAAATCTTTACAATAAATGGTGCTGAAACAACCAGACATTAATGTAGAGAAAAAATTAAACCCCTTAATTCACATCATTCACAAAATTTAATTCAAAATGTATCATAAACCTATATGTAAGAGCCAAAAATTCCTTAGATATGTCACAAAGAGTACTAACCATAAATGAACATTTTTGATAAACCAGACTTCACCATAATTTCAAATTTGAACTTTCCCAAAGATACCACTAAGAAAGCAAAGGTAAGCCACCAACTGGGAAATACCATTTGCAAAATATAATATCCAACAAATGGCTTGTATATAGATTACATAAAGGAATTTTATACCTCAATAATAAGATAAACAACCAATTTTAAAAGTGGACAAAAGATAGTGATGTATGGAAGTGCTGAATCACCATATTGTACACTTGAAACTAAAATAACACTGTATATTAACTAACTGGAATTAAAATTAAAACTTAAAAAAAGGGGGGCAAAAGATGTAAACAGACACTTCATTAAAGAAGATATATGAATGATAAATAAGCGTAGGGGACCCCGCCAACCCCCCACACAGAGTTTGAATCACGACCTGAATCCTGACATGATGCTTCATGGTCTTCCCAGAACAGGATAGGACTGGAGGCTTGTGAGGGGCTCAAGGCAGTCTCCCCTAGAGGCTTTCATGAGACCACTTCTTACTTGCGATCTGATCTGGCTTTCTGCCACCTCCCTGCCCCCACCCCAGAATAAAGCTATAGAATATAAAGTCTTCTTAGCTGGAGTCTAGATTTGCCTCCTCAACAATGGGGTTTCCCACATCTCACGTAATCATCTAGCCTCTTCTGTCTCAGTCATTCTTCTGGCTGTGTGGGGCAAGAACCAGGGGAAGCTGGCATCTTTGACTTATTCTTCTATTCACTGTCTATATAAGTAAAAGTCTAAACTGAAAAGTGGCTCATCATATCTTTATAAGCTGAATCATTCAGGCCTGGGCTTTGTCATCTGCCTGTGAGCTTGACAATAAGCAGATGAAAAGATGCTCAACATCAGTAGTTATCTGGGAAGTATAAATTAAGCCATAGTGAGATACCCACTTATCAGGAAGTCTAGAATGAAAAAGACTGACCATACCCACTGCTGGAGAGCTCGTGGAGCACCTGAAAAGCTCAGACACCTCAGTGGGAAGGTAAAACAGTACATCTGTTTTGGGAAATATTTTGGTAATTCTTTAAAAAGTTAAACATACACCAGCCATATGACCCTGCCATTCCACTGTCCGGTATTTACCCAAAAGAAATAAAAGCATATGTCTACACACGTCTTCTACATGAATACTATAGCAGTTTTATTTGTAATAGCTAAAAACTGGAAAAGACCCAAATGTCTGTCAAAAAGTAAATGAATACACACAGTGTGATACATCCATATAAAGAAATACTAGTCATCAATAAAAAGGAACCACTATTGATAGGTGAATGAAATCATTAAACCATACCAGATAGTACTTATTATATGATTCCACTTATATAAGATTCTAGAAAATGCAAACAAGTCTACAGTGACAAAGCAGATTAGGGATTGCCTGGGGATGGGAGGTGTGGGTCATGAGGCAATTCAGGGGGGTGATATGCTCAGTACCTTTATTGTAGTGATGGCTTCATAAGGGTATACATATGATAATACTCACCAAATTTTACACTTAAAAATAAGCAGTTTATTGTATATCAACTGTAACTCAACAAAGACATATAAAACTGCAACCCGATCTAATTTCAGGTGTTTTTTTAATGTTTTTTAATGTTCTCTGCCATGAGAAGTAGAAGCAGGGAGTTCTTAGGGGCCTGGGGCAGTCACCTGTATGAGAGAGGCTGATGACTGTGGTGACAGTGGAAATGGACGGGAGTGGACAGATGTGAGATGTATTTTAAGACCTGAATAACAATAATTGCTGGCAGTTTGATATCTTTTCTTGAGGAAATTCTCCTTTGGGTCTCTGGTCCAGGTCATACAAATGTGTGATATAATTTCTCATGCTCCCTATACTCATCAATGTTCACAACTGTGTACTTATTTGTAATAAAATTCTATTAGTGTTTATTTTACCACTAGGCCCTAGGTACCATCAGGGCAGAGTGTGTAGGACTCACCACTCTGTCCCAAGTGTCTTGTCCAGTGCCTGGCATGCAGAAGGGTTATACGATAGGTTTAAAAGATGTCTGCATTGCCTTTAATTTTTCTGCCACCTAGAAGTGTCCTGCATCTTCCAAAGCTAGGTCTTAAGAGGCAACAGAACTTCTACCCAGGTTTCTATTGCTTGCTCTGGTTTTAAGTCATTAAGTTTGAGGGCAGTTTGTTATGTATGCAGCAATAGATAATTAGAACAAGCTTAGTAAATTTTTTTTTTTTAGTAAATATTTTTTGAATGAATGACAAGCTGTTTTGCTTCAGCTGTGTGTGAGTCTTTAGCCACAGATCTGTTTTCCTTCCCATCAGGTCCTAAAAATCCCAGAAGTCTGATGTAGAAACAAAAGTCTGTGCTCTTCAGACCTATCAAGAGGAGACATGGAAACTCCCTGCCCTCAATCCCCAGAGAACACTACAAGGCTAGGGAAAGCTGGTCCTGGCAATGATCTCAAGAGAACAGCTTGCTTGTGAGTTCTTGACCTTGAACACCTTCACAGGAACACACGAGCACACTGTGTGTGTGTGTGTGTGTGTGTGTGTGTGTGTGTGCATATATACATTTTCCTGGAAAGAGAGTCCATCCCCATACCCTAATTTCTTTCAAATTTTCAAGGAGTCTGTCCCCAAAATGTTAGGACCTTCTTTTCCAGTCCAACTATCTCAACTTCTAGATTAGGAAACCGAGAATACATTCTTTTCTGGTTGTAAGGTAGAGGAGTTTCCCTGAATAAGCTTCCTTCTGAAAACAAATTCTGAACCAAATTTAAATTTTCTTAAACATGCTGATGAGCTGGGAAGAAAATAAGTTGTATCTTGGGCCCAAAACCCAAGAATCCAGAGAGGTAATAAGCTAAGCCTTGAAACCAGCCTTTATCTTTAGGACTTCTTAAAGTCAGCCAATCAGTGATAAACCTCCCAGTCTTGAAAATGAACTTGAACTTCAGTTTTCGCAGCCTCATGGAGGTAAGGTGATAGGAAAGAAACCAGGACGCTCAGGGGAAGGGTCTAATACCCCCCCCCATAAGATTGGGACCCAAGGACTATACCCTCAGTAAATGGAGGAACTACATAGAAGCGCCACTACCTCCCAACAGCCTGTAAAGAAAAACACCTGCCTTAAATGGACTATTTTCAAGGGGAAATATCTCTTGAGAATTCATAACCACAAGTCATCCCTCATTAGGGTTTGAAGCCCCTTCACAAGGCTCCCTTCACCTCCCTCCCTCTCTCTCCTACCCTGGCCAGGACCCGGGACGCAGGGCCGCGGGGAAGCCTCGGAAGAACCGCTTCTCCCGCGAGGCGAGCGCCTGAGGAGAGCCAGCACCTCAGCTGGCGAAGTCTCCCGCGCCCAGGCCTGTTCACTGACCTGCGGAAGACCGGCGGGCCTGGGGAGGCTGAGGGCTCGGGCCTCTGCCGGGGGTCCGGACCTCGGACGAAGCTCCTCAGGCAGGGGCCGTGCCGCCCCCCGGGGAGAACCGTGGAGCCCACGCGGACGCCGGGATATGGCGCCGGGGGCGGCCCGGGGGCGGGCTCTGGGAGAAGACGCCGGCTCTCCTCTCGCTTTCCCCCAGGTGCCTGGCTCTCCCGCTGGGGGCTTCCCCGGGGCTGTGGAACCTTCCGCGGATGCTCTCGCCTCAGGCTGAAGAAAGCAGATGTCACTCTCCGCCCCCTCCCCGCCAGACCCCCAGACCCCCTCTCCTCCCCACAGCGCACGGGCTCCCTCCAGGTTTGATCCCGCGTGACCGCCGGGACTCAGACGTGCAGCGAGGGGGTGACCGAGCGGGGCGCCCTCCGCCTCACACTCCCATGCTCCGGTTCGAGGCGTGGGTCTGGGAGGGGAGGCTGTGGAGCCGCCGCGAGTCTGGGTCCGTCCGGGGAGGGCCTGCTGCGTTCGGGCCTGGGCCCGGGGCTGGTGGCCCAGACGCGTCAGTCTGTGGCCGGGCAGGCTTGGCAAGGCCCGGAGCAAACCCGCAGGACCCTTCTCCTGCCTTTTCCAAGTGCTTTCCCGCCACCCTCTCCGTGGATTTCAGGCACCCACGGGATCGTGTTTTCGGGAAAACGGGCGGTGTAGCGCCCTGGCTCATCAAAGCAGCAGGTGTCACTGAAACGAGTCCCCACAGGCAGTGCGTTCCCAACAGCAAGAGAGGGAATCACTGAGAGATTTTAAACATGCCCACGTCCAGGCTGCACCCCATACCCGGGAAATCCGTGTCTCTGAGGATGGGCACGGGTGGGGTGTGTTTTAAAGCTCCCGGGTGACCCGAAAGAGCAGCATTCGAGGCTCGCAAGGACCCTGAAAGACGGGCGGCGGCGTTATCCCCACCGTGCAGACCGGGTCCCTAGCGCTCGGAGGGGTAAAGCCAAGTGGAAGGGGCCTGGAGTCCCAGACGGAACCGAGCAGGTGCCCCCAGCTTGCCGTGGATCCAGGCTTCCTGTGGGACCGTGAGGCCTCTGGCTAGCCAGGGAGTTTGGCTCCCAGCTTGGCTGGGAAGACATTTCTGCCACCTCTTTCTCCAAGCACTGAGCTGGGGCCCCTCCAAGTGCGGAACGCAGTGGGTCACCTCGACTCACCAGCCCTGGGTTCCTTTCACTGGAAAGGCGTGCCCTTTGTGAGGGGAAGGATGCATTTTTGAGGTGAAATGTTGTATGGTAGCCAGGAATGGAAAATATTAAAAGCCCACTAGTGCCAACAAAGTTCATTCCAGGGCCAGGAAGTCCAGAAAAGAGGAAGTCTATTGGTGGAGGCCCTGGGGCTGGCCACCCAGCTCCTGTATCCCAGGCTGTCTCCATCTT
Source organism: Martes martes (assembly GCF_963455335.1). Classification (NCBI taxonomy): domain Eukaryota; kingdom Metazoa; phylum Chordata; class Mammalia; order Carnivora; family Mustelidae; genus Martes; species Martes martes. The sequence continues at coordinate 42,880,719 of NC_137894.1, forward strand.
CAGGGTTTCAGCAAGACTTGCCTGGGCCAGAGGAAGGTCCCAGGGTGGTTACCCCAAGGTAGGGTTGCCAGATGTTCTGATATATATAGACTATATCCCTATATTTAATGATTTCATCCCAAATCCCATGTTGACCTTGTCAGAAAGCCCTAAATGTCTTAAATTCAGGTTTTTTTCAATAAATTACAAGATTTCAGCAATTCAAGCTTTCGCCACCCACCCACCCACCCCCCGCTGCCAGTTTCTGGTGCATAAAACACTTAAATGGTAACACTAGCCAAAATCATATACTTCCTCCTCCCATTTGGCTAAAGGAAGACCCAAAGAGGGGAATAACAAGTGAGGCACTTTTCATATTCACCAAAGGGAAAATCTATTCTTTCAAAATTTGAGTATAGTCACACAATGTTACTACATTAGCTTTGGGTGTACAACATAGTGATTTGACTTCTCTAGACATTGTGCTGTGCTCAACCACATCACAGCTACTAGCTGTTACCATACAACACTATTACAGTATCCTTGACTATATTTCCTATGCGGTGCCTTTTATTATTGCAACTTATTCATTAGGAAAACTATCAGCCAAAATCCCAATTCCAGAAAGTCCCCACCACTAATTAGAACTTCGGATCAATACACAAAGTCTGTGACAGCTTTGTTAAGGAGGGCTTGTGGAGACATGACCACTAAATAAAATGCATCTTGGATGAGACCCTTGAACAGAAAAAGCACATGAGTTAAAAATTAAGGTAAATTTGAAGTATGGGTTTTAGTTAATAACAGTGTATCAATCTTGGTTCATTTTTATAAATATACCATACTAGGGTAAGATGTAAAGAGAATAGATGTATGGGGAGTCTCTGCTATCATTTTTCTGTAAATCCAAAACTATAAACTTAAAAAAAAAAAAAATCCCACTAGGTACTGAGACATCAGTGGCCTTCCTTGGGCAGAAATGTCGCATATGAGTTGCTAGGGGAAGAATGCATTCTGGGTGGCCCCATAAGAGTAAGAGAGGATATGGAAGCCTGTGTGTGGTTTCCACCAGCCTCCATTGGTGTCTTTTCCCCGTATGATTGGACTGCGTATATCCTCTGTATGTCCCTGTAAGTCTTAGTAATGAGTACAACCACATGTGGCATCCCATGAGTTCTGCACACAAGTTTCTGAGCCTGAGTGGTCTCGCACATCCTTCACACACTTGTCATTCAGTGTTCAATTCTTCAGGAATTAAAACCCCATTGGCTCTCTTAACAGATGTAGTTGCGAGAATGCCAGTTTAAAGCACTGAAATAAAGGCTAAAGAAAAGGATCCAAAAATCCACTGAGCCTACTTTTTTCTTGCTCATAATTCTCAGTATTTTTTTAGCAGGATTATGCATGTTGAAAGAAGAGGAAAGAGCTTTGTTATAGAACTCCATTGCTAAATGCATTCATTGTTGAATGCATTAAAGAAAATATTGACAAAATAGTAATCATTTAAATGTCAATGCTGCTCTTAAAAGGAACAAAAGTGGGGCACCTGGGTGGCTCAGTTGGTTAAGTGACTGCCCTCAGCTCAGATCATGATCCCAGAGTTCCGGATCAGTCCCACATAGGGCTCCCTGCTCAGTGGGGAGTCTCCTTCTCTCACTGACCTCTCTTCTCCCAGGCTCTCTCTCATTCTCTCTCAAATAAAATCTTAAAAAAAAAAAAAAAAAGGAACAAAAGTATATGTGAATAGGTAAAGAAATTCCTACTTGAAGTGGATAATTATGCTACTTGCCATGACTCTTTTTAAAAATGATTTCATCCCTTAAAGAATTTTCTGTTTTTCACAGAGCTACTAAATACTCTTCCAGTATGGGAGCAAGTAAAATTTTCATGTATGGTATTGAAGAATGGAATAAAATTTGATGACAATACTCTTTTTTTTTTTTTTGTCAGTGAACATTTTTAGAAGTCACGGTCAGGGGCGCCTGGGTGGCTCAGTGGATTAAGCTTCTGCCTTCAGCTCAGCCTTCAGCTCATGATCTCAGGGTCCTGGGATCCAGCCCTGCGTCTGACTCTCTGCTCAGTGGGGAGCCTGCTTCCCCCTCTCTCTCTGCCTGCCTCTCTGCCTACTTGTGATCTCTGTGTCAAAATCTTTAAAAAAAAAAAAAGTCACCATCAAAAGGTCTGATGCAATCCTGAAGAATGGAAAAACAATTTATGCTAGAAAGGAGAGTATTACATGTTTCACCAAAATACAGTTAGAGGGCAGTTCTCTGAGCTATTAACTGTATATGCTAGTATGTGCTCGGTAAACTGGCTCATAATGCAAATACAGTGTGTTTGCTCATTAATGTTCAGTAATGTTCAGTAGACAAAAGAAAGACAGGAGTTAGCTGTGACCACTGTAGAAGCTATCTTAAAATGCAGTGGACTTAGACTGTGCCTATAAGGAATTTTTTAAAAGATTTTATTTATTTGAGAGAGAATGAGCAAGCACAAGTTGGGAGGAAGGACAGAGGGCGAGGGAGAAGCAGGCTACCCCCTAAGCTGGAGCAGGGAACCCAAGGCAGGGCTCGATCCCAGGACCCCCCAGGATCATGACCTGAGCCAAAAGCAGATGCTTAACTGACTGAGCCACCCAGATGCCCCTGTAAGTAATTTTATAAGCAAATTCTACAAAGGTCTATCATAGAACTGCCAATCATTAGGGAAATAAAGAGGCATGTAATTTAGACACTTTGGATATTTCAGATAGATAAAAAAAAATAATTTTTAGTTTCAATACACCCCATGCAATATTTTTCTTTTATCTCAGTGTACACTGCATAGGCAATTAGAAGCAATTTGCAGGTAACTAGGCATCTTGCATTTTTATTTGTTAAATCTGGGAATATTTGATACATGGGGTACTTGTCTAGAGATACAGCCAGTTAATGACTGAGCCAGGATTTGAAAATCTCACTTCAGAATGTCTGAAACTATATACTGATGAAAAATAATTTTCAGCCTAGAATTATAGAGCTAACTAAACTATCATTAAAGTTTGAGGATAAGATAAAGACAAGTTTAGACATGCAATGAATCCTTTGGCTATAATTTACAGAGACACTGATTCAGACTAGATAAATAACTTTTCAAAACGATTATTCTGCATAAAGGAACTGTAAGAGTAAGGTTGGTTCCAGAATTCATGAATTCACTGGCTCAACAATGACATCAAGGACACAGGTTCTTACCATTCCCCCTCTCATATCTTTGTTATTGATTAGCTTCTAGCTTGTAGCAAGGTAAACACAGGTGCCCCAGGCCCATCAGTGTCCATGGGATGCTGGTACATGTCTCTTCCTGTGATTCTCCTTTAGAAACAGGAAAACTTTCACCAGAATCCCCCCTGAAGACTTCTCCTTATATCTCATTTACCCAAGTTGGGTCCCATGTTCATTTTTGAACCAGTCACTGACACAGGGTTGAAATTAGCATTATTGGCTAGGACTAATTATCTGGAGTAGAACGGATGTTGTCTAGTCAACCACAATATCCACAAAGTCCACTTATCCACACTACTTTTTCTCAGGGAGCTTCTCATGTAGAGTTCCACCGCATGTGGGCGTGAGTCAATGGGACTCTCAGGACCCCAGCAGGAAACAGACTGCACTCTCAAACTGGGCGATTTGAGTAGAATTTAATAAAGGAACTATTTGCAAGTGTGATTGCAGAGCTTAAAGAACAGTGCAAGGTACAATGCAGTAGCCCTGGAAAATTACTGCTCTTGGGTCTGAAATGAACAAGGCAAAGGAACAGGTCTTGGAATCCTGAGAGAGTTATCTTTATGGAGAGGGCCACCCAACAGGCACTGTGACCTTGGTAGAGGGATGCAGCCAGTCCCCAGCAAACTGTTTGGGAAGTACCTGGGGCAATAATACCCAACTTCACTCTCCTCCTGCCTAGTCTCCCCCTGTGCTTCCCAATGGCTGGACGAGCTAGAATCTGGAACTTGAGGAGGCATGTAACCACCATTCTACTTTGTTTCAATGAATGTGACTACCTTACCTACCTCATCTTTATGTAAGTGGAATCACACGGTATTTTTCTTTCTGTGACTGGTTCCTTTCACTTAGCATAATGCCCTCAAGATTCATCCATGTTACATCATGTGACAGGATTTCTTCCTTTATAAAGCTGAACATTTCATTGTATGTGTGTGTGTATCACACATTTTTTTACCATTCATCCATCAATGGACATTTGGGTTGCTTCCAGCCATGGGGAATGATGCTGCTATGAACATGAGCGTACAAATATCTCCTTAAGACTCCACTATGTTTAAAAAAATTTTGCTAACAAAAAAACTGGGATGAAAATGCCAGTTGAAAAGGCAACGGTATTTCTTTATCAAATATATCCTGCTGGGCAATAATATCAAGACAATGTCTTTGGTTCATTTGCATCGAAGTGGATGGAACTGGAGGAGATTATGCTAAGTGAAATAAGTCAAGCAGAGAAAGACGATTATCATATGGTTTCACTTATTTGTGGAACATAAGGAATAGCATGGAGAGCATTAAGAGAAGGAAGGGAAAAATGAAGGTGGGAAGGTCAGAGGGGGAGATGAACCATGAAAAACTATGGACTCTGGCAAACCAACTGAGGGGTTTTTTTGAGGGGGGGATTGGGAGAGCCTTGTGATGGGTATTAAGGAGGGCACAGATTGCATGGAGCACTGGGTGTTATACACAAACAAGGAGTCATGGAACACTACATCAAAAACCGATCATGTACTCTATGGTGACTAATATAACATAACTTTTTTTAAAAAAAGGAAATGTCTTTGATCAACCAAAATAGCAGCTTACACTTCTGTCACTTATATATGCTAATTCCTCTTGGAGATAAGATTGCCTCTTTGTCAGTAATAGCCTTCCTGGAACCCCAGGGAGTGACAAAAGCCCTGACCCTCCTGTCCCTTGCTAATATGTTGGAGAACTCATAGACAATGTAAAAGAATAATGGGGCCTGAGCACAGATAATCCCCTGCAAGAGGATTTTAAAGAGCTCTCTTCTACATCAGCCTGCAGGGTTCTAGTTTAGAATCTACAGGCTGAAATTTCCATATTCAGCATCCATTTTCTGTCCTGTTGGACCTTTGGTTCATTTGTTGCTTTTTATGTATTTGTCTATCTCACCCCTCCCAGCCTCCATGTCAAGGGACTTCACCTTTGAACACCCTATAGCACTTAGTGTATGTGCTTTACAAAGAGTAAATGCTAAATAGTTCGAATAAATGAACGAATGCAATCCTGAAAGTGAGAGAGGACTTGAAAGAAAGAACAGAGTGGGCAAAACGGGAAAAAAAAAAAATCTGGTATGAAAAGATAGATTTTTTCTGGAGATATCTGAAGTTAGCGTTCATGAACACAAAACCTTAGAATTGGCAACCACGAGGATGCTAAGAGCCCTCGAAAATCATTCACCCTTCTTGCCCAGCACAACTCACGGAGGCTCTTTCAACTCAGTCAGAAATATCCCTTTCTTAGCCTTGAGGACAATTATTTTTCCCATTCATTAGAAATGCATACACCTGCAAAAATCAATTCTTCAAAAACGGCGCAATCAGGATCGGAGCACCATTGAATCGCTCCTGCTGCTGCTAATTAAAATGAATTCATCAGCATGGAGGGTTAAGCCGGAGGTTACGATGCAAAAGAGCTCAGTATCAACAGCTCTGGCTTCCTGCTTCAACATCTCTTTGTTCTCAGATTTACGAAGGAAAATGAAAATATGCTTGGTTGGAAACAGTTACTTTCTCGGAAAAGTCCCTTCCCAGCTTGCAGGTACTTCGCTGTTGACTGACCTGGAAGAAAAGAGTCCCATGCATGAACTCCACGGAAAACAGAAACTTGGAACAGACAACCATAGAACCCCAGGTCTTACCACATTCTGCAAACGACCCATCTGAGTTCGATAACAATAGTTCTAACATAACCTGTGTACAGCTAACACCCCAGTTTCCCGGGTCCCGGCCGCCTTCTGCAGCACAGACTCAAACCCCCTTCCGGTCCACGACTTGCCCCGCCGAGGCTGCAAAGTGCTCGCGGCCTGCTTTTGGAAGTCCAGCAGAGCCACCTTGTGGTTGATTTAGAAAATTATGTTTGCGGCTGCAGTCCTGCAGAAACCGCCTTAAATGAGGATGACTCCAGCAGGACACAGAAAAACAAGGAAGGCGGGCAGCATTGTCAAGGAACCTTGGACGAAGAGATATTTTTTGTTAAGAAAAATGTAGGTTTAGGAAATTCCGAGTTCAGATTAAAACAACTTTCTTCTCACACCTTCCAATATGTTCTGAATGAATGATTGTGAATTTCTCAGAATACTCTATTAAACAGTATTTCAGAAATTGACTTGATCAGGGATCTCTTTTGACAGGAAGCATCTTAAGGATTGGCATTTTGTGATCTAGATTTGATAAACAGTTGAGAGCCACGTGGTGACATAGTGACAGAGAAATCACACCTATCGATATTGGAAACACTCCTCCAATCTTAGAGGAATCTAATGATTAGGGAACACCAATGCCCTTTAATGATGATACTGACCCAAAGGATTAGGGTGTGGAATCTTTCAGTCGGACAGTTCCTTCAAGTACTTTTGCAATAACTCAAAAGCAGGGCATGCCCCCCTAGCATTCCTAAGAGATGATCACAGCCAGTGTTGGATGACATCATGGACCTCACCATCTTTGCAGCTCACCCATTTGAGGGACCTCATTCCCTTTCTGTTCAAGTATATAAGAAAGTGTCTTCTTACACTGGGCTAACGTGAACCTCTACACCTGACATGAAAGGGTCTTAGTTCTGCTATTTGAAGCTCTGCAGAGTGACTTCAGTTTTTCCTCCATGTCTTTCACAAATTTAACGAGTTGTTATTTCATCTCAAAATATTCTCCAGGACCTTCCAGCATCTGCTACCTCGGTGTGGTTTTCAGACCCCTCAGGCTCATGGTCACCCTCCTAAAAACCCTTCTTGAGTATCAATGTTCTGTTTAAAAAGTGTGTAACTTAGAATTGCATATAGCACTCAGGGGTTGTCTAACCAGGGCAATGGGAATTGGACTATCTGGATATTGTACAAATATAACAAGGTCTAAAACTGTACCAGGGTTTTGAGATTTTGAGCAGGAATAGCCCGTCAATGAAATCTCTCAAGTCCATTTACATTGCTGCTAAGCCAGGAATCCCATATTCTATACATTTGTACATGTGTTGTTTTTTCTTTGATAACATAACACTTCACTCAGTCCTAATAAATTTAAATTAGTTGGTACAAGCCCATTATTTTAGTTTGTTGAGATATTCTTTCCTTCTACTCACCTGTTTGTTCATCCTTCCATTCATTTGATAAAGATTTATTGAACAACCTTTATCATTTTATCATTTTGCTTTTTTTTAATTTTAATAAACATATAATGTATTTTTATCCCCAGGGGTACAGGTCTGTGAATCGCCAGGTTTACACATTTCACAGCACTCATCATAGCACATACCCTCCCCAATGTCCATTTCTCCATCACCCTCTCCCGTTCCCCCCTCCCCCCAGCAACCCTCAGTCTGTTTTTTGAGATTGAGTCTTTTATGGTTTGTCTCCCTCCCGATCCCATCTTTTCATTTTTTCTTTTCCTACCTCCCCCCAACCCCCCCGCATTGCATCTCCACTTCCTCATATCAGGGAGATCATATGATAGTTGTCTTTCTCCGATTGACTTATTTCGCTAAGCATGATACCCTCTAGTTCCATCCACGTCGTCGCAAATGGCAAGATTTCATGTCTTTTGATGGCTGCATAGTATTCCATTGTGTATATATACCACCTCTTCTTTATCCATTCATCTGTTGATGGACATCTAGGCTCTTTCCACAGTTTGGCTATTGTGGACATTGCTGTTATAAACATTCAGGTGCACGTGCCCCTTCGGAGCACCACGTTTGTATCTTTAGGATATATACCCAGGAGTGCAATTGCTGGGTCATAGGGCAGCTCTATTTTCAGTTTTTTGAGGAACCTCCACACTGTTTTCCAGAGTGGTTGTACCAGCTTGCATTCCCACCAGCAGTGTAGGAGGGTTCCCCTCTCTCTGCATCCTCGCCAGCATCTGTCATTTCTTGACTTGTTAATTTTAGCCATGCTGACTGGTGTGAGGTGGTATCTCATTGTGGTTTTGATTTGTATTTCCCTGATGCCGAGTGATGTGGAGCATTTTTTCATGTGTCTGTTGGCCATCTGGAGGTCTTCTTTGCAGAAATGTCTGTTCATGTCCTCTGCCCATTTCTTGACTGGATTATTTGTTCTTTGGGTATTGAGTTTGATAAGCTCTTTATAGATTTTGGATACTAGCCCTTTATCTGATATGTCGTTTGCAAATATCTTCTCCCATTCTGTCAGTTGTCTTTTGGTTTTGTTCACTGTTTCCTTTGCTGTGCAAAAGCTTTTGATCTTGATGAAATCCCAATAGTTCATTTTTGCCCTTGCTTCTGTTGCCTTTGGTGATGTTCCTAGGAAGAAGTTGCTGCGGTGGAGGTCAAAGAGGCTGCTGCCTGCATTCTCCTCAAGGCTTTTGATAGATTCCTTTCTCACTTTGAGGTCCTTCATCCATTTTGAGTCTATTTTCGTGTGTGGTGTAAGGAAATAGTCCAATTTCATTTTTCTGCATGTGGCTGTCCAATTTTCCCAGCACCATTTGTTGAAGAGGCTGTCTTTTTTCCATTGGATATTCTTTCCTGCTTTGTCAAAGATTAGTTGACCATAGAGTTGAGGGTCTATTTCTGGGCTCTCTATTCTGTTCCATTGATCTATATGTCTGTTTTTGTGCCAGTACCATACTGTCTTGATGATGACAGCTTTGTAATAGAGCTTGAAGTCTGGAATTGTGATACCACCGACTTTGGCTTTCTTTTTCAATATTCCTTTGGCTACTTGAGGTCTTTTCTGGTTCCATATAAATTTTAGGATTATTTGTTCTATTTCTTTAAAAAAAATGGATGGGATTTTGATAGGGATTGCATTAAATGTGTAGATTGCTTTAGGTAGAATAGACATTTTCACAATATTTGTTCTTCCAATCCATGAGCATGGAACATTTTTCCATTTCTTTGTGTCTTCCTCAATCTTTCATGAGTACTTTATAGTTTTCTGAGTATAGATTCTTTGCCTCTTTGGTTAGGTTTATTCCTAGGTATCTTATGGTTTTGGGTGCAATTGTAAATGGGATTGACTCCTTAATTTCTTTCTTCTGTCTTGTTGGTGTAAAGAAATGCAACTGACTTCTGTGCATTGATTTTATATCCTGACACTTTACTGAATTCCTGTACAAGTTCTAGCAGATTTGGAGTGGAGTTTTTTGGGGTTTCCACATATAGTATCATAACATCTGCAAAGAGTGATAGTTTGACTTCTTCTTTGCCGATTTGGATGCCTTTAATTTCTTTTTGTTGTCTGATTGCTGAGGCCAGGACTTCTAGTACTATGTTGAATAGCAGTGGTGATAATGGACATCCATGCCATGTTCCCGACCTTAGCAGGAAAGCTCTCAGTTTTTCTCCATTGAGAGTGATATTTGCACTGGGTTTTTCATAGATGGCTTTGATGATATCGAGGTATGTGCCCTCTATCCCTACACTTTGCAGAGTTTTGATCAGGAAAGGATGCTGTACTTTCTCAAATGCTTTTTCAGCACCTATGGAGAGTATCATATGGTTCTTGTCCTTTCTTTTATTAATGTATTGTATCACATTGATTGATTTGCAGATGTTGAACCAACTTTGTAGCCCTGGAATAAATCCCACTTGGTTGTGGTGAATAATCCTTTTAATACACTGTTGGATCCTACTGGCTAGTGTTTTGGTGAGAATTTTCACATCTGTGTTCATCAAGGATATTGGTCTGTAATTCTCTTTTTTGATGGGATCCTTGTCTGGTTTTGGGATCAAGGTAATGCTGGTCTCATAAAATGAGTTTGGAAGGTTTCCTTCCATTTCTGTTTTTTGGAACAGTTTCAAGAGAATAGGAATTAATTCTTCTTTAAATGTTTGGTAGAATTCCCCTGGGAAGCCGTCTGGCCCTGGGCTCTTGTTTGTTGGGAGATTTTTGATGACTGCTTCAATCTCCTTACTGGTTATGGGTCTGTTCAGGTTTTCTATTTCTTCCTGGTTCAGTTGTGGTAGTTTATATGTCTCCAGGAATGCATCCATTTCTTCCAGATTGTCAAATTTATTGGCGTAGAGTTGCTCGTAGTATGTTCTTATAATTGTTTGTATTTCTTTGGTGTTGGTTGTGATCTCTCCTCTTTAATTCATGATTTTATTTATTTGGGTCCTTTCTCTTTTCTTTTTGATAAGTCTGGCCAGGGGTTTATCAATCTTATTAATTCTTTCAAAGAACCAGCTCCTAGTTTTGTTGATTTGTTCTATTGTTTTTTTTAGTTTCTATTTCATTGATTCTGCTCTGATCTTTATGATTTCTCTTCTCCTGCTGGGTTTAGGCTTTCTTTGTTGTTCTCTCTCCAGCTCCTTTAGGTGTAGGGTTAGGTTGTGTATTTGAGACCTTTCTTGTTTCTTGAGAAAGGCTTGCACTGCTATATATTTTCCTCTCAAGACTGCCTTTGTTGTGTCCCACAGATTTTGAACCATTGTGTTTTCATTATCATTTGTTTCCATGAATTTTTTCAATTCTTCTTTAATTTCCTGGTTGACCCATTCATTTTTTAGAAGGATGCTGTTTAGTCTCTATGTATTTGCGTTCTTTCCAAATTTCCTCTTGTGATTGAGTTCTAGCTTCAGAGCATTGTGGTCTGAAAGTATGCAGGGAATGATCTCAATCTTTTGGTACCGATTGAGACCTGATTTATGACCCAGGATGTGGTCTATTCTGGAGAATGTTCCATGTGCACTAGAGAAGAATGTATATTCTGTTGCTTTGGGATGGAATGTTCTGAATATATCTGTGATGTCCATCTGGTCCAGTGTGTCATTTAAGGCCTTTATTTCCTTGTTGATCTTTTGCTTAGATGATCTGTCCATTTCAGTGAGGGGAGTGTTAAAGTCCCCTGCTATTATTGTATTACTGTCGATGTATTTCTTTGATTTTGTTATTAATTTGTTTATATAGTTGGCTGCTCCCATGTTAGAGGCATAGATATTTAAGATTGTTAGGTCTTCTTGTTGGACAGACCCTTTGAGTATGATATAGCGTCCTTCCTCATCTCTTATTATAGTCTTTGGCTTAAAATCTAATTGATCTGATAGAAGGATTGCCACCCCAGCTTTCTTCTGATGTCCATTAGCATGGTACATTGTTTTCCACCCCCTCACTTTAAATCTGGAGGTGTCTTTGGGTCTAAAATGAGTTTCTTGTAGGCAGCATATTGATGGGTTTTGGTTTTTTATCCATTCTGATACCCTGTGTCTTTTGATTGGGGCATTTAGCCCATTAACATTCAGGTTAACTATTGAGAGATATGAATTTAGTGCCATTGTATTGCCTGTAAGGTGACTGTTACTGTATATTGTCTCTGTATCTTTCTGATCTACTACTTTTAGGGTCTCTCTTTGCTTAGAGGACCCCTTTCAATATTTCCTGTAGAGCTGGTTTGGTGTTTGCAAATTCTTTCAGCTTTTGTTTGTCCTGGAAGCTCTTTATCTCTCCTTCTATTTTCAATGATAGCCTAGCCGGATATAGTATTCTTGGCTGCATGTTTTTCTCATTTAGTGCTCTGAATATATCATGCCAGTTCTTTCTGGCCTGCCAGGTCTCTGTGGATAGGTCCGCTGCCAGTCTAATGTTTTTACCCTTGTATGTTACAGACTTCTTTTCCCGGGCTGCTTTCAGGATTTTCTCTTTGTCACTAAGACTTGTAAATTTTACTATCAGGTGACGAGGTGTGGACCTATTTTTATTGATTTTGAGGGGAGTTCTTAGCATCTCCTGGATTTTGATGTTTGTTCCCTTTGCCATATTAGGGAAATTCTCTCCAATAATTGTCTCCAATATACCTTCTGCTCCCCTCTCTCTTTCTTCTTCTTCTGGAATCCCAATTATTCTAATGTTGTGTCATCTTATGGTGTCGCTTATCTCTTGAATTCTCTCCGTGTGGTCCAGTATTTGTTTGTCTCTCTTTTGCTCAGCTTCTTTATTCTCTGTCATTTGGTCTTCTATGTCACTAATTCTTTCTTCTGCCTCATTTATCCTAGCAGTGAGAGCTTCCATTTTTGATTGCACCTCATTAATAGCTTTTTTGATTTCAACTTGGTTAGATTTCAGTTCTTTTATTTCTCCAGAAAGGGCTTTTATCTCTCCGGAGAGGGTTTCTCTAACATCTTCTATGCCTTTTTTCAGCCCGGCTAGAACCTTGAGAATTGTCATTCTGAACTCTAGATCTGTCATGTTACCAATGTCCTTATTGATTAGGTCTCCACCCTTCGGTACAGCCTCTTGTTCTTTTTTTTGAGGTGAGTTTTTCCGCCTTGTCATTTTGTCCAGATAAGATTTGCTTTCTCCTGCTGTGGAATTCCGCTGTTCTTGGTGAGTGAAGTTGGTTTTGGATGGGTTTCTTGTTGATCTTCTGGGGGAGGGGCCTGTTGTAACGATTCTCAAGTGTCTTTGCCGCAGGGGGAATTGCATCGCCCTTGCCAGGGGCTGGGCTAAGTAATCCGCTCAGGTTTGCTTTCAGAAGCTTTTGTTCCCTGAGCGCTTTCCATAGAGTTCCGGAGGACAGGAATGAAGATGGCGGCCTCCCAATCTCTCTGCCCGGAGGAGCCGAGAGCTTGGGGTTCCGCTCCTCAGTGCGCCCTCAGAGAAAAGCGCCCAACCGCCCCGCCTCCCTGGCCTGCGGTCGCGCCTTGAGGAAAGCAGTCAATTGCTGGAACCTGGACAAAAGCGCCCTGTCGCTTCCGTCTCCGTGGCCTCCGGCCGCGCTCCGAGCCCACCCAGCCTGCGACCGCTGAGAGCTGAGGCTGAGAGCTCACTCCTCGGCTTTGTCGCTGTAGCTGGCTTCCCCGCTCTAATACCTGCGAGCTCTGTGGCACTCAGACACTCCCAGTCCTTCTGTGACCCCGCGGGACCTGGGGTTATGCTGACCCCGCCTGGGTTTCCCCCCGGTTTAGCCTCTGGATCGATGTCTCCCAGTGGAGCAGACTTTTAAAAGTCCCGATTTTGTGCTCCGTTGCTCCGCCGCTTGCCAGGAGCCGGCCCCTCCCCCCGGGGTCTATCTTCCTGTCGCTTTGGATTCACTTCTCCGCAGGTCCTACCTTTCAGAAAGTGATCGATTTTCTCTTTCTAGAATTGTTGCTCTTCTTCTCTTCGATTTCCCGTTGGATTTGTAGGTGTTCACAATGGTTAGATAAGCTATCTAGCTGATCTCCTGCTACCCGATGTCGTCTCAGCCTGCTACTTCTCCGCCATCTTGACTCCTCTCTCATTTTATCATTTTGATTATTTGTTAGGTTCTGGGGATTCAAAGACATTATCTGTGTTCCAAAGGAACACATCTAATGAAAGGATAGTGATAATTATTTTCATAATGTCACAAGGTCCTATGGTTGTCACGGAAACACTCCTCTAAAATTAGATTAACCTACACTCCAACATTATTTGGTTGCGATGATTCTAGAGATAAAACTCTCTCTGGGACACCTGGGTGGTTCCGTCCATTAAGCCGCTGCCTTAGGCTCAGGTCACAATCTTGGGATACTGGGATCAGGCTTTGCATCCCTAGGGCTCCCTGCTCAGAGGGGAGTCTGCTTCTCTCTCTACTCCCTCCCTCCCCAGCCCCTCATGCTCTCTCTCGAATAAATAAGTGAATAAAATCTTTTAAAAAAAAATCTCTCTCTGAAGTTATGAGGAGAAATTTATCAGCTGTCTTGTTGAAAATAAGGCCTACATTGTTAAACCAAGAAAATGTCTTTTCACATTTCCACATTTTTATAAAACAAAATTTAAAAGGATGAATGAATCAAACTCTAAAATTAAATGCAGATACAAATCGATTTAACTGTATATCAAATTGCTAGCATAACACTAGAGAAAAAATCAAGTATTTTTGAAAACAACATAATCTGAGTTGAAAACAACCTGAGGACAAAAAGAATTACAAAATAAATCTCTGATTTACTTAATAGGTTCGTTGTTAGTAAAACAACCAGTGTGAGAATCTTAAAACTATTTTGTGTAGAAAAATAAGTAAATATATTGGTATATGGGGGAACCAAGATTCTCACTGTAGGAGAATTAGAAATGTAAGAATGTGAAAAAGACCCCTTAAGTATTGGATTTGAATTGAAATTATCAATATACACTCAATATTATTATTATTTTTAAAGATTTTATTTATTTGAGAGAGAAAAAGAATGCAAAGGGAGGAAGGGCAGAGGGAGAGAGAGAGAAAAAAAAATCCCAAGCAGACTCTGAGCTGAGCCTAGAGCCCAACATGGGGCTTCATCTCAGGACCCTGAGATCACTACCTGAGCTGAAATCGGAGCTCAACGCTTAACTGACTGAGCCACCCAGGTGCCCCTATTTTTTTAAATATAGTATATATTCCAAGTCTGTCCACTGAACAGACTTAGAAACAATGACTAGTATATCCCAAACTTGTTTTTTTTAAATAACATTCTGCACTAAAAGAAACCAGGGCTCCTTAGAGAAATGGCTAGTTTCAAGAAAGTATAAGGTGAGTTTGGAAAGCTTACTGTTCTTCAAAGGAAGGACATGCTCACAGACCGATGGAGACATGTCAAAAGGACACAGGAGTCAGCTTGGAGAGGTTCCCATGGTCAAATCCATGAAAATTTGGACGTCAAAATAGTGTCAGTAATGGATTATAATGGACTCTATAACAAAAAAATCGATGTGTATAGATACCAAAACCAAAGGGGTAGGAGGTAAAGGGGAGACACTCTTCCAAAGAGAATCAATTAATGTAGAAAAATGATAAAATTTTTCTTAAGTCACTATTTTGCAATCACCATCATAAAAACTGATTCAGGAAAATTTCATCAACAGATACCAAAACCATCAAAGGAAAGAAACTACATGCAAGATCTCAACATATCACCTAAAAATTGCACATTAATGACAGAGAAACAAAAGAATATTTACAATGCACAGATGTGACGGGCACTGCCTTACCACGTAATTACACTCAGTGTCACCCTATCATGAGATTCTACTACGCATCTACCAGAATAGACAAAATTAAAAAGACTGACAATACCAAGTGTTACCCAGGATGTCATGCAACAGAATTTTTAAACATTGCTGGCACACATTCCAAATGGTACAGTCACTTTTGAAAACAGCTTGAGCGATTCACATAAAGTTAATCATAGACTTAACCATATAATCCAGCAGTCCCATTTCTGGGTATTTACTGGAGAGAATTATAAACAAATTCACATGAATGCTTGCAACAGCTTTATTCATAATAGCTAAGAGCTAGAAATAGCCCAATGTCTATCAAATGGTTAAGGAATAACAACTTTTGTTATATTCGTACAATGAAATGCTAATCAACAATTAAAAGAAATGAACTATTGATACATGCAAACACAGGGATAAATCCCAAAAGCTTTATGCTAAATGGATGAGGCCAAACACAAAAGTCTTTATAGTGTCTGATGCCACTTATTTTACATTCATGAAAAGGCAAAACTATAGTGACAGAAATAAGATCTGTGGCTGCCAGGATTTGGGGGTGGGGAAAGAGATGGAGAACAAAAAGGCATAAGGCAACTTTGGAGGACGATGGAAATATTCTATCTATCTAGATTGAAATGGTGGTTATGTAACTGTAGAGGTTTATCCAGAGCTCATGGAACTATATACACTGAAAAGTCTACATTGTGTGTAAATTGACCTTAATAAGCCTAGTCAAAGAATTAGCATCTCCAGTAATGGCAGAAAAAGACATCATGTGCTTCCTGATGTCAAGTATGGGAAATACCAACTCTGTATTCTTCCTAAAAATACCCTATATCTAGCATGGGGAAACATTCTGACAAATCCAATCAATGGGGCATTCTATAAGACCCTTAAAATATTGATGTCTTGAAAGACCAAAAACAGGGTTGGAGAAGGGAGTTGTTTGAATCAGAAGAGACCAAAGAAATAGGACAACAAAATGTAATGGCGAGTTTAACTAATTACTTAGGTTTTCAAAATAAAAACTAAGTACAGATGTCATTTTGGGGTTTAATTTGAGAAATGTGAATATGACTATATATTAGATGATTCTATTGATTATATTATTGATTATATTAAAATTTTAGATGTCATAGTGGTATTGTGGTTCTTTAGGAGAATATCTCCGTTCTTGGGAGATACATGCTAAATCTATAGAGGTAAAGAGTTAAGAGGTCTATGATTTAATTTCTAATGGCTCAACTCAAAGAACAAATATGGGGTGAGGAGATATGACAAAACATTAACAACTGGTGAATTTAGAAGAAGGATGTATGTGCTTTATGTGCTTTCATTATGCTATGTTTTTAAGTTTACATAGATTGGAAATTTTTCAAGATAAAAAGATGGGGAGGGAAAACAGTTCATTTTTCCAAAGGTTTAAATATTTAATTGGCCTGAAATTCAGTTCCATGGAAAATCCAGATATTCATATGGAACAACTTATGACAGACAAATGAGGTTTTCCTTACCTGTTCACCCACTACTTCCTTTAAAAAGAACTAGCTCAGCCGAGGCTTACTCATTTCTGTCCTTTTCACACAGCCTAGGAGAATTTGAAATGCTGAAGCAATCATTTTCTTGACCTCCACTATATTCTTTAGGCCTGATTAACGTTTCCCAACTATACAAAGCAAAAATACATACAGCAAAAATTGGCTCCCCAAGAGAAAATGATAAACTTGCAGTCATAGTAGGAGATATTAACATCCTTCTTTCTGTAATTGACAGATTAGACATACAGAAAAGCAATCAGCAAGTGTACAGAAGATTTGGAGGGAAAAATAATATAGAAAACTGTAACAACAAAACTGAAGAAATGGCTTTTTTTTTTAAGTACAGATGAAACACTTACCAAAATTATTCCTGTATTAAGCCATAAAGCACATCTCAATAAGTTTCAAAGAATCGGTATCTAGCAGAACACATCCTCTAAACTCAATGTGCCTAAAATAGAGATTAATAAAAAAAGTTAAAATCTCTACAATCGAAAATATAAGGACCTGTTTATAAATAATTCATAGGTCAATGACAAAATGATAGTGAAAATTGGGAAAGTCCTAGAATTCCCTTGTTCTTCTAAAAAAGATCTGTATATCAAAATGTGTTAAGAGGCTCCTGGGTGGCTCAGCAGGTTAAATGGGCAACTCTTAGCTTCTGCTCACATTAGATCTCAGGATCAAATCTCAGGTTCAGAAGGTGCCCTGTGTTCAGTGGCAGAGTCTGCTTGGAACTCTCTGTCCTCCTCTGCTCCTCCCCCTATGTGCCCACACGCTCTCTTTTCTTTCTCACTCTCTCAAAGAAAAAAAAAAAAAATCTTCAGATACAACTAATAAGGGTACTCAGAAGAAAATGAATAGCTATAAAAGTTTATAATAGAATAAAAGTATCTTAGCCTGTGTTTCCCAGAAAGCACAGCCTGCTTAAACAAAGCATTCAATTGGAGAGGGTGAGGGGGTGGGGAGGGGAGCAGGGGCAGGAGGAAATGGAAGCAGGAAAGGAGTAAGAGCCAGATGATACATTTTGTGCTGCTACTAGAGGTGCTCCCAGTCCTCACTGAAGAAGCTGTATGAAATGTATCTCTTGATTATGCCCGGTGAAGAGAAAGGGGGAGGCTTCAACCACCATTAGTCACACAGAGGCTAGTCCCAGAAGGTGCTACCTCTCCCACATTTCCAAATCAAGAGTCGGAGGCAGGAGGTAAGAGATAGTGCCACAGGCCTGAGGCTCACACTGTCCGTTTGACTCATGATAAGCTGACTGGAACCCACACATTGTCTATAAAGTGAAAGACGCACATAACTAGGACCCAGTATTTCTACTCGTAGGTATACCCTACAGGAGCCTGAAAATGTGTGTCAGGAAAATTGGTAAGAGCCAATTTTGTGATTTCACCAAATTGTAAACAACCTAAACCCTGTCAAGAGCAGAATGAATTAAAACTGATGATATAATCACAATGGAATGATGCAGTACGATGAAAACATATGAACTACAGCTAACACATCTCAAAAGCAACGTGGCAAGAAAGAAAAAAGCTGGTAACAGAAAAACACATGCCCTGTGATTCCATTTATAAAAAAGTTCTACAAAATGCAAAGCTTAAAAATCTATTAGCAAAGTCTCCATACCTATATGGGAAGCTATAAATAGGAATGATTGATACAAATTTTAGGATGCCTACTATGTCTTAAAGGATGCAGTGGGGGTCGGGGGATTCACAGTCTCCCCAAGTGTGAGTTAGTTAGTGTTACCTTTAATAGCTACTGTGGAAGGCAGTGTAAGTAGTGTACACAGCATAGGGGTCCTGGATTCTTCATACTGAACACATACATAGTATTCTTGGCATGTGTTATATACTTCACAACAGCAATTCTACAATATAGTTTTTAAAAGGATTTCATGTGCCATTAACACCCATACCTTTTCCCAGCCTCACATTAAGCAAAAAAGCATGAGTAATCGTGTACATCTGGGACTTGAAGATAAAATGAGACTAGATTTCCCCCCATTTTAAAAACAAAACCCTATATTTTCAGCCCTAAGTACTTAAGTTAAATTAGTGCCAAGTTCTCAGTGCATTGGTCTCAGACTATTTAACATAAATGTGAACTGATCCCATTTATTTAGACTTTTCCATTTCTACCATACTTTCTCACCCATGCCTGAAGGTACACATTGTTTACATTTCCTGCCCAGCTCAGTCAAACGGTTCCTCTTCAGATTCAGTAAATGATACCTGTTTACACATAACTTTTTTAAAAAAAGATTTTATTTATTTATTTGACAGATCATAAGTAGGCAGAGGGCGGGGGGGGGGGGTTGGGGAGCAGGCTCCCTGCTGAGCAGAGAGCCCAATGCAGGGGCTCCATCCCAGAACCCTGAGATCATGACCTGAGCCGAAGGCAGAGGCTTTAACCCACTGAGCCACCCAGGTGCCCCTACACATAACTCTTTAAGATATGTAATAGAGCAATATATACAATTAAGAACAAAATACCTGTGTGCCCAGAGGAAAAGACCATTTGAAAGGATTTTTTTTTTTCATTACAGATATGGGCTATGCTTTTCAGAGAGCGGAAAACATCGCTAAAATCAGTAAAACAACACAGCCTTGAACTTCTCCTAATCTGCATTCTCGTAGAGTGATAAAAAGTTGCCAGAAAGGTAGGTGGCAAATTTTGCTTTGAAATCCTAGCCTAGAAGCCTGGCTGGCCAGCCTAGCGATCCCCAGATCATTGACTGAGTCCCTCCCCTTTGCCAGGAACCCCCAACATCCAACTGTGTTTAACAGGTCTGGGCACAGGCAGCCCTAGGCAAAGGTCTCCTTTTGGCCTCCAGTCCACAACCTGGGAGAGCCTTTGGCTATTTCTGGATTCCTGCCCCACCCAACAAGACTTTCCTGGGGAGAGTGAAAGAAAGCTGAAACTCACCTGTCTTAAGCTCAGTTTTGCCAAGCGCAGCTCTTCAGTGGGTCTCCTCGTACTGAATCAACAGAACCAGCCCCTTTAGGTCTTAAACCCTTATTCCTCAAGGCACTGTGCCTCTCAGGAACACCTGGATTTTACACACTGCCTGTTTTTAAGTTGGTTTCCCCAGAAGCAGACACTAAGGGGAGAGAGAGGTGCAAATGAATTATTAACCAAGTGCTTCCAGGGGAAACTGGGTCGGAGATGGGGAAGGAAGCCGGGAGGGAAAGGCATGATGGAGTTCAGAACATGTGCCCCCAAAACACCTCAGCATATTACCCATCTTAAGCAGAAGTTTGAGAAACTGGCGGGAGCAGGAAGGGGCTTTACCCTTGCCCTTCCTCCCTGAAGGCAGGAGATAAATCTCCCCTGTGAAAGGCACCCTCCCTGTGCCGAGAGGGAGGGAGACCGGGAATTTAACGAGAAGGCTATGTTCCTTCTTCACCCTGGTATTACCCCTAGCCCAAGCCCCTTTGTCTTGTCAATTGTGCACACATGTATTGTTGCACCACCAAAAGGTATAAAAGTTTTCTACTCTGGTCAGTTCTTTGAATCTCCTCTCTTTGTGGGACTCCCATAAACATACATTTGCCTACATAATTAAAATTGTTCTCTTATTAATCTGCCTTTTATTACAGGGGTCCCAGCCAAGAATCTAGAAAGCTAGAGGGGAAATTATTTTTCCTCCCCTACTGGAGTGACCTCAGACAAAATCCTATAGTAGGTAGCTTCGACTTGATACTACAGGGGAGCTCAGAGTCTACAGTAGGTAGCTTCGACTTGATACTACAGACTCCCTCAGAGTCTGTTCTGAGGTGTGGCAAGGGAACCTCATCCCTGAGTCTGACTAGGGGCGCGGGTGGAACCTCGCAGGCCTTGCGGGCTCTCTGTGCAGGTGTCCAGATGTGTCCAGGAGCCCAGGGCAACCTCTAAAGAGGACTCACATGTCCCTGAAGTCCCAGCACACCAGAGCTGGGCTGGGCGGTGGCGGGTTACATAAAAATGATCACAGGGAGGCCGGACACATTCGCCCTGCCCTCCAGGGCCTTGCCTGAAAGGAAGAGATGTGAGAATTCTCCGTGAAGGGCAGGTGCCAATGTTGGGGTTTACTAGCCGGGACCCTGAAGAGCCGGAGTCTGCCCAGACTGTCCCTTCCCTGGGCAGCCCCTGGCTCTCTGGCAGTGGCCCATCTGAAGCCAGAGCTGCTGGGGTTGTCGGGCACTCTGAAGGGGGCACGCTGAAGGGAGCACTCCGAGGGAACTCACCAACCCCCCAGCCCGGGTCGTGTGTGTGTGTGTGTGTGTGTGTGTGTGTGTGTGTGTGTGTGGTCTGTCTTTGCCCCTCAGTGGAGTCAGTAAAGGTTATCAGGTTTCAAACTCTGCTATGGATTTAAGAAAACTCCCTCGGTGGCCAGAGTTTTTAAAAAGAATGGTTGTTGATTCCCTGCTGCTAACTGATGCTAGCAAACCCCTCAGAGGAGCCAAACCCCTCACACTAAGGCCACCCAGCAGGCTTTGCCCACACTCCCAGCCTCTAACTCCTACTCCAGCACTGGCCCCTCCCCACCCCCATCCCCGTTTCTGTCTTTCTGCCCCAGGTCCCAGGCCGCTGACCAGTTGTTGAAGCCGGCAGCGCTGAGACACAGGTGGGGCCACCTGTCCCTGCCAGGCCTCTCCACCCCGCCTCTAGCAGCTGTTAGCTGGTGGGCATTTCAGAGGCTCCAGCAAAGGGAGGGAGACAGGAGGGGAGAGAAGCAGGCTCTGCCAGGCCAGGCCTGAGTGCTGGCCAGCAGCCGTCATCAGCCTGTCCTGGAAAATCAGATTGAGAATTTTCAGCCAAATCCAAATCATGGCTCCCATTAGGAATCATCCAGACTTAAATTCCGAGTATTGTTTACCTCTCTGGAGCTGCAGGCTGTACTGAATCTTGTTCGTATATGAACAAATATTTAAAAATCTTCTTTCCAACAGCTGATTTACTTTAACATCAAAAGAAGAAGAAAGCAGCCTCTCCTGTGATGGGAGTGAGGTTCTGCACCTTGAACTCCAAACAGGACAGGGTTCCTGCAATCTGAATGGAACCGCCTCAGGTTTGCTCCCTACTCGGGAGGCCATTTGGCAAACAGAATATTGTACTACTCCAATTATTACTCTGCAGCTTCAAGCACAAAGACATTAAGCTGTGCTTTTCACTTATTTCCTGGAGGACTTTGGTTATTTTTATTTATCGCATTAAGAGGAGTGTTGCATTTAAACACAAATGTGGAAACCACCAAAGAATTCTTTACGCCTACGTCTTTCTGTGTGACTAACTCCCAGGACATTTTGGGAAGAAAGTAGTTTCCGGGCTAAATACCGTCCATCATACTGTGTTGCCAGCGACTGGCTAAAGGAAACCATACATTTGCTATTTATGCAATTCATATTGAACAAGAAAATGTTTATAATTAAAATACAAAAAAAAGTCAAATATGCTATGGAGCGAAATGTATAAGGAGATAAGCATAACATGTGATGAAATATTTATCTCTTTACCTAACATTTCCTTTGGTCCAAAGAACCAGCAATGGCTTCTCAGAGATAGTGATGAAGTGTGTGTGTTTGTGTGTGTGTGCACGCGCACGCACATATACAGTCAACTACTATTTGACCAGGGAGCCAAGAATACTCCTTAGAGAAAGGATAGTCTCTTCAATAAATGGTGTCGGGAAAACTGGATGATCACCTGGAAAAGAATGAAATTGGACCCCTACCTTACACTACTCACAAAAGTGGACTCAAAATTGGTTAAAGCCTTAAATATAAGAAACTGTCTTAAAAGAAGAAAATGTAGGGGTGAGTCTCCTTGACTTGGATCTTGACCATGATTTTTTTTTAAATAGGACACCAGGGCACAAGCAGCAAAAACAAAAATTGGCATGGGGGACTCCATCAAACTGAAAAGCTTCTGCACAGCAAAAGAAGCAATCAACAAAATGAGAAGGCATCTCATTCCTAAGGAGTGGAAAAAAAAATATTGGCAAACCATCTACCTGATATACAAGGAGCTCATCTGACTCAGCAACAACAACAACAAAACAATAATCTGATCAAAAAATGGTAAGAAGACCTGAATATATGATTTTCCAAAGAAGACATCCAAATGGCCAGCAGGTAGATGCTCGACATCACTCATCATTAGAGAAAAGCAAATCAAAACCACGATGAGATATCACCTCACACCTCTTAGAAGGACCATTATCAAAAAGACAAGACAGTAACTTGTGTTGGTGGGGATGTGGAGCAAAGGGAAATCTGTGCACCGTTGATGGGACTGTAAATGAGGGCAGCCACTATGGAAAACAAGAGAGAGGGTTCCTCAAAAAAAACTAAAAATAGAGCTACCCTATGACCCAGCAGTATCACTTCTGGGTATCTACCAAAGGAAATGAAATCACTATCTCAAAGGGATATCTGTACTCCCATGTTCACTGCAGCACTATTCACAATAGCCAAGACATGGAAACCAAGTGTCCATCAGTGGATGAATGGATAAAGAAAATGTGGTATATATACATACACAGGAATAACCATGAGAAAGGAGGAAATTCTGCCATTCACAACAACGCAAATGAAACTTGAAGACATGCTAAGAGAAATAAGTTCGACAGTGAGAGGCAAATATTGTATGATCTCACGTGTACATGAAGTCTAAAAAAATGAAAATCATAGAAATAGAGAGTAGAATGATGTTTGCCAAGGACTGGCAGGTGGGGATGTGGGGAAGTATTGGTCAAAGGGTAGAAACTTTTAAAGGTGAGTAAGTTCTGGGGAACTCACTGTACAGCATGGTGATTATATTTAACAACACTGTATTATAGACTTGAAAGTTGCTAAGAGAATAAATCTTAAATGTCTTACCACAAAAAGAGAAAAAGGTAATTATATGTGGTGATGGAGGTATTAGCTAAGCTTAGTATGGTAATCATTTTGTAATATATGTATTTATCAAATCATGATGTTGTACACCTTTAACTGATACAGTGTCATATGTCAATTATATCTCAGTTTTTGAAAACTGCATGATGTGTGCACGTGTGTTTGTATGTTTGAAGCAGTAGAAGAATTATTAAAGAAAATAATTCATTTTTTAAAGATTGTGTTTATTTATTTGAGAGAAAGAAGGAGAGAGAGCAAGTGAGAGAGGAGCAGACTCCATGCTGAGCTAAGAGCCAGATGCAGAGCTCGATCTCACGACCCTGAGATCATGACTCCAGTCGAAATCAGGAGTTGGACACTTAAACAACTGAGCCACCCAGGCACCCCTAAAGAACATAATACTTGCAAAATGTCTGGCCTATAGTAAGTTCTAAAAAAGGGTAGTTTACTATTGATAAATAGAAAAAAA
The DNA here is from genome assembly GCF_963455335.1 of Martes martes. NCBI lineage: Eukaryota > Metazoa > Chordata > Mammalia > Carnivora > Mustelidae > Martes > Martes martes. Next base: position 42,904,775 of record NC_137894.1, read on the forward strand.
ATTCCATCGTTGATTAAACTTTGGAAAACTTTATTTAAACAAAATTAAGCAGATGTTTTTACTGCAGAATGTCTCAGAGCCATTTATGCAGGAATTGCTATGGTCTGAATGTCTGTATCTTCCCCAAATTGCCATGCTGGAATCCTAATGTCCAAAGTGATAATGTTAGGAGGTGGGGTCTTCGGCGGTGATTGGGTCACGAGGGTGCAGCTGTCATGAATGGGATTAGCGTTCTTACAAAAGAGGCCCCACAGAGCTCCCCAGCCAAGTAGGGACACATTGAGAAATTGGCAGTCTGCGACCCAGCAGGGAGCCTCCGCCAGAATGCAGCCCTGCTGGCACCTTCCTATTGGACTTCCAGCCTCCAGAGCTGTGAGAAGTGAATTTCTGCTGTTTATAAACTACCCAGTCTGCGATATTTTATTATAGCAGCCCAAACAGATTAAGGCACTAATACACATTGTGAATCTTGGAAAGGAGTAATTTCATATGCTCTCAATGCCAGACTTACACAAACACAGAATGCCTTTTTTTTTCCTACATAAAGACAGGGAAACGCTTATCCAACCCACTCAGAAGTGAAACTACAGGAAAAGACATTAAGTAATACATTTAAAAAATCAGGATCTGTTACAATACATTTTACGAAATTCGGATTTTCACTCCCATTCATCATTAGCTATCTTTATTTTGTCTGTTATTTCATTAGTTTATAATCAACTGCAGTTTTGGTAGGGGGATTTTAAAATACATTTTCAAGGACAGTCTATTGCAGAATAAAACATACAATCTGTGTGTATATAATGCATTGTATTGTGTAATGATTATACATATACATATATATCCATATTTAATATGGATGTCAATATCAGTTGTTCTTAGTAATGGTTTTCTGATGAGTACGTTCTAGATATTTCAGAGAGGGTTTAATAAGGGCAGCTGGTTGCTAAAGGATTGAAAGTGCTGAACAAGAAAGGAAAGGGGAAGATGGCATAAGGCAAGTGTTAGGAACTTGAGGGAATGCGATCACTTAGAGCGCAGGGGAATCCAAGCGGGAGGAAGGATTACCAGCGCACCCTCCCCACTCTGCTGCCTGCAAGGCGGGCAGCTGCCCGGGCGCGAGCATGGGGGCTGCCGGGGAGCAGCCTGGGAACAACGGAACCGCCAAGTCCGAAGAAACTCTGCGCAGGGACTAAAAGCCTGCAGGAGGCGTGAGGCGGGCTGAGCAGGAGTCTCAGGGTCCCTGCTGGGGTCCCGGCGCCAGCGCGGGAACCAGGTCCCAGAAACCTAAAGCGGGAATTGAGGGGCTCCTCTCGCCCTCTGGCCTCCCTGCCTCTCCTCCGCAGAGACCTTCAGAAAGCCCCCCCAGCCCCCCTCCATGGGCCTGTTTGGAAAATGAAGTTCTCGGAACACAGAGCTGGAAGCCTCAGGGGACCTGCTGGAGCTGAAGACCCACCAAGGACCAGCACACTGACAGAGGCATTTAAAAAGCTATCATGGGGGTCTGTTTTAAAACAAAGCCATTCCTTTTCCTTCTCGGGATCAACAGAGAAACCGGTTTCTTTTAACTTTGCAAATTTGAATTAATAATGAAGACATGAAATTAGCACTGAAGTTAGGTAATGGGAGGGAAATAAGGGCAGTTTTTAAAAAGAAAATCCTTTGAACTCAGATTTGAAGAAAGGATCAAATGAAATAAAATTTTCATAACTTATATTACAGTCTTAAATTTCTTTAAAATATGAGCACTTGATTTGACTAAACATGAAATTTTAATTGGCACTGAGTATTTACTTCTCCTTCCTTCCTTTCTTTCTTTCTTTTTTTTTCCCTATTTCCCCCCTTGCTCAGGCTGTCAGAGACTCTCCAACCTTAGTCTGCCCAGAGGCTGACCCTTCACACAGCAAACACTCATCCTGGTCGGCTGTGTGGTATATGTGTTTAGGACTTGAGATTACAACTCAGTTGTATATGGCACAGTAAAAACTGTTGCTCTGGATTAGGAATTTGAGACACTTGAAATCCTGAAGATCTTTTGAAATTATTAAACAGAGATGAATTATGTCTGGCTAAAGTTTTGCCCAACATTTCTCAAAATACAGTGTGAAATATAATTCTTCAAGTTATTAACAAATGGCCTATACTAGGATTTCTTTGGCCAAATAGGACTGGAAGAATTGATGTAAGCCAATGCTTCTCAAACTCTGTGATGAAGGACCAATTTTTCTTTCATTTCCAATTTGTCTCAGACCATTTTTTTGGTAAAATACAAGAAAAACAAATTACCAAATAAATGAAATAAAAAAGCACACAAAAAGACACTCAGTTATTTTATTATTAGGGTCAACAAACATTACATTATTCTGTCAAATTTTTCTAAAGTTTCTAAACACTTACTCAGTTCATTTCAGTACTCATAATCAACCAGTAAGAAAATAATAAAAAACATTCAGCAGACCAATTCTGGAGACCCTACTGGAAGTTTAAACAAAATGTAGATGTCTCATTACTGAAGTACTTCTCAGACATTTTAAAATACTAATGGGCATTTCAAATCTGTAAGAGGGAGATTCCAAGTACGACATTTAGGACATTTCCCCCAATTAAATAAGAGTGCAGAACTACTTCCTTTGGTTGGTTGGTTTAACCAGCCCATCCTATGAAAGCCGTGTTCCATGGGACATACTTTGAGAAAAGCTCTTAAGTGTGTTTTGTTAAATTCTAATTCTCAGGGCACCTGGGTGGCTCAGTTGGTTAAACATCGGACTCTTGATTTCAGCCCAGATCATGATCTCTCAGTTGTGAGATGCAGCCCAGCTTCAAGCTCCTGCTCAGCGGAGAGTCTGCTTGAAATTCTTTCTCCCTCTCCCTCTGCCCTTCCTGCTCCTGCTCTCCTCTCTCAAGTAAATTAATAAATCTTTTTTAAAAATTCTAATTCTCTAAAAATTATAGCTCCATGAGTTAATGTTCATAAGTTACATAAGTTAATGTTCACTTCCCAGCATAGCTATATTTCTAGACAATTCCAAATTTCCTAGAGATGGGTGGATGGGTAGATGGGAAAGAAGGAAGAAAGGAAGGAAGGCGTGGTGTTTATTTTGCATACAGTAGGCACTTAATTATGTAACTGATAGAAATATCCTGAGGGCTAAACCTTGGGGGTGGGGGGGGGGAGCATTGCTTCTATCCTAAGGCAGTTTTCCTTCCCAAGCACTTTCCTGTGACTTCAAAAACCAGGAAGGTCTCCTTTCATAAAATAAAGAGATATTGCACAATTGTTTACTGAGGCTCCAACCTCCTTTCCGAGAGCACAATGCCTCTCATTTCACAGAGCCCAGGATGGAGCTCATGGTGCCGTGAAGTGCCGGAAAGGCAGTCTTCCCTGAAGGAAGATTTTGTTGTGGGACCTTGCTCAGAGAAATTAACACAGTATTTACCTGAACTCACAACTCAGTAGGTCAACCAAGAACCAGCAGCATCAGCGAACTTGTTAGAAAATGCAGACTGTCAGGCCCCACCCCAGACCTCCTGTCTCAGACTCCACTTTCACCAAATTCACAGGAGATTTGTTTGCACCTTAAAGTTCAAAAAGCCTGGATCTAACTGTGTGCTTTGCATGTACAATTGTGAATAAATATTCATTACTCAGCCTTAAGGGATTCTGTTAAATCGAACTGAGGCTGGTTAGGGTGCAAGCCAGTACATTTAGAGAGGGGGGAAATGCAGAAAGGGAACCTGAGGGTGAGCAGAGATAATTCATCTGTTACTTCTATGCAGAATTGGATTACTCTTTATGATTTTTCTTCAATTTGATTTGTAAATGGAACCATTATGACTCTGGTCTAAGGGCTCAGAGTCATCAACCAAAGTGTACTGAGAACTAAGAAGGCAACTCTTTTTCCTCTCCTATAACATTTCTCTTGTTTTTTGGGGGAAGATAAAGAAATTTCCAAACTGCCCAGGTCAGAGGTCCTCAGCTGGTGGTCTGTGATCTGGGTGCGGTCTTTTAGGACATGTCCGGTCTCCAGCATCCGACCAGCCTGTGTTCTATTCTAGATCTTGCAGTTCACCAGGCATGGGGTTTTAGGCAATTTAATCTCTGAAAGTTCTCATCTCCTCTCTCATAAAATGAGAACACTGATATTTATAATATCCTCATGAGTATTCAGAGATAACAAGACTCAAAATCTCTCCTCTAGGGTAGGCCATAATGGCAGCATAGCCAATGCAAATACTCTTCTGAGACCTAGTGTTCCAAGGAGTCTCAGCCCAATCAGGCTTCCACACCCCTGCAATCCTACCACACCCCCTCCCCACCCCCTCAGCTTGGTGGCCAGAGGCTTGACAAATATATATTGAGCACCTTGGGTGAGCCAGGCCGACGAATGAGTGACAGAGCCTTCTCTGGGATGGCTCCATCCAATAAGAGGTTCCTATTGAGTTCAGTGATTCTGAGACTTCTGGATTTCACAGGTCATTAAAATTTCAAAAATAATTTAGGGCATTGATAAAGGGTTGCCAGCTTTTTTTTTTTTTTCTTGCTATTTTTAAGAAAATGGTCTTTTCAGTTTCCTAAAAGAAAAATCTATTTTAACACCATAAAGTAGGACATTATGAAAGATAATCCTTTTATAGTGAATAAATTTTAACTCTTTGAAAATATGGCATTGTCTTTTTTTTTTTCCCCTCAATATGAATAGATAAAAACTCCTTTTAGACCTGTGTTATTTGGTAACCACTCTCTTTTAAAATCCTACAAGGCTAAGGGAATAAGTTTTGTCTAGACGTTGTTTAAGTTTCCAGAAAGTCCTGAGGTTTGCTGATCAGACCCAAAGCCCCACCTCCATCCGCGGGCCTCCCCTGGCTGATAGGAATGTCAGCTGAGAAGCTGTTACAGGATATGACAGTGGAAAGCTTGGATTCACTACACAGGCGTCCCCTGTGCAAACGTTGTTTTATGTGTGTGAAACAAAGTCTTCTCTGGGCCCTGACTACCGCTGGGGTTTGAGAGGAGGCTGAAGGAGTTAGCAGATGGAATGTTAAATGCAATTAGTTAATGTAATTGTGTTATTTAATGCACTTAGCAAGTATATGTGTTTTTAAAAGAACTGAAAGGAACTATAATGAGTGGAACAAATGTAGGCAAATGTTATCACTAGTTGGCTGGGATTATGGTTTATTTTTATACGCTTTGGACTTTTCAGTATTTTCCACATTTCCCCTAAGAAGATAATTATTTATATAATAAGGAAAAAATTTATCTTGAAAATAAAAATACGTAAGAATTTTAAACCATGAGAATGGGGTTCCTGGAGTTGTACAGTATATTACCTGCATAGCCCTATGCAATGTGTCTGCATTAAATACACTAAGCACCATTGTATACCCTTTTGTATCTTTTTAATTTTAGTCCTTGAACATGTGTTATCTATTAAAAATAATTAATTTTGAAAACAGTTCAGCGGGCTGGAATAGGACTTCCTATACATAAGGCTTACATTATTTCTATGCTCCCCACCTCAGTGCAACCCCATCCCACCCCCATCCCATCTTTGGGCCTTGGGGGGGCATGAGGCATGGGGTCTCCTCCTATGGCTATCCAACTGGTTAGCAGATGCTACCTAATTAGGTATGGCAGAAGATGTGATCATTGCCTGACTTGATGGTTACAATGAGAGTTGTAAATGATGAATCCAAACAAAGACCATTTCAAAAATCCAGTGCCTTCCAAAACATGGTGCCATTTGACAAATTGAGATGAAAAAGAAAAAATAAAGATGAGCTTTGTGAAATCAGACATTGGATGGGCAGAGCTCTGCGGTCTTCTGGGGCCTGTCTCAGGTCTTTGTGCTAAGATGAACATCTTACTCATTAGTAAATATTTGAGATGAAAGCTTTTTTTGCTCACCTCCTAATTATCATTTTTCCAAAGCATCTGCTTCTGGGAGAAGATTAATTAGTTGGCTATTCCTAAAGGATGGATTTGAGGAGATCAAAGGCCCTCAAAATGTAATGGAGAGAGAACTAAACTGTGGAAATTTTCTCTTTGGAGGAATGAAGATCAAAATTCGTTGGGGGAGTGTCACAGCAAACAAGCTTTGCTCTGTTCAACTTTCTTTTCTTTCAGAAAATAAAAGCTCCTGCCAGGATGCAAATATTTAACTTATGCTGCATTTTATTAGACTTTTCTTTGTAGGGCTACCACTTAAAATTTTTCTCTTTCCTTCATTGGGTAAACACATCAAAGAGGTGTTTACCTAAGAATATGAACAGAGACCAGTGAGGTACTCTGCATGGAAAATGAAGGTAAAGACTCAAGGATGGTTTCCTTATGTTCACTCAGATATTTCCTCATTTGATTTTTTTTTCTTATAGATTTAAACAAGTCAACCAACAAATTGATGTTGATAAACTGTGCAAGTTTACCTTATGTCTGTGCAAAGACACTTTGACTTGCCAATGTCTTTGCCCCCACCCAGCATGAGACTCTTGGTTTTCCACAGCTTTTCCCTTCTTTTTAGAAAGGTCATTGCTCTAGGCTGAATGTCTGTGCCACCTCCCCCCCGAATTCATATGTCAAAACTTAGTCCCCAAATATGATGGTATTAGGAGGTGAGAGTTGATGAGGTCATGAAGGCCGAGCCCTCATAAAAGAAGCGTCCTCATAAAACAGACTCCAGAGAGTTCCCTTGCCCCTTCCACCACGTGCAGACACAGTGAGAAGACAGACATCTATGAACCAGGAAGCTGGCTCTCAACAGACCCAGAAGTTGCTAGCACTTTGATTTTGGACTTCTCAACCTTCAGAACTGTGAGAAATGAATGTCTGTTGCTTATAAGGCCCCCAGGCTGTGGCATTCTGTTACAGCGCTCCAAGAGGACTGAGACAGTTCTTATACCTTTGAATTTTAATTTGATAACTAGGGGTGCCTGGGTGGCTCAGTTGTTAAGCAACTGCCTTTGGCTCAGGTCATGATCCCAGGGTCCTGGGATTGAGCCCCACATCGGGCTCCCTGCTCAGCGGGGAGCCTGCTTCTCCCTCTCCCTCTGCTTGTGTTTCCTTTCTTGGTGTGTCTCTCTCTATCAAATAAATAAGTAAATAAAATATTTTAAAAAATAATTTGATAACTAAATATTTTTGGTAGAAATTTAGAAAATGTAAATTAACAAAGAGGAAATTTTAAATCGTTCATTAAGCCTCACACTCAAAGATAACTGCTATTAGCATTTCATTATTTAATTTATCCCTCCAGCTTTTTCCCAGTCATAAACCTACTTTCCTACACAATCGAACCTTACAGTTCACACTATTTTCTAATTTATTTCTTCTCCCTCTTTGCTTTTCCACAACACTGCTCTATAAGATGAGAAGAATACAACTCTGTTGTGACTCACGTGGGTGTTGGAAGGGTTCTGACAACGAACAGCAATCACATTTCATCCCCAAATTGCTCTACACTTAGCTAAGTGTGTTCATAGATGTTGGCTTTCCAAATGGCCAACATAGCCCACTCTGTGACCACTGGTGGGGAAGACCTCTATGGGGTTGCTCTGCTCTACACCCAATGTAGACATGTACCTAGAGGTGATCTGGTCACTATAGATGGGTCTCCACCTGGGCCCCTGGGGCCATCTAATGGATCTGCACCAGCTTCTGGCCCTGGGATTAGCCCTGGCTTAGTTCACCTGCTCACGTCATGAAACACTGCTTTTTGGACCATCCTCCAGTGATGAATAAAGACACACAGGATGTTGGCCTCTTGGACTCAGAATCAAAGCACTAGGGCTTCTTCATCCTTCCCCTCCTCAGCCCTACCACCTTGGCTCCCCCCAAGGAGCTGCTGATTGTTGTAGTTATCAGACGCTGCTAACCCTCAGCTCTTAGAGTAGGGGAGACATTGGGTCCCTAAGGGGCTGAAATCGGCTCTAACTCTTTCAACCTCAGGCTATGGGGAAATGTTTTCTTTAGTGAAGTGTGCAGAGCCTGTAACTGCAAACAGTTGCAGGGATTCTGCCGTCCGTGGGACCGGGGGACAGCCCGGGAAGGATGCGCCGCGCAGACGCTGGGGCCTGGGGAAGACGGATTCCTATGAAGCCCGGGCGTAACACCAGGACCAGTTAAGCCCAGACTGATACTAATATCAAGAGGGACGTTTGAAAAGTTAGTGAATTGTGCTTCACTTGCAGCGTTTCCCACCGTGGCTGACCATCAGAATCACCTGGGGTGCTTTTTAAAACTCCTGATGTCCCACCCTAGTGCCAGGATTTTAAGGCGATGGATCTGGGAAAGGGCATTTAGCATTGACTTGTTTCTTACTTTGAACTGCTCTAGTGAGGTGTTGCAAGCTTTTCCTTTAATTTTTCTTTCTTTTTCTTAAGAAAAATTGACCCATTATCAATTATTTCTTTATTAAACTGACCATTTTTTTTGAAAAGATGGAAGTATTAATTCTGAGACAACACACGTTCAGATTGATTCGTTTGTTTAGAGCAGCATCTCAGACCTTGTTGCCCCTCAGAATCACCTGGGGAGTTTCTAGAAGTCTGGATGCCCAGCCTGCCCCCCACCCCAATACTAGCAGAATCTCTGGAGTTGGAGTTGGGCTGAGAGTCAGTTTCTCAAAGCTCCAGGATAATCCCAAGGTCAGCCCAGGCTGAGAATCATGGGGTGAGTTGGGTCTGAAGGACGCTGGCACACCAGTCTGCCAGGTGTCTCACCGCCAAGCTCTCAGGGCATGCTAGAGAACGCAAACACTGATACTCCTGGTCAACCTACTCAAAGAAGAAAGCCCCGCATGGCCTCTGTTGCCGCCAGGTAATCAGTGCACCCTAAGTACGCACACGGGAAAGAATCACTGCTTCCAGACTTGGGCAGGTTTTCTCCATCTCCTCTCCCCTACCATCACTCCCCTCCCTACCAGCTGACTACCAGTTCTCTACCTCATGTGCGTAAACAATCTGCATGCGAGAGAAGTGTCTCCTAGTTATTCTTTGACACTGATTTCACTGGCACATGTCTTGACCGTAATGTGATTTATTAACAGGACGACCCCCAAAAGGGAGCAAGCGGCTTAGAGTCATCGTCTCACTTTGTCCTCATAACAAGCTTTCAAGGTAAGTACTCTTATCATTTCCAATCCACGCGGGAAGAAGCTGAAGCTTAGAGAGGGGTGCAGCCCACACGTCCACCTTCTCCACCACTTCGTGACTCCGGGGCCGAGACTCTACAAAGTTCATTTCTGCTTTGCCCTGGCAGGCTCTGCCACCTGGGGTGCCAGGAGGAGAGAGAAGTTACTCACCCCTTCCTTTGCCCTCTGTCCCTGTCAGCATCCTCCCAGCAATGGCCCTTCACTTCAGAAATCTGGGTTCCTGCTCCTCAAGATCCCCCCTCCCAGCTTCTGGATTCTGAGATCTGCAGCTTCCTGTCTTGGTCCCCCCAGCCCAAGGGGGTATCTATTTCCCGCAGCTCTACTCTGTGATCACTCTGCGTTGTCTTCTGGCTTTTGCAGTTCTCCAGCTCCTGGTTTTAAATTCTCTCTGGTAAAATAGCCAGTGAGTTTCTATTTTCCTGACAATGAAATTACATAATTACTCAAGGACACACAGCAGGAAGTGGCAGATTGGGATTCAAACCTAACTCCATCAGGCTCTGGAGTGCCCGCTCTCCCCTACCTCATAAGAGCTGTTTGATAGCTGGCTGAGAACCTCTGAGAGAAAAGAAACGCACCTGGCCCAAATTTTCTTTAAGGACTCCTATTTCAAAAAATGAAAAATGTCTTCGTACCCATTAAAAACAAATAACTTTAAAGACAAAATGACTACTGGTGTGTGAAATGGAAAAATTTATGGTACATTTCGAAAGTGCCTGAGGGTGATTACTTTTAAGGCTAATTAAAGTCCTGGATCCTTGAAATAAGAGTCCTTCATCCAGGCTAGTACCGTCATTAGAATGAGGTTAAAGTTTAGGATTTTAAGGGACAATTCATAACTTCCTATGAACATACGTACCAGAGGTATATTCCAGGTTATATTTCAGTGCCTACAGGGGAGATCTCTTAATGAAGCAGCTAATTCTATTATGCAGCTTATCTAGTCCACACCCAGTTTATGTACTTCAGAATGTGGAGGATCTGGGACAGCTCAAGTATTGTATCACCTGGGTCTGGGTCGGGAGCCCAATTCCATTCTCCCAGCAAGTATGAAGCCTGTTTCCTCATCTGTAAACACCTACTTCATAGTATTACAAGTGAGGCTTATGAACAGTGGCTAACACAGAGACATCACTTGATGTATTTTATTCCATCCTTCACACACACACACACACACACACACACACACACACACACACCATGCGTGTGGCAAGTGGGCTGTGCCTGGACACTGGGAGTAAAGTCATCCGTCACGGGTGTGGGGCCAGGTTTTGGCTTTCCTGTTCTACTGAGAAAAGCCAGTGCTCACTGAGACTAAGTATATACGTTCATTTGCCTGCAGCGTCCCAGGTAGGAGGTTTTGGGGTAATATTTTCCTCTAACTACATCGGGGGCTGGTGTCATGTGTGCTCCCAGTAAGCCTTACCACTGTCAGGGTCAGTGTCCTGGTGAGGAAGAAAAGGCATGTGCCACAGGTAAATCAATAGTGCTTAGCAAGAGAGGTATCTTCAAAGGTGTGGCCAAGACATGGGGACAAGGGCGATAGGTGTTGGGGGGAGGGTTGTGCGGGGTGCTCTCATACTGATTCTTGCTCTCATTCTCCTCTTTACTCCTCTGTCCCTTAACCATCTACTGTAGCCTTTGGCACAGGAATTAAATTTGTTGAGTCAAATATTCACCTAATGGAACTCCACGGCACCATAGAGCTACCCTATTGCTACCATTTTCAACCTTTCCTCCACTCCTAGGGTTCTGGAGAAGCTCTGAATTTTAAGCTGTGTAGACCAGATTCTCTGACTCCTCCCTACTGGGGAGATGGTTAGTGGAGAGCTGAAGCTGCCTGTCGTCGCCTTCTGGAGCCAAGTGCACCAGCATGCCTGACTCACGTTACGAAGATTGTGCAGTAGTGCTCTCGGCCTGCCGGACCCAGTGACGAGACTTGAGGACCAGGCATGCTGGGCTAGGGTGAGAGCCTGGAGCTCTCTCTCAGGGTTTGAACCTAGTGGTGCCCACAGACCCCAGACTCTGTCCCCACCAGTGCCCTGCACACCTGTGGCTCCCCCAGCACCACGGATGCTTTTGTCAGAAGGCAGCCTTGGACTGTCACCTGCTTATCCTGCCCACATCCATGCAGAAGGTGAGAGAAGTCTGTGACTTTGGCCTGGATCTTCCTGGTCCCTGCTGCCTTGGTATATGGCCCATACTTTGTCTGATTACAGCCTCCTCTGATTGGCTTTCAATATGTGATCCCAAGTCCAAGAGCAGCTAGAATGCCTTTTATCATCTTCCATCTTGATGGAGAGGATGCCACTGGAGGGGATGCAGCTGAGCTACCTTGACAGGCCTCCTGCCAACACTGTCTGGACCACAACCAGTTTCCACTCTAAGCCTCCCTTGTCCTTTGTCCTGCTTTTTCAAATCTTATTCAATAAATAGAAATTGCTTCACCCACTACTTGTCAATTGGTCAAGAACTTGGGACACTGTTTTGCTCTTTATCCTCCCAAACATGCCATCCAAAGCCAACTCCAGACACATACTAAGTCAATGAACTCACACACCCCTCAGCAGAATCTTCTGATTTTCCCAGGGTCCTCAGATGCATTCTATCTCTGTAACTTTTCCTTAATTGAATCTAACTCCTGCCACCTCCTCACCCCTCTCTCCACACCACTTCGGTATTCTTTTCTTTCCTGGAAGCATCCAAGGTGCACCCTGTCACCTCCTCTGACTCTCATCTCAGCACCACAAAGTGGCTGCCACTGTAGCTTTTGTCCAGTTTGCTCCTCCTACTAGTTCTGACACCTTAGCTCGTGGATCTGCCTCCCCCTCTAAGAGTGATCCCACTTCCCCATATACCTTCTGCCAGGAGTCACCAATTGCTAACATTTTGTCTCATTTTGGTTTCTACATATACAGAAGCTTTTTGCTGAGCCACTCAAGAGTCAGTTGAAGACATCTTGCATCTTTCGTTTGGAATGCTTTGGGGAGTATTTTAACAAGGATATTTTCTTACAGAAGCTTCATATGATGAACAAATCAAGGAAATGTAATATCGATATAATACTGTTATTTAACATATAGAAGATACTCAAATGTTAACAAGTGTCTCAACAATGTCCTCTGTAGAGTTTTTTCCTGATCCTGGTCGGTTCCAGTTCAAGATCTCTGTCCCACTTAGGTGTCGTGTCTTTCCGAGTCTGCTATATTCTGGAGCAGTTCTTGGTCTTTTTCTCTCCTAACAGCAACATTTTTTGAAAGGCACAGGCAGCCATTTTGTAGACTGTTCCTCAATTTGTGTTTGCCTGATTCTTCACAGTTGGATTCACCTACAGGCACATTGGCAGGAAGTCTCCAGAAGTGATCTAGCTTCTCCACGTTTTCAACCCTGGCAGGAGAACTTTTGGAGAAAACTATATTTTTCGTCCTATAGTTCCCCTTCCACCATGAGCAGGTAGAGGACTCTGCTCCTTACTTCAGTGGAGATGTGGGGCAGGGCAGGAAGTGGTAGTAATCTCTAGGCACCTCTTCCTGGCTTTTATTTCCAAAACCGTGTGTTTATTGAGAAGAAATGGGGGGATTTGGAGGAAGGAGCGAGAAAGACAGAAGGACCTGTCTTCGACCCACAGGAAACTGGGGAGGGAGGGGTCTGGGATTCCCAGTAAGAGAGAAGACCAGTTTCCTGCTCTTTGGAAGAGCCAAAAGCATGGCAGGAGCTCAGAGAGAAGCATGGCATGGTGCCCAAGGCGACTGACTCCTGGGCCTGGGCCCCAGGCTTGCCAAAGACTCTCCAGCTGCACACAGGGGAGGGACTGGCAGAGCAGGCAGACATGAAGACATGATATAGACCAGGACAACAGATGCCTGCTAGCTGATTCCTGGCAGAGGGGAGGTGGGGGAGGGACCTCACCCCAAGAATGACCCAGAACCTTTGTCCTACCCTGGAAAAGTGGCACAGCCATAGGAATGACTGCCCAGTAGGAAGTAAGCTTTGAGGTAGAAATAAGTTTATTTAAGAAAAGCAAAGGATTATAGTATTTCTCTTACACTTGAGTTTGTGGCTGAGATTCAGGCCTGATGAACACTCACTCTAACAGGTGTGAGTCTAGCTCTCTGTTCTCAAGGATCTTTTCTCTTAGAACCACTCCCCTACTTCCTCCTCCCTCCTCTACTGCTCCCTCTTAGTTTATTGATCTCCTCTGCTCCTCTCCTTTCAAAGGATCCTGCTTCTCCTTGGGGGGAGTCTCTGGGTGGTGATTAGTCTTTTATCTCTATTTATCTTTGCTGAATGGAGCCCATACTCTGGGTCTGCAGGCAGAGCAGAAGGGGAAAGAAGTCCTCACCTTTGGCTGGACTCAAAGTGGCATGTCTCTATTAGCAATCAATGCTGTGTAACAAATTACCCCCAAACTCAGAGGCTTACAACAGCAATTATTTCAGTTTGTATACATTAGGAATCTGAGTGTGCCTTAGCTGGGTCCTCTATAATCAAGGTGTCAGCCAGAGCTGCAGACATCTCAAGACTCAGCTGGGAAGGTGTCTGCCCTCAAGCTCACTCATAATAAGGCTGTTGGCAAGATTCAGTTCCCCGTGGGCTGATGACCAGTGACTACCTTTAGTGGACGTCCTGCTATGCAGACCTCTCCATAGGGCAGCTCACAAGTGGTGGCTAATGTCATCAAAGCCAGCAAGTGAGAAAAGCCACACAGAGTGGGCATGAGCAAGATGGAAGTCACAGCCTTTTGTAACATCCTTGGAAGAGGCATCCCACCTCCCCAGCATGCTAGTGGTGAGAAGCAAGCCCAGGCTCGTGACTGAGAAACACTTAGAAAGAGAGGAACTTCTATTTAGTTAACACCAAACTTACAAACAAACTTGGAATTTTTTAGACTTATCCAGTTCATCTTAACCTGAAGATATTATCCAGTTAGAGAGCATTATCAAATCCCCCTCAACTCCCATATGTGTTCTTAAGCTACACCATGAAATCTGATTTTCCCATGACTCCCTGCTATAAGGCCAGCCGTAAGCCATGCAGTGAAACGGTAAGTGTGTCTTTGGTAATCTGGCCACCACTTTTTGCACTTAGCAGTCCTCTCTCTTCCACTCACTGCCTCTGGGTCCCCTCCATCCCTCCACTCTCCTTCTGAAACTCTTCTCTAAGGGAGGCCCTGAGGGGGCACTGGGGCTGACCTGACACCAAGTCAGGCCCCTCATTGGCCCTCAGGCCCTCACCTGCTGGTCTGTAAACAGGAGAGGAAGCTTCCCACAGGTGGCTGTCCTCCTGGTCTGATAGTTCTTCCACCCTGCATTCCCTCCCTCTGCGGCCCCGCCTGATTCCATACCTGGGCTCTTTGTCCTGTCCACAGCTTCCAGGTTTTGGAAAGTTTACCCTGACCCCCCCCCCCATTTCAGGAGGATCCAGGCGAGGAATCAGCACCCACTCTATTTTGTGGAGAGAGGAATTTCGTGCAGTGATCTGATGGTGAAGGTATGGGTGGTGGGGGGAGCACGGGAAAAAGGGGATGGCCCAGGACATCAGGATGCTGGAGTCCACCTGCCTGGCTGCCAGAACGTTGGACCACTGACGGGGCTGCTGGCCAGGGAGCCCACATTCCTGTGACTGCTGCAGCCACCAGAGCCCTCCTCCCCCCACCAACTGGCAGGAGACCTTTGCTTTCAGGGCCCTTTGGCTCTGCTGGGGTCTCTTAGAGGCGAACTCCCACCAGAGGTAACTGGCAGAAGAGTCTGGACACTGCCCTCCCCCACATCACCACTGCCCCCAGCTCTGCCAGGCGAGGGGCTCAAGGAAGGGCAGGACTGAGCTGGAGGCCCTCCCACAAAGCCGCGCTGCACCCCTTCCGATGTAGGACCTGCCATCTGGTCCCTGGCCTTTTGCCGGGGTGACTAGGACAGCAGTCAGGCAGCCTGTCACCTGCAGAGGGTTTAAATGTTAACAAAAGCCAGAGGAACAGACAGGATGAGAAGCCACACCTACACGGGTGTGGGAAGGCTCTGGGCCCATGGGCGCCCTGCATGTTGAAAAGGCCGGCCTTACTTGGAGACTTGTCATCTGTGGGGGCCTACAGCCAGGAAAACTGATGCTTTAGCTTTGTTTCCTTAGCAGACATTCACTGTGGCTTCCTTACATTTTTTCAATTTTGAGTCATTCTATATTTCCTAGGAGATATGGTAGAAATAGTTGAGTCTGGAGTTACATAAAACAGGAAATTGCATTTCACAGCATTTTATTATCTCTGGTTCCCATTTGCTCCTGGTGTGCTTCTAAGTCAAATGTCTGCCTTTGAACAAGTGGCAAATTTAGCAGTGATCCAGAGATATTTATTGAAAGCCTGCTACTG
This sequence comes from Martes martes, assembly GCF_963455335.1. Taxonomy (NCBI): domain Eukaryota; kingdom Metazoa; phylum Chordata; class Mammalia; order Carnivora; family Mustelidae; genus Martes; species Martes martes. The sequence goes on from NC_137894.1 coordinate 42,920,285, forward strand.
GCCTGACATGGAATAAAGAATTAAGGAAAAAGGAATTAGAAAAGGAAAGAAAGAGGACAAAAAACCAACCTCATTTTTAGGTCCCTTACAGTTTTGTTTAAAAAAAATGAGGCTTATGTACCTGCAACTGCAGAAAACAAATAGATGGGGGGAGAAAAAGAAAAGAAAACAAATAGAGGGGATAGATTCTATAGTGTGAAAGTCTGTGGTCCATACTCCGAGGGTTCCAGTTCAGGGAATTTTCTCTCTAAAGAAGGGATGGTATCTGGGAGGCAAGGCAAAGGGAGAGGTGAGCGCAGAGAGCCATGAAAGCAAAGGGAAGAAGGCACAGGCACGTGTGGTGGGTGGGCGGTGAGACTGCTTAGGTGCAGCGGAAAATACAAGCCATAGGACCGAGGATCTTGAACATCAGTTTGAGGACATTGAACTTGATTCTAGAGTAGCCAAAATGTGGCCATGAAAACAATAATGATTATAAATCACGTCGTCGTCATTCTGATTTTATAGAACAGAACATATAAGCAGCCTAAAAGATGTAAAATTGCAATAAGTGTGACTCTGAAGTAGTAAATCTAGTTTCATAAGCCTAGTAATTTTATTTTTATAAAACACTGACTCATGAGGTATTAGATTAAAAAAATACTTTATTATCTTACATCTCAATTTTTTTAAACGATTTTATTTATTTGACAGAGAGAGAGAGACAGTGAGAGAGAGAACATAAGCAGGGGGAGGGGGAGAGGGAGAAGCAGGCCTCCCGCTGAGCAGGACCCTGGGATCATGACCTGAGCAGAAGGCAGAGGCTTAATGACTGAGCCGCCCACACACTCCTTTCTCTATGTGTTTTTTCCTCCTAAAATATAAAGCATAAATCTGATCCATTTGATCCCTGAGTTTGGAAGTGAGTTTAGATGGAGAGGCAGGCTATGATATCTAAATCGTTTTAATTCCTGTGTTCCTGAGTTAGAAAAGCAAAGAATTTGAGCCCAACACAAAGGATAATCCTATCCAGTTCCTGAATTTGCAGTGTTAGGAGATCAAGGGAGATCTGGACCAGATTTTCCAGTGCTCCCTCTCCCATCTCCACCCCTACTCTCCTCCTGGCTCCATGGGCCTGATCCAAGCTGCCTGAGTAAACACCCAAGGCCCCAATCCAGGTCAGCATCTCCTACCACCCGCTCTTGGGTAAGGAAGCTGGTAATGAAATCTTTGAAGACCTCCTCCCACCCTCATTCTGGTGTTTAACTTTGAGAATGGCTACCCTAGTGGCCAGCCTCTCCAGTACCCCGTGCAGACAAGATGCCGCTGGAAGGCTGACCTTGGGAGGCATGTTGCCATGACTACACTTTTTTTTTTTTTTTTCTGATAGAGGTAAGAGATGAAATGAAGAGGTTGGCTTTAGCCACATTGCAAAGGAGTTTGTGGCTGGACTAAGGACATTGATCTTTGCTTTCCAGGCAATGTAAGATGTTGGTTAACAAAAGTTTTCAAGTAGTGGGGAAAATGACCAGTTCTCAGTTTTATAAAGGCAATGCTTGCCTTTTAGTATTTGGGTAACTATCACAGGATATATGATGATAATAATGCAAAAACAGCCAGTTTAGGAAAAAAAAAAAAAAATCACCATAAGTTAAAACCTCATTGTATGTGCCCAGCTCAGGGCTGAACTGGAGCAAGGTACTGCCCACCATTCTTTGCCAGGTGGAGGGACTCTAGTACAGAAATTGCAAGCCTGGGCTCCCAGCTGTCCCCTCAGCACACAGCTTCCTTCATACTTGGATACAGGGAAAATCTATTAAGGTGAAGGTCAAGAACAACTGGAAAAGGAAGAACATAAGAAGAGATCACTGAAAGAGAACATGAGAAGCTTATTGGTTAGGATTAAGTTTGACTTCGAGTAAGAATTCCAAAATAACAATGACAACAACAGACAGAAGGGTTTTTGTTTGTTTGTTTTTTCTTCCTTATGCTCATGTCTGAAGGTAAGCAGTTCAGGCCTGCAGTGGTGACTCCATTCCTCAAAGTGCTAGGGATCCAGCCTACTTCCAGATCACTGTTCTACTATCCCTAGGAAGTGGTCATATCTTCATGGTCCATAATAGATGCTAGAACTCCAGCCATCTCCCAGACACAGGGAAGGTAGAGCGCTAAGGTGGGGTAAAGAACATCTGCTAGGTATTTTCAAGGAAAACAAAAATGTTCTGGAAGCTTCTCCTGCTCTTTGGCTTACAGGTCATTGTTCAGGACTTATTAACATTGTCCCATTGGATGCAAGGCAGGTTGGGAAGTTCTGGAACCAGGTGATGAAGTGTGTTTGCTGGGAGAGGACAGTGGGTCTCTTTGAGTCCCAGCTAACAACTTTACCTTTTTTATTTTTTATTTTAAAGATTTTTTATTTATTTACCTGACAGAGATCACAAGTAGGCAGAGAGGCGGGGGGGGGGGGAGCACGGGGAGAAGGCTCCCCGTCGAGCAGAGAGCCTGATGCGGGCCTCGATCCCAGGACCCCGGGATCATGACCCGAGCCGAAGGCAGAGGCTTTAACCCATTAAGCCACCCAGACGCCTGACTTTACCTTTAAAAAAAAAAAAAAAATTGTGTCCCTATTCCCTTTGTCCGCTGCCTTATTGTGTCCAAAACCTACACTGTGGCAATACTCCACAACCCACTCCTTCCCTTGTGGTCTGCAGCTCTGCGGAAGCCTTGCCGGTCTTCATTTACTGCCAGGGGCTCAAGTTCAGAGGGTTCCTCCTTACTGACAGTCCAGGCCAGGGCTATGCAGAAGCTTTTAGCATAAGCCCTTTACGCCCTTGAGCCGGGATTGGCAAACATTTTCTGTAAAGAATCAGATAGTAAATATTTTTGGCTTTGTCGGCCATATAGTCTCTATCACAACTATACAACCCAGCATTGTAGAGTGAAAGCAACCACAGGCAATGTGTAAATGAATGAGCATGGAGTATTTCGATACGACTTTATTTTGGGGGGACACCTGGGTGGCTCAGTCGGTTAAACCACTGCCTTTGGCTCAGGTCATGATTCCAGGGTCCTGGGATCGAGTCCCGCATCAGGCTCCTTGCTTGGCAGGGAGGCTGCTTCTCTCTCTGCCTCTGCCTGCCACTCTGCCTGCTTGTGTGTGCTCTCTCTCTCTGACAAATAAATAAACAAATAAAATCTTTAAAAAAAAGACTTTATTTTTGGACACTGGAATTTATTATTTTTTTTAGAAAGATTTATATTTTTATTTGAGAGAGAGCAAGAGAGCAGGGGGAGGGGCAGAAGACGAGGGAGAAGGAGAATCTCAAGCAGACTCCCCACTGAGCATGGAGCCTGACACGGGGCTCAGTCCCAGGACCCCGAGATCATGACCTGAGAGATAACCAAGAGTTAGCCGCTTAGCTGACTGAGCCACCCAGGCACCCAACACCAAAATTTAAATTACCTAACTTTGTCACATGTCATGAAACACTATTATTCTTTTGATTGTTTTTCAACCATTTAAAAATGTGAAAACTGAGGCACGTGGGTGGCTCAGTGGGTTGGGCCTCTGCCTTCAGCTCAGGTCATGATCTCAGGGTCCTGGGATCCAGCCCTGCATGGGGCTCTCTGCTCAGCAGGGAGCCGCTTCCCTTCCTCTCTCTGCCTGCCTCTCTGCCTACCTGTGATCCCTGTCTTCAAATAAATAAATAAAATCTTAGAAAAAAAAATGTGAACACTGTTCGTATCTCACGGGCCATACAAAAACATGAGGGCTCCAAATTACCCCACTGACTATGGCTTATCAACCTCTGCCTTAATAGATGAAGATGTGGGCTAGTCACAAATGACTACAGGCGTCCTAGGTAAATGGTCTTACTTACGAATAGTGCTGGCACTGAGCTAAGCCCTGTACGTAATCCTTACAGTAGCCCAAAGGTAGCCCGCATTATGAATCTGATTTTATAGTTGAGGAAACTGAGGCCCAGAGAAGTTAACTAGCTTGCCCAAGCTCACACAGCTAGCCAGAGCTGCAGGCGCACTTACAAGCGCTGTGTGTAACTGACAAGGCCGAAGTGCCTGCAAGTGTTGATGGGAAAGGATGGAGAGTAAAGGCAGGGATCATCCTGCAGTGTTGCTTGTTGGCCACATGCCTCAAGGGGGCACAGGCAGGTGCCTATCAGGCAGACTCTCATAGGTAAGAGCAGACTCCATGATCAGACACCTGGGTTCAAATCCTTCCCCCCCACCTTTCAGCTGTGTTGGACTTAAGCACGGGACAGGACTTCCCTGAACCTTAGTTCTCTTGGCTGAAAAACAGACAGAGTGGCATTTCATTACCTGTTCCGTGGAGTTCTGGGAAGGCTGCATGTGACCTCCTCGGCCTACCACAGGCACAGGGTCACCATAGGGTCAACCACAGGTGCAGGCAGTTTACTGTGGGACAAAGCATAAGCTATTTCTCCACCAGGAGGAGGCAGGAGCCCAGGAGCTTTAGAGATAGCGTTGCAATTTCAGGAAGTATTCAAATTCCAGGGGAGATATGCTTTGGCCTGAGCTGGCCAGGAGGAGAAGGCCAGGACGACTGAGCAAGCTTTCTTGTGTTCCGTCCCCATCCTGTGCCCTCTGAGGCGGATCAGAAGGCTGGAGAGGAGCAGAGAAAGACCCTCCCGGGGGGACTGCCTGTGTGGGGGAGGAAAAAATACATAGTTTTGAAGACTTAGAGATATGGATAAAGCAGGATTTCTCCACCTCCTGTTTCCAGCCCAGATCAGCCTCAATCCCAAAGACCCAGGAAATGAAAGCCCCTGACCATAGCTGGCAGGACCCTAGGAGCTCCCACTCCACCAGCTGGGGGCTTGAGAATTACTTGATAAAGGATTTGTTGCATGAAGGCAGTATTTTAGGAGAGATTTGTACACATTTCTTTGTTCATTCCTTACAACAACCCCCCACGGAGGTTCTATCAGCCCCAATGTAAGAGGAGAAAGCTAGAGCCCAGAATGGTTAAGGAGCTCTCCCAAAGTTACTCATCGAAGTCAGGCTCATGGCCCTGGCCTCCCACCCAGAGCCCACATTCTCCCCCTCTTATAGGTCATTGGTTTGAGCTTGTCATACAACAGAACCCCCGGGCAGCTTGTTAAAAAAAATACAGATACCCACTCCCCTTCTCCAAGATTTTGATTCAGTAGGTGTGGGGAGCAGCCCAGATACATGCACGTTCACCAGATACCCCTGGGTGATTCTGGTGTGTGCCAAAGAAAACACTGGGGGGGGATTCGGGGGGAGACCCTAAAATTGTACTGCAGATGGGAGCCGGCTGCAGAGGCTTACTCCGTGAGCAGGCTTCAGGAGAAGAAAAAACAGATGTTGACTTTGTTTTTAAATATCCAAACCTCAATTAAATTCCACAAAATGGAGAGTACGAGTGTTTCTAACAGAAAGGAAACCTGATGGAAACAGACTGATGCACCAGAGGAGGGAACAAGGAGGCCAACAGGACAGCTGTTGGGCAGGAAGAGGTGCTTCTCCTTCCCTGCTGTGGGTGCCCTGAAGCTCTGACCAGTCAACTGTCCTCTCTGCAGGGGAGAGGAGGGTGGGGGGTGAGGGGATAAGAGTGGCCAGGGAAGGTGGGAAGTAAACTTGAGCACAGGCACGCTTTCCCCCCTCCCCCCCACTGCTGTGAGGACTCGGGGTTTCTCTACTCCCACCCATATGGCCACAGATGTGCTTACTAGTTAATGCAGGACTGGAACTCTGAGGGTCACTGAGGATTCTGAGCCACAGATTGTGGGTCACTGGATTCCATTTGATTCCTTGGCTTCTTCAGAAACAGCCCCTTGCCCCTACGGACTATGCCCAGGTCCAGGCTGAGAGAATGCTCTTTTGCTCCAACCTACCTGCCTCATTTCTTAGCATCAGCCTCGACCCCTATTTACCTCAGATGTGCTTAGAGATGTTTTTAGAAAAAACATTTTAAAAAGGTAGCACCATAAGGAACATCAGCTTCCCTCCAAGGAAGATTCGAGGTACTTGGCTTTATAAAGATGTCTGTGACAAATTGCTGGCGTTTCTTGCCTAGTGAAGCCAGCTTTCAGGGTGTCTTCATTTCAGGGTGTCACTGATTTCCTGAAAAAGCTGCCATTCTGTGTGGCATCTAGGTGGGAATGGTGCTGAGGGCTGGGGCAGTCCTAATATTCTTGAGAATGTGAGAATGGATGGGTGTAGGTGGAGAAATGGGGTGGTGGCTGAGGGTTACCAAAGGAGGGATGCTCTGGGGTAAAGTTCCTTTTGGCTGGTTTCAGGAGTGGGGCCAGAGCTGCCTCGGGGAAATGGAAAATGTTGAGAACCGAGATACAGGTGATGGCATTCCGGGGTGAGGAGGAGGACTCCTGAGGGTGAGAAGTAATGACGAGACTTAGGACTGGCAGGCCCAGCTCTGAAGGAGCTTTGCTTGCTTCTCCCAAAAGACAGACCAGGGAGGGTAGTGGTTGTTGTCTGCTTGCAGCGGAGGACCAGGTGCTGCCCCCCTCTCCTGCCTCCTCCCTGGGAGCCCAGGATCCTCCTCCCTTTGGGACGAAGCAGGAAGGCACTTAGATGCGCACCAGGGAAGAGGGACAGAGACACAAATGGGAAAACATGGAGGAAGAAGAGCTGTACGAGCAAAAGAGGGGAGGGGAGTTCAAAGAAAGGGAGAGGCAAACAGGTACAGAGAAAGAAAAAGAGAGGAGGCTAGTCAAGTTCAGAGGCCCAGAGAGACCAGGGATCACAATGTGACCTCGCAGTCGGTGTGGCCTGGCCCTGGGCTCTCTGACCTCGCAGGGGGCTTCCTCTCGTCCCAGAGGTGTGAGGTGGGCCTGCAGTGAGGCAGTCTTCCACAGAAGGTGGGGGGATGAGGGAAGACCTTAGGAGAGTAAGAAAGGGAAGGCCAGGAGAAGGAGCCTCGGGGACAATGGAGAAGGGGCTGGGGAAATCCTTCCTCTCTCACGGTGGGGCGGGGGCTGGAGAACTCAGGTACAATTGGGATGACAGCACCCACCTCTAAGGGTACCCGGAAGGCATGGGACAAAGCCCCTGCGGTAATTCCCTCTGCAGCGGTGCCCAGGGAACACTACTGAGCAACTGTAGTGGGGGGGCGGGGCAGGGCAAGGGGGAATCTAGGGACTTCAAGGCGGAGTCCATCCCAGAGGCATTTATAAGGTGCTTGACCGGCCGCAGAGGGAAGGGGAAGAACCCAAGTCTGTTCCCGGGTTGCTATTTTGAGCGACTGGTGGATGATCATGCCATCAACTAACAGGCAATAAAGGAAATGAGGATTTTGTCTGATAAATCGGTTCTGTTTTGTACTACCAATGTTTATATCTGCCTGGAAAACTATGACTGGGCGATAAACATGAAATTGTGCTCAAATTCACTATTAATGGAAGACTAGAAGTTAAAACAAGATCATTTGCTTATCAAACTGACGGAGATACTGGATAGAAAATACCCACAGTTGGCAAGGACATCGGTCAACAGGTGTTCTCATCCATCACTGATGAGGGTATAATTTGTACAATCATTTTTGCGGGCAATTTGGAAAGAGTTATTAAAATGTTTAATGTGCTTTCTGTCCGACCCCATCATCCATCCCATGTCAAAGAATTTATTCAACATCTTGCAAAAATAAAAACATCAGTCTATGCACTAGAGCATTGTCTGTATTCACAAGGACACCCCATTTGCTCCATTTTCCAACTATGTGATTTGGGGCAAATTACTTATGGTGCCTGTGCACATTTCCTCACTTGTAAAATGGTAATACTAGCACCTGGGTTATTAGTTTGGTAAGAGGATTAAATGAGCTAACCCAAGCCAAGCAGGAGTTGTGGTCAGTGCCCAGCTAAGGGTACCAAGGGCATTCCTACTGACAGCAAGGCTTCTGATGGCACGTGAGTTGAAGGTCTCCTGGCATAGAATGGAGGATCTGGGCATCGGGAGAACCCTGCTAGGTGAAGCTGAAAGTCTAGAGCAGATAGGAAGAAGATGAGTCTATTCCTGAAATGTACACTTTCAATCACATAAGGAAAGGAAGCAGGAGGCTCAGAGATGATCTGGAAAGACACGTAGCAGTGGTTGGTGGGGAGGAAAAGGGGTCTGGGGTCTCTTAGTTCCATGCTTGGGGGAATATGTAAACCAAGGAGATCCAAGATTCCTGCCGAAAATTTAGAAGCCTGGCCCCAGACACTAAGTCTCAGAGCAGATTCTCTGGTGCCCCCTTGCTGCAGAAGTGTTGCGGGGCTTCCAGAACAGGCAGGGCCAGGGAATGAGGGCAGCAGAGGACAGGAGCAGAACCTTCCCATCTTGCTTGGCACGGGGTGCTGGGAATGTGGTTGAATAGTTCTAGGATGACTCAGCCATGGGCAGAACCTCAGCCCCGCAGGGGGACCCAGTGCCATGCACCTGCCGCTGTTGTCAATAGGAGTGACTTGCCAGTTAATTCACTGTCTGCACTTGCATTAGGTACAGATCTTTTGCATCCTATCTGCCTGCTTTCAGTGCTGTCATTGGTCACGAGCTCAGAACTTAAAGGATGTCCTGGGTCGAAGAACCTCTTCTTTCCAGGCCCAACCAGGCATCCATGCAGTGGGGCATCTAGAACGGAGTTTAAGAGGTAAGCAGACACCTTCCAATGTACTTTGTGTGCCCAGAAATAGCTCTTGAAATTCCACCCTTTGAGATGCTATGTGTGGGGATTCCAGAGTGTCCCTGACAAGTACATTAAATAATTATTTATTAATTCACGTCTATCTGCAAATGCATTTAATCCCATTATTTTCTCCTTTGAGCTGTTTTGAAAGACAGGGAGGGACTTGGCGGGGTGGATGGAGAAGAGGGCAGTTTTAGAACTGGGCCTGTCAGCGAGGGAAGACGGGTTTTAGCTTGAGGACGAGGTAGGGGTTTCCTGACTGACCGTTGAAGTGTACGGGGCCACCGAAAGGGAGGAGAGAGTCTTGGGGGTCAACCCGGCCTCCTCTACAGGGTGGTCTAAGGCTGACAGAAGGCAGAGATCACAGGGCCTGGTGTTGGGGATCTGCATTCCTGTCTCAACTTTGCAACTTAATAGCTCCGCTAACCGAGCTCCCGTCCCTGACCCTTGCTTCTCAGAGCCATTAAGGAGGGTCAGTCATGCCTGCCCCAGCCTGTTGGTGTGAGGGTGGCTGTGCTCTGGAGAATATGCCCACTGCCATAATAGAATACCTAAGAGAGCGCACCGTAGTATTATTACTGTTGGAAATGTCCCGAGGGGTCTGGCTTCAGCTGGGTCAGGGGGGAGCTCGTCCTAGACAGCCGAGGTGACAGGCCAGCCCCACAGCCCCGGGAGCCCCTGCTGCATGTCTCTCAGAGCCACACACAGAAGCACTCAAAATGCCCCATTCATCTTTGTTGAGACCAAAACCTTGAAGAGAGCACGTTCAGCTGATAACAAGCTTCCTTCAGGGAGTTTCAAATGAACAATTCAGGGCCTGCCGATGCTGGGATAAGATGGACAAAGAAGTCAGGGCTCCCGCTTCCGGCCTGGGGAACAGAGCCGCCCGTGCAAGGGGCTGGGGCCCCAGGGAACAGGCGAGTGGGACAGGTTTTTAACTGCTTTCTCTTAGGCCTGTCCGAAGAGCCCTGATCCGTCCAAGAGCAGCCAGTTGCACGCGGGACACACGCAGAATGGAGCAGGTGTCGGCTGGATATGGACAGGATGTGGTGGGTACGATAAAGCAAACACGAAGGACTGACCCTGCCCGTGAGGGAGGGAGGAAAGCCTCGGACACCCGTCAGGGACGATGCCCAACAGCACTTCAGAAGCGCCGTGGTGGTGAGGGCAAATACAACCCTCCGCTGACGTCCCACGGGGTTCCAGTTCCTGTTCTACTCCCCTTCACTTTTGTCAGCCTCGGCTGCTGTACCTGTGAACATAGAGATGAGATTAGCCGTGCTCTCCGACCTGCTGTCGCGTGGAGTTCTTGTCTTATGGAGCATTGCATAAGTAGCACATCCTAATTAATGATACCCCTGTTAGTATTAGTGATACATTGTTAATGATTCAGGTGTGGGAGGGAGCATCTCTGAGGGGATGGAGTCTGCCTAGCCATTCCATCATCGGGAAGACTACAGATAAGCATTTCGGAAGAATTTCTGGTTGCAAATTATTGCTTGGTTTTACTTCAACATCCCAAGAATCACAGAACTCAGAGCCGGAAAAGGATGGATTAACCAGCTCATTCAAGCGCCTTATTTTAGAGACGAACTAAGAGGCAGAGACGCCATCTGATTTCTCTTTGCTTTGTGCAAGGCTCCTGGCACAGACGAGGTAATCTGAAGTACTTGTGAGATGGAGCTGAATTCATTCCCCTGCCTACAATACAGTCAGTGCAAGGCAGGGACCTTACTTCGCTGCATTGTGAGATGGAAGAAGAAAAATCAAGAACCTGGGATTAAAGTGTGAGGGGCTTTCCAGCAGTTCTCAGGTGTCTGAAATATTTAAGGTGCCTTTTAGATAACATAGTTCAATTGCATTATTCTATAAGTGAAATAATATATACATGTATAGGTGTGTGTATGTGTATGAAGTGTGTCTGTGCGCGGGCGCGTGTGTGTGTATGTATGTATTTGGGCAATGCAATAGCAGTAAGGAAAGAGTAAAGCAGTCCTAATTCTTGCTGGCTATGCATACTAACTGTGACTTTTCAGCTATTTTGGTTTAGAGGCACAGTATTTCTTTCTCTTGCTTTTGAAAAAAAAATCCCTCACTTGAAAGTTAAATAATTTCTTACCGAAATATGACATATACATGTATTATGCATGTGTGCATGTATATATCTATCCCATAGGATTTGCATTTTTTATGGTTAAAGCCTGGCCTTACTAGTTGCAAAATTAACATGAGTTTTATTGCAGTGTCTCAACATCCACTTGTCTAGCTGCATTCTCCAATGACCTAGATACATTTTGATCCCTGGATAGGGATAGGGGAAGATTCTGTATTAGAGATTATTTAGGAGGATAGGGGCGCCTGGGTGGCTCAGTCGGTTAGGTGTCTGCCTTCTGCTCAAGTCACGATCTCAGGGTCCTGGGATGGAGCCTGCATTAGGGAGCCTGCTTCTCCCTCTTCCTGGCCCCTACTCATTGGGGTCAGGGCAGACTGGGAGCATGTACACTAGAGTTATTTTATAAATACATATGCAAGTCTTGTTATTTGGCAAAAACTTTTCTAAGTGCTTGTGAATATTAACTTACTTAATCTTCACAACCACCCTATGATTTATTAGTATTATCCCTATTTTATAGATGAGTCTAAATAATTTGTCCAAACTCTGTAACACTTTAGGAACTCTTGGACAAGTCCTTTGCCAAGATCCACCACTCTGAAGCAAAATGAAATGTACCCGATGGCTCTTTTGGTGGGTGCTCTTAACTTTTAGGGGTCATACATCCCTTTTGGAATCTGATGACAGCTATGGACTCCTTCTTCGGAAAATAAACATGTGTTGATAAATTAATCTGCATCTCAAAGCCATCCATGGAATCCAGGTTAAAAACCCTTAACAGAGGGGCACCTGGGTGGATCAGTTGGTTAAGCATCTGGCTCTTGATTTCAGCTCACGTCATGATCTCAGGGCGGTGAGATTGAGCCCCACCTGGGGCTCTGTGTTCAGCAGGGAATCTGCTTAAGATTCTCTTCCTCCCTCTCTCACTGCCCCTCCCCCCACTTGTGTGTGCTCTCTCTCTCTCTCAAATAAATAAATCTTTAAAAAAAAAACTTTTTAAAAGATTTTATTTATTTATTTGACAGACAGAGATCACAAGTAGGCAGAGAGGCAGGCAGAGAGAGAGAGGAGGAAGCAGGCTCCCTGCTGAGCAGAGAGCCCGATGCGGGGCTCTATCCCAGGACCCTGGGATCATGACCTGAGCGGAAGGCAGAGGTTTAACCCACTGAGCCACACAGGCGCCCCTCAAATAAATAGATCTCAAAAGCAAAACAAAACCCTTAATATTGTAGATGAATGCATCGGCACTTTTTTGGCAACTTCTTTCCCATGGCAGCCCCAAACCATAGAGACAGATGTTCTGGAACCTACTCTCTGCTTTAGGTGCCACATGTCCCTTCTTTTTCAATGACTCTAGATTAGAAATCATCTAGGCAAAGTGATAATCTAGTGGTTATTTATGGAGGGTGGGATTCTTGGGTACTTTCACATTCTGCATGATGTATTTCTGCAATGTTTAAATATTTCCCTAGAAACATGTATCACTTGTATAATCAGAAATTGTATGAAATAATTTTAAAGAAAAAAAATCAAAATTTTTCATTACAGTCATAATAAAAATGTGCAGAATTATGTATACACAAGGATATTCATCACTGGACTGCCTACAATCCTCCCAAAGGAGAGACTAAATAAACTAAGGGACTTCCTTCAGTGTATTGCTATGTGGCTTCCGAAAAAAACCCTGCAAGTTAGCTCTAAATGTACTGTATGAGCCTCAAGATCTACCATCTAGAGAATAAACAAGATGTAGAATGGTGTACAGTGCACTACAATTTCATAGAAGCAATAAACAGGAATATTGGATAATACATCTAATATCTCCAGAAGGATCAGAAAAACCAGGTGATACACTACTGTTCAACATAGTGCTAGAAGTCCTAGCCTCAGCAATCAGACAACAAAAAGAAACAGAAGGCATTCAAATTGACAAAGAAGAAGTCAAACTCTCACTCTTCGCAGATGACATGATACTTTACGTGGAAAATCCAAAAGACTCCATCCCAAAATTTCTAGAGCTCATAAGCAGTTCAACACCATGGCAGGATACAAAATCAATGCACAGAAATCAGTTGCATTTCTATACACTAACAGTGTGACTGAAGAAAAAGATATTAGGGAATTGATCCCATTTATAACTGCACCAAAAACCATAAGATACCTAGGAGTAAGCCTAACCAAAGTGGCAAAGGGTCTAGGCTCTAAAAACTACAGAACACTTATGAAAGAAATTGAGGAAGGCACAGAGAGATGGGAAAGAATAAACACTGGTAAAATGTCTGTGCTACCCAGAGCAATCTACACATTCAATGCAATCCCTTTCAAAATACCATCAACATTTTTCACAGAGCTGGAACAAATAATCCTAAAATTTGTATGGAACCGCGAAAGACCCTGAATAGTCAGGGGAATGTTGAAAAAGAAAACCAAAGCCGGGGGCATCACAATTCCGGACTTTAAGCTCTATTACAAAGCTGTCATCATCAAGACAGTATGGTACTGGCACAAAAACAGACACATAGATCAATGGAACAGAATAGAGAGCCCAGAAATGGACCCTCAACTCTATGGTCAACTAATCTTCTGCAAAGCAGGAAAGAAGATCCAATGGAAAAAAGACAGTCTCTTCAATAAATGGTGCTGGGAAAACTGGACAGCCACATGCAGAAGAATGCAACTGGACCTTCTCTTACACCAGACACAGAGATAAACTCAAAGTGGATGAAAGACCTGTGTGAGACAGGAGTTCATCAAAATCCTAGAGGAGAACACAGGCAGTAACCTCTGACCTCAGCCACAGCAACCTCTTGCAAGACATGCCTCCAAAGGCGAGCGAAACAAAAGCGAAAAGAACTACTGTGATTTCACCAAGATAAAAAGCTTCTGCACAGCAAAGGAAACTGTCAACAAAACTAAAAGGCAACCTACAGAATGGGAGAAGATATTTGCAAATGACATATCAGATAAAAGACTGGTATCCAAGATCTACAAAGAACTTCTCAAACTCAACACCCAAAAAATAAATAATCCAGTCAAGAAATGGGCAGAACATACAAACAGACATTTCTCCAGAAAAGACATACAAATGGCCAGCAGACGCATGAAAAAATGCTCCACATTACTTGTCATTCAGGGAAAAACAAATCAAAACCTCAATGAGATACCACCTTACACCAGTTAGAATGGCTAAAATTAACAAGACAGGAAACAACAGATGTTGGCAAGGATGTGGAGAAAGGGGAACCCTCTTACATTGTTGGTGGGAATGCAAGCTGGTGCAGCCACTCTGGAAAACAGTACAGAGATGCCTCAAGAAGCTAAAAATAGAGCTACCTTACAATCCAGCAATTGTACTACTGGGTATTTACCCCAAAGATACAGATGTCATAAGCCTTGTTAAATATCTAAGAACCAGGCCTTCATAATTTCTTCAAGATGTTCATTAAACCTTTACATACTGCTCACTGTTGGAAATTTCAACCCCAAGTGTTCATATTGAGCTAAAAGGAATCTCTGTGGCTTCTACCCACAGGATTTAATTCTACCCTTAGCAACACAGAATGGAACTAATTCCTCTATATGATGATTTTCCAAATAGTTGAGTACCTACAGTCTTCTTTTTACCTAACTACAAATTTTTAGGTTTTTTTTAGCTGTTCCTGGCTATGACCTCCTTGAAGGAAGGGAGGGTTTCATATTCATCTCTGTACCTCTAGCCCTCAGCTCAGCTATGTTATTTTATTTTATTTTTTAAGAGTTTATTTATTTATTTGACAGAGATCACAAGTAGGCAGAGAGATAGGCGGGTGGAGGGGTGGAGAAGCAGGCTCCCTGCTAAGCAAAGAGCCCGACATGGGGCTCGATCCCAGGACCCTGAGATCATGACCTGAGCTGAAGGCAGAGGTTTAACCCACTGAGCCACCCAGGCGCCCCTTAGATATGTTATTTTAACAGGTGAACTTTTTAATGTGGTGTTGCTTACATTACTCACTTCTGAACATGTTTCACTTTGCCTACGTTCCTCTTATAGTACTGGCCAAAATTCTGAGCAAATATTGCAGCTTTGGTCTTCCTAGTGCACCTCCTTTCTTTCATCGTTTATTCCTCTACTAATGCCAACTGAGATCCCATAAGTTTTGGGGGCAGCCATTGATGGCACTAATGGGTCCTGTTTATGGGAGTTTCTTTCTTTCCTTCCCTGCAGAGCTCTTGTCTATACTTTAGAACATTGCTATGTGTATAATCTTATGTATTAAAACACTGCACTCAACTGCTAATGTTAAAATGTTGGTAGGTTTCTCAGACTTTCCAAAGCCAGGCCAGCAGCTTGGTAAATCACTGTGAGTTCCACACCAAGAAGGATGACACACTTAAAACTACATCCACTGGGGGAACCTGGGTGCTCAGTCAGTTAAGCTCCCAAATCTTGATCTCAGCTCAAGTCTCCATCTCAGGGTTGTGAGTTCAAGCTCTGCATTGGGCTTTGCCCTGGTTGGGGATACTACTTAAAAAACAACAACAACAACAAAAAACCCACCAAACTTCCACGGATGTGGCAAGTACTACCCGAGTTTGCCCTACAATGTTCCTCTCTATGTTATTTTTACCCAGTGAGTATTTTCAGAGGGGAAAGGAGTGTGTTTGAGTTGCAAGTGAGAATTTTTAAAAAGGCCAAACTCCTTAATCCGTAACTGTCACTAGATCCATTCTCCAGGGCTCTCATAATGCTGAATCTAAGCTCTTAGTGCTAGAGGCTCCTGGGTAAATGTGAGCATGGGCACATCGTTGCTAATGTGCACAGTGCTTGGCAGAATGCCATAAGGCCAATACATCGAATGTAGCATCTCTGTCTTTTAGCCAAGAACAAGAGGAGAACCAGTCAATTTCCAACATCGTAATAATTCCTCTATGGGGAACATGTCCTGACCTGGTAAAGGGATGCATGCAATGATTTACTTTCTTTTTCCCATATTCAGCTTTCATGAGCTATATGACAAATGGGTAAAGGATCAGAGCACGCTGAGAACTAATGAACCAGAGGGAGAAATTCATTTAATGACTTAAGTGTGCTTTATCTAATGTGAAATGTAGGTCAATTCACTGTAAATTTATTCATGGGGATTATTTGTCCTTAGCCTGATTACATGGCATGTATTATAAGATTTTGGCCCTGTGTGAAAGAGAACAGACCCTGCTTGTCCCTCCCTCTCCCCCTCCATCCCTTGTCCATTCCTCCCCCTCCACTCCTACCCCTTCTCTACAGGTGGCAGGCATCTAGCCTGTCTCAGGAGAAAATGCTTGTCTCAGGAGAAAAGACTGCGTTTCAAACTATTCAAAAATTGATTTGACTTTCTTTATTATGTTTTTTGAGACACTGGGAAAATCCAAAACCTGAACACCTACCCAGAAATTCACATCTATTGCTGAGTTAGCAATCGGTACAAAGGTCAGGCAAGAGGAGGGGTATTTCAGCACTGTGTGGGGTTGGCCGTCTACATGTCACAGACAAATTCATCAAACATAGCAACCAGAGAACACATTTTGTGAAGTCTGGCTAGCAATGCTTTCTTAATTCTAGTTTTAGAAAGCCGAGACAGCAACCTTATGGGCTTATTGTCATCAACATCACCCTCATCATTATTTTATAAAATGAAAATTAGTAACTGAACAGGCCAGCTTATGTTAATGTGCCATTAGTTTCATTAGCTTCTTTGCCTCTTAGAATCAAAAAGAATGTTTAGTCCTCGGTCCTTAAAGATAGTCCAGTAAAGCTATTTGATTAAGGATTTGAACAAAAGCTTAAGACATTTACTTGTTCAAAATAGGTGTCCACAAGATCCACATTTTGAAAGGAAGAAATTTATGGGGGCTTAGCTCACATTAATATAATTTGTGGTTTAGTGCAGCAATGTGAAAATCCTATGGTTGTTAAAAAAAAAATCACTTTCCTGCCTTGGAAAAGAGAAAAATGGAAGTTAAACTTCTTTTCCTTTTTTAATTTAGGCCTAGGGTTAATTTGAGGAGGAAGATGTGGGGAAATACTAAGAAACATTAACTTGGCATTGTGCACTTAGCACGTAAAGCCAAACATTTCATACTTTTCCCCAAACCAATTTTGTCTCCAAGACACAGAGCGATGTGGCCTTTTTATGATTCTGTAAATTCCAATGAATTTTATAGAAAAGAATGTTACTTTTTGTTTTTTGTCCTTCTGGTAAAAGAACAAAACTGAACTGAGCTTAAATGAGCTCTCCTTGTCTCCCCTATTGAGAGTTTGTATAAAGCCATGGAGAATCCTAGAAAAGTCTCCCAAGTTACTCCATAAGTTCCATAAGAAGATGACACTAAATCACATTGTTCCTGGAAGACTTGGCCTTGGAGTATACGGAATAATAATGCCCTATATTTGTTTGAAACTTCGCAGTTCATAATGTGCTTTCAGTCATACTGTCCTGTGATTCTCAGCAGAGTTTCATCTTCTAAGAAGCTTAGAGTTCTGTAGTCTCCAGGAAAGGTCAAATCGCACACATCTACTTGACATTCCTGATCACAAAATACAGAACATAACTTACCTTTAGAGAGCTGGGTGTAACAAAACACTCTCTGAATTTAGGCTCAACGAGGGCCACTCAGACATGAGGCTGGCTGGGGGGGGGTCTCATGTCTCCCACCTCAGCCTCACTTGGAGGCATGGACTCATGCAGAGAAATGGCTAACAGGATTGACTGTTCCACAAAGGTATCAGATAAGTAGCTATCAATGAAAGATAGTTTTTGTATGTCAGAAATCTGTCCTAGGAATGGGCTGAACTAAAAATGATTGCATACAAAAGCCTGAGCTTTGCTTAATACCCCTAAACTTTTATTAACTTCTCCTATGGGAAGAAAATTAACTACACTGGATACTTGACTGACCAGCTGTTAGTAAAAGTATGTCACAAACCTTACAGGGACCACAGACATGGATGAAGAAATACAGGCTTCCAAAGGAAGTTGTAATAGCTTTGGACCCCATTCTTCTGATTGTCCCCTCTTGGTGTGTGGTTATCACCATGCTACAGAAAGGAAAGATTCCTTCCTTGACTCTTTCCATATTCTCACCTCCCAGCATGCTGCTTACTTACAGCTGGTGGCTGAAATGTTTCTAGAATCTTCTCTCATTTTCCTCCCCACTACCTCCTTCTCTTTATCTGCTAATTACCTCCAGAGCTTTAAACAGGCCCATTCTTAAGTATTTAGATAAGCTGTTCAGGAATAATGGGACCCTGTGATATTATTACTCTTATTTGATACAAAAGAAGAAAATAATAATCAACCCATGTATTCCCGAGGAAGAGCGAGGCCCAGGGTGTCATATATAGTGTCAGAGGCCATGTCAGAGTTGGTCTCTAGTCTCCAGAGTGCTGGTCCCAGCTTTCCTTTCTTCCTATGTTCTTTCTTAGCAAAAGTAATTAAGTTAAATTAAAGGCCTAGGTGCCAGGGCACCTGGGTGATTCATTTGGTTAAGCGTCTGCCTTTGGCTCAGGTTGTGATCCCGGAGTCCTGGGATCAAGCCCTGTGTCAGGATCCCTGCTCAGCAGGGAGTCTGCCTCTCCCTCTGCCCCTCTCCACCACTCATCCTTTCTCTCTCTCTCAAATAAACAAATAAAATCTTATAAACGAAGAAAAAGCCTAGATGCTCAGGTTGAGGAAGACTTAGAATACAGTTCCGATCCATTTCAAAATATATTTCCAATTAAGATAATCCCTATTTCTTGTGCCTCCAATTCCTAAAGTCTTTGAAAAAAATTAGTCTCAGAACCAGTTCATCTTGGACCTCAAAACATTTAGGCAAGCCTAGGAGATTATTAATCCAAACCTAGATATAGCATATTGCATTTTTACATGTAATCCACGTTTCTTTGGAGAATTCAAAAATTTTATTTTCCTCCTTCATCATCATCATCATCATTTTGACACAAAGGACCAAAAAAAAAATTTTTTTTAATATCCCTAACCATTTTTCTAGTGTGATTATTGGTGAAAGGTTTTAAAAACCACCATAAATGACTTCAGACCCAGAAAGGGACAGTAAGAGTCCAAGTAGCCCAAAGCTACTCCATTTCCCTGAGGCTCCCTTGGTGCCTCTCTGAATGGGCCTTCTACCTTCTAGCCTGTATCAGAGCTAACCCCACACAGCAAAGGAGACTTTCCCTTCTGACTCTTTTATTTCTGGCCTTCATATCCTTCCCACACTGAATAGGAAGTTGCAGGAATGATGAAGTCTGCCTTCAGAGGCAAGGTTCTTTTTTTTTTTTTTTTAAGATTTTATTTAGTTATTTGACAGAGATCACAAGTAGGCAGAGAGGCAGGCAGAGAGAGAGAGGGAAGCAGGCTCCCCGCTGAGCAGAGAGCCCGATGCGGGGCTCGATCCCAGGACCCTGAGATCATGACCTGAGCCGAAGGCAGAGGCTTTAACCCACTGAGCCACCCAGGCGCCCCAGAGGCAAGGTTGTTAAAAGTCAGTCCGATCACCCAGTTCAGCTGTTCTGGATTCCTGAACCACAGAAACTGTGAGGTAACAGCAATTCACTGTTGAAGCTGAAAATCACCTGAATATGTGGCTAACAGTAAGATAGATTTGGTCAGAAAATTAACCACCAGGTTTAGGGGCAGAACTCACTCTCAGAGTGGGGAGATTCAGAGATTGCAGTGAGAAAGGCAAGACCAGTACATTTTATGTCAATGATCAGATTTTTAAAAGAGTGTAAATCTGTTCTTTGACTTTAGGTGCTTAGTCTTTTCTCTCTTCTACTTTCTTTCCATGAGCAGGATCTAAGCAGGCTGATATTAGCTGGGGGACACACCTCACCTGATGTAGAGCTGCTCAAGTATGGTTAGAGAAGTATTTGAGTGGGAATGAAGGGCAGGGTCGTTTTCTTTCTTCTGCGAAAGAAAGAAAGAAAGAAAGAAAGAAAGAAAGAAAGAAAGAAAGAAAGAAAGAAAGAAAGAAAATGAAAGGAAAGAAAAAAGAAAAAAGACTCTCTAATTCCAGAACCCACCATAAAATAAAATTAGCTTTGCCTTCATAAGGACCTTAACATGTTAAAAAAAAAAAATCCAAATAGTCACAGTGGTAAGAAATGAGATCCTGTCATGGGATCTTCCTGGATGAAACTAGACACACACAAACACACTCAGGAAATTAATAGCCAATTTTCCGGGAGGAAAGGTTAATTGTGGAGACTATTTCAAGGATCAGTCCTGGGAATTATGATATATTGGACAAAAGGAAAATGGGATTGCAACCGAGCAGATAAAATATTTGAGAGTAGTTAGTTTTAATTATAAAATAATAAAGTTCAGCGATTCTCAAATTTTAGTGCACATAAGAATCACTTGGCCAGTGTTGGGGGGGTGGGGGTCCAGAGAGGGTTGTGCAAAATTCAGATCACAGGTCTTCAACCCTAGATTCTGATTTAGGAGGCCTAGGATTGAGTCTAGGAACCCGTGACTTTTTTTTTTTCTTTAATAGGCTCTATGCTGGGATCAAGAGATCAAGACCTGAGCTGAGATCAAGAGTTAGAGGCTTAACCAACTGAGCCACCCAGGCACCCCCAGGAATTTGTGATTTTAATAGGCCTAGGGAGTTGTTTCTACTGTCAGAAGTCTGCAGACTACACATTTAGAAAAGTTTAGTTAATATACATTAATCACATATTGTATTGGTTAAAACCATGAAAGGTCAGCAAGTCCAGAAATGCTGTACAAAAGGGTTGGAGAGCAAATAACCAAGTGAAATGTCACACACAGAAGTGCCCATTAAGTATTCTAGCAGATATTTCAATTGCTCTAAACTCCTAGGTGCTGTCCATCTCCTAAAAAGGAGCCATGTTTGATTTTTAGTAATTCAAAGTCGAATCAGTGCACAGAGGCAATCAGAAAGGGTGTTTTAAAATAAGTTTACCCTAAAGGAAGTTAATAGTAAGTGTTTCTATGCGTGTCAACGGAACAATATGCTTTTATTTCGAAATAGCATTTGACCTGCTAATTCTAAAACAAAAAAAGGAGAAATTTTAAAATCCACTTTAAGTAGAAAATTAACTTTAGCGACGCCTGGGTGGCCCAGCCAGTTAAGTGACCACCTTTGGCTCAGGTCATGATCTCAGGGTCCTGGGATTGAGCCCCGCTTCGGGCTCCCTGCTCAGCAGAGAGCCTGCTTCTCCCTCTCCCTCTGCCTGCTGCTCTGCCTACTTGTTCTATCTCTCTGTCAAATAAATAAATAGAATATTTTTTTAAATTAAAAAAAAGAAAATTGACTTTATAAGTAAACATTTTTAATAGGAAGAGGATGAGGGATATAATTATAAAAGTCTTGACTGGTTTGTGTGTGATTGGCAGAATTAGCTTTACTGGTTATTAGTAACACATGCAGCTTGGAGGAGAAAACCCTAAGGACATACGGGTATAGCAGAGCTTCACTGTTCTCAGCATGGGCAATCAAGTATTTCCAGTCATTTCCACAGGTGACATACTGACAATTGGATTTCTGGAGCAGTGACCCAATTCAGTCATTCAGAGAGTTTAAAAAACACAAACATGTCACAACACAGGCAAAAAAATAGAAAAATGACAGTTTGTGGGATACAATCCTGAGAAAAGGAATAACTTTAGGACTGAAGGGGATCACAGGGGACCCTATAATCAGCTTGGGAGCCCCAAGTCCTGCACCTTCATTTCATGGTCATGAATGGATGGAAGCTTGTCTTTGACCTCGTGATGTCCTAGTGGGAGCTCAGACCTCCCAGCTTCCAGCTCTGTGGCCCAAGGATTACTTGGTTTATAATGATGGAGCTGGCTCTCACCTACCCAAGTAGGCAGCCTCTGGGCGTCATTATTGCCTCCCAGGGTGCACCTGCCGTTCTGCTGACAGGGTTCTGCCTGGAGTAATTATTGAAAAAAA
Organism: Martes martes; assembly: GCF_963455335.1. Lineage (NCBI taxonomy): Eukaryota > Metazoa > Chordata > Mammalia > Carnivora > Mustelidae > Martes > Martes martes. Next base: position 42,942,004 of record NC_137894.1, read on the forward strand.
TCATATCTGTTATTTTGTGCTTAACTTATGAGAACACTTTAGCTATTTTTTGAATGACTTTCTATGATTATAAGTCTACAAATAAAGCATTGTACTTTGTAATTATACTACTTTTTATTGTAACCTTTTAGCACTTACCGTATCCTGAATGTTCTCAGTGCCTCAGGTCTAATGGTTCACTATTTTCCAGGATGGGACCTTGTCTATTTCAATCCTCTTTGTGCCCTCGCCTTTAGCACTGTGCCTAGTGCATAGCAGGAATTCCATAAATATGTGTTGAATTAATTAGTTAGTAAAATATATCATAGTTCCACTTACCCTTCAGGGTGGCACATTGAGACGGAGTCCAGTTTTTCCACAATTAAAAATAATGCTGCAGTGAATGTTCTTTGATGAATCTTTGCATCTACTCCTTATTATTGCCTTATGATAAATTCTTAGAGGTGGGACTGCTAGATCAAAGCTTTAGATACCTATTACCAAATAGATACTTACTACCAAATTGCCCTTCAGAAAAATGGGTCGTTCCTCCATCCTGCTGCCAACTTTCTTCTCTTTTTTGAACAATGGAAATTTTCCTCTATTTTACACATTTTTTTTAAATTTTAATTCCAGTATAGTTAACGTACAGTGTTATATTAGTTTCAAGGGTACAATATAGTGATTCAACAATTCTATGCATTACTCAGTGCTTGTTGAGCTGAATGTACTCTTAATCCCCTTCACCTATTTTACCCAACCCCCACCTACCTCCCCTCTGATAACCGTCTCTTTGCTTTCTATAGTTCAGAGTCTGTTTCTTGGTTTGTTTTTCTCTCCTTTTTTCACTTTTGTTTTGTTTCTTAAGTTGCACATGTGAGTGAAATCACAAGGTATTTGTCTTTCTCTGATTGGCTTATTTTGCTGAGCATAATACTCTCTAGATGTATGCATGTTGTTGAGAATGGCAAGATTTCATTCTTTTTTATGGCTGAATAATATTGAGATTATACATATATAGATATCTATATCTCTCTATATAGATATATATCTCACATCATCTTTATCCATTCATCTAGGGATGGATACTTAGGTTGCTTCCAGAATTTGGCTCTTTTAAAGAATACTGCTATAAACATAGGGGTGCATATATCCCTTCAAGTTAGTTTTTCTATATTCTTTGGATAAATACCCAGTAGTGTGATTTCTGGATCATCAGGTAGTTCTATTTTTATTTTTATTTTTTTTAAGATTTATTTATTTATTTGAGTGGGGGAGGGCAAAAGGAGAGAGAGAATCTCAAGCAGACTCCCTGCTGAGCACAGAGCCCAATGTGGGGCTCGATCTCACGACCTATGAGATCATGACCTAAGCTGAAATGACAAGTCAGACGCTTAAGTGACTGAGCCACCCAGGCGTCCCTATTTTTAATTTTTTAAGGAACTTTCATACTGTCTTCTCTAGTGGCTGCATCTGTTTGCATTCTCACCAAGGGTGCGTGAGTTTCCTTTTTTTCCACATCCTCTCCGATACTTGTTGTTTCTTGTATTTTTGGTTTTAGTCATTCTGACAGGTGTGAGATCTTGATATCTCATTGTGGTTTTGATTTACATTTCCCTGATGTGAGTGATGTGGAGCATCTTTTCATGGGTCTGTTGGCCATCTGGATGTCTTCTTGGGAGAAATGTCTGCTCATGTCTTCTGCCCATTTTTAAATTGGATTCTTGGTGTTTTTTTGGTGTTGATTTGTATAAGTTCTTTATATACTATACTAAGCCTTGATCAGTTGTGTTACTTACGAATATCTTCTTCTATTCAGTGGGTTGCCTTTTAGTTTTGTTGATTGCTTCCCTTGCTGTGCAGAAACTTTTTATTTTGATAGTCTCAATAGATTATTTTTGCTTTTGCCTTGCCTCAGGAGACATATCTAGGAAAATGTTGCTATGGCTGATGTCAGAGAAATTGCTGCCTATGCTCTCTTCTAGAATTTTTACGGTTTCAGGCCTCACATTTAGTCCTTACTCCATTTTGAGTTTATTTTTGTGTATGGTGTAAGAAAGGGGTCCTGTTTCATTCTTTTGCATGTAGCCGTCCAGTTTTCCCACCGCCATTGGTTGAAGAGACTGTCTTTTTGCCACTGTATGTTCTTGCCTTCTTTGTCCAAGATTAATTAACCACATAACTGCGGGTTTGTTTCCGGGCTTTCTATTTGGTTTCATTGATCTCTGTGTCTACTTTGTGCCACCACCATACTCTTTTGATTACTACAGGTTTGTAATATAACTTGAAATCTGGAATTGTGATACCTCCAGCTTTTTTTTTTTCTTTTTCAAGATTGCTTTGGGTATTTGGGGGGGTTTTTGTGCTTCAAGACAAATTTTAAGATTGTTTGTTCGAGTTCTGTGAAAAATGCTGTTGGTATTTTGATAGGGATTGCATTAAATCTGTAAATTGCTTTGGATGCTGATTGGGTGTAGATTGCTGAGTATAGATTTTTTGACAATATTTGTTCTCCTAAATCCCTGAGTATAGAATGTCTTTCCATTTCTTTTATCACTGTTTCAGTTTTTAGAGTACACCTTTCACCTCCTTGGTTAAGTTTATTCCTAGGTATTTTATTACTTTTGGTGCAATTTTAATTGGGATTTTTTATTAATTTCTCTTTTTGCTGCTTCATTAATATATAGAATTGCAACAGATTTCTATACACTGATTTTTGTATCCTGTAAGCTTACTGAATTCATTTATCAGTTCTAGCAGTTTTTGGGAATCTTTGGGGTTTTCTATATATAGCATCATGTCATCTGCAAATGTGAAAGTTTTATTTCTTTCTTACCAATTTGGATGCCTTTTATTTCTTTTTGTTGTCTGATTGCCCAGTACTATGTTGAATACAAGTGGCAAGAGTGGGCACCTTGTCTTGTTCCTGACCTTGGGGAAAAATGCTCAGTTTTTCCATGTTGAGTATGAAGTTAGCTATGGGTTTTTCATATATGGCCTTTATTATGTTGAGGTATGTTCCCTCTAAACTCACTTTGTTGAGGGTTTTTTTTTTTTTAATCATGAATGGATGTTATACTTTGTCAAATGCTTTTTTTTTGCATCAATTGAAATGATCATATGGTTTTTATCTTTTCTCTTATTGATGTGATATATCATATTGATTGACTTGCAAATATTGAACAACCCTTGCATCCCAGGAATAAATCCCACTTGATTGTGGTGAATGATTTTTTAAAATGTACTGTTGGATGCAGTTTGCTAATATTTTGTTGAAGATTTTTGCATCTATGCTCATCAGAGATATTGGCCTATAGTTTTCTTTTTTTGTAGTGTCTTTATCTGGTTTTGGTATCAGGGAAATGCTGGCCTCATGGAATGAATTTGGAAGCTCTCCTCCCTTTTCTATTTTTTGGAGTAGTTTGAGCAAAATAAGTATTAACTCTAACTATGAAGATTTTTTTTTTTACTTGAGAATCAAAGTTAGTGATCATAAAACATTTTTAAAGCACTGTGCCCACTGTGATGGAATAAAAAGAGCTTTTGAACACTTTCTGTCTGTAATGTATTAAATCAGACCAGTAATTTATCTAGAAGTGAAAGTTTACTGAAGCCATTGCTAAATTGCTTATATTCCTTGGACTTGTTCTGCCTTGTAAGTTTAATAAGGGGGACAATGTAGTTTTGACCTGAGAGAGAGCAAGCAAGCCAACATTGGCTGTCATGGACCACTGTGAGATGAAACGATGCAGAGACAGGGGGATATGGTGGGGGGATTGTGGCCTGGGAGAACTCCACAGTGGTCGGAGGCACATACATGTGTCAACATGGGACGATCTTGAAGCATAATATCAAGATGTGGAGGGGGAAAGACATATTTTTTGAGATTCATAAAAATGGAAACAATGCTCATTAAACACATCAAAATGGCTGTCTAAGTGGAAGGAAGGAAGTAGCCCATGGTATCAAATGTGAGAGGGACCATGGCTAGACCAACAATGCTGCTGATGTGCCACAAACTGAGTTCATGCAGAGAGAAGCAAGAAGGAAGGAGGATGAATCACTAAATTCTGTATATGAACTAATACTGTATATGAACTAACTACAATTTAAATAAAAACTTGAAAAACACACAAAAAAGAAAGAAAGATGGAAGGATATGGAGGAAGGGCGGGCTGTGATATTCTCTGAGCCCTGACTCTGTCAGTAACTCAGGGTGAATTGCGCTCAAGTCTCCCTCCTCTTCTGGGCCTCTGGTGTGCCATGGGGTAGAAGGAGTAGATGCCTACCAAGGTTTCGGCTGTATCACGCTGTGGTTCAAAGCAAGCAGGACACTGATGCTGTGGCCTGAACTTGCACATGTAAATGCAGGTGTAGTGTTTTCCCGTACATCCTGACAAACCCTACAAACAGAAAGCAATGATTGATTCATGAAATAAACCATGTGCTTTACATAATACTTCTAGCACAGACTTCCATAATATTATAAGCAGATGTGAGCCGTTTATTAAATTTACAAACAGCAAAGTCCCATAATGATGGACCTCCCCAAGACAGCCAACTATGCCTTGGCAGAATTCCAGCAGGAAATTTTCTGGTGTCGACTGTTCTCCTTTCCTCTTGGAGCCACACAGTATCAGACAATGTTTGAATTATTTAAATATGCTCCAAGTCTGCAGTTCATTGTCTTATCATTTTGAAGGGCTATGTTTCTATAAATCATACTGAATGTCTGAGATTCTAACCAAAAAAAAAAAAAAAGAGGAAAAAAATTGGGCACAGATATTCCTAGCTATCCAAGGCAAGTGTACAGCAGAGAGGAAATGATATTGCATAACAAAAGCAAGTATTCGTTTGGAAGGTTTATGTGAATACAAGACGACCTAATGCAGTCAGTTGGCTCCAAAGGTAAAGATGCATGTGTGGCTATGTAGATTCTAAATTAATCTAGTTAAAATGATACAACACGCTCATAAGAGCAAGAACAAAGTAAATGCATTAGAACATGTGGGGAGCCAGGGGTTGCCTAAAGCAATTTTCCCCTTTATTATGGAAGGGAACAGCAAGCTTTGCTGAGCACCTTGACACCATCTACGCTGATGGATCCCAGACCATCGCTGGGTGATGGCTTTCCTCCTGGTTTCCATTTGAAAGAGGAAGCAGTTTGAAAACCAAGGTTTTTCTCTGGCTTTAGAAACACCCGGAGACCAGCCAACTTTTAAATATTCTGCTGCTCTTAGTCAGGTTATGTAGGACCCAGTCCCTCCGCTCCAGCTGCTGCCAGGAATTAGGCATTCACATGAAAAGAGATGAGCGGGAACAAAACACTCCCGGTGCCTGACCCATGCAGAACGTTTTCTCTGCTCTTGGCGTTGCCAGTGGAGATTTGGAGCCCAGGAGAAATGCTGTCCATTTCAGTGTTTGTAGAGACAAAGAACAGGGCTTCTCCCAGCATGGGCTTCTCGCCCACCTTGGTTGCTGTGGCCCCTGTGGACTTCAGTTCATTTACACCCACCTTGCACTGGGGTGTGATGGATATATGAGGCAAGACAGGAAGGTAGTGGGGAACAGAGTTATGACCCCCAGAAAGACTCTAAGACTCTGAGACTCACATGCAGGAGGTCCTGAAGGATGATGTGATAATGTCAGGCACCACACCTGCGAAAGAGTGAGGAAAGCAGGATAAACAGAGGAAGAGGTTGGATTGCGATGTAGTCACAAAAAGAACCTTGGGGATCCCAAGGGAAGCTCTGCTGCTGGGACAGCTTTTCAGAGTTGTCCCCCATTGATTTTTATCACACCGCCCTCCATCAACCATCTCGTCATCAGATACTAGCTGTGTCCAGCCTCTTGAGCCACACACCTCCCTCAGACCAGGAGGGGTGGAGAGAGACTCATTGAGGCGTGTCAGCCCCCAAAGTTCCCAGCAGCTGGGGAAAGTGCCTCGGTGAAGGCACCACAACAAGCACTACAAAGTGTAAGATGCATTTCAGCCATTAAGGAGCTTATACTCTAGTTGAGAGAACAAGATACGTGCGTTAACTACGGTCCAAGGCAATGGATCCTAAGTGTCAGATGTATGGCACTGATTATCCATTTTACAGGTGCACAGAGAAATGCTAGAAAGCCGGAAGTGGAATTATGGATTATTTGACTCAATGTGCTCAATTTGCAAATGATAGTGCTGTGATCTTAAAAGTGAAGGGACGCGTCCAAGGTCACATAGCTACAGTGAAGCCACCTGGGTTTCCTGATTCCCCTTTCAATCCTCATGGTCCTCCTCAGTAAACAGTTCCCTTTGGAAGGTATTACTTTTAATAGGGCTGATCTGTGCGATCTTGAATAGAATCAGGTGAGGTAGAAAACAGAACCCCTGAAATAGGTCCTCAGTTGTGTAAGAATTAAAATCAAACAAATATCTTTGATCTTAAGCTTAAAAACTGTCAATCAAGACATGGGCCTAGAAGGATTCCCCTCAGCTTATAAGTAATTTCACATTTTGTCACTTTTCTGTCCATTTGTGGCAATGTGGGAGGCCACTATCGTTCCTGAAGGAACGGCCAGCCCCGGCTATGCTCATTTTGTGGAAATGAGAAATGGTTTCTGAGTCTTTTCCCAAAAAAACACCAAAGAGCATATGGGTAAGAAACCACCAGAGTCAACACCAGACCACACTGGTGGTATTCAGCGTCTGTTAGGGTTACGGGGTAAACCATAACTGCAGTCCATTACAGTGCTCACTGTTTTCCAAAGAAAGCATGGCCTAGTAAGGGTCTCCTTTTATTCTAGAACCTTCCAACTCACCTTTGCCTCTTCATATAATCATCAGACATGGAGGGTGCATTGTGGGGTGAATGGGGACAGAAATGGCAGTCTATATGACACTGAATGGGTTAATTTTAAAGTTCTGGGTTCTTTTGTAAGTTACTCTTTGTTCATTCCTTTGGTTGTTCCTTCAGTAGCTATTTGCTCAGCACCTACTTTGTACTGAGTATGATTTTAAGAACTGAGGACTTGAAGTGGAGTAAGACATCATCGCTCAGGAACCAAGCCATCAGGAAGCTTGAGCTGGTGGACAAGACAGATATATGAGTATGAACTAAGTATAAGTGCTGTGATTTAAAACACAGTGGAAGCAGCACCAGTGGGACGGCGCTAGAGATGTCTGTGGGACAAAGTGTTCGAGTCATTTATTTTGCTCAGCATAACACATCATCTGGCTTGAAATCTATCCATTATTTGTTTATTCATGCTGTAAATTTATTAGGAGTTTCCCATGTGCCTAGCACTGTGTCAGACACTAGAAATGCACCTAATAGGAATGACCCAGCACTGTTTTCTAGGAAGTTCCTAATATTGAAGAGATTTAGTTAATTAAAACATCAATCTGGCTTTATTTTCTGAAGCATACACGTCAAGGGACTCCAAGCATCTGTCTACTCCATACCATGTCCCGTTCCGGATCACTGGGGTTGATGAGAGCTCAGCTTCTCCTTAATCCCAGGTCCCTACCTCTCTTTCTCCAATGTCTTACCTGCCCCTGACTCTTCTGACTTGGGATATACTCCCAGGTCTTTGCTACTGAGTCATTCTACTGGTTGTTCTGGTCTTATCCTACTTCCCTAGAATCTGGGTTCCTCAATACAGTTTGGAAAAAAAAACAACAAAAACTTCATCCTGGACAGTTTTTCCCTTGAACCCTCTTCCATGGCTTAGTCACAAGTCTGTTTCCCCTAGCCCACCTTAGGGGAAACTGGTCCCAGCCCCCTCAGTCGTCTGCGCCTGTTTCCTGGTCCCCACAGAGAGCACGGGAGGTAGCATGCTCGGGCACACGAACAAACTCACCTTTGACATTGTGGAGCTTTTTCCTTCATAAATGGCTCATTGTCCAGCCTAAAGACCAATTCAGGAGTAAACTATTACGTGAGGAAATGAGGGTGAACTGGGTGAAGTTGCCTCCCGGGCTCAGTGCTGATGGCAGTTGTTACCAAAGAGTGCCTGTGAGGTCGGTGTTCCCAACCATGTGCACTGGTGGGCCCTAACTTCACTTCCAGTGTCCTCTGAAGTCTCGGGCCTCCCTTCCTATTTCTTGTTGGGCCATCCACCACCCCCCTCCTGCCCCCGGCTACATCCTTCAAGAACCCTCACTGCTATCGCTCACTGCTCCTTAACCTTCTTTTCCTCAGCCACTTCCTGGGAGGCCCGGAGGCCTGTACAGCGTATGTTCTCACTCCCATGCTGGCTCTGCCTTTGCTCCTGTATGATGGATCTCACTATCCCTGGCACATGGTGTCAGCCGTCGTGGGTCACAACTGTGCCTGGACATGGAAAGAATGGCAGAAAGCAGGGCAGGGTGGAGTAAAAGATAGTTGCTGCTGGACACACTCAATGGAACGGCAAGTAGAGCACCATTTGGCACGAGCCAGTCCCTACTGCAAGGTGCGCTGATGCTCATTGTCAAGAAGGCTTACCCTTTGACTTGCAAGCCAAGGATGGAGAAGTGCATGCATCCTCGCAGAGTAGTGTAATGGACTGCAGTTCTTAAGGAAGCACTTCAGAGACAAATAGTTTTTATAATGAAGCTGCTCTCCTAGGCCATGTTTGGTGGCCACAGGTGTGACACTCTGAACCCTGAGCATTTCGTTTAGGATACGGTTTTCCCCAGTGCAGTCTCTGGACCAACTGCGTCATTATTACCTGGAATGCTTTTAAAGAAAAAGACTTAATATATCTGAATCTCTTGGAGCAAGGCCTCAGCATTTGAATGAGCAGGCTGGTGAGTACAAATTTGAGAGCCTCTGCCCAAGGAGAGGCATACCTCCTTTTAGAGAAATGCTCAAGGTTTAGAAAGCCACTCAGGGGATCTTGGTTCTCGGCTTGAGCTCATCTGCAATTCTGAGGATATTCATCTCCCTGGAGATTTCCTCACCAGAGGGGATTGTTTCTATCTTTCTAACATTCTATAAATGGAATAATTCTATATTTAATTTCAGATTGGGCGAGAATATTTCTTCCTGAAGATATGAATGGGCCTATCATGCAAATGGGAAAAATTCCCAATACATTATATTTAGGACATTGCATAAGTGTAGAAACCCCTTTCTCTAAGTGGCAATAGCTGCTCTTAAAGGGACCTAGACTTTTTAAATCTTTAAAAAAATATATATTATTTAGGGGCACCTGGGTGGCTCAGTGGATTAAAGCCTCTGCCTTCGGCTCAGGGCATGATCCCAGGGTCCTGGGATTGAGCCCCGCATCAGGCTCTCTGCTCAGCAGGGAGCCTGCTTCTCTTCCTCTCTCTGTCTGCCTCTCTGCATACTTGTGATCTCTGTCAAATAAATAAATAAAATCTTTAAAAATATATTTTATTTATTTGAGAGAGAGAGGTACGAGCAGTGGGAGGGGCAGAGGGAGAGAGAGAAGCAGGCTCCCTACTAGGCAAAGAGTCTAATATGACTCCATCCCAGGATTCTGGGATCAGAGCCGAAGGCAGATGCTTAACCATACCTAACCTACTGAGCCATCCAGACACTCCTAGGCTTTCTAAATCTTAAAAAAGCAAACAAAGCTTTTGAAAGGACAGACTTTCAATTTTCATATGGATGGAATTTCGAGTGATTTGGAACCTTCTTATAGCTAATTCTTGTGATGATGTTATTTCTGAGAGCTTCACTGGGAATACTGCAGTTCAACGAATTCTAAGATCTCATGAACTTTTTCAGGGAAAGAAGGTATTTCTTATCCAGTATATTCTTTCACACAGTAATGCTAGAACTAGAATATCCCCATTTTGTAATCCTTAGTGAGTCATTGATCCAGGCAACAATCATCGGTAAAGGAAACCAATTGACAAAGGCTGATAGGAACTTCACAATGTCAGAATCAGGTTGGCATCCCTTGACCCCCAATAGTCAATTTCAGCTTCACTGAAATGTGGACAAGCTGACATAATTGCCCCCTGATGTAATGCAGTAGGAGATACACAGCACCAGCTATGAAAAGCATACTTCCCCCAAAGTTAAGCTGAGCTTAATTTAGTTGATAGAAACAACTTCCAAGAAACATCTTCCAAATTTGCAAGAAATAGGGGACAGAGGACCAAGTTAAATAACGCCACAAGGGAGCAACGAGAGATCCAGAGTGTGGAACATTCCACAGGACAGTTGAGCAGCTTTCTACAAGTCAGTGCCATAGAAAACATAAGGATGGACAACTCTAGAAGTCTACATGAAAAGAAACACAAGGGAAAAAAATCTGATGTTCGGCATTTTTAAGACAATTAGGACAACCTGAGTATGGAGTGGTCACTAGATGATACCATGGAATTATTATTGTTAATTCTTTTAGGTGTGATAATGGCAATGTACTTATATAAGAAAATGTCTGTATGATTTAAAGAGTAGAATGATTTTAGCGGTTAGGGGTGAAATGACATGTCTGAGATTTGTTTTAAAATATGCATACACAAATAAAGGATAGATGAAGCAAGTGGTAATATCTTGAGATTGTTGAAATTGGGTGCTGGGGTACATGGGGTTCATTATACAATTCTACTTTTACTATATGTTTTAATATTTTCATAATAGCCTATTAGAATAAAAAACTCCACCTACAAAGCATAGCAAAGAAAGTAAAAGGCAGAATAGTATGCCACCATTTGCAGACAAAAGTGAACATGGGTCTGTGCTTGTATAGACATAGAATATCCTGGAAGGATACTTGAGAAACGGGCCAAAGTGATTGCCTCTGGAGAGAGTAATCGGATGACCGGGGACAGGGATGGAAGGGAGACCATTCAAATAATTTTTTGAAGAGAGGATGGAGACATTACGTAAGGAGAGAAGTTGGTTTTATGAACTTGGCCCTCGTAAGTTTGGTTTTGTTCCTCCTAATGTTTTGGTCATCTATTGGTTGTAAACTGGGCATTTATACTTTGTGGACTATGTATTCAGCTGAAAAAGTTAGTCTCTGAAAATGACAACGAAATTTCTTTAACAAACGTGTTCGGTGCCTGCTGCCGTGGATGCTGGGTCTTAGGGGACAAAAAGATGAGTCAGACACTTGTCATCATCAAAATGGTAGGGTTTAACACCAATTTCTAATGCTTTTTTGTTTTATGCATAAAAAGAAGGAGTCTCAGGATAGCCAATTCTTTTATTTTGACAGTCTTTCTGACTCATTAAGAAATCTATTTAGCTGTGCCAAGTTCCATGGATAATGAAGAAAGATTTTCGTCAGTCAGTAGTGTGACTGAAACCCAGTGAATGCAGAAAGTTGATGTGTTGGGCACTTCGTATTTAGGTAGTATAGTATTAAGGGTCATTAAACAAAAATTAGGATGTCATGGAGTGGAATTAGAAAGTTAAGTGATATTAAAATACCACTTTAAAAAAATAAAAAAAAAAACCACTTTATTCCACTGATTACATAAAGAGCTGTATTTTTCCAGAGTAGCCTGTAGTTCTGAGCCACACACGAATACATTAGAAAAGATAAAAACCCTTTAATTTCATAGGAGACCAAAATGATCTTTTTGCAAATAATCTTTCTGATATTAGGAAAGATGTTATTCCCCTGTTTCTATTTTAACTTTGGGTGGGAAAATTAAGCTAATTGAGTTGGCGCTGGAGGTTTTCGTTTTGTTTTAATTTTATTCAAACTGCATTTGGGCAAATATTTAAAGAATAGTCTTAAGTGCTGATGCATTAAAAAATCATCTGAATGGATATTTCCTTCTTTTTCCATCTCTTCCAATTCCCTTCCAAATTATTTACCTTTTGTATGGCCCTGCACCATGCCAACTTTACCCTTTTTGTAACTGTGGGTCTGACTATGCTGAAAAATTTGGGTTTACCAATATAAAAATAGAATAATGTGATAATGCCAAAAGTCTGACACATCTCAATGGAATCAACTTTAGAGGCAAAGTGAGGACAATAAATCTTCCTAACCTGAAGGAAAGAGATCCAGGAGATGGACCTGGCAGGAAGTAAAAGTATATTCAAAACAGTGTCACAAATAATGTATAAGCCAGCTCACGAGAACTCCTGCTTTGTAGTTCACTGTAAGGGTTTCGCTGGGTACTAGATAATACCAGTTTGATGTCCTAAGACATCTGCTTTAGGCTGCTCTGGGCAACAGAATGTAAGACTATAGGACCACACAGCTAATCCTCTGTGCTTGGGATGGTCATGTCAGGAAAAAACATCGTGCGTGCGTGTGTGTGTGTGTGTGTGTGTGTGTGTGTGTGTGTGTGTTTTCTAAACCTCTGGAGCTTTATTTCTGAGGAAAGTGACCAGAGGAAAGACCTTTAAAGACCTCTAATCAACAGAATCAGTTTGAATATCTGGTGTGCCCTCTCTCATCTTTCCAACCCTCCTGAAAGGCAAGGGTTGTATTTTATTCAGTTGGATTCTGCACAGCTGGGAAGAAGAGTGTTTTGGTCATAATGAGTCCTGGCACTAATTCAATGAATATCTGGTAAATTGATTTAAAGAAATAAGCAAGTAACAATTGTGCTGGATATATTTATCTTTGATGTAGACAAAAGTCATGGCTTAGCTCTCTGAAGTTACAATAAAATTATCTAAATAATTTCTACATACACTTATGATATTTCAATTTATCACTTTCAATTCTGTAATAAAGACAGTTAATGATTTAGACACATTTCAATCATCTTATTTGTTTAAAACAGATCTATTCCATCTGTGGTAGATTTAGAATGATGTTTCCTACATGATAATAAATACCTTATTTTTTTAATATATTTTTTAAAGATTTTATTTATTTGAGAGAGAGAGAGTGAGAGAGAAACAGAGGGAACACAAGAGGGGGGAGTGGGAGAGGGAGAAGCAGGCTTCCCGTCGAGCAGGGAGCTTGATGTGGGGCTTGGTCCCAGGACCCTGGGATCATGACCTGAGCGGAAGGCAGATGCTTAACAACTGAGCCACCCAGGCACCCTTAAATACATTATTTTTATCTAAAAAAATTTTAAGTAAACTACACCAAAGTGGGGGTTGAACTCACCACCTCAAGATCAAGAGTCCCATGCTCTACTGACTGAGCCAGCCAGGTGTCCCAATACATTATTTTTAAATTAAAGTTGGTCTGATACTTAAACCAAATATTTTAAAAGCGTTAAATAAATATATATCTCCAGAGACAAGGAAACCAATTTTATCCAACATGTTTCAGTGATAGAGGGGCAATTTGTTATGATCGCAGATTAAAAATTTTTTTTAATCTAGAAGTCTTTCTAGGGGTGCCTGGTTGGCTCTGTCAGTTAAGTGTCAGCCTTCGGCTCAGGTCATGATCTCCGGGATTGAGCCCCACATTGGGCTCTCTGCTCAGTGGGGAATCTGCCTCTCCCTCTTACTCTCCCTCTATGCTTTCTCTCTCTCTCTCTCAAATAAATAAATACAATCTTTAAATTTCTTTTTAAAGATTATTTATTTATTTGATAGACAGAGATCACAAATAGGCAGAGAGGCAGGCAGAGAGAGGAAGGGAAGCAGGCTCTCCGCTAAGCAGAAAGCCCAATGCGGGGCTCAATCCCAGGACCCTGAGACTATGACCTGAGCTGAAGGCAGAGGCTTTAACCCACTGAGCCACCCAGGCGCCCCATCAAATAAATAAATACAATCTTAAAAAAAGAGAAGTCTTTCTATAATACCTTGATATTGTACATTTCATGAAAACATGTTTATATTTTTTTAAAATACCAAATGAACAAAGAGACCTTAAAGATACATATTTAATAAAAAAAGCTTTGATGATCCACAATAAAAATATTGTTAACCACAGTATCAACCCAAACATGTTTTCTCCAATCTATGAGCAAGCAAGCAAAAGAGAAACATCCTGTTTCACATATTGTTTATACTATTTTATTTAAAGATAAATCCAGTTTAGCAAAATAATAATTATTGGTATTTTTCTAGATACCATGTTTCTTAAGGGACATTTTTAAAGATTTATTATTATTATTATTTATTTGACACAGAGAGAGATCACAAGTAGGCTGGAGGGTGGGGTGGTGGAGCAGGTTCCCTGCCGAGCAGAGAGCCCGAAGTAGGGCTCCATCCCAGGACCCTGAGATCATGACCTGAGCCGAAGGCAGAGGCTTAACCCACTGAGCCACTCAGGTGCCCCATTAAGGGACATTAAAAAAAAATTTTTATCTCTCCATTCCAGAAAGAGAGAAAGAGCGAGAGCAGGGGAAGTGGTGGGGTGGGGGAGAGAGAGAGAGAATCACTAAGCAGACTCCCTGCTGAATGCAGAACCCATCCCACACCCTCAAGACCACAACCCCAGCTGAAACCAAGAGTCAGATGCTCAACCAACTGCGCCACCCAGGCGACCCTCCAGGGACATTTAAAGAACCGTCCATCATGTGTTCTATACACCATAGGAAAAGAAAAATTATCAAGCATGTCCTGTGATGGGTACAATAATAACAATAGTTTCCCAAGTCTATATAAGCAATTTTATCTTAAAAAAAAAAAAAAAAGACATTTGGGAGGAGCCTGGGTGGCTCAGTCGGTTAAGCATCTGTCTTTGGCTCAGGTCATGATCCCGTGGTCCTGGGATCAAGCCCTGCAATGGGCTCCCTGCTCAGCCTGTATAGTTTGCTTCTCCCTCTCTCTCTCCTCTCTCTTCCCCGCCCCCAACCTCTGTTTATGCCCTTTCTCTCCCAAATAAAGAAACAAAATCTTAAAAAAAAAAAAGACATTTGGAAAAAAGAAAAAAGGGGAAAAAGGAAAAAAGGAAGAAAAAGAAAATTTTTAAAGGAGAAAAAAGAGAGAGAGAGAAAGGACATTTGAATCTGCATCTATCACGCCATCCTGAATAGTGAGGAATGAGGTGAGGCCCCATGCTTACAGATAGGTAAAAAACTAAAACATATTAATTCTTGCAAAGTGTCAAACATCTGCCTGTCAAATAAAATGAAAGTAACTTTATTGATTAAATGCTATATTGAAACTGAGATAATATTCCCTGTATTATTATTGGGTAATATTCTATCCTAGAACTCATAATAAAAAAAGAGATGGAGAGATTTCTTTAAACCTAAAGATGTCAAATGAGAATAGAAGCCTGAGTATCTTGCTTTCATCTCTGGTTCTGAGTCATAGGCAATTTTTAGAAAATGTGGTTCCCACACTCACCTTGCTCCTGAGAATGGATACAACAATTTTCAAAAAGGGGAAAATGTCATGAACTATTGATATATGTATCAAGAATGCCCTAGAAGATATCTTAACTTAGCACAAATTTTGATCTTATAAACAAAAGTGGAACATAATATTTAGTGGAATATCTTTTACCTCTTCAATATGGACACAGTTGGGTTTGCTCAGGTAAACACGCATGCAGACAGGTCGTCAAGAGGTTCAGGCAAATAGCACAATGAGAGGAGGGGAGGATTTCTTAACATTTGGCTCTGTAGCACCAAGCAACGTCTGGTTTGGTATTTACAGCTCTAGCTTGTGAGAAAAAATGGATTTTAGTTCCAGATATATTTGTAAGTTACTTGGAAGCTATCTCTTTGATTTACTTCCCCAAATGCTGTGCTCTTTATTCACAGAAAATGAATATTTTTTCAGTTCCTAATTATCTGCTTGGAAGGAACTGAGACAATATGAAGGCTTGGTTAAGTTGTATAGATGGAATGAATTTTACCTCAGGTCCTCAATACTCTACGATAACTGCCACCATGTTTTCCTCTGCTGGGTGGAGACAAAGTCCAAGAATGTGAACTTGTTAAAAGTAGTTTTTGTCTGGTGAACTATGATCACTGTGACTGGTATAGAGAGAGATTACTCGTAGCGGACTCTAAATTTAGAAATAACAGTCCTGGGTCACCTGGGTGGTTCAGTTGTGAAGCGTCTGTCTGCCTTTGGCTCAGCTCATGATCCCAGGGTCCTGGGATTGAGCTTCGCATCAGGCTCCCTGCTCAGCGGGAAGCCTGCTTCTCCCTCTCCTACTCCCCTGCTTGTGTTTCTTCTCTCACTCTCTCTCTCTCTCTGTGTCAAATAAATAAAGAAAAGTCTTAAAAAAAAAAAAAAACGAAAGAATGGTCTTTTCATTTCTAGGGGCGGAGTCTCAATTTCAAAGCACTTACTCTAGGTCACTGGTAAAATCAATTTTACTTCTACTGGGAACTTGTTGAAAAACATAATGCTAGGCAACAGAATGGTTAGGGTTAGTTTTTCTAAAGAAATAGTAAATGGCTTTGAGGCCATAAGAGAGGCTAGAGAAAATGACAAACTATAAAAATAAGTGAAGCGTACAAAGTCAGTTGGTTAGAAGCCTGGGCCAAAGCAAAGAATTCTGGGATTGATGTTCTTTCTCACTGGGCAAAGGGGTTTCAGGGATCTCAGAGAGCCACAGATAGTACTAACTGGATTAGTCATGATGGATATTCAGACCTGCACCTTACTGCTTGAAATGTTTTAGCATTTGGCTGTTATTTTGAAGAGTAAGATTACTGAGTTAAACCAGGGTTATGACTCTACAAGGTCTTAGCATCCCAGGATTATGCTGACAGTCTAATAGCAGAGATAACTTTTCAAACATCTTCGGAGCTAGCCACGTAGGCAGTGAGCAAACATGCTATTTTCATGAAATGAGTATTCATTGAGCACCCACTATGAGCCAGGCCCTCTTTGAGGCACAGAGATTCAGGTAAGATCTTTTCTCTGACAGAGCTTACCTCCTAGTATTAAACGGCATCTCATTGGCAGGCAGTGCAAGAGCACAGGATGCTTTGAGAAGGAGGAATTAAGACATGGAAAAAATTTAAATCTAGGTTGGGGGAAGAAAACTGATTTGAGATGCTTGATGGGAAGCCATTGGGCTCTATGAACCGAGGATTAAGTAGAAGGGAAAAATTACATTAGTTGCAACCAATTTTTCTGTTTTGAAGAGCTTCTTATATAAACCTGGCATTTGAACTATAAAAATCTGTTGCTTTTTGTCAGTGATCCAAGGGACAATTTAGATGGCATTAATTCAATGAGCATATTACTAATCTCTTACAGGAATCAATGAAGATTTACTTTGTAACCATCCCCTAAGTGACTTGCTATTACCATCAGTTATCCTGTTAGACTGGTGACTGTTTAAAAAGGTGTGAACAGACACATTTTACCTGCGCAATTAGAAAGTCTGGGCCCTGCAACTTTTAGGACTTGATCTCAAGTTGCCAAATCATTGGCTCTGATTATGCTTTTTGATTTTAAAGTTTGTTCTCTGCAATAAGTTACAAAGCTGTACCCTGATGATACATAATACACTCATTCTCTGTGGTCATAATAAAATCAAGTTCATTATCAGCCCAGACAAGAACATGCCATTGTTCTTACAGGATGTCCAGCCTTATCCGATGTCCCAATAGACTTCTAAATGATAGTTTCACTTTACAAAATCAACCCACTCTCCAGTTCATAGCAGCAGCAGTTTTATGCTCTGAAACGCTTTGAAGTTGCTGTAGTTGCATTTATGCCTAATTGGAGAGAGGCTCTACCCACCTATTTCTTGGGAAGAGGGGTCTATCCCAGTTATTCTGTATTGGGCTGGGGAAAAAAAAAAAAAAAGAGAGAGAGAGGTCTTGTATTAAAAAAACACTTTTTTTTTTAAAACTACAAAAGTGATGTTCCTGACAGAAAAATCAGAAATGAGAACTATGCAGGAAAAATCACCCACATTTCCACCAATCACTGACAGATCTAGTTAACAGCTGTCCACTGTTTCCCTGTTCTGTCTTTTCCACCTCTCTCCATTCATCATAGTTTAAGAAAATGAGATCATATGGTACACAGTATTTTGTGATTTGTCTCCCTGCCCCCTTAATAATCATCGTGTTGTTTCATGTCATCATACATTTCCTAATGACTGTGTATATGTAACAGGCATATAACTGACTTTATTCAAGGGCATAGTAGGCAATAGAATAAAAAATTTCCTTATTAATAGAGTGCCCCCGCTGCCCCTTCTCTACAGCCATTCTCAAAAACCGCAAGTGACCTCTGACCACCAATTTCAGTGTCGCCTGTGCAACACGTGCAGAGAGGGTCAGCCAGCTGCCGGCTCCCGCAGACGGCGTCAGGGCAGGACCCCACAGCCGGCCACTCTCCTCTCGTCGGAACCACGCAGGTCGCTCCAGGGTGGCCAGTGGTCCGCGGGGAGAGCTCTGCGGTCCCAGGGGCCCCGTTCCATAGACGCCGTGTCCCCTCTTCTCCCTCTCTAATCTCCCTCACAGCTGAGCCCGAGTTCGGGGAAGCCGGGGTCACTGTGCGCCCCCTTATCCCCACAACAGCGTGGCCGGCGTAGCGCCTCGCGTCGCGGACCCTTCCAGCAGCAGGCCGCGGGGTAGAGACCCCGAAGGGGCCCTTGCTCGCCCAAGCCGGGTGCCGCACGGCGCCGCTGCTGGACTAGAGCCGCGCGGGGCCGCGCCGTCCCCGAGTGATGACGCGCTTCCTGCCCTCCCGGCGCTCGCGGGCCGTGCGCTCGCGCTCGCCCTCGGCTCTTGTTCCGCGCCCGGAGCCAGCGGCGGCGGCAGCGGCTGAGGCGGCTGCGGGAGCGGAGCGGTCGCCGGGCGCGCGGGGGGACGCCAGCTGCACTCCGGGGCAGGCGCTCTGCAATGAGACAGTAAATGCATCCCCCGGTAAGACGCACGGCTCACTCGGGTTTTCCTCTTCCTCCAGCTGCATGCACGTTGCATGAATTTCTCGTGTCTTTTCCCTCCCCTTTACAGAAGGAAAATGTGGGTGGTTTTTTCCTCCCTTTTGCATCTCGTGAGTGATGCCAATGCAGAAAAAAACCTGCAAAGCTCCCAGATTTGATGTCCTAGGAGGGCTTTTTGCAAAAAAAATAAAAATAAAAATAAAATAAATTTAATGCACCTGTCTATTGCACATGTATGTTTCACTGCACTCGACCTGGGCGCAGCGGTTTGCAAACAGGCTGGCAGCCGGCGCCTGAGAACGGATTTCTGGCCGCGGGCAGCCAGTCCCCTCCGGGGCTCCCGCTGGGTTTCCGGTAACTGGGCTTTGAAAAGCGGCCCCGCCTGCATGGAGTGTCCCCTCGGCCCGGACCTGGCCCCCGCGCCAGGAGAGTTGGCGCGGGCGGACCGGCTTCATTCCAGCACTGGCCGCCCGGACTCCAAAGCCACTTTGCAAACAAGTCTCCGGCCGAGGCTCGAGGCAAAGACAGCCCGCCGACGCGGAGCTCGTCCAGTACCGGACTCCCAGACCTGCCGATACTACGACTCCCCTTGGCAGTCTCGCCACCAGCTAAACTGCTGGCTGCTGAGGGACCTGGGCAGCGCCCGCCCGAGTGCAAGAGCAGGATTTGGATTTAGTGCCGCTGGCCTCGCACTGGACGAGCGGCGCCCTTTCCTTCTTTGGCCCCGCAAGCTACAATTTCGCGCTCACTGGGAGCCGGAGGGTCCTGGGGACTGGGCATTTCGGGATTCCCTGAGGGGACCGAGGAACGACGTTCGAGGGCGCCATATTTTCAGTGGGTCTTGGCTGCGGAGGGAAGGGGCGTACAGTTTCTGGGGTCCCGGGGACAGTGCGGCGCCCCCGCAGGAGAGGCCGGAGGGGTTTTCGCCGGGAAAGTTTGCGCGCCGAGGCAGGCGCGGAGGCGGCGGCGCAGAGCGCGCACGGAGGCTGTTCCCGCAGGGACGCGCGGGCTGCAGCGCGTCGCCAGGCCGGCCCGGCCCGGGTGGAGGGCCCAGAGCCTCCGTCAGGGGCTGCGCGCCCGGCTCCCCCAGCCTCCTGTCCCGCTGAGACGCGGCGTGCGGGCTCGGGGGCGCAGGGAACACGCCCCTCTCCCCAGCCGCCGCTGCCGCCCCGGCGCTCCGCCCGAGCCGTGCGCTTGGCGGCGTCCCCCGGCCGGGCGCCTGGTGTGGAGCGTGCTCCCGGCGCCGGGCTTCGCCTGGGCGCTCCGCACGGCGCGGGAGCTCTGTTCCTGCGGGAGAGGTGGGGAGCCGACTGGCGGTCCGGGGCGAGGGCCTGGCCTGCGGTCGCCCCGGGGCCGAAGAACGGCCCGAGCCTCCCCGAGCCTCCTTGACTGCGGTGGCGACAGCAGCAGCGCCCGCGGCTGCGTGCTCGGCTTTCGCCGCGATGCCAGCTCTTAGAGGCGAGATGGGGGGGGGGGGGGGGCGTTTCCAGAAGTTGGGGCTTCAGGTGACGCGTGGGGGAAACTTGAATTTGTGCCGTCCGTGAAGAGTCGAGGTGATTGGGGGAAAGAGAGTTGTTTCAGAATCCCTGCGTCTCGTGGTGAAAACGAACCTCCGGTTATTAACAGAAGATGAGAGAAGCGTGAGCTGAGGTGTTTGGTGTCGTCCAAGACACAAAGAGGAGGGTAGGGATGACGTCCCGAGAAATGGGGCCCCAGATGCACATAAATCACAAGCACGCTGGTGCTCCACTGCGTACTTCGGCTTTGATAGAACCTGGGTGTGCTGAGCTGTGGCATTCGTCAGGTTGCGCGCTATCCTCCTCCCTCCTCCAGAGCCAGGAGTTGGCGACTTCTCAGGAGTGGGGCCTTGGGCATTCTTTTCTTTTGAAATACAGTAGATTGTGATCGCTCCTTTGTGAAGGGGCAGAGGAAGGGCGTGTTTGCTGACCTACAATCAGCTGAATGCAGAAACATGCCAGCATTTCTCCTTGGCGTCTTATTGAAACGATGCCATAGTATTGAGGTCATGTCAGCACTTTGGGGCTTCATCATTGGAAAGTCTTCAAGGGATCACAGAAAAAGGCAGAGGGGTGTGAAGCTTTCATCTGGGATGCGCCCTGTGATGTCGGGGGTTAGGCTGGTCCTTCGCTAGTCCACTTCATTAAGTGCCTCCAGTGTGGTTGTCAGCCATTGCGTTTCCAAGATTTACCTTCCGGTTACTGATTTGGGAGATCTATGAAAACACTGTGCAGGAGTGGTGAATGTGACAAGCGGCCTTGAGGTTTACCTGCATGAATGCTCGCGCTCTCCTTCCTTCCTTCCTTTTCTCTTTCTTTCAGCCCTGGAATTGGGGAAAACACCCAAAGCCCAAGATACATTTATCTAAAATTAGCATAGCTGATTTAGGAGAAAATCAAATCAGTTGCAGAAAACTATCTATTTTGTAAAGTTCCTAGTCTTAGTCCTGGTACCTTGAATCACAAAAAGACTGGGCTCTTCAGATTGGGGAAGTCACTGATTTTTCTCTGCCTTTGTACCCGCTCAGGTTATCAAGGAGATACAAAACAGTTTTAATTAAAGTGTCCTTTTTGACACTGATGTTGTGGTTCTACCTCCAAATGGAAAGCAAATTTTTAAAACTGTTAAATAAGTTACTGGGGATACGCTTTACAGGCTTAGGCTTATAGGTGTGTCTTGAATTAGCTTACTGCTAAGCCTCCTAGTTTAGGGTTTTTCAAACCAAACACTGTTTCTTTCCTAGAGTATTTTCACTGAAAGTCAAGTTTTACAAAGAGGTGTGTGTGTGTGTGTGTGTGCTTGTGTGTGTGTGCGTGTGTAAATGTTGGGGGGAGATGGAGCTCTCTAGTCCAGTTTCTGTGTTTTGTACCTCAAAATTATACTGATTCCCTTCACCCCCATGCATCAATCCTAGCAGATTATTAGTTCCCAAGAACAGTTAAAGGTGGTTACAGATGGTGAACAATCTAAGTTTTTACCAGCTATGGTCAGAAAAAAAAAATCTGCACATCTAGAAACACATTTATTCATTTTAGCATTATGTTTTGTAACTACATATATGTCACATACTGTGTTCATGTGCTAAATGTTAATACAAATTAAATTTTTAAAAAATTTTCTTAATAAAGCTGAAATAAAAAATCAAAGTTGCAAATCCTTCAGTCCTCATTCCCAAATTTACTACCTTCATATTTATCAGATTCTTAGGCCTCTCCTAACAAAATGTTATAAATTGTGCTTTGTTGCCTCTTGCCTGATTCATATTATAACTTGGTAACTTGATCAAAATTCCTGGATTTTTGTTGTTGTAGTTAAGAGGATTTTATAACTACAAAAGGTTAGAAAACGCCTGTAGGTTTTGGAGCTTTGCCTGTCCATTTACTGGGCTATGTGGTGTGTGTGTTGTGTTGTATGTGCACATGTTCAAACTCTTGGGACAGAGTCAGAAACTTGTGATCTGTAACATTATTGATGCAGAACTTTTGAGTCATAATGTTTTCTTGGAGATTTTGGGTGGTGTTTGGTCAATACAGGAAGTATTAAAAAAGAGTTAAATAATTCAAAGTTATTTTTATTGGGTACAAAAAACATTTTAAAGACAAGAAGGAAAATGTAATAAGCAGGGCCAAAATTTCAGCTTAACTTACCCAACTTGTGCCTTTTTAATTACAGTACTTTCCCGCAGAACTTCTTAATCCTATTACTTTTATATTTAATAAGGAGACTAGTTAAAACATAAGCCAAACAGAACTATTACAAATAATGGGGATAAATGGTGGGTTTAACCAGATGTTTTGCCTAAAGTTAAAAGAGTTAAGGAATCTGAACTCTGTCTAACTCCCCCTGTAGGCCCCCTCCTCAATAAGTGGAGGATTTTAAAAGGCAAAAAGTCTTGGAGGGGGTGGAGGCAAAAAACCAAAAAAGAAACAAAATGCTTAAGGTAGTGTTCTCCCGTCCATCACCATCCTAACAACCTTTGGCTCAGTGGCAGGTGCCATTTGAATGACAGCTGGTAGACAAGGTTGGGTACAAAATGCTTTGGTTGTGAGAGCCTTTCTTCATCCAGAACTGTGAATTAAGACTGGGCTCATTTGCCATCCATTTCACAGTGGATTTTCAGAGTCAATGCCAAGAACATGGTTTTGTGTTTCTCTTAACCAATGATTTAATTTCAGCCAAAGTGATGCTGTTCTGAATTTGTAGGAAAAGAAATGAATATTTGTATTTCCTTTTTACTCTTCTAATTCCAAACTTAACAAACAAAATTCTCTAAGTCTCCCTATTCACTTACTCAGCATTTGTTTTGAGGGCTTACAATGCACTTCATGCTAAGACATCCCCTGTCTTAGCATGTGAGACATCCCCCTCACATGCTGACTTCCTGGGGGATGATACTCGTTTGCACTTTACATAGCTAATAGACGGGGTGGGGGAAAATGAGTGTGTGATTAAATAGATTTGAAGGACGACATCATAGAAAGATGAAAAGAGGGGCGTCTGGGTGCCTCAGTGGGTTAAGCCTCTGCCTTTGGCTCAGGTCATGATCTTAGGGTCCTGGGATCGAGCCCTGTATCAGGCTCTCTGCTCAGTGGGGAGCCTGCTTACCCCTCTCTCTCCGCCTGCCTCTCTGCCTACTTGTGATATCTCTCTCTGTCAAATAAATAAATAAAATCTTAAAAAAAAAAAAAGAAAGATGAACAGAGGATATGAAAGGTGTTCCCAGAAGTAGAGATACAAATGGTCAATAAACATGTGAAAAGATTTTTAACCTCCACAGTGGTCAGGGAAACGCAAATTTAAAACAGATATTACCTTTTCTGTCCATCCAGTTGACCCACTTTTTAAAAAATTGGTAGCATCTTCTGTTAGATGTATTGGGGGGCAACTCACAGACTCTCGTGGGAGTATGAATTGTTGTAAGATTTAGGGAAAGCAGACAATTTCTCTGTAAGTTTGGAACCTGCTGCCATATGCACTAGCAATCCCATATTTAGAGTCCTGTCTTACAGGAGGAAAATCATCAGC
This sequence comes from Martes martes, assembly GCF_963455335.1. Lineage (NCBI taxonomy): Eukaryota > Metazoa > Chordata > Mammalia > Carnivora > Mustelidae > Martes > Martes martes. The sequence goes on from NC_137894.1 coordinate 42,965,716, forward strand.
ATGCAAGGACCTGTGCATGAAGACGTTCATTGTAGGGTTATTAAAGTAAATGAACAAGCAACTTGAAATGTCCAGTAGGATGAATAATATAGCGTTTATTTTGGATTTTGCAAGGGATATCCATGATGTTTTAAAAGGAAGTAAAATCAAGTTAGTATCATATGTAGTATGATCCTATTTCTTATTTAAAAAAGAAGTCCTGTTCGTATAACCTGGGAGAATGATGTGTAAGGACACACAAAACTTGAGATTGTTTAAAATTGACAGCGGGAAGGAGGGGTGATTAACTTGGTCCATATATACCTTGATGGGTTTACTTGCTCAAACACAAAAGCTTTTCTATATGGAAACACTTGAAAATGGTATTTGGTTCATGAATATGAAACTTGTTTGGGACCATTTTGGAAACAAAAGATGAGCAGTATTTCAGCTGCTTTTTCTGATGCCTTCTGCAGCAATCTTTTATCTCTTTGGAAACTTTCAGTTAATTATCTCCTGACATCCTGAGATTTCCCAGTTTTGAGTCAGTGCCTTCATTGTCAAGGATGGCTTCAGGAAAAGCTGTTTACCTCTATCCCCCCCGGGAGAGTAGTAAGATTAAGAGACCAAGAAAGCTCTGAGAGTATGTGCTATGGTGAGTGCCGTAAAGTGTGTAAGCCTGACGATTCACAGACCTGTACCCCTGGGGCAAATAATACATTATATGTTAATAAAAATAATAAGTAAGTAAATAAATAAATAAGGGGGGGAAGCTCTTAGTGGGGTGTCTGGGTGGTTCAGTCAGTTAAGTATCTGTCTTGGGCTCTGGTCATGACCCCATGGTCCTGGGATTGAGCCCTGCATTGTTGGCCATTGAGCCCTGCTCAGCAGGGACTCTGCTTCTCTCTCTCCTTCTGTCCCTCCCCACCATTCATGGGTGCTGTATCTTTCTCTCTCTCTCTGTCTCAAACAAAACAAATAAATAAAATCTTAAAAAAAGAAAAAGCTCTTGGCAAGCACCCTCCTTTTCCTTGACTTTCTCTGATCCCAGCTGAGTGAAGGTCTGGCCAATGGCAGTGTTCTCAGATAGCAGCAGCGTATCCTGAAGCTTGGTTTTCCTATTTGAGGCCCAGAGAACCTGTTTAATGGCTGTGCTGGCATTTGAACTCAGGTCTCCTACATGATCCTTAGCTTCCTGACCGCTCCACCTGAATCATTTATAATCTTGCCTCTTAGTGTGATTTTGAAACTTGATGGAATTTATGAATTCTTAGCAGTTACCACTAAAATCAAACTTTGAAAAGCAGTGGCAACTCCATCCACGTTTTAAGAAGTCCATCCTCTGGGGGCACTTGGGTGGCTCAGTCGGTTAAGTGTCTGCCTTTAGCTCCGGTCATGGTCCCACAGTCCTGGCGGGGAGTGTGCTTCTCCCTCTCCCCCCTGCTCCTGCTCTCTATCGTCATCTTGGTCTCTGTCTCTCTCTCAAATAAATGAATAAATAAAATCTTAAAAAAAAAAAGAAGAAAGAGGTGACCTTCTATGACCCTATGAGTTCAGGTGGGAGACTCAGAATCTCAACCCACTGCAATCCAGGGCTCTGCTGCACAATTTAAAAATCATGGTTTGGGTATACATGGTTTTTGGTATCCCCAGCTAAAATGCATCAGAATCACCTGCAGGGCTTGTTAAAAGCCAGATTGTCCAGGTTTTCAGACTCGGTGAGTCTTGGATGGGGTTTGGTGATTTGCATTTATAATAAACTCCCCAGTGATGCTGATCTTGCTGGTCACGGACCATACTTTGAGAACTGCTGGTTTAGAGACACCAGCTTCCCGATTTGCAGATCTTGTGCTCCTGTCTAGCCAGTGCTCTACCCTGTCCTGGATGAAAGTTAGAATGCCGATTGAGGCAAGTTAACTCAGTTTTATCAATTTTACCAAGCAGGGAGAAATCAATATATGGATTATGTTATTTAATTGTTGTCTGCCTCTGTTGTATGTGTTTGGGGTTTAGTGATGGATAAATGGATGGATGTTTACTCCACAATAAAAGTCAGAGTTCATGAGTATTATTTTAAATATTTGGTAATGGATTCTCATGAGAGAGTGGAGAGGACTGTTAGGGATTGTTTGGTTTTTGGTTTTGGTCTTTCAACATGCATGCATAGCAAGATTTGAAGTCATTGATTTCTTTTAATAAAAAGTTGCTACATGTGAAGGACATTGTGAAGAAAATGGTAACCAGATGATGTTGCTTAAATTGCATTGTAATCTGGTCATTAGTGCATTTTTTTTTTTTGGAGGAAATTAAGTGCAGTAGCCATTAATTTCAACAAGTGTTTATTTCACTGCCTCCAGAGGGGACACATTTCTAACAGTGCTTATCAGTGGCACGTGCGTGCTTGGCTGTCCCCAGGGACCCTCACTTGTGTGTATGTCCTTAGAGGCTCAGATGACTCCAAGCTCAAGAGAAGTTTCCCTGAAAGGCTCCCCTCCCCACTGATCCCCTGATTCTAAAATTCTTTTGCAGATAAACATTTGTTCTATTTTTAGCCACTTAATTTTAGTGTTTTTTATTTTCTAATGATTTCACATATAGGTTATAAGCAAGGCAAAATTGGTAATGGGGTGTATAAAAAAATGCAATGGGAAGGGAATTTTCATGAAGGAGATCTTGCTTCAGTTTGTAGGATGAATCTCTTTTGTAGGGTTCTCCCTGATGACCACTCATTGGGATCACCTAGGGATTCTGATGCATTGGTTTGGGTGTGGCCTTGGCATTGGTGGGTAAGTTTTCCAGGTAATTCTGATAAGTAGCTAAGGTATAGAGCCTCGATTTACGGTCCTCTGCCTCATGTTGCCTCATATTTGAAGATTCTGTTCGTCTGGACCATAGTCCCTCCTCCCTTCAACTTCTTTTTTTTTTTTTTTTAATACATATTTTGCACGAATGGAACAAACCAAATGAATTTTTCTGGCTGGTGGTGTTATAGATATTTAAAATTTCTTAAAAATACTTTTTGGTATTTTCCAAATTTTCTCTATATTTAGTGTATGTTTCTTTTATAATCAGAAAACACTTTCATAAAAATATTGCTAGTGGCTGGCTTTGGGTTTATCAGCTATCATTCTTATATAAATAAGAATTTATATTTCTCTGTAATGATCAAATATCAAAACAGTAACATCTCCCTATATATAGCAATGAATGCAGTGTGCTTTATTTTCTGTAATCCTTAGCTCGCTTCTGTTTGCTCAGATATTTTGGGATTATAGGTTTGGTTTATTTCACCATTTTATGTTATATACCTTAATTTATAGGAAAGCCTTAGAACTGAATTTTGTAAGCATGTTTAAAAACATTTTTCCTGCTTAATTATGCTTTATTAATTTTCCTGATAATCAGAGTTTTTAAAGATTTTTATTTATTTTTGTGACAGAGATTGAGTGTGCACATGAGCACAGCAGGGAAAGGCAGAGGGAGAGGGAAAAGCAGACTCTGCCATAAGCAAGGAGTCCAATGTGGGACTTGAACCCAGGACCTCATGAGCTCAGTGGAAGGTGGATGCTTAACTGACTGAGCCACCAGGTGCCCCCTGATAATCAGAAGTTTTAAACAGTGAGTTGTATGGTGCCATCAACATTTTTGGTGACTTGAAATCTATATTGATTGTCCAGTCAATAGTCCCTTGGCCACCTCTCTTTGTTATCTTTTCCTCTACCCTGCTTCGGCCATCCCTCCCATGGTTATTTCTAGACAGGGTATTTGGCATTGTCTAGAGACATTTCTGTGGGTCATCACTTGGAGGGAGCAAGGGGTGCTACTGGCATTTAATGGGGGATGGTGCTAAACATCTTTCAATGCATAGGACAGCTCCCACAACAAGGAATTGTCTGGCCTAGAATGTCAGCCATGCCAGCATCGAGAAGCCATGCCGTGGTGTCCTTGTTCTTTAAACACCAGTCCACAGAGGATAGCAGTTTGATGTGATGACCCAATGTGAACACACACACACAACTGGAACCAGTTTCCCCAAACATTATTTACCATTACTAGATATAATGTATTCTTAGACTTTTAAAATTTGTTCAATTAAAAAAGAATGTTCCTTATGACTCACTATACTGATTTTCCTGTCCAGTAGCCCTCCATTTGAAAAACACAGTTGTGGACCTTGTCATTACCAGTACCTGCACCTCCAGCAAAATCTTGACAAGCATTCCAGTGTGACCCTTCCCTTTTTGCTTTCATCTTTTTCCCTCTCGTACTCAGTTCCACCTAGGCGACACCCTACAAGGGCCTCTGACCTGGTGACCCTTCCATCATCCCACTCGTCTCCTCTGACCTACCCTGCCCCCTGCTCAGGTGCTCGCATACACCCTCAATTCCCTTGACCCTTTCTCCCTTCATCTAACTTTCTTGGGAAAACCCCACCCTCTGCCTACCTTGCTCCTGCCTGAGGCAGAGTAACCCAGCTAGAGAAAACAAACAGCCATCTATATCATCTGTCTCTTTTGATTTATGACCATAGATCTCAAGGGGAACTCTTGGCACAGGGGGGTACACTATGTTTCTATCCCCACCCCACTTTCAGCTGATGACCTGGCTTATTTCAGGGAGAAAAAAAGGCAATTAGGAATGAATTTCACCATCTTCCTTCCTATTAGATCTAGCCTATCTCCAGCTCTAGCTGAGCAACATTGTATCCACAGAGCCTTGTAACCACATGTGCATTGGAGCCTGTTCTCTTTTGGCGTGCAAGACTTTCACTCATGCATGTATGCCCTTTCCTTTCTGCATGATCACTTTTCCTTCTCTGATGGATAATCCTCCTAGAGAGAGAGATGCTGTAGTATCCCTCATATTAAGGGAAAAAAGCAGCAACCACAGCACGGTCTTGACCCCATCCCTGAGTCAACTCTTCTTCCATTCCTCTCCCTTCCCTAATAGTAAACCTTTCTGAAAGAATTGCCATACGTCCTGCCCCATTTCCTCCCTGCTCATTCTGTCTTGAACCCACTCCAATTTGGCTTTTGCCCCACCCCTTCACTGAACCCACACGTCTTCAGGTTCCAGTGCTATCCAGTGGCCAGCTCTTCCCTGTCACCTTCTGCATCCTCTCAGCCGCGGTTAGCCAGCTGATTGCCCTCTGGGACACTTTCTTCACCTGGCTTCCATTCCACCATTCTCCTCTGGTTTTCCTACACCCTGGGTGCTCCGCCTCCATCCAGCTCTCCTGCTGGATCTCCTCATCCGTCCTGCTCCTAAGGTTGGGGGTGCTCTCTCACCCTTCATTCTGTTTGCCAGTTGCCTCCAGTGTCTCCTCCGCAGAGGTCTCCCTGGCACCCTCTAGCCCCTGCTCTCAAACCTCTTCCTTTTTTGTGTTCATATCTTTTATCATTCCCTGATACGTGAATCATTTATTGTCTACCCCATGGCACTAGGATAGAAGCTCATGAGGGAAACTATCTGGTACCGCATCCCCAAGGGTCTAGAGTAATGGCTGGCACATAGGAGTTCACAGAAATTTTTAATGAGTCATTGATGAAGAAAACTTGCTGGTTACAGAGGTTAGTCTTAGATGAGCAAACGGAAATCTTCCCCAGGTTTGAGCTAAAGAAGAGAGTATAGAAGTGGAAAAGCAGTGTCTCATGGGGCCAGTGCTTTTGAGATCCAGTGGTAAGTGTTAGAGTTTCAAGTGAATGAAGGAAGCCCTTCCTTGCTAACTCCTTGTTGAGTGATAGAAGGCGCCTTCGATGGGTAGTGAGCTGCAGACACATGGTTGCCCCTTTCATTTTTATCTCGGAAGGAGGGGCACTTAAGCCATCCTCTGGGTAGCTGGTGTCACTGGGTTGAAGATAGCAAATTCACTTGTCTGAAGTGTTTATCATTGACCTCAATGTTCTGGTGGGTTGTTTGGTTCATCACTCATCCCCACTGTGCACTTGACTGCGTGGAGAGATGTCTCCTCTGTGTCCTGCTGCATTTGAGCCCATGCAGAGGGAGCCTGTGGATGGATGGCTGCGTTCCCTGATTCCCTCAGTGCTGCTCTCTCAAGCACCCAGCTTCGGAGTCCCAGGGCTTCGTGTGTTTAAATGACAACCCCTGTCTTGCCTGTTTGCATTGCTGTAAGACCACCCGTAATTACTTGACACTGGGGTGTAGGATCCAGTTTGATGTAAGTGAAGGTATCTCCTGAGTGTGGCCCGAGGTCGTCCATGGCAGATCTTCCCAGAGATGTGTGGATTATTCCTGGGTTTGAGAGATTACATCAGGGCGCTTTAAGAGGCTTAATTTTCTCCTTGAAGGGCTTTCTATTGGGCTCGGCACCTGTCACTCCCAGGCCCTTCCCAGCAGGATTAAAGGGTAAGGTTTCAGCCAAGGGCAGCCTGAAGTGCAAGCTCAAAGCAGTTGGGTTTAGGGCACCCAAGAAGGAAGGGCAGATGTCTTCATAGGAGATCTTAGAGTGATTCCAGGAAAGTTAATTGTTTGAAAACCAGAGGTCCAAATGGTTCTAGGTCAGCCTCTCCCTTTGACAGGGAAAGAACCAGAGTCCAGAAGGATGAGATTTAGTGGGGCCCCTTGGCAAAGTGGGCACTGGAATCCAACTTTCCTGACCACCACCAGGTGCTTTTTCCTTTTCTTGGGATGTCTGGTGGGACCCTGACTTTAATTGAGGCTCTGGTTCTTGGCCCTGAATGTGCCTCCAAATCACCGGAGAAGCTCTTAAAAACGCTGTTCCTTAGAGGGCGTAATGCCAAGTGAAGTAAGTCAGTCAGAGAAAAGCAAATACCATATGATTTCACTCAGATGTGGAATTTAAGAAACAAAACAGACCAAAGAAAGAGGCAAACAAAAATACCCCACTCTTAGCTCTAAAGAAAAGAGGTGGGTGGGGGGATGGGTGAACTAGGTGGTGGGGATTAAGAGTAAGGAGTCATGGGGCGCCTGGGTGGCTCAGTTGGTTAAGCCTCTGTCTTTGGCTCAGGTCATGATCCCCTCAGGGTCCTGGAATCGAGCCCCGCATCAGGCTCTCTGCTCAGCAGGGAGCCTGCTTCCCCCCCTCTCTCTGCCTGCCGCTATGCCTACTTGTGATCTCTCTCTCTGTCAAATAAATAAATAAAATCTTAAAAAAAAGAGTAAGGAGTCATGTATAAATTTGTTGAATCACTCTGTCATATGCCCGAAACTGTTATAATGCTGTATGTCAGTTATCCTGGAATTAAATAAAAACCGCTATTCCTAAACCCCACCTGACTCATGGAATTGGAATCCCTGAGAGTGAGACCTCGGCACCTGTGGATTTTAAAAATTGCCCTAGGGAGGCTCCTAGGAGAGGTTGCCCAAGAAGGGTGTGTCGGAGGTAAAATCATCCTGTAGGCCTTGCACACTGGACAGACACCGCTCCTTTCTGGGGTAGGACAGCCATCCCAATGGGCTCCGTCTACTGCTTGCTCTCCCACACCCTCTGTGGTTACTGGGTAAGACTTTCTGGGGTTTTAACGCACATAAAAAGGGCCTTTTATTTTCTCTGGGGGCATTTCCCCCGTGTGTTTTGTCCGACTAATGGGGAGAAAGAAAAGTGCATTCAGTTTGAGAAAATCATCTGCTTGAGGGCCTTTGGGGTCCTCTTTTTTTTTTTTAATATTTTAGAATATATTCTTTTTTAAGATTTTATTTATTTGACAGACAGAGATCACAAGTAGGCAGAGAGGCAGGCAGAGAGAGAGGAGGAAGCAGGCTCCCCGCTGAGCAGAGAGTCCAACGAGGGGCTCCATCCCAGGACCATGACCTGAGCTGAAGGCAGAGGCTTCAACCCACTGAGCCACCCAGGCGCCCCTTTTGGGGTCCTCCTGACTGGGATCCCCAGGCATCTGAGTGCCAAGGGTGGTTCTCCAGCTCTCAGAGAAGCTGGTGCTGGGCGCGGACTGTGGGCGCCACTCCGACAGAAGGAAGAGGGGGCGTGAGTCGGCTGTGAGGGGACGGGTCAGGACAGTTTTATGAGGATGTTAAATCACTTGCTGGTTCTTGCTGGTAAACTGGCAGATGTTTTGGAGCTCTGATTTTTGTGAGGGTTGCTGCAGGCTCAGGACTCCACCGCTGAGCCTGCACTGATGCCCCCCTCACCGTCACCCCCCACCCCCCGGAGCTGGCTCTCTCACTAACCTGATAAGTAGTTCACATGGAGTTTTAGGAATGTACTTGGTGAAGATATTAGAGCAAGCCCTGTGGAATCTGAGACGCGTCAGGGCCCGAGTGTCCCCCACAAAAGGAACAGCAGAAGGGCACTTTGCTCTTGAATTGGAAGCTGACAGATTGAGTTTGTTAGGGCTGCTGTAACATAGTACCACAGATCTGCCGCTTATACAACAGAAATTTATGGTGGCGGTTCTGGAAGCCAGAATTCCGAGATTTGGGTGTTGGCAGGGTTGGTTTCTTCCCAGGGTTATGAAGGAATCTCATTGGTGCCAGGCCTTGCTCCTTGGCTCATACATGGCTGTCTTCTCATGTGTGTCTGTTTCTGTGTCCACGTTTCTCCTTCTTATAAGGACACCAGTCATAAAGGATGAGGGCCCACCCTAATGACTTCATTTTAACTTGATCACCTCTGTACAGGTCCTGTTTCTAAATAAGGTCACATTTGGTGGTCCTGGGGAGTTAGGACTCCAACATTACCATTTTTGAGGGGTCATGAGTCCATGCACATCACAGATTATCAGACTGACCTGCGTCTCAGAAGTTGAATCTGACGTGGAATGCTTCTTATTGAAGCTACCTTTTTAGGCAAGGGGGACCCTCATTGGTGATTTTGTGGGATTCTGCACCCGACAGTTTTCTTCCCCTGTTTTTTGGCGCTTGGCATTTCAGGGAGGCCTTGTATGTGTGTTGCCACTGTAACAGCCTTGTGAGGTGGGTGTTGTTTCTACTTTGAGGAAGCTGAGGTCTTCCAAGGTTTACACACTGAATACTGGGTGAGTTTGATGTAAGCTCAGATTTTCTACTCTATAGCGTAGCTGTCTCCTGTAACATCTGGGATTCTCAAACCTTGCTATGCATAAGAATCTTCTGGGAAGCTTGTTAAAATACAGGTTTAGGAGACCTTCTGGAATACTACTGAATCAGAAGCTGAGGTTGCAACCAAGAAATCTGTATTTTTATTAATTTCTCCTGGAGATTTTGATGTGTTCCAAAATGTGAGAACAAGTGCACTCTACCATAGACCCAATATTTTAGGGGGGAATAACGCAGCCACACCACCAAGTGCCCATTTGACTTGTTGGCTGGCTTTCATGGGAGGCCTTGGGAGGCATGGTGGAAAGGTACTCCTTGGAACCTGGGGGCGCTGAAAGCCCCAGGGGATGTCCCTTCATAATTACCCCTGCCACCATACTGATGGGTCTGGTGGGAGCTCTTTGGCTGTCCGGGCGGTGCTAATTGTCCGTTAGCTAGCAGGAAATAAAGCTAGCTCAGACTTTCTGTGCTACATATATATATTTTGCACCACAGTGGGGAAGGGGTGGGGTTAAGTTGAGAGGGTGTGGTTACAAACATTGCGTCCTTTAGTAACAAAGCAAAGATAAAACCAGCAGGAGGACAAGGCAAGAAGAAATTGTGATTATTAAGTATTTCTCATTATAAAATGTATTTGCATTAACTAAAACATGCTGGAGCACGCACCATATGGAAGAATCACCTGGAGAAATGTTAAAACATGATTCCTGGGCCCCAGCCCCAGAGATTTCTTTGTAATTTCGCGCTCCTGATCTGGGGACCTCACTTGGAGCAGGCAGCCGCTCATTAATGAAAAATTGTCCCTGTGTGGTTTTATCTGCTGATATTACAATGACCAGCCTCTCTGCCTAGCGTGAACATTTCTAAGCCGTGGCCATTAGCCTACAGATTACAACCCATACTCAGGATCAATGTCCAAGTTCTGTTACCATCTTAACTTCATTGTAGTGTTTACATAACAAACCTAGCAGCTCACTTAGCTAGGGCTATATCCCTTAGGATGTGGTCCTTAGCCGCCACACTCAGAATTACCTAGATTAAACACTATTGTTGCCTAGTCCTCAGAGATCCTCATTGGGTAGGTCCATGCGGTGTCCAAGAATGTGGAGTTTTCCTAATCAGAAGATTCTTAGGTATGCTGAAGTTTTGAGTGTCACTGAGCTAAGAATTGGAAATCAATTCTGCTTCTTACCAGTCTCATAGTAAAGTTATAAACACTGTTAGACTGATTGCATTGTTCCCATTTTCTGGCTAGGAATGCTGTTGTTTAGTCTCAAGTTACAAGGACCTAATTCTGCAGTGGAGTTGTATTTTGAATAGATTTTTAGAATTCTATTTAAATAATCACCTCCCTTTTTTACATAAGCTCACACAGTTCATTTTAAGATAAGTCTTAAAACAAAAGTTATGTTCTTTGTCCAGGTAAATTCCTTGGGAAGATTGATAGTATGTGAAACTTATTATAGATTTTTGGAGTTAATTCAAGGAGGCTTTGTGGTTTTAAACTGCTCAGTTAAGGATGACCTTTGGTATAAGTATGTTTATGTTCTTGGGCTCAGTGTGCATATTAAAAAAAAATGGTAAATGTGAGGGGGAGGGTTGGGAGGAGGGAATTATTTTATCGGTAAAGGAGATTCAATTGCATGGACTAATAGATCTTGGTAGTCTATGCTCCATGCCTAACAGATGTTTCTGCAAATTGATCCCCTCAACCCCTCCACCCCTCCAAACAATATTTTCAATTCTGTTATTCCTTCTGGCACAGTGGGGACTTTCACTTTTAGAAAGTGGAGCGAAAATTAATTTTGTTTCATTGGACCATCCATGCGACATCACTTTATATAATGCATTCTTGAAAAGTTAGAAATAAACTATTTTAAAAACCACAGCAGGTACTGCGTGTGTTTGTTAAAATCAATAAAAATGTACACCTAAAAAGGAGGACATTTACTGTTCTATTAGTGCTTCAGTAACCTGACTCAAAAAAATGTGTCAGGGGAACTTGTCACAATAGCCATCCTTTTTGTGAATTAGTTTGCTAAGTAAAGCATTCTTTTGTGATGTAGACGATCCCCCTAGGACCTCTTTTGTTTCATACTTGTTTGAAAACCATTCTGTGTGCTTTATCTCTGTTGCTCTTCAGTGGGGTGGGAGGAGCGGGATTGGCATGGCATGCCAAGGAATGGATTTGGCCTCTCATTCATTCCTCCAGATCGTTTACTTTTGTTTCTTTGTTTTTGTTTTTGTTTTTTTTTTTTAAAGATTTTATTTATTTATTTGACAGACAGAAATCACAAGTAGGCAGAGGCAAGCAGAGAGAGGGAGGCAGGCTCCCTGCTGAGCAGAGAGCCCCGTGCAGGGCTGGATCCCAGGACCCTGGGATCATGACCTGAGCCGAAGGCAGAGGCTTAACCCACTGAGCCACCCAGGTGCCCCCAAATCGTTTTCTTCTTAGCTCTACATCCAGCACCTGGTGGGAGTTCAGAGAGGTTTGGGGCATGAATTAAACCATCATGTTGATGGAGAAACTGAGGTATGGAGAGAGGTCAAGTGGCTTGTCCCCGTGTGAGAGCAAAGTGGCGGAAACAGGGGAAGAGTCCGTCAGGCCTTCTGAGGGCCTTTCCACCATCTTTTCTCCATCTTATCTCCATTTTTTCTTTATCTCTATCTCCTGTCGTATAAGTTGATATTTTATCAGTGGGGAGTCTTTTAAACCTGGGTGCACCCGTAAGCTTGTTATGGTTTTGGAGGCAGCTTGTATCACCTTCATCAGGTTGGCAGCTATTTTTCTGAGTGTCTCTGAAGTCCATGGTTGGTACAGCCTGGAACAATAGACACCTGGGTGCTGTCCTCATGGAAAGCAGGACCCAGCAGGGTGCATGTCAGCAGGAGGCATTCAAACAAACCAGAAGGGATGAGTGTTGTAAAGGTCACATGTAAGAGCCTGTTACACAGTGGCCAATGCTGATTGTGTGACCTGAGGCAGGCCCCCTCACCTCTGCAAGCCTTTGTGTCCTCAGTAAAACAGACAAATCAAGGATTTGGTGCAAGGATTCAGTGAGATAACAAACATCGGGTAGACTGGGCTTCTGGTCTAATGGATATTATCTGTAATTTGTTAAAGAGGGTGAGTAAATGGGTGTATATGCTTTTCCCCTTCTGCGTTGGCCCTTAGAGACAACCTCAAGACAGGAGTTTGATGGGTTTATTTTTCTTTTTCTGTTTTGGATCATCTTCAACAAGAATGCGGAGATGTATTGGAGGGCCGGGCTGGTTGGTTTTGCGCATTGACTGATATGGTTGAGGTGGGAGCAGAGCTTTCTAGTCGGGAAGCAGAATTATGGTTTAGAGATATGTGGACATAGTGGTACCCTCAGTCTTCCCTCAGCCCTTCGAGGACTGCCAGAGCTCAGGCCCTACAAAGATGGTCCTTTTCGTGGCACCTGGATGGCTCAGTCACTAAGCGTCTGCCTTCTGCTCAGGTCATGATCCCAGGGTCCTGGGAACGAGCCCTCATTGGGCTCCCTGCTCTGCCGGGAGCCTGCTTCTCCCTCTCCCACTTCCCCTGCTGGTATTCCCTCTCTCACTTTGTCTCTCTCTGTCAAATAAATAAATAAAATCGTTAAAAACAAAAACATAAAAAAAGGATTGTCCTTTTCTACGTGTACCAGGATTCGGGAAAATTTGGGAGAACTGTCAGCTCTCTCAGTGTGTCCACAGGACCCCCAGAAGCAGGAGCTAGGTTAGTAGACTTTAAGGAACCTTAACGGGAGAGAACAACGGAAAGGAAGCGAGGGCTTCCAGAGGCTGTGACAGATGCAGATGAGTTAGACTGGGTTTCCCCAAACTTCTCTGACAATAAGACTCACCCGAGCACTTGTTAAATTTCCAGTCCACCAGGCCTGCACCCATCTGGGTTGGGGCTCTGGGATTTGTGCATTAATAGTTACTCCTGTGATTCTTAGCAGGGGTGTTTGGGAAACACTGGCTTGGATCGTAAATCTTGTCCCTGCTGTTTAAAGTTGGTTCATGGACCAGCAACATCTGTTCCACCTGGGAACTTGTTGAGACTCTCAGGCCCTGCCCAGATCTGCTGACTCAGAATCAGCATATTAACAAGACCCGAGGGGGAATGTGCACACACAATAAATTTGGGGAAAATTAGGGCTTGTGTGGAGGGCAGGGACACCTGTTAACATTTTAAACCAGGGAGGTGGTAGTAGGCCAGGGATTTGAACTCTGTTTTCTGACTCCAGATTGAATGCTGATCCCACATCCTCCGGCCTCAGTTCTTAACTGACTCAGGGCCTGTCTCCAGCCAGCTGTCAGGAGCCTTCGCTGTCCTGTTAATATTGCATCTGGGAAGAATGATGCCTGGGGACAGGAGAGTGCTGCTGGGACTGCCCAATGTGTCATAATTCTTGGCCTCCATTAACCCTGTCAGGACACCTTCTTACTGCCCCAGGGAGAAGACTGAGGTCCAAGTGTAAAAGTCTGTGATTGTAAGTTTTGGAGACCTGTGGGGTTTTGCATCATACCCGTGGTGGGTGCCTGAAAAAGTTGTTTTATCTCCATCCAAGGAAAGATCAGCTGGAGTGCAGTTTTTCTAATGCTGCTCCAGACTCTTAAATCCTCCCTCTCCAAGCACAATGTCAGAGCAAATACCCTCCAAGGCGCTTGCCAAATGGCTTGAAATAAGCGTCCACGCACATTTCCGAAAAGACAATTAGAAGCTTATTTGAGGAACTAAAGTCCTGCTGTGCTAGACATTACCGTCAGGGAGAGCTCAGTGCCAGTTCTGGAAACTCCTCTGGAGGAGAAGCTGAATTTGGGGAGTGGACTGGCCTCCAGGCTTGGGAGAGGGGAGGACAGGGAGGAGACAAAGAGGGTAATGGCAGGCCCTGCAGAGAAAGGAACAATGGCTGTGTCTCCTCCCAGGAGAATTGCAATCCTTCCATATACAATCAACCGGAAAAGTGAGGGTCCTTATGAATTCATCAACACTTGAATCCTATTACTAGTTAGTACTGGTGTTGTGGCCTGGAAGACTGTCTAGGAAACTGAGCCCTAGAGAGGACAGGAACTCTGCCCAAGGTCACACATTGGGCTGGTGGCAAAGCCTGGACAGGATCCAGGGATCTTGGTTTGTCCTCTGCACTGTCCTTGTGTCCTGCTGCTTTTGGGAGGGAAGATCCTAAGACTGTGAAACTTTACAATAATTGGATCCAGATGTGCTGGCCCTTCCCCCCCCCCCCCCGCCTTTAAAACTAGCATAATGTTTTTTGGTTTTTGGGTTTTTTGTTTTGTTTTTTAATGGAATAGGCCATTTTAATCTGCTGGTTTCATTTGCTACGCCACCTTACACATAAAGGTCAGGAAAGAAGAATCACAAGCTGGTAAATATCCCCGTCGTTGGGGATGCTATACCAGGCAGTTTCTCGTGGCATGAAGTGCCACTCAGATGATCTATAGCACCCAGGACAAGGGAGACCTCTGCACTGGACATGGGCAGAATGTTTGTGTTCAAAGTCAGGGCATGGATTTATATGCTCTTGCCAAGGCCCCAGGGACAGATGCATATTAAATTTTTAAAATTAAACTGTGGGCAGGCTGAAACGTGACAAAGACTTTTTAGCTCAAGTCGGGGACCCTAATGGGCTCCAGTGCAGAGGCATGGGGAGGGAGGATGTAGCCGATCCTGTGATGCCTAATTGCTTGTGTGGAAAATCAGAAGCTTGTAATCATTTCTGCCACGCAGTGTAGCAATCGATTACACATTGCCTTGGTTTAAAATAATTTAATGTGTATACCCATCTTACGTTGTCCAGGAGGTTGAGTTTTGAGGGCAATGAAGCCCTTCTTTGGTCTGGCAGCCCAGGGCCATGTTATTAAGTGATCAGGGCATCCGGCTGTGGTGGTCAAAGGGGGTGCCTTAGGAAGGTCGGATTTGAGCCAGAGGCCAAGTGCTCTGCATTTCCTTGTTCTTCCGTGTTGTGTTGTCTGTGTCAACCAGGCCATACAGCTGCTGCTTAATAATATGTCACATTGGTTGAACTCAATAAGGTCTCAACAAAAGACATAATTTGTTGAGAAATTAAATGCTTTTAGATTATAATAGAAACAAGCACTCAGTGGTGTCAGAGGTTTAATTTGCTTTGAAAACTGGAGAGAAATCCCATGCTTTGATTTCGGTGATAGAATAGCAGTGTTCTGTGGGAATTAGGTTTGAGAACCATTGGCTTGGCCTTGCCGCTGTCAGTCCGAGAAGAAGCCAGGGCCTGGTGCTTTCCTTCAACGAGTGGCTGAGGTGCTCCGTTCATCAAGTTTCTCAAAGTGTGCTCTTGGGACCCGCGGCCTCAGTATCACCGGGGAACTTAAGAGAAAGGCAGCTGCACACCCCCCCCACCCCCCCCCCGCGTACTGAATCATAACTCTGGGGCTGGGGCCCAGGAATACAGATTGGAATAAGTTCTTTAGGATATTCTAATGTACACCAAGGTTTGAGAAGCACTGCTCTACAGTGCATAAGCAGCAAAAGCTGTTTGGATGTGCATTCTGGTGAGTCATTTCCCAAAGTATTCCGCGTTGGGTTGGCTTCTTGTTCTGGTAACCCAGGCCAAGTGGTTGGGGTAAATAAGGTTAGATTTCCATTAGGGCTCAGTAATAATTAACGACAGGCAGCCCTGCTGTCTGGATGGATAGGACAGTCCAGCTCACCTCAGCCTGGGCTCTGCAAAAAAAACCACTCTCTGACTGTGACTTGAGGAGTCAATTTAAGAACACTTTTTCTCCAAAAAAAAAAAAAAAAATTTTTTTTTTTCTCTTAAGGGTGCTTTTGACAGTCATGTTCCTGTCAGGGATAGACTGAGATGGACAGATCTTAGGGAGAAAAAGGTGGACGAAATGCCAAAGTTGGCTTAGGGCCTTGCAGAGAGACAGGTTTCCTGCTGAGGGATATCATAGCAAAGTGGCATGGCTAAGACAGCCCGGATGTTTCTGCCGGCTGTGTGATGGCAAAAATGTTTGATGAGCATTCTTCTCTCTCTCTCTCTTTTTTTTTTTTAAAGATTTTATTTATTTATTTGACAGACAGAGATCACAGGCAGAGAGAGAGGGGGAAGCAGGCTCCCCGCTGAGAAGCGAGCCCGATGCGGGGCTCGATCCCAGGACCCTGAGATCATGACCTGAGCCGAAGGCAGAGGCTTTAACCCACTGAGCCACCCAGGCGCTCCGAGCATTCTTCTCTTAGAAGGACTTTTTCATTCTAACAGTTGAAACACTGCTCTCTGAGAAACATTTCCTCATGGAGCAAATTTTTCCAGCTGAAACAAACTGAATGTTGAGATAGTATTGACTTTGACTTTGAGGAAGAAGAGCGGAGGTAAACGTTTCCATTCATTCATGCCTTGCTGTGTGCTAGGGAATGTACCGAGCAGAGTAAGATAGGATTCCTTCTCTGATGGGGGTCACCCAGAGGGAGAGGGAAGGGTCGCTGCCCAGTTTCCTGGCAGAGGGCCTGGTAGGTACTCAGGGCTAGAGCCAGCCAGCTGAGGGGCTCTGTGACCTGCTGGGAGTGTTTCCCTGGAATTTGTGGTACTTGGGGTATGTGGAAGCTGATCTAAGAGACTGTCCCCAAGCTACGTTCAGAGGACCAAGTTCCATCTTTTCTTGTAGTATCTTAGTGAGTTGTGGGAGACCCTTCCCCTGTCCATAGGGTAAATCCCATCATAAAGCTATAATTATACCCCTTTTAGTTGAAAACAGCTTAAAAATAACTTGAGGGAGGTCAGGTCTGGGTCGAGGTAGGGGTGATTCTTTGAGGCGTATTGGGGAACTATAATTAGCAGTAAAATCTTTTCCCAACCCAGAACACTTCTCCACAAAAGGCAAAAGAAAAAGAAAACAATTTATTTTTGACTATGCATTGAACTGGAATGTGATGAACATCACAGGTAGTCTGCTGCAAGCATCACAAAGCTAGAGATTATAAAGATGGAAAGAAATCTCATTCTTTTATATATCTCAGTGGATACAATGCATTATATTCATGTCTTCAAGATCAAATTGCTAAATTTATCCTGGCTTGCAGTTTGGAGTAAGGTGATGGTTAAAGCTAGGCCCTGGCCCTCCCAGGAAATTGGGAGATAGAGCCTTGTCTTCCTTGATGACTGTATTTCAAAGAGGTGCTTCTTAGGTAGCTGGGTAAGAGGCTTATTTGATTTGCATTTGACCTTCTCAACTACCTGCTCCTTTACCCTGGTGAAGAGTGGCTTAAGTATCCTGGAATCAGAGCTTGCCTTAGCTGGTAGGAGTTCTGGCTGATTCTCACTCTTTGTATGGGCTCACCCTGCTTCTATGAATTAGTTAAACTCACTCACTTTGTCTCCCTCCCTCCCTCCCACTGACTTGCTCCCTTCCACAACTTTGTTTCTTCTTTCCATCTCCAATCAGAATCAGTTGAATGCCTGGTCCTGTAGGTAGGTGGCAAAGGTTTCAATGCCTTGCAGATCCGTCATGTTACACTTGCTCTAATGCCTGAAAAAGCTTAGAAAATTGAGTTAAGTGACAATATTCATGTATAGAAATTTCCTCTTGGATGGTGTTTCAGTTACTTGATCAGTCTTCAATTTCTGGATCAGAAAATTGTTTTCCCTGCTGTGGGAAACTCAGACCTGGTGTCTAGGGTTTTGGAAGAACTGAATCCAGTCTAGATGGACGTTTGTGAGTTTAGAGCTAAGGAAAGCTTCTGCCTTGGCGGAAGAAACTGAACACTTGACTCTTGGCCGCAACAATGCCAGTGGGCCAGTGGCAGTGAGGTGGCACCACTGTTTAGTGGGACAAAAATATAAAAACTAAGGTTATCAGGCCTTGCGCTGCCTTTTACATTTTGGTCCCCTTTTACATCTACTTTAATTTTTCAGACCAGTGTGTGGTTCTAGTGACTTGGCTTTGTTATCTCTGGTTACCTACATTCTGGCCTGTCTTGGATTCTACCTGGTTTTCAAGGTAGAGAGGACATAGCATGACTTCCCCTCGCCCCACTCTCCTTGGATCTTGATGTGGCCTGTTGAAAAAGGAAAGGTCTCCCTGGGAAATTGTGGGGCCTTGGGCAAGTTCCCCATTCTGGCCAATCTTGGATTCTTTATGTTTTAAATCCACTTAATGATGTGTCACCCACAAGGTGATGGGGGACCAAATGGGACAGTGGCTATTCTATATTTAGTGTGGTGCTTGGCCCATAGTAGGTGCTTGGGGAATCTGCTTCCAGGACTTTTTTCTTGGAGAGCCCACCCCTCCCCTGGTTGTACCTGGCAGACTCTCACTCATCGTTGAAAAAGCACATTACAGTGATAGGCTTGCGAGAATCAGAAAGCCCTTCAGCATTCACAGCAACAGCAACAAATCCCTCATGCTTTTGTCCATCCAGAGCTGTTCTACCCCCTGATGATTAAGAAAATAAAGCTTTTGGTTTGGAGCCATATGGAAAGAAGACACATTCAACCTGTCTGATTATTGCAGCCACTGGCCACAAAGGGCTGTTGACCCCCTGAAGTGTGGCTGGGATGGCTGAGGAACTGCATCTCTGATTTTAAATTCATTTAAATTTAAAACCATGTTCTCAGTTTGGTTATCGGGAAACTTTTAAGTGTGTTTGGAATAACTTCGGTACAGCTTTTTCAGCGATAAATGTTATGAAATTGAAATTTAGCTCAAGTATTTCCAGAGAAGATTTAACATCCAGATTGAGAAGTGTGCTGTAAATGTAAAATGCACACCAGATTTCAAAGCCTTGGCATAAGAAGAATGTGAAATATACCATTAATGATTTTTAAAAATTTTTAAATATATTTTTTAAGATTTATTTACCTCGGAGAGAGAAAGAGTGTGCGTGTATGTCTGTGTGTGAGTGGGGTGGGGGATGGGAGGAAGGGGGCAGAGGGTGAGGCAGAGAGAGAGGGGAAGCAGCCTCCTCACTGAGCACAGAACCCCACGCAAGCTGGATCTTCCCATCTGGAGACCATGACCTGAGCTGAAACCGTGAGTCAGACGCTTAACCTACTGAGCCATCCAGGCACCCCTCCTTAATGATTTTTATAATGATTAAATTTTAGTTGAAATGATAATATTTGGATATATTAGATTAAATAATACACATTTCTAAAAGCAAGTTCAGGGACGCCTGGGTGGCTTGGTCGGTTAAGCTGCTGCCTGCGGCTCGGGTCATGATCTCGGGATCCTGGGATCGAGTCCCGCATCGGGCTCCTTGCTCGGCAGGGAGCTTGTTTCTCTCTTCCGCTCTGCCTGCTTATGCGCTTTCTCTCTCTTTCTCTCTGTGACAAATAAATAAATAACTAAAATCTTAAAAAAAAAAGTTTGCTTTTTTTTTTTTTTTTTTACTAAAGACAGTAAAAAAATGTGACTAGACAGTTTTAAATCACATACGTGGCCCGTGTTATGTTTGTATTGGATGTTGGTGCCTTAGGTTTTAGCATATCTGAAACTGACTTGAAAGCCCCAAGGAAGCTGCTGTGCCTCAAGTTCCTGGAGAGAGTGATGCTTTCCAGAGCCTTCCTTCATGGCCTGCTTCCATAAGGTGCAGAGCTGGCCACTTACAAATACGGTCCCATTGGAGCATCCTCCCCTCTTAATCCGGTGTCCTCCTGGGGGTAAGTCCAAGAGAACATTCTTCCCTGGGAAGGTTGTACTGTTCCAGGAGGAAGCCTACATTCTTTATTTCCCCACCATTCCAGGGACACCTCATCTCTCTCAGCTGTGTTTCCCAAAAGATGGGCCTCCATCAGGCCCTGTGAGGTCCCTTATTGATCCAATTTAGATTCATTTTGACTTTTTTTGTTAGGCCCCCATTTGAAGAACAGGAAAACCAATGAGCTTGGTAAAAGTGGAAACTTCAAAGACTGACTCACTTTAAGTCAGATGTGCTCAAAGCCACCTGGTCCAGAGTTCAGCCCATTCACTGTGACGTCATGGGCCAAGAGACGTACCCTGGCCACTAGTTGAATTACATTTAAAAGATTTTTAAATGCTTATTTTAGAAGGTCATGAAATTTGAGTTGAATAAATATTTTCAATCGAATTTCATGTCACTTTGGATGAAATTGGCTAACCAGTCTTGACTTTTAAAAATTGGCTGTCATTCACACAGCACCCTGTGTGGGGGATGGGGAAGGGTGGAAAGTGCCATTTGCCGGTGGGGGGAGATTACAGTTACACCTGTACCTGTATCTGCATATGGAGGAAAACAGCATAAGCTTGCATATGAAATTTATAGATCATTTTAAAGGTTTAGAAGGAGGAGTGATTGCCTCCCATGATCAGGGAAGGGAGGGTTTTAGGGGCTCATTCTTTACATCAGACTCAGTGATCAGGGGTTTTCTAAAAGTAGAGTTCGTGCATCACCTGGATCAGAGACGACTGTTTGAAGTGTAGATGTTTGAGATGGAGGTGAGGCCCGTGGATATGGATTTTAACCCCTCGTCCCCCAAATGTACCCAATTCATGGGTGCATGGCCCAGATCATTTCTAGTCCAAAAGACTGAAAGCAGGTAGTTGCTGTTACTTTAAAATAGCAGTTCTTGGGTCGCCTGGGTGGCTCAGTTGGTTAAACAGGGTCTGACTCTTGATTTCAGCTCAGGTCATGATCTCAGGGTCATGAGATCAAGGACCTGCATAGTTGGGCTCTGTGGCTAGCAGGGAGTCTGTTTGAGATCCTCTATCTCCCTCTGCCCGTCCCCACTCTAAATAAATAAAGTCTTTTAAAAAATGGCAGTTTTTCCTGTGTTATGGTAATTGTCTTCGCTGAAATGATCCGAGCAGTAGGTCATTGACCCTACAGCTTTTCAGAGCTTGATAACCAGAGTTGAGACGTCCTGGAGGTCTCCAAATCGAAGGTACCAGGACTTCCTTCTCTTGTGGGTTGTTGTTGCCCTCTTACTGTTGTCTGCCCTTGGCAGTCCCATCCCCTGGCACCACCCAGCATTAGAGAATTGACTTCCACAGAGAAGCCCCATGTCTCACTCCTATCTTTCATGCCAACTGTCATCCAGGCTACAGATAATTGCTTTTATTCAGCCATTTTCAGTGACTCATATGTGGTTTCTGGATTTTTCTCCTTTTTCATCTGTGGCCATTGGTTTTTCAAGCCTGGCTGAGAAATTAGTTCTCAACTCAGCCGTAGAAACTTATACGTTTGCAGAGCCTGGACCCACTCCTAGAGGCTAATTTAGAGGGTCCAGAGTTGAGTGTGGGTGCTGCTCTTTAAAACCAATATCAAGGGGGCGCTTGGGCGGCTCAGTGGGTTAAGCCTCTGCCTTCGGCTCAGGTCATGATCTTGGGGTCCTGGGATCGAGCCCCGCATCGGGCTCTCTGCTCAGTGGGGAGCCTGCTTCCCTTCCTCTCTCTCTGCCTGCCTCTCTGCCTACTTGTGATCTCTGTCAAATGGATAGATAAAATCTTTAAAAATAAATAAATAAATAAAATAAAACCAATATCAAATCACCACCCAGCCAGTCAGACAAGCCCACAATCAGCTGTCCTCAGAGGCCTCCCTGGTCGTCTGCCTGGTGCAGAGTCTCATGGACGGAGCCTCTCTCTCAAGAAAGAGGAGGAGGTTGTCCTAAGGCAGCCCAGGGTCACAGTAGCTCTTAGAGGTCACCCAGAGGGTATAGCCTGTGTCTCCTTGTCACCAGCACCCAGCCCTGTTCCTGACCTGCACGAGGTGCCCTGCAAACGTGAATGAATAAATGGATGGTCCCTGAAACTGCAAATCTTTCCCACACGAACTGTCAGTAAGAATCAGGTTTTCTCTATCTACACTGGTGAAATTGATTTTTTTTAAGACCTCAAATTCAGGGCTTTAATGAACTCTGCTTCCACTTGGTAATGTTCCCTCTCTGTCAGGGCTGAACTCGATGTTAATTATAACAAGATGAGATTATCTTAGCAGAGCGGTTAGAAGCAAAGGCTTGGAGCGCTACCAGCTGGATTCTAGTCCTGGTTCTACTGACACTATTTTCTGTGAGACATTGGATAAATTCTTAAGTGGCCATGCCTGCCTTTGCTCATCTGTAAAATGGGGATAATACCTGTAACAGGCTTAGTGGGTTATGCTAGGATTAAAGGAGAACCCATTCCGTGCATGAGCATGGAAGTCGCTTAGCCTGGCATGGAGTACATGCTCAAGGACTGTCTCCCTTAAACCTAAAGATGGTGGAGACTGGGAGTTTCGGGAGCCT
The DNA here is from genome assembly GCF_963455335.1 of Martes martes. Lineage (NCBI taxonomy): Eukaryota > Metazoa > Chordata > Mammalia > Carnivora > Mustelidae > Martes > Martes martes. The sequence continues at coordinate 42,987,960 of NC_137894.1, forward strand.
GCTTATGAGTTTCTGTCCTGATTTGCTGTGCTCTGTATTTCCCCACTTGTAGCTTGGATCAGGCTTCCCCTCAGGGAGGTGACTGGATTTATATGTGTGGCTCTAAGAAGGGGAGGTGGATGGGAAGCTGTAGGGTGGGGTGAAGGCATCAGCGGGCTTCGTCCTGTCGTCTTTTTTTTTTTTTTTAAGGTTTTATTTATTTGACAGAGAGATAGCGAGAGAGGGAACACAAGCAAGGGGACAGGAAGAAGCAGGCCCCCTGCTGAGCAGGGAGCCCCAGATGAGGCTCGATCCCAGGAATCTGGGATCATGGGCTTAGCTGAAGATAGACGCTTAACTGACTGAGCCACCCAGGTGCCCCGGTCCTGCCCTCCTTGAAGAAGGTCTGCAGGACTCATGCTGGTGCCCGATGGCAGAGGAGCTGCCTTTGGACCAGCCGCAGCAGTGGTGGTCTGCTCCTGTGCTGCTCGAGCTGGCTTCCTCCTGGGAACCAACCAGTGAGTCTCGGTCTTGATTGCCTATTAGGCTGACCTGGGAGCTTCTAAACCACAGCAGTACCTGTGCCCTGCCTGAGGCCAGTTTAATCAGTAACTCCTGCAGCCCAGGCATTCCTGTTTATCTTAAAAGAGCCCCAGGTGATTCTACTGTGTAGGTGCGGATCTGGCAGGTGGGGCAGAGGGAATGCTGAGGCTTGTATTCTGTGAGCCTCTGGTCGGGATGTGTGTCTCCTGGGCAGCTAGTAAGTCCCCTTGGGCCCACCTCACAGCCGATGGTAAGTGGCATTGACTTCAGTAGGATCTGGTTACGAGACAAACCCTTCTTTGCATCCCTGGGAGTGGGTGTGTGTTTCTAGGGAAGGGTTGGATTTCACGAGGGCTGTTCCCTAAGAGAATTGGTGGAGACCAACATACAGGTCTCACAACCATTAATACGGTGGTTTAGGAAGAAGAGCTTTGGCTTTCTCCATGGATAAGGCAACATATTTGTGCTTTGTTGCACAAGTGGTGGGAATTTTTGCATTGGGTTGTCCCTCATGGATTTAATTCAGTCTCACGAGAGTGTCACACCAGGACTGGGTGGCCGGCCTGTCTGCCCTCTGTGGTTCTCACCTGCTGTGTAGCTTCAGCTCCATTGCTCATAGTAACAACTGCTGCAGTTACTTTGGCCTCATGGTTTTGGAGAGAACGTCTCACCCCACGTCTGGTGAAGTACTGTTCATGGAGAGCCTTTAGCCCCGACTTGGGGTAGAGCCATGGGGAGGCCTCAGCAGCCTCCAGCCTTTTGTTTGTGTCTTCAGGTTCCCCTCAGGTCTCTTGACCAGTTAACTACCTCCTCCCTGGGTGAGGGGAGGAGAATTTGTTCTGGGAACTGCCTTTCTCCAGTGCCCTCAAAGCTTTCAGGAAAACACAGTCCAGCCAGGTCCATGTATATGGGAGCATCTGTTGTAGGACCCTGCCTGATGAGGGCCTGAAGATGCTGCAGTGTGGTGTGTTACAGGTGACTCTCAGTGTCACTCGCATGCTCTTTCCATGCCTTTGTGTGGGCCTGCCAAGTGCTTGTGTGACGGCTTAACGTGGGGCAAAGGCACACCCTGAAATGGTTCACCTTTCCTTCCCTGTCTCCCTTTAATTGTGCTTCTTAGGTAGATCCCTTGGGCGGTACAGAAGAACGAAGCTGCTGCTGCCTTCCTGGGGCTTCTGAGCTAGTCTGGGAGCTGGGCATGCGCTCCACACCTTGGCTTGGACCGGAAGGGGAAGTGGGTTGGCTCAGGAGAGGGCAGGACACCGGCTGTGGACCAGGATTGGGATGGGAGGAAAATGTGGGACAAGGGCCTTTCAGATCTGGATACACCTCAGCCTGGACTGGATGGAGAATTCTGTGGTCATGGGGACTAAGCCTCAAATGGAGAAACTTGCCTCCAGTCACTCCTAGTGAGATTGCTGGCATCCCTGGGCAGGAGGCTGGAGGCAAGCTGGCCACTCAGTTCTTTCTTCTGTGATTTCCAGTTGGTCTGTAGCTTTAGGTTGGCGTCTGGGTGTTGTTGGCTCTCTATGCACCCGCCCCCCCATTCAGCCAACGCTTTCTGGAAAGGTCTGCCTTCGGATGAGTGTGGGACACCCAGAACTGACCACAGGGCCAACTCTCTAGGGGTTGAGAATCTGAAGTTGGCTGGGCCCAGTGTGGTCTCTGAGCATCTGGGTCAGAACCACTTTGTGTACTTGGTAAATGGCAGATTCTTTTGCCCCACCTTGAGCTACTAAATCTGCATTTGCAATAAGCCTCTGAGATACCGCCTCTTCATAGCTTTCTGAGAATGTTTGAAAAGCTTTGCTCTGGAGGTGTTGGCACCACATAGGTGAGAAATGTTGAGGACTCATAATGGTGGCAAAAGGGCTGGAAGGGGGAGGGGGAGCTGGTTCTGAGGGCTTTTTTTAAGGCAGGGCCCAGGGCACTTGTGAGTGATTGGAAGTGTTGAGGGCCCACAGCTGTGGGCTTGGATGCTTCCCTGGGCAGAATCTGGGTGGAGAGGTCTGTGTGTGTTGATCTTGAGGTCTGTGTTTGATAGCCTGCTGTAGTTGGCGAGTGTTAGGAATTCGAGGTCTGAAGAGGAGAGCTGGGATAACGTGTCTCCCTGGAACTGTGGGGGTGCGGGCAATTTGTAGGCCCTGCTCAGATTTATGACCAGGGTCATCAACAAGTTCTGTCTGTTTGAGATTACCTTGCTTTATCCTTCTTGGTCAGGCTTCTAATACCTTGGCCTTGCTGTGGTTCCCATTCTGAGAGGGCACTTCTTGAGTGATTTGGGGTGACCCCTTCAGGTGGGAGTTGAAGGTGGCAGGAAGAGATAGCAGAAGGGAAAGGCAGGGTCAGAGTTGGGCAGAACATGGCCATGAGGCCGGGGTGCGGGTGGTTGTGCTTAGCCTGGCATTCTTGCCTCCGTCCCATCCACAGTAGGCCCAGCCCTGTGAGTGCCAAGGCTGAGTGCCTCGGTTGTCTACAGGTGTCTGTCACATTGCTCACTGAGCCACTTGCTGCCAGTGTTATTAAATCAATCTGATTTAACCTGGAGTTTCTCAACCTTGGTACAGTTGACATTTTGTGCTGATGAATTCCATCTGGGTGAGAGTCCGTCCCATGTGCTGTAGATGTTGAGCAGCGTCTGTGGCCTCCGCCACTAATAGGTAGTAGCAGCCTCCTCCCCTGTACAAGGCGATCACAGGTCTCCAGGCTTCCAAAATCGCCTCAGTGAAGAACTTTGAATTAAACAATGACTTCCTTCTGTTCCAAGCACAGTGAACATGTTCTAGTGGAAGCTGTAAGTCTTGTCAGCAAGGTCAGTTGTAGACTTCCAGGAGAGAGGTAATGGTCTGGGGAGTCTTGGTGTAACAGGTGTGGGTTTGTCTGCGGGAGGTCACTGTATTCCCTGTCCTGGACTCAGTGTTCCTGTTGAACATGGGCTTTATTATTGCTTATGCTATCTTTACGGAGAAAAACATCCTGCTGCATCTAGAAAACAAGTCTTGATTCCTTTATTCACGTTTATGTCCTACATTCTTTCCTTTTTTTTGTAATGTAGCTGAATTACAAGTCCATACCAAGCATTTGGGGCTCTTTTACAATAGAAACCCTCCAGCGGTGTCCCCTTAGCACAGCATTCATGTACCCAAAGACCCTGCTGCTTCCCTCAGCTGTCCTGCTTTATTCCTCAGGCCAAGGTCGGGCGGATGTGCTATGACCTGCAGATTGAGTCCGACCAGCCCTTCAAGATTTCTGGCCTTTCCATAGTTTCCGGACAACACCCTTGGGATCCGGACCCCTAGTGAGCCCTGCCTCTGCCCACACACTGGCAACTTCCTCTCCCACTCCCTGGAATTGGCCAGCGATCATGGACAACTGATCTTGGCTTTGGGGCTCTTTCCTTGGGAATTCTCCCTCGCTCCATGTAATGGAGCCCACCCTCACCATTGCCCTTTAAATGTAAATATTGTCAGTTGCTTGCCTCAAAGCTCTCTGACAGTCGTTCCTAGGGCCTTGCCCTCTGGTGGATCCTCAGAAGGTAATAATCAGCCTCTGTAGGATGACTGATGTGTGTGTTGTCCCTCATTGCAGCATGAGCTTGCCTTTTGGAAGAGCAGATCCCTGGGTCCCACAAGTGGGAGAGCTGTCAGGACTCTCAGCCTCCTTTTCTGGAATGTTCATCCCCACCCTTCCCCTTTCCCCCAGTCCCATTCTGATGGTCTCTGGTTTCTTCAGATTATTTTCACTGTCTGTTGCAAAGAAAACATGGGACATGCATTGAGCATTGATTTCGTAGAAGACAAAGTTCAGTTCATAAATGTTACCCTTCCTAGGTGAAGGGGCATTTTTACAGATTTCAGGAACTAGGTGGATGGGCACAGATGGAATCCCATTGGGCTGTGGTGGCTTTAACTCAAGACAGTTCGCAACTCCATTGTGATTATTGCGAACGGTGAAGGTTATAGACAGAACATGCATTTTGTTTGTATTCATGGATGCAAAGACATTTCCTTCTTTACTTGGTTTCTGTGGTCTGTGTTTAGTGTAGACCTAAGGTTTGTGCTTTAGAGTTGAACAACAGGAGGGGCAGGATTGTAAACATGGGTCAAGGAGGAAAGCACAGGAGGCCAACCTCCCTTGGTCGTTGGCCACTTCAGGGGCAATTGTATCCCTTGCCCTCTATCCAGGGTAAGTTAAGTTTGGCTTTCCATATTCACAGAAGAATCTCTTAAGGTTCTTTCCCACTTCTGAATGTGGGGAATACTTTTGAGAAGAGTGACAGTTCTTTTTAAAAGTCATTTGTGCTCATTTCTTTCAAAGGATGGCATTTGAAACCTGGCAAGGACCTCCGGGAAAGGTGGTGATCTGTTGATGAATGTGCCAGGTGTCCTATGTCCTGTGTTAAGTTGCAAGTATAGGAATTCTGAGTGCACCTGTGTCCTGGAGGTAAGGTTATAATGTGTCCTTTGTTATTAGAGATAGGAATTTGGTATGCATGGATTCCTGATCCTGGCTAATCTTTAAGAATCAACTCAGGGAGCTCTGAAAATGCAGACTTCTGAAACCCACCTGGATTCACTGAACCAAAGCCTTCTGGAGTGTGATCTGGAACCCTGTTTTTACTTTTACCTTCTAAATGTTTGTGGTTTTTTTTTTTTTTTTAAACCCCTAACTACTTACTGGGATACTTGAGACTCCCCAGCATGATTCCTAAATGATTTGAAGTTGGGTGCCAGTGGTTTTTTGTTTGTTTGTTTTTTGTTTTTGTTTTTTTAAACTTAAAGTATAATTGACAACATTGCTAGTTTCAGGTGTGTAACAATGATTTGATATTTGTATTGTGAAATGAACACCTATCACTACAGTTTTTCTCATAATGAGAATTTTTAAGATCTACTCTTAGCAGCTGTCAAATATACAAGATTATTAACTGTAGTCACCATGCTGGATGTTAACATCCCCATGACTTAATTATTTTATAGCTAGAGGTTTGTACCCTTTGACCTTCAACCATTTCACCCACCCCCTCACACCTCTGCCTGTGGCAATCAAAATCTGTTTTCTTTTTTTTTTTTTTTAAAGATTTTATTTACTTATTTGTCAAAGAGAAAGAGAGAGAGAGAGAGAGCACACAAGCAGGCAGAGAGGCAGGCAGAGGCAGAGAGAGAAGCAGGCTCCCTGCTGAGCAAGGAGTCCGACTTGGGACTCGATCCCAGGACTCTGGGATCATGACCCGAGCCGAAGGCAGCAGCTTAACCCACTGAGCCACCCAGGCGTCCCTCAAAATTTGTTTTCTGTATCGATGAGGGTGTTGTGTGTGTTTGAGATTCCACATAGAAGTGAGATCATACGATATTTGGCTTTCTCTTAGTTCACTTGGCATAATGCTCTCAAAGTTCTGTCCTTGCTGTGGAAAAATAGCAAGGTTTCCTTTTTGATAGCTGAATAATATTCCTGAGTGTATAATCATGTTTTCTCTATCCCTTCTTTCACAGGACCGCTCCTTTTTTTTTTTTTTTTTTTTTTAGCGTGTACATGTGAGTGGGGTGGGGAAGTCAGGGGGAGCAGAGGGAGGAGAGGGAAGCTTAGGCGGGTTCTACACTTGGTGCTGAGCTCAGCCCAAGGCCCTGTCTTCCAACCCTGAGATCATGACCTGAGCCAAAATCAAGAGCTGGATGTTTAACCCACTGAGCCACCGAGGTGCCCTCTCCCAACCTCCTTTTCTTTCTTTTTTTAATTTAAAATTTTTTTTTTTAATCTTTAAAGCTTCTCAGGGGGAGACTTGTGTCTGACTTTTGGCCCAGGGATAGCTTCTTAATTTTGACAGGTTGCCAGGCTGCCCATGATATTCTGGCCTGGGGATCAGCAGGAATCCTAAGCATCCATTCTGGCACATGGTGATCTGTGATGGGACTAGAAGGTGGAGAAGGTGCCTAGGAGACCCAAGCAGGGGAGGACTGTGTGGGCATGATGGTCTCACGTGACCTATCTAAACTGGTTGTACTAGGAAGCTAGGAAGACAGCCTAATCCAGTGGTTTGTGAAAATGCCTGAACCCTTCCCTTTAGCTTGAAAGATCTAAAGTCTTAAAGTTTATAAGAACCACATGTGTTATGATAGCTTACAGCTGATCCTGTGTTGTGGTTTCTGGCAAGTGTGACTTAATTAAGAATGCACCACTCCCCCCTCCCCCCCCATCATACTCAAGAACTATCTGGACTGTCTAGGGTTGAGTTACTTTTAATTTTTTGGCTATGCCAGATTCCTAGTTCATTGGGGGAACTGCTCTGTGGTTAGTGTCTTTACAGGGATTTTTTCAGAGAAGATAGAGAAAGAAAGGGGTTTCATTTGTATTTTAACTATGAATTCCTAAATTCTTGTGCACAGCAATATCAGAAATATCAAAAATACTCCAGAAGCAAATATAACTAAATGGTGACGTGTTTGCCTCTCTGTTCAAATCCCTTGGCAAGGATGATTCAGGCCCATGATTCTGAAACTTTCCTGAGAAGTATCTTCATTTATTTAACAAGTGACTCATTTAAGATTACTGGTTAGGATTTTTACAAAATTAATATAAATGCAGAAATTGCCTGAAACCTGGCATCATCTGTTTAAAAAAAACAACAACTAGGTTTTGATTTTATGATTGCTCAAATTTAATGGTTCTAAAAGGCTAACTTGCTCTAGTCTTTGAGCTCTGTGGAAGGCTGCAAGTTAAAAAACAGATCTTGGTGACTATGTTTACATATTCTGAACACTTTGATTAGACTTGTAGTATCAGCACGGATTTATACTGTTGGTGTTTCAAAGAGAAAGCCCTGTTACGGTTGGACTTTGGAATGTGGCATTGTCTGGAGGGTTAAAAAACTATTTTGTCTCCAGTAGAAAGCAAATTTGTAAGAGTCTGAAAATAGTGTGTCTGTCTTCCTGGGTCATTCGCGGTTCAATTCAAAGTCTAGAAAGTAACTAGCAAGACCAACTCCACAACTGCTGTTGCCTTTCCAAACTCACCCTGCTTAGAGGATATCAGTCCCAATATAGTACCTTGGCTGTTATATTTTTCCTAATGTGTCTGTCCTTAAAATGGCACTTAATGTGGATTTTGGGGGGATAGCAATTTGTTATGGGAAGTTTAGTGCCTGTTTGAGTTAATGATTTATACCCACATTTTTGGGCATGATGGCTTTACTTCTGTAGGAGTTCCTGTGTGCCCAGAAGAGAACCCATCTCCAATGTTTGAGACTTAGTCAGCTATACTGGAAGTATCTTGTTGAGCATCTCCTGGTGCCCTGCATTCTGTGTAATCCCCTGGGGATCCTGAACAAGGTATAAAACATGGCTCAATACTTAGAGTCAATCAGTGAGACTGCTAGAGGAAACAATCTTGAGATAATGTAGGAGCATGAATAATTCAGGGTAAGCTGCTTGAGACAGTTACTGAGTAATAATCCATTTTAGTCATTGGAGAACCCATTTGGGTCTAGAAGTCTCAAAGGCTTCCTGGAGGAGATGAGAAAAGTTAAAAAACAGGGGGAACCAAAAAAAAAAAATAGAAAAAATTTTTTTAACCAAAACGATGGTGATTTGGATTTATCAAGCACAAGGCAGGTGCTACGAGATTGGGGACTTTTGTCTGGGATTTGGTTGAGAAATAATGGCCTTAAACTGCCTCTTGACCCTCAAGGCCCAGGGGGTAAGGCCTGAAGGAAAACAACTCCTTTCTCTCTGTGGGGTTCCTTGGGTTTAAGCAGAGAACCGTGTCCAACCCAGAGTCTCCTGGAGTCCTGGTCACCAGCTTGAGGGGACATATAGCAATGTTTGTGCAGTTTTTTCCCCCTTGGGAGGAGGGAAGTAGGCTTCTGTATATGTGGATCTACATGAAAGACCTTGTTCAATAGCATTAAGCTTTGCGTCTGAGATCAGAACAGCACAGCCCCAGGGGTGAACACCTAATTAAGCCCAACAGTCCCCTCTACATATTTGTGGATATAATTTGACTACACACTGATGACATGTTAAACCCCAAAGCTAGATAATGACATAATTAGACAATTGAAACATGTGACTTATCCCCAGGATACCAGAACAGCCCCTCTGGGGTTGAGTTACCACAGCTCTGACTGTACCACTTGTGTTTGGTTTCCCAGGGTTTGTGCCCAGAAGGACCCCATGTGGTCTCAGAGTCTGGAATTTTGAAACCAAACATTGACAAGTGGCTTGAGTTGGGTTTAAGGTTGGACGCTGAAGGAGTGTATAGAACTTGGCAAATACAGATTTATGCAGCTTTTTAAAAGTTTTCCCTTTTGGGGGAAAACTGTTCCAAGGGGAGAACAGGAAAATTGCATCAGTTGGTCCTGAAATAAGTAAAGTATTTGAACTGGAAGACCTGAAGCTTAAGCATAGGCAGTTCTACGCCCCTTGCTGGTTTTAGTGTGACTGTTGGTTGGATTTCATCTCTCCTGAACAAAATGTCAGAGATAGGAGTGCCGAGTAGGTGAACTCTCAGGGGCCTTGGGCGTGGCCCCCGACCGATCCCTTGCTGGGGAACGGGGGCCACACTCAGGGAGCACCCTCAGGAAGGGACACGATAACAAAATCACTTGTTGATTTGCGTAGTGGTAAGGCTTCCTTCTGGTGTTGTACCAGCTGGGCCATGTGCATTCCCTGTTTGTGTGTGAAAGCGGTTTTTAATAATAATAATATTTTATATATTTTATAATTTATATATTATATAATTATATATTATATAATATATTTTATAATTTATAATATATGATTTATAATTTATATATTATAATATTTTATATATTTAATAATATTTTAATAATAAACATGGTAATAGTGTCCTCATTAGACTTACCGTAGGACAATATTTGGAAAAGTACAATCAACCTGATAGGGAAAATAATCCCGCATTTGAAGAGAAAATGACTTTGTGTGATGGGAGGGGGGAAACTAATCTCTAAAGGACCTTCGGGAGCTGTGGAGGGCGAGGACCCACTGTGAAGCTCTGAGTGCATTTTATAATTGGACCATGCTGCGTGAAAATGGGAATGACCTGCTTGTCTTCTGCCTCCTCATGTTTCTGGAAAAATCACATTTTCTACAGTGATCAACTAGTTTGACCCCTTTTCCCACCATTTACTGAGTGCCTACTGTGTACCATGCTTCAGCCACACTCCTGTTGGGCTGGAAGCCTGTGGATCCCGCGTTTGTATACCACATGTCCACGTGCAACAGCACTTTGAAAACAGTCGTGCTGATGTGTGTTATGGGTCTTCGTTTTACTTTGAAATGTCTTGGGTTGAGGTTCTTAGAGGCTGGGAAAGTGCAGGAGGTGCTCAGCTGAGCTCTCACCGTGTTGCTGGCGACTCACTAGATGTGGTTTAGGGCCTTTAAATGCTTGTATTTAAAACTAGTACTTGGCTAGCTGACTGAAATGAGTAAGTTCCTTTGGCTTGTTCACTAGAATGTGTGTATCGGACTCTTGGACTCCCGAGGAGACTTGCTGACTCCGGGAATCGCTCCCACAGCTGACCGGGGGAGGAAAGCGTCTGGGGTCTGTTTCACTCTGCACCAAGGAGAAACCTTTGCCTGGCAGGCATTTGGGAGTTCTTGTCCAGATGTGTGTGACATAATTGCTGAAATAGACCACAGCTTATGTCACTTGGTTTCTATTTTCAGATCCTTCTGTCAAAAGAGGCGGTGGGAAACAGGCCCCAGATAGAGGGACAGAAGTGGCTTGCTGTGTACTCCCTGGCTGAGGAACTCCATGTCCCCACCTGGTACTGTGGGCTTAACTTCAGGGATCAAGAGCGGTCGTTTTTGTTTTTGTTTTTTGAAGGAGAAGACTGCAGCCGTCCCAAGGCTGTGGCCTGGACAGGTCATTCAGAGACTGTCACCTGTGGCTGTTGGCCATGGGGGCCCAGGGGATAATCTTGATGCAGAAGCCTAAGGCTTTCTGCTTTATAACTTCTCATTCTATCTTGATTAAATTGACTCCAGGCTTTGGTAACTCTCCAGGCTGATCTTTATTTGTGCTCCAGGAGGACTGATGCCTCCAAATTCCAGAACTTAAAAGGGCCTGAGATCCACAGGGCACCTGTCCTGTACCAGTGACTGTCACCAAGGCAGTTCTCTGGTGTCACACCCTCCATTTCTAGTCTTGGTATTACCAACCTGAGCTATTTGCATTTTCTGCTCCAGTCCTCTTGATTCCAGACTCAGTGTTACCTGCTTGAGTGGGTTCCACACATGGGGTGGGTTGGGTGTTCTGCTGTTAAGTCAAGGTTGCCACCAGGGTCTTTGCTCAACGATGGCTTCTGTACCTACGGGCCCTGGTTCCGCTGTGAGGGATATTTTCTCCTCCTACTGGTAGTTTGGGCCCTGGTTACTTGAAGCCTGAGTGACTCTGGTCTCTTGTTTAGTTTCTGTTCCCTCCTCAGTAAGTTGTACTTCAGGTTCATCTGTCCTCCTTTGCTGTTTAATTTTCGCCAAGGTAAATTATACATGGGGTGAAAACATCAAACAGTAGAGAGGGGTATGCAGCGGAAAGTTCTCTGTCCAACCTCTGTCTCCTAGTAATCAAGGTCTCTTCCTGAAGACCCGGCTGTGTTAGCAGTGTCTTCTCTTGCATGCACCGACTACTTCTGAAATAATAGCATTCATTAATAGTCCCTCTCCTTTACCTTGGCTGCCTTTTTCCATCCTGGACACGAAGTGCTCTAATACTCTAATATGCTTCTATTAACTTTGTAAAGCATTTTTTTATCAGTTTGTATAGATCGACCTCCTTCATGAACTGCAGTGTTAGATTCCACTGGATTTCTCAACTAGCTTCCCGTCCACTGATGTTTACCTTTTCGTCTTACTGTTTTAGCCAGTGCTGTAGGTAGAAAAACGTTTACTCGCACCTAAGTGTGCATACCTCTGTGGGATGTGGAAGGGGCATGGTTGGGTCAGAGGATATGTTCGTTCTTCATTGGATACTGCCAAACTGTCCTCCAAAGAAGTACTAATTGTCTCATCGACAGTGTGTATAAGGACTGGTTTCCTGACCTCTCACTGGCACACCGTAGTAGCACGCTTTTTAATACTGGCCAGTCTGCTTGATAAAAATGATACCTCATGTGACTTCCTGTGCTTGAGGTTGGACATTTTCACACGATTAAAGTCATCTTGTATTTTTTCCTAATTTCTCAGTTGTTTGCCCATTTGTCAGTGTTGTTGGGTTTGTCTTTCTGGTTTCTATTGGCTTTTTATATAGTATGGGAATCAGTGTTCTGTTACACGTTGCAAACACTTCCCCCATTAGACTGTTAGCCTTTTCCCTGCAGAAAACTCAATTTCTTTATGTAGCCAAATTTATTTTATAGCTTTGGAGTCTTGTATCCTACTCCATGGTATTGTTTTTGGCTGTCTTCTCCACTCGATTAGGATGTGTTTTGTGCCTCATTGCTTCAATTTATGTCATAGGCACACATCTCTTCTGACTTCCCAGTAAATTTTGCATCATAAATCTGCCAAACTCTTCTTTGACCTTCAATGGTAATGGAATTGTTTGCCTTACCAATGAATGAATGAATAAATGATCTTTGAATTCATGGAATCAGTGTTCTCTACGGGTTCCAGGCACTGTGCTGCATGTAGTACTATGGTGAACACAGTGGGTATCTGAAAGCATAGTGAAGGTGTGGAATTTACTCCAAGTCCTTGGAAAACCGGAATGAGGGATGGCTGTGATAGAGGACTGGGAGTCCTACTCTGGTCTGGGATGGGAAGGTCATGAGAACAACCAGGGAAAGCTTCCTCAAGAGAAGGCATCTAAGTGGTAAACCTCTACCCTGAGTGGGGGTTGTTGTCCAGAATTTAGGGTGTAGGTAACAGGGTGTCAATGAATAGGAACCAGAGAGCATTCCCTGTTGAGGAAGCTACGAAGTCAGGCCCTGGGGTAGATGATGGGGTGGGAGAGGAGCTTACAGTGTTCGAGAAACCCACAAAGGTCAGTGTTGCTGGAGCATGCCCCGGGAAGTGGCTCGGGGGACTTGAAGGAACCAGGTTATTTGGGGATGATATTGTAGGTTGTGGATGGGTTTGGTCATTTGCTCCATATTTCTTTGATTTTATGACATTCTTTGGCCTCTTTTCATGTATATTTTCTAACATCTTAATAGAATCCTCAACACGTTTGTTAAATGGACAGGGTATAGTGGTGATTAGTCGTGTCTGCCACAGCACCAGGAGGGGTTTGCTGCTGCTGTTTGACCGAGAACAGCATAAAGAAAGGGGCTCTTCTGTCCTTTGTTGGTATAGGTACCCTGGGGGGGAGGGTCCCAGATGAGCACTGTTGGCTTGGGAGCACAGGAGCCATTTGCTCACTGACATGCACTTTTAATCCCAGTCTCTGCCTAAGGATACTAATGCCTCTGTTTTAGGTCAGGTTCACTTTTTTCCCCTATATAACTACGTGTTTTGAAAAAGCACCAGGATTTGTGTGTGCTTGGGTCCACCAGCTTGGCACAGTGACCTCCACATGCTAAACTTTAATTTCACCTGTAAATGGTCAGAGTTGATAGCGTCTGCCAATGTTGGATGAATATAGCTGAATCACTGATGAAACCACTAGCAGTGCTCACGTTGACTTAGAGGTGTGCGGGTGTCAGAGGAGCACCAGACCTCTGTAGTCCATCCTCTTTCCCACCCCCATTTCTGGCAGGAGCTGCCTGGAAGCCAATAGCTCATAGGGAAGGCAGACCTTCGAGAGGATGTAGTAGGATAAGCTCAGGGCCAGGAAGTATTCCGGGAACCACTGCAAGCCAGCCTTGATCAGAAAGTCAAACTCTGGTTCCAGGATGTTGGCGGTGAGCCATTGTTGGCTACTCTAGAATTAGTCAACTACAGGGCTTAATCCAGTAGTGGTTATTTTGTGGGGAAAAAAAGGGGGCATGGGGAGCAATCAGACCTCCTTGCTTTCTGAGTATTGAGCAGAATGTTTAAGTGAAGGTAAAAGTGCATATTCTTGGAGGTGAAAAATGACCTTGTCTGTAAAGTCATGTCTATCTTCAAGGTGCTGGTTTCCAATATAAATTTCTTTTGGCCTTATTCTTGTCTGTAGATAGAAGCATAGCTTCATAGGCTAACATTTTGCTCTAAACTCCTACCATACTTCTAAACATTGAGTTAACGATCTTCTCACTTTTGGGCCCTTGTGTTGATTACTTGCTCCACACGGTTTGGGACCTAATTAATCAGTCCTGGCTTACCATATAGTGGGAGCAGGTGCGAAGTTGGTGGTTAGGTGGAGCCTGCTTTCACCTTCTTCAGTTTGGAGCCTGAGAATGAGGGTGATGATGACGAGGTTAGTGAGGCATTTTATGGAGCCACAAGAACAATACCTTGAGCAGGAAATGGAAACCCCACAGGGTCAGTCATGTTCTCTCTGAGTTCCCCTGTGAAACCTAGGGCCTGAGACAGGTGATTCCAAGAGCCTCAGAAAGATGGTACTTCACTGGAAAATCTTGTCTTCATAATGGGACTTCCCTGTCCCTGTGGAGAGGGAGGACCCCCGGCTGGCCAGGCCTGAGCAATCCAGTTCTCCCAGTAGCTGTACCAGCACATGGCTGGATGTGGTTTGAAGTCTTGCTTCTTACTGTAAATTTTTCGTTTGTATTTAAGAGGACTGACAACAGCATGGTTATAATGTGGATGAAGTTGTAAGAAGGGCTTTTATTTCTGAAAGCTAATCAGAGAAATTATATGTGGTATGTCTTACATAGGTATATCCGTATATTTCTGCATAACATACATGACTTAATAAAGTTAGGATCGGGGATGGTAAATACCCGGCCTGTGGGCCCATCACTTTGTCTTGCCCTGCACCCCATGGTGCTAGAAGATGAGGACCCTTTGCTGCTGATCCGGTGAGAGGCAGCCACTGACCGTCAATGCGAGTTACATATGACAAAAACATGTTTCGGCCTGGACCCAGGATGATCCCGAGACCCAGGATACTTGACTTGTGTTAGCCAGTTTTTGCTGGTTGGATAAGCATGCCATCAACCTTTGGAAGCTTCAGTGGGAACACAAATGTGTGTTTCCGGTGAATAGTCCAAGTCTGTGAACTCTCAGTGTAAAAAGTCTCCTGCTCGTGTTGGTCTTCTACCCTTTGGGAATGCGTTGTGCTGTGGGACCAGAGAGTTTGGGCCTTCATTCCAGTGAACTTGGAATCTGAAGAATTGCTTTGGGATGAAGTCAGAAGCCATTAGTTAGGGGGCAGTGAGGTATTTGGTGTCTTTCTCTTCCAGGGCTCTCAAGGTAAATGATCAAGGCTCTTCTAGGGACAAGAAGTCCTTGTGCTGTAACAGGAGCTCTTATACCATGCATGCAGGACTCTGGGTGCAAGACTTCTGGATTCGAAATCTGGGCTGGATAACCCCGAAGGTCCCTTCATTCACTTAGTTTCAACAAGTTCATACTGACTCGCGCAGTGGAAAATCCTAAAGAACCCATGTGCTAGACATCGTGATGTCTGTCTGAGGTTCAGTCTCGATATTAAACTTTTACTCACCTGTCTCCATCTCGGGGTGGGGGTGCTTCCATCATGCAAGTTTCCACTTGGGCCTGTCGTGAGCTTGATTTTCCCTGCCTGTGAGAGGTAGCTTGTGCTATAGATTTTAGCATCTAAGGGTGAAACAAAACATTAAATTGATGGTACATTTTGCAGTTAAACTGGAGATAGAGACCAAATTGTCCCTGATTCTTCAATATCTTCCCTTCTGGCTTCTCAGGGGTCTAAGCATATGGGTAGGTTGTATTCTTGACGTGAAGTGCATCTTGAACTTGGGAAGAGCAGGGCTCTGTCCATGGACCTATAAATACAACTGACAGGCAAAGCATTTTTTTCTGTAAGTAGACCCCTAGCCTAGGGTGTAGTAGATGGGCTCTTTTGCCCAAGGATGGGGAGGACAGTGCTGGTTCTCCTTCTCTGGGCAGTGTTTCCATGGCAACTTCTAGTCTGTCCTACACACCACCCCTTCATCCCTGTCTTGCCCTTGGCCATGGCCTCCTGGCTTACCCCAGCAGGAATTATTGACCACCTTGCTTCCACTCAGGATTAAGTCTTCCCTTATAAAAGGGAGCTGTCCTGCAAAGCAATGTGTTTGAACAGGGCACATGACCTAGCCCTTCACCAGTTCAACTTCTTGAGGCTGTTGAAATCCTTTCTGGATTCTCCCATGTGGTGCTCAGCAAATGCTGAAAGTACAGATGAATGACTATTAAAGCAAATACTTTGCTGGAGAAAGCAGTCTATGAAACAAGGCTATTTCTGTCTTCTGGAAGATGGCCCATGGCAACAAAGCCAGGTTCTGGATGTAGTCACGTTGGTGTATAATAGATAGCTTGTTGAAGTACTTTCTCTGTGTCCTGCCCATTTTGTAGTCCTGCTCTGTGACGATGTTTCCTGATGTGTGCTCTGCTGAACCAGTCATGTGTCAGATGTTGAATACAAAAGGGTTCCAGTCCAAGCAGGGATGGATGTGTCCTGAGCTATAAAGTTGAAGGTCGTGGTCCTCTTTCTTAAGGAGTCTGCTTCCAGTGATCTGCACCTAATTTTGTTTTGCATAATTGGGGGCTTTTCTACCTTGGTTGAGTTTCGAGTAGACAGACTCCTGAGTACAAGTATGAAACCCATGGAGCTAAGTTATAATTAGGCTTTTGAAGAGAAGAACTGAGGGCTTGTTGGAGCCTTGAACGTATGAATGTGTGAGGGCTGTAGTACTGTGTCCTGAACTTTTATTTATAGAATACTTTTTTTGCGAAAGAATCTCCTAGTGCTCCCTCACTTCTTGGAATGAGGCGTATATTAAGCACTCTGTGAATCAGAAAATTAGGGAATTAACTTCCCAGCTGGCTTGTACCAGCTCATGTGAGCTGACTGCATCTATTCTAAACTTGATATTTAGTAATATGATTTTCGGTACCCTGAATTGGTTCCAGTGAGCACTGTTATGCCACAGAAATTTATAAACTTGTCCATAGTGAGGGGCCTGACTTTGAGCTTAATTTTATCTGCTCCTTTGGCTAGTTATCAAGAGGTGATGCCTTTTCACACAAGGATCATGCATGCCTTTAGAAATCTTTAAACAACTATTGGCATGAGAGGCTGAGTTGATAGAACTGATCGACTAAAATACTTCTGTTCTTCTGAAAAATGGATATATTTCCTACTTAACAGAAACAAAGTGTTTCTCATTGAAAATAAGCTTAAATATTTCAAAGGCATGTACTTAGGCTTTGATAGCAACAGAAAACCTTTTGCTGCTAAAAAATTACCATGAATTTAAGAAGCTTAAAGTAACACATGGATTTTTCTTGTGGTTCTGGAGGTCTGAGGTCCTAAAAATCAAGGTGTCCACACGGCTGTGTTCCTTTTGGAAACTCAAAGGGAGACTCTGTTTCCTTGCCTTTACTAGATTGCGGAGGCCACCAGCACTGTTTGGCTTGTGGCCCCATCTTCTGAGCTAGCAGTGCAGCATTTTCTATGTGTGCTCTCTAACCTCTGCTTGCATTGTCACAGCCCCTTCCTTCTGACTTTGACCTTTCTTTCCAGGCCCTTAATTCTGCAGCATCCCTTTTGCCTTGTAAATTAAAATATTCACAGGTTCCATTGGGTGGTGGACCTCTTGAGGGGGCTTATATTCAGCCTGCCACAGTTAATTACTTTAATAACAAATTTTTTATTTTCTCTAAAAAGCTAGTTTAATAAATGCCTTCTAGTATTTCTTCTGCTTGCAGTGTTTGGTTTTTGTCTATGTCCTTCCTGCTTCCCTAACTGGTTCTACTATAAAATTGCAGTTTATTTTATCATTAAAATTTCTGCTGGACAGGGACTTTATTGGTAGAAGTTTCACATCCTTTGTCAAAATATTAAAACTTGGGCAAAAGGAAGATAATGTTGGGCTGTGAATGAGCTCTTTATTAAAGCATTAACATATTAACAAAATGTTAATAACAAATTAACATTTATTTTTTGGTTCAGTTTTTATTCTCTACTATCTCAAAAAGAGATCTAATTAGAATCCACTAAAATTCTTGACTCCCAAACCCCCAAATTAAGGACCATTGAGAAGAGAAGACACTTGCTGTTTGATTGCACTGACCATATTTTTCCTGGATTCACTTGCTGTTTGGAGAGTCTGGGGATCAGTTTTAGGATACCTATAAAATGGGAATCTAATTTCTAGCAGTTGATCCTTAAGTGTCAACAAAGCTCACCATCCACTCAAGAAACCTTTTAGAGTCTGCTATTGTGAATCTTGGAGGGACCTTGATAGTGAATGGTTTGGTGGAATGAGGTGAACAGGACACTGAGCTGGCATGGCCAGGGAGGAATGAGATGGGGTGGGAGATGTGTATG
This sequence comes from Martes martes, assembly GCF_963455335.1. Classification (NCBI taxonomy): domain Eukaryota; kingdom Metazoa; phylum Chordata; class Mammalia; order Carnivora; family Mustelidae; genus Martes; species Martes martes. The sequence continues at coordinate 43,005,897 of NC_137894.1, forward strand.
GAGAAGGTGGGTGAGTTTAGGAGATCTAGGTGCTGCTGAGAGGACAAGATGAGGTGGTTTGAGAAGTGGCCTTTGCCTTGAATGACAGGAGGTCATTGGTTCCCTTGCTGTGTCCTTGAATGTTAAAAAAAAAAAAACAAAAAACAAAAACAAAAACCGTGTGAACCAAGTCTTCAGATGGCCTTGGCCCACAGATGGTATGGTTCTTGACTATGATGTGAGAGGTGAGTTTCATAAAAGCATAGTAAAGTAGTCTTTGAGTTTGTAAGGCCTTTGTCTAGAAGCTTTCATGAATTCTCAGATTTCTGAATACTCCCATCATATTTTACTCCATAAAATGCAATAATACAGACTTTGGAGAATTTTATTCCATTGATAGTTCTACTTGACAAAGGACCATCATTTCTTAGCCTTCTTTACTTTGTATCCATTTCCAAAATCGGCAGAAGGCTATTGGTAACTAGTTAAGTCAGCAGTTGTTACTTCAGTGTCCTAACTAATGTGGCACAATGAATTGTGCTGTGATAGGCTACTACTTTCTGGTTACAGGACTCAACTCGATGGATGGATGATCTACTGGAAAATGAGAAACAAGGTGATTGCCTATATGAGATCATCTTTCTCTCGTATGGCTTTGGATATGCTCTGAGTGGGGCAGAAGGGGTAGAGTCAGAGCCAGCTGCCACTGGGAGTGCCCTTGATGCCAGATCTGGGCATGGGGACAGGGACAAGGGGCTGTGCAGCATTGCCTGGCATATGAAATGTGTGTGTGTGTGTGTGTGTGTGTGTGTATGTGTGTTTGCATGTGTGCATTGGTGGTAGCTTAGAACACACTAGGCCTACGTGAGGAACTGTGAAGTACAGGGAACTATAGTTTAGGCTTGAACAAAATTCTAGTTAGCACCGTCAAGGCAGTGGTCAGAGCTACCAGGAGAATGCTTAGTGTTGGCTGTACAGGTCAACAGCTGATAGGGGTTTTGGGATAGCAGAGTGAATGCCAGGCTTTGGGAGGCCAGGGTCAGGGAGGCCTTATTGGAGAAGCTGACCTTTAGCAGTAGAACTAGATGTATTGTAAATGCACAGGAGGCAGTGCTTGCTCGTGAGATATAGCTGGCCCCAGGCCTCCAGAGAGCAGTTCTCACCCCCACACGGTGAGCTGGCACCACCTGTGGGCTTTGCAGAAGGGCAGAGACCTACAGCTCTCCCCTTTGGAGGTCTTGATTGTGCATTGGCAAACAACTTCTCTCCCCTCCCTGGGTGATTTTGGTGTTTAGGCTAGGGTTGATTCTGTTTTACTTTGAGGCTAGTGGAGGAATCCAAAATTATGTCCGTTTTATCACTGGACTTCATTAGGAATAAGCAGAGTTTCTTGTATGTCCATGGACACCCAAGTGCACGTGTCTGGGCACACAAACACAGCCTTACGTGGCATGTGTTTGAATACAATCAGGCCTTATGCATAGAAATGTAGCTGTCTAAGAAGTAAATTCTCAGATATTTAATGTGATAGTCTAATAGTCAAGTGTCTTACTCCGTTCTGCAAACAAGTGTCCCAGACCTTTCCTGTCCAGGATACTTAGCTGTGAAGCCTGAAACTCTTAATAGGCACTGGGGAGTCTTTAAAGAGTGCTTGACTTGTTTCCAGCAAACTCAGGTATTTCTTGGATCTTCTTGTGTTTCACTTCTTTGTACTTGGTCTGATGAATACCTCGTATTCTTGGACCTGCTGGAAAACTAGCTGGAGCTTGGAAGGAAAAACCTCACTTAAACTATAGAAGAAATTCTAGCTAAGGGGTAGGAAGAGCTGGGTTCTAGCCACGGTTCTGTATTTGTGACTTGAGATAATCCATTTTACATTTCTGGGCTTCATTTTTCTTTTCTTTAGCTTTTTTTTTAAGATTTTATTTGTCAGAGAGCATGAGCACAAGCAGGGGAGCAGCAGGCAGATGTAGAAGCAGGCTCTCTGCTGAGCAGGGAGCCCAATGTGGGGCTCCATCCCAGGACCCTAGGTTCATGATCTGAGCCAAAGATAGACGCTTAACTGACTGAGCCACCCAGGTATCCCAGAGCTTCATTTTTCTGATGCTCCCTAAGGTTTTTTAAAGCTATATTTTCAGGGGCGCCTGGGTGGCTCAGTGGGTTAAAGCTTCTGCCTTCAGCTGGGGTCATGACCCCAGGGTCCTGAGATCGAGCCCGCATTAGGCTCTCTGCTTAGCAGGGAGCCTGCTCCCCCTCCCCTCTCTCTGCCTGCCTCTCTGCCTACTTGTGATCCCTGTCTGTCAAACAAATAAATAAATAAAATCTTAAAAAAAAACAAAAACTATATTTTCAGACCCATATGTCATTTATACCCTTAGATCTAACACCAGTTGTCTCTCCTATATAGGGGCTGCACTAAGGGCTGCTGGGCCTTCAGAGACCTGTAAGACCTCCTAGTATCAAGAATATTCTACAGGGGCGCCTGGGTGGCTCAGTTGGTTAAGCGGCTGCCTTTGGCTCAGGTCATGATCCCAGCATCCTGGGATCGAGTCCCGCATGGGCTCCTTGCTCGGCAGGGAGCCTGCTTCTCCTTCTGCCTCTGCCTGCCACTCTGTCTGCCTGTGTTCTCTCTTTCTCTCTCTCTCTCTGACAAATAAATAAATAAAATCTTTTAAAAAAAAAAAAGAATATTCTACAGAAGATAATATGCAAGTGAAGTTGAATAACACAAGATTAGCTCTTAAAGTCAGTTAAAGAGCAAACTAAAGAAATAATTTTTAGATGAGTGGGGTAGATTAGTGTTTCGCAGACTCTTCTGTGCATTATCAGTTCTGCAAGATGGTGATAGGTTTTCCTTTACAGATAGGTTCCTAGGTCAGTTGAGTTGAGAAAATCCTGGGTCAAGTAAAATTAAGCAGTTTGTTTATTGAACACCTTCTCGGCATCTTTGATCTGTATAATGAATGCACATCTGCATCGTCTTTGGTTGCCCACAGTTTTTTTGTATAAGGACCCCATAATGTTTTTTTTCTTAATATCCTAGACTATGCACTAATTCAGTAGAATGCCATTTGGGAAGGTGGTATTAATGATAAGTACTTTAGGAGCTTTAAGAGGGGAGAGGTGGCTTCAAGCTGGAGAGCCAGACAAGGTTTTAAGGAGGTGGTGGCCTTTGGGCAGAGTCTTGAGGGCTGGGCTGGATTTGCCTTGCTGCTGAGAATGCAGGCATCTATGACAACTGGCATTGGCAGCTTTGGCCAGACAAGTAAGTACATGGACCCCTGACTCTTTCTTCCGTGGATCAGTCTCTCTTCTCAGGAGTGTTCCTTTGACAGAGTTAACCCATCTCAAGGGCCAAATCCCATGAGGGTATTAGGGGAACTCACTTCCCACCATCTCTCACTAGAGTGCTTTTCTATTTTTGCTCCTGCTGTATCCAATAGAAACAAGCTGATTTCTAGCCTCCCAATTTCCTAACATGCTACTGTGAGGGGCTCATGGCCCCAAAATAGAACTTGGCTACTCCTTAACCCACAGTGGGCCAGGGCTGAGCTGCTCAGGTTGGTCCAGGGACTAGCTGCACTCAGTTGCCGGGGGTGGGGGGGCCCTTCCCAGAGCCACTAAAGCAGAATTCCTTGGAGAGGGGCCCAAGGAATCTGTATTTTAACAAGCCCCAAGCCATGGATTTAGAACATGAACTTGGAGCTAAACCAACCTGGCTCTGCTTAGGCCCAGTGAGCCTGCATAGACTCTCTCTCACCATACATTAGATTCCATCGGACCCCTTGAACCTAGAGTTACCCTGGGGAAGGCTTGGGAGGTTCGTGTGCTGTGGATTTGAGGCCCACAGCAGTGCAAATTAAGAGTTCCCATTTGTAAGGCCCAAATTCCATGTAACTTTCCTCAACTACATTCCAGCCTTTGTAGAATCAGCTAGGAGTTATTGAACTGAACCCTATGTTGCAAATGGGGTTCTTGAAATGCATGGTCTTAATAGAGCCATCTGGGGAGGGAAGAATCCGGCTTGCCCTGGGCAGGTTGGAAGGGGCCTGGTCTCTTCATTCGGTTTATTCCGTGGGTTTTTCTCTTCCTTCAGAGCCCCCAGTCACCTAGTTCTTACAAAACCCATGCAGAAAAAATGCATTACAGAGAGCTGACAGGTTGATTACTTGTGATGAAGGGCTGGAACATTTGCAATGCATGGCAGGAAAAGACATTTATGTTTCAATCACATGGTGCAGCTTATTTTTAATCAGAGATGCTTTTTACTTTTTAAAGGGCAGGTAGGTATTTAACTGCGAGAAAATAATAGAAATAAGCTTTGGATGTAAGGAATAATAATTCAGGAAGGGGTCTCTAGACTTAACACTCTGTTACCCCAAATCTGAAGCAAGGAAGCACTTTAAAAGGCCAACACCAGAACCCAAGTACTGACCTAATTTAAAATGTCAAAACGCAGTGTATCCTATTAGCAGATGAGAGAGAGAATGCCCCATCTTGCAATTGCTTTTAGTTGTCAAGGGGGCTGCTTTTTCTTCCCCTACTATGGGGAGAGGGTGTTATTTGTACAGTTTTGCAGGGGACCAGGCTTCTTACTCTTTTTTATATTCCTTGGTGATATCTCAGCTTCGCAGTTTGAGGGGAAATTGGCTTTTGATGTGTAGCAAAAATGATAACCGATTTTAATATAAAATACTGAATGCTGGGTATTAAATGGTACGGCAGTAAGAAAAATGGAGTGTCACAGAGCATTAGTTTTCAAGGCTTGAAATGAAGTGGCTTAACTTATCAAGAGAAGCCTTAGAGATTGACCACCTCTTAAAGGAGGGGCCCAGATGGATGGTGGGTGATGAGTGCAGGGGTGCCTGGTACTGCGGTTCCTCTTAAGGAGTCTAGGGAAGTCTTACCTGTAACTGAATTCTTTGCTTCTGAAAGATGATCTGCACCAGTTCAGTCCTGATGCTGACATTCTTCCCCCCTTGCTCCCTCCCCTGCCGGGAGCCTAGGGCCTGAAGAAGGTGCTTGATCAGCCAGAAGGAAGGTAAGCCGGCAGAAGGCAAGGGAGTTTAGAGATCACAGCACCTGCTCTGTCAAGACTGGGCCAGTGCCAAGAGCCACGGGCCCTGGAGTGCCAAATTTTCTTTAAAAACAAAAACAACAGAACTTTGGCCAAAACCATGCATATAGAAAGGACAAGAGAAGGTCAGAAAGTGGCTGTGTTTTTTTGGCTCAGCATTCACAATTAAGTGTGTGTCATTCCATGATTTTCTGTCTTAATTTTCTTTAAATACTTTTCCCACCTTTGCTTCCTACTTGTGGTTTCCTCTGTCCCGGTAGTAGAAAGCTTAGGGTTCCCTGTCAAGTTCTGCCACACAGTTAAATTGTGTGCTGCTGCTCATAACTGTTTAGTGGCCCCCGGTGCTTCTGTGGCTGGAACCCAAGTCCCCTTTTGAACTGTTGTCTTCCACTCTGTCGGGTAGAATCCCTGCTCTGGCCGGCCAGCTTCCCAGCTGACCTCCCAGTGTGTCCTGGGAGTCCTCAGCCTTTAGCTTTTACTCAGAAAAGTCCCCCCTCTGAAAACTGGAAGGTTCCTCTCCTCACCAACCGTGCTCTTCGCCTGAACACAAGATCCCACCCTTAGCTGGAGTGGAGGCAGATGACCCTGTCACTCAGGTGCACTGCCGCAGATGGAACAGGCCAGTTCAGAAGCTGATAGGATCCCAATCACTGTGTATATGAGACAGGTTTCATGGTGAACTTGGGAGCCAGTCCAATTGGTGTAGAAGTAACATAGATAGATCCCAACAGAATATATAGTTGGGAATTCAGCCTTTTTTCCACCTAACATTATTTTGTGAGTATTCCCCTATATCATTATGAAGTCTTCATGACCATTTTATCTTTTTAGCTCAAATTTTGCTTCTCACTATGTTAGATATAGTGTGAGGATCCCTTCCTTTAGCATGGCCAGGGGTTCTTGCCATACCTGATGACTGCTGAGCCCCATTACAGGCCAGGAGTGGAATCAGGATGGGAAAGGGAATCACTGGTACAATTCTGAGGCTCTTGAGATCAGAAAATCTCTGTTCAGAGTATCCTAATGATACCCTGAGCCTTTGACACCCCAGCCTGCCTCTGCTGGATGAATGTGAGGGGTAATTGTGCCCCTTTAACTCTCTGGTCAGGCCAGAGACAGGGTGGGCAAGTAAGGGCCAAGGAGAATCTGGGTTCTTTTTTGCCTAAAGATTTTTTTTTAAAAGATGTATTTATTTGATGCAGAGAAAGCAAGCACGAGCATGAGCAGGGGTAGCGGCAGAGGGAGAGGGAGAAGCAGGCTCCCCACTGAGCAGGGAGCCTGATGTGCGGCTGAATCCCAGGACTCTGGGACCATGACCTGAACTGAAGGCAGTTGCTTAACTGTCTAAGCCACCCAGGTGCCCCTTTCCTAAAGACTTAACTTACTCGTTTGAGAGAGGGTACACACGCAGGAGCTGGGGGGAGTGGCAGAGGGAGAGGGAGGAGCAGGCTCCCAACTGAGCAGGGAGCCCTAGGCAGCACTGGATCCCAGGACCTGGAGATCCTGACCTGAGCCAAATGCAGACTTTTAACCATTTTGAGCCACCCAGGCATCCCAGAATCTGGATTCTTAAGAGGAGTTGTCTACACAGTGCTGATAGCCGGTTCAGGGATTGATCAGTGCTGAGCGGGGGAACCTTGGCTACTGCCTCCAGTTAGTCCTGGGGCCATTCAAAGGTTTGTGGGCTTCCACAACACTTATTGGCCCTTGACTTTGCCAGTGTTTTTGTTTCTACTTGTGCATTCCAGAACAATATATGAAGTTCTCAAATGTTGTGGGTCAGTGTGTCCCTCCCCTTCCCGCGCCAGGGCAGGTGACCAGCAACTTGAGGTCAGGTATCTATTTGACAGAATCCTTGGTCTGGGTCCTCCAGAGTCAGAGAGAGAGAGAGAGAGAGAGAGAGAGAGAGGGCATGTGTGTGTGTGTGTGTGTGTGTGTGTGCGCACGTGTGTGTTTTTGCACGTGTGTGCACCTGGAGTCACTGGGGAGCAAGTGGGGAAGAGCTCAGTCTTGGTGTCTGAGACATTGAACTTTCTTTTCTTTGCATTGTCCATCATCTGTGGTTGTGCTTCTTTATTTGAAGGTCAGTTCTGGGTCCCGAGGCTTTGTCGCTTCTTTGTTCCAGTGTGAAAGATGGTGTGGGGCTGTGAGCCTTAGCTCCGACCAGCCCCAGAGACCTCCCTGATGCCTGTGGAGAGGAGTGCTCTCGACCCTTTTGGGCTTTGTTCCTGGAAGGTTTCTAGGGAATGTTGAAGCCTGGGCCTAGGATGGTGACAGGTCCTAAGAACACACACAGAGAGAAGGAAACGTGTGGACTGAGGGGCGCTTCTGCAGGACCCATGGAGGCCTGGGTGGGTGGGACCAGGTGGCCACAAGAACTGGCCTTCCAGCAGCAAGTGAGCTCCTTCCTGGTCTCCTTCCTGGTCTTTTCATCTGTGCCTTGCTGATCTGTTTTCCTTGGAAACAGTAAGATTCTTAGCAGCAGATACTGTTCCATGAAGTTAGGGATGAATTAGATCAATGAGAGGGAAAAACCTAGCTGAGCTGCAAATGGGAAGAAAATTGGCTAGTTGAAGAAAAAAAGGTGGTAAAATAGACACAACATAAAATTTGGCACTTGAGCCATGAAGTGCATTCTCACGGTTGGGCACCCATCACTGCTCTCCATCGGCCAGACTTTTTCATTATCCCAAACTGAAACTCCATACTGAGGACATGCTAACTCCTGATTCCCCTGCCCCTCGGCCCCTGGCAGCCGCCATTCTACTTTCTGTTGCTATGAATTTGTGTATTCTGTACCTCATTAAGAGGAATTAGAAAATATTTGTCCTTTTGTGTCTGGCTTTTGTCTTAAAGTTGACATTTTTCTTGGTATTTAAGTAAGCCCTCTGAGTAAAGTAGAGGACAAGGGGCTTTTCTCTCCCGTGAAGGCAGTCCTCCCTCCCTCTGCCTGTCCTTGTCCAGAGGGGCAAGGACAGTGTTCTGCCTCAGCTAATCTGCTGTGTGGAATGAGCTGACAGCTGGGGGCTCCCAAAATTTGCTTCCAGCTGTTCTCAGCCTTCAGTGTTTTCTCTAGAATGTTGAACTGAGGGTGCTGGATAAAGTACAGGCTTCCCAGTTGAATTTAAATCTCAGATAAATAGAAAACACACACACACACACACACACACACACACACACATCTCCCCTATATTGTGGGGGGAGCATACTTAGGAATTACTTGTGGCTTCTCTGCAACTGAAAATTAACTAGGGATCTTGTATTTTTATTGGCCAAAATCTGGGCAACCCAATAAACCCAAAATAAAGTGGCTCATCCGTGAAAGGCCATATAGTTAGTTACAAAGATCTCAGAAGATGCATGGATTGGATGGCAGGTTGAGAGAGAAAGGTGATGTGGCTTGTGGTAGAATGTAAACAACACTTGGTCCCACAAGTTGTATTTTAAAATAATTGCATAGACTTCCATCAGTTAGGTCTACAGATAGGTCAAAATATGATCTGTACGTGGCAGGTGCCAAAAGTCGGGGCCTTAATCTCAGGGCACTTACTCCTGTGCAGGTGCCAAGGACACCTGCTAGCACGGATCCAGGGGGAGTATTTGAGGGGTCCCCCAGAGCCAAGCCATGTGTCTGCCCCAGCCGTGGTGTCTCTTGTTGACTGATGGAGCCAGCTGTGGAGGGGTGGTTTTATGTAGTGTGAAAAATCGAAGCTTGATGTTTAGTTTCCCTCTTGTCCCTTCCTGTTCAACAGCCAATGGTCCTCAGATTTATTCTTTCTGGTGGTACTTTGATCCAGCCTTCCAAGTGTGAATTCAACAAAAATGCGACTCATGATGAGTGTTTGCCTTGAGGAAGTCAGGCTGACGCTGAATCATTCCTCCTCGGTTCTCTGCGTGGCTGTTTTCCCTTGCCCCCCCCCCCCCCCCCCCGCTTGGATTTGGGTTCCTGGGGCTGGCTGGCTTTTTTTCCCCCTCAGTGTTTTGGAGGAGGGAAAATAATAGTTTGCAGGGTTTGCAAACAGTGTGGGACCTTCCTGTAGCTGCTGGTGGGTAGGTGGAGAAAATCAGGGTTTGGTTCTGTTCTCCAGAGGCCAGGCCCAGCTGCAGATGGGGTCCCTGGTCCTTGGTGGCCTGGGAGAGAGCGGAGGGGGCCGCCTGCTGAAGAGGTCTCCTGAGGCTCCAAGGACACGGGTGTACCCGTTACTCTGTCCACAGCGAAGACATAGACAATTTATTTTAGGGTTTTGAAGTTTGTGGGTCATTTTTGCCTCTCTCTTCCCCAAGGGACTACATGTATTTAATGACTCAACCCTGATTGTACTGCAGACATTTCCTTTCCACTGAGGTCAGTTTCTAGAGCTGTCCTCAAGCAAACATTTGTGTAAGGGGGAGGAAGAAGCAAAAAGAAGGGAAGCCTCTGGGACACCAAAAGTGGGCTTCAACTGCTGTCCCCAGGTACTGGGAAACCTTGATATTGTAATGCACAGTGCTGCCAGCTTTGAGGCTTACTGGAGGAAGCTGGTTGGCTGTGCTGATGGGCTGCTCCTTCTCTGGCGAGGAGCCCCAGCAAGGACTTTGGGACCCAGCCGGGGGACACCTTCGTGGGCTATGGGATCATCTTTAGGTCTGGTTGTTAGGGGTGGGGCATCAGGCCAGGGCCTCAGAGTGAATACTTCAAAAGTTGGGTGCTGGCTCTATACTACCACCTCTACTGGTCCCCTTCTGCCTTAACTCTGTAGGACTTGAGCTTGACCCTGGGAGGCCAGGGCTGGGGCGGCAGATGTGGTGTTCTGAGCACGGCGGTTCAGCTCCTTAGTTTGGCTCAGATCCTGGAAGGCTGGTTTCCTTTATTCAGCACTTCAGAGGAAGAGTGGCCCAGTAAGGACCAGTGTAGCCTAGTAAGGACCAAACTCTTGGAATATAGATCGGAGGAGATGGCTTGTAGAGCATTCTTCCCAAGGCCCTGCTTTCCTCTGACCATGTGGGATGGAGTTGGGGGAGGGGTGTGTGGGGAGAAGAGATAGATGCTAGCATCTTGTTTTTTCCCCTCTCCCCACCCACCATTCCCTCCAGCCAGATTGATTTTCTGCTTCTGCTCTTCCTGAGGGGCTGACATTATCAGACATGCTAGGGAAATCATTGACATTGGGGTAATGTGTGAGCAGTTATGTCTGTTACTAAGCACAAAGAATTGGAGCAAAGAAGAGAGCAAATAACGGGTTTGAAAACAGGCATTTTTGCTGCTCTTCTTGGAGGGTCTGCTATGAGCAAAGGGATGTGGCACCTGCTGAGACAATAGGGGAGCATTGAGAAGCCTGAGTCTGCCTGCAGAAGCCTGTGATGAGAGGGGATGGGATGGGGAGACCAAATCCCCGCAATTGGCCGGTCAGGGAAGACTACCCAGCCTGGGTGTGGGGGGGCCTGCGGAGCTCAGAGGGGTTCATGGAAGAGCGGCTCTGCTGAGCTTGGAGTGGTGTCTGATGTCAGGAAGCAGGGGAGGGCTTTCTGGGTGGCTGAGACTGAAAGAACAAGGACCAGAAGAGGGGAGGGCACAGGCTGTTAAGACAGGGGCTGTGGGGACGCCTGGGTGGCTCAGTCATTAACCGTCGGCTTTCAGCTCAGGTTGTGATCCCAGGGTCCTGGGATCGAGCCCTGCATCGGGCCCCCTGCTCAGCGGGAAGCCTGCTTCTCCCTCTCCCACTCCCCCTGCTTGTGTTCCCTCTCTAGCTATCTCTCTCTCTGTCTCTGTTGAATACATAGACTCTTAAAAAAAAAAAGAAAGAAAAAGAAAAAAAAAGACAGGGGCTTTGAACTGATGAAGTAGGCTTCATTTTTTATTTTACTTTTATAACTTGACTAGTGCCAAGTTGGATCTTGGTTGGTCCCTTCAAATAAGATGAATGTCTACGTCTTGTCCCTACTCTTCAGCCTCTACAGTTAGCACTGCACCAGAACCGCCGCCTGGAAGGCCTCCAGCAACCCTTCGATGGCCAGATCTCACAGCTTGATCTCCATTGTCCTTCCGTTTTGCTGTTCATCCTCCTTTTCCCTTAGCACCATCTCCGTTTTGCCTCTAGAACACCTTACTCCTGTGACCTGCCTTCCCCTGGGACCTTTCTTTCTTGGCCATCCCTCCTGTCTCCTGCATGTGTCCACGTTCTCCAGGCTTCTGTCCTCCAGGCCCACTTCCCTCCCTCCCCTACCCTATGCGCTGAGGGCTTTATCCCACACCCAGGCCCACAGGGTCCTTGCTGGCTGCCGGTTCTTCGGCAAGCTGCCTTAGCGGTACCCGGGTTGCTAGCCCAGCTCCTCGTGGGGGTTAGGATTCTGCAGTTGTGAACCTCTGCAATGCAAAGACCTGAAGATGATTCCGCAAACATCTAATGAAACGCCCTCTGGATGCAAGCTCCAGGAGAGACCAAAGATCATCCAGTCGCTATCTGCTTCCCCTCCAGCCTTTTGTTTCCGAGCGCCTTCTCCCTTGAAAGCTCTGAATGAGCTCTAAATATCCAGGAAGGCTGACACCCTACTGTCCTTTGAGGTAACTTGAAATTGACTACGTTCTAGACCTTCAGACTTCCGAGCAGGGAAACACAAGGCCAGGAGCATCTGCGGGATTTCTAGAACTGCCGTGGGAGCAGCCTTGGCCTCGAGGGAGGCAGATGTGCTCTCCAGTGGAGCCTCCCCACGGCTTAGAAGGCGGGCCGGGCCCAGGGGATTTGAGTGTTCTCTGGGTCGGCGTCTTGCATAGGCGACTTTGAATTTGACACCCCTGTCACACAGCCAGTGCCTGGAAAACCTGAAACTATTCCTGGTATTCATAATTCACATTGGGTAGGCTTTGGTGGTATTTATAGCACTCCCCAAGACAAGTTACTGCCAGAGGGGGCAGTGACACTTATCAGGTGTAGCATAGGAGACACAGGGCTGAAGACATGCTTTTTCAGGCTAATTTTAGATTCCCGGTGGGTGGGGATGGGAGTGAGGGCTTATCATATAGTATGCTTTCAGAGGCTCCCCTCACCCTGGGAGACTGGAAGTACGGATATCTGTGGCCATTTCTGTGCCTAGGGCTTGCTGCCCTCAGTGTTGGTGCCTCCTAGTCCAGGTTCTCCCTAGCTCTGCTCTTTCTTGCTGCTCTGCTGTAGGGAAGCGTGCAGATAGGCCTTCTTGATGCGCTAGCATTAGGCCACAAGGCTGTGGGGTGGGGATTCAGAGTGGGAGAGGGTTAGCTGGTAGGACATCGTGCCTTACAAAGTGTTGAACAACCTATTTGTGCTGTTGAGCTTGCCTGTGCCCTGGAGTGAAAGGGGATCTCCTTGGAGTTTTCTGGAGATGTTTGAGGTGCCTGTTAAGGCAGAGGCAGGTGACTGAGGGGCGCTGGGCCCCGTCTTCCTCGGGGGTCAGGCCTGCTGGCTGAAGAGCCTCTTGAAATGAGCTGCCTCCCTGGGAGGGTGGCTCTGCATGGGGAGAGTTCCTGCTGCGAACAGGATATACCAGAATATGGAGGGATAGGAGGCTGCCTGGGGTGTGCTGGTGCTTTCTACCATCCCTCCCCCCGTTACAAAGCCCTAACAAGCTGAGGTCCTTGACAAAGGGGAGGTGTGTGGCAGTGTGACTGGGCAAGCAAGGGGTTGCTTGCATGTCTCTGGGGACCAACTACCAGGTGGAAGAGCCCAGGGATGGGCGGCCAAGTCCCGTTTTGCCTCGTTCGCTGCCTGCTATAGGTGGGCCTCTCATTTGTCATCTCCTGCCTTGAGCACCCAGGACGAATTGTCTGCGGTGGTTTTCTTTTTGTGGCTTGGAATGACTTGAGCTACCTGTGTGGTATAAATAGTGATAGCTTGGAAGCAGGTCTGCCAGAAAGCTGGGGAAAACAAAAGAACCTTCCCTTAAGTGATGGTGATGGGACAGTCAGGTCTGATTCACTTTGCCTCACCACCAGTTGTTGGGCCTTGGCTTCCCCATCTTGGGATTTGGAGAGATTCAGAGGAGGCAACAATGGAGCCTTTATTGGCAGCCGGCTCCCGGAGCAGCCTGCTCTGGTTGTTGCTGGCATCGTCCTTGGAGCAAGGGCTTGCATAGGGATGGTGAGTGGGGACAAAGCTTGCTTTTGTGCCCAGGCCTTTCTCCAGTTTCTCTGCGTGCAGAGGATCAGGCAGGGTCATCTGCCTGCCTCTCCCTGATTCCTTGAGATGGGTATTAGGAATGGTAAGTTTGCAGTCTTTGCCATTGGGAGTCCTTCTGTGCTTGGCATTTGTCCTCCTGAGTTGGTGTAGTGAGAAGGGACACGCTGATTGTCAAAAGGGATGTGTCCAGTTGGTTCTGGTTTTTCTGTACCATTTGTGGAATGTCTCTGAAACCCTGATGTTGGGGAAGGGTTGTATACGAATAAGAAATGTGGGGTTGGGGGGCGCCTGGGTGGATCAGTTGGTTAAGCATCCAGCTCTTGGTTTTGGCTCCCATCATAATCTTGGGGTCCTGGGATCAAGTCCTATGTAGCACTCTGTGCTCAATGGGGAGTCTGCTTGAGATTCTCCCTCTCCCTTTCTCCCCACCAACCTATGCATGTGTTCATTCTCTCTCTCTCTCTCTCTCAAATAAACCTTTCAAAAAAAAATGTGGGGTTGATGCAGTGTTGAGTGGTCCTGTCTGGCATCCAGATCCACTCAGCCTGGGGCATTTCTTCTTTCTTTCTCTCTTCTCAACTCCTGCCCCCTCTCCCTGGTGACAGGGAATGTGATGGGAGGCCATGGTGGTTAAACCACCATCCCAAGGGTCTGCTAACTCACGTGGTCAGCTGGCACAGCCACGTCTGGCAAGCAGTGGGTCTGGTTTAAAAAAAAAAAAAAAGACCGTTTAATTGCTCTTTCTACCTTACAGGGCAGAAAAATAAGAGGATACCAAAATATGAATGTGTGTTATTCAAAAAAGGTGAAGTATTTTTTAAACGATAACTCTACCTTTCCACTATTCCTTTGAGCCTTGCATGTCCTTTGAAATTGATTTACAACAGAGGGACATTAATTAGAGGTAGTTAGAAGCTCTGATGGGGATTGCGACGGGCCCAGGAGTGGCTGGGTCAGCACAGGAGAGGGAAATACAGGTGTTGGCTAGATCCTCTCTGAGCACGTGAAGTCATTCATGGTCTAGGTTGCTTTGTTTTGTAGGAGTCAGGAAGGAGGACTGATGGGTTTCGGAAACAGATCACAGAGGGAGCCCTGTGGAGTGTAGGTTCGCAGAAGGAGAGGGCCAGGTGGCAGGCCCTGCCCTGAGGCTCTATGCTGTCCACAGCGGAGCCTGCCTTGGCTTCCGTCTCCTGAGAGGCCTGTGGGAGGGCCAGTGAAGGTAAGCCACAGAGTTGGCTGGCGCTCCATGGGTCAGGGGAGTCTGCTTTAGAATTCACCACTGCTGTTCACTTCCTGGTGTTGAGCCCTTAGCTCCCCTTCCTGGACCCTGGGGGAGGAGATTCCTAGTCTGGGGGTTTGCAGGCTGGGATATTGGAGAGGAATCCTACCTCCGGAAGGCAGGGAAGTCTGCTGCGTGTAGGAGGAGGGTGGGGTCGTGTTGTAGGTGACAGAGGAGCTCGAGGCGAAGACCCTGAGCCGGGGGTGTGGCTGTGCTGGCTGGTCCAGGCCTCCCCTCTCGGACTGGAAAACACAAAGCCAGCTTGGCGCAAGGCTTCGGTGGGGTGGGAACAACGTGGAGGCCGCAGGCTGGACTGCATCCTCAGATTTCTCTTTCCCTATAGCTTTGCTTTGGGTCTCACCTTTAATTGAAATGCCCTTGTTGGGAAATGGAGCTCTGGTGAAAATCTGTCCTGGCCACAGCAGCCACCCCTGTCGTCAGGAGGAGGTTGTGGAAGGAGACACTAAAACAACTTGAGCCTCCCAATAATTGCCTTTTTGTTGTACAGTTGGGCTGTTGGCGGTGGCCACGGGCCCTGTGGCTGGTTGGGAGGATTTATTCCCCTTCAGAACAGGGGTGCCTCCTGCCTCTCCCCCACCCCATGACTCTGGTAACCCTTTTCTGAACTTCCATTGATGTTTTTGTATCCTCTTTCCACCCGCCAGTGTTCATAGTGAGTGAAAAAGATGAAAGGCTCTGCTGTATTTAATAAACCACTGAAAACTGTCCCTCTTAGGGAGCAAGGCTGAAGCCACCCACTGACTTCCCCTCTCTCTGACCCCGCCTTTGGCGGCTGAGGGGTGATAAGGCGCTCCCTGGTGTTGCCCCCCGAATCCTCTCTTCGCTTCTACCCTCCTTCAAAACAAGTGACAGCTCTGTTTATCAGATGGGGATGCTGAGAAGCAGAGCTGGTGAAGGACCGATCCTGTGAAGAGAGGCAGTGGCCTTCCTGGCTGGGGGCCCATCCGGGCTTTTCCTGCCATTGGGCTCCATGCGTTGCTCTGCTCCAGCAACCCATGCCTCTCCTGGCTGACGCACAACCCTTGGTTGCTGACCAAAATTGTTGGATGTTCCCAACTCTTGTCTTTTGAGTTCTTAGAACAAATCTTCATTTCCTGATACTACTTTGCTTGTAAATGGGAAACCATATAGAAAGTACAGTGAGCTACGTGGAGAGTTTAGTCAACAGGAAGCTACCCTTTCATCCGTATTTTTCTCTGTGATTGGACTGTATTTTCAGTTCTGATTTGGAAGAATCTACTTGGGCTGCGAGTAAATAATTAGAAACTTGGAGTTGCAGTGGATCACTTTTATTCTTGGTAGCAGCCAAATATCAAGCATTCTTGGAAGGTCTGATGAAATGCTCATTTTAAATGCAAATTCTTTGCACAGTTAGAAGGAAAATGGAATCGTTCTGGCTCCCAGCATTCACTCAGCATTTTTGCCATTCCTTCTGATGGCTGAGGGGAGGGCTTGTGACTAAGTCCTTCAACATTTTTATTACGAATTCAGATTTGTGCTTGCTGAGAGGAAGCCTTGCTCTGGGACATTAACCCTCTGTTGCCATCAGTGGTGTTTGCACTGGTCTCTCCCTCGCCCTCCACAGTCTTTGGATTACCTCTCTGATTGGGTTTATGGATGATGGATGTACTAGGAAATTCGTTGTGACTGGTTGTTGTTTTTGTTTGAAGTGAATGAAATGTGTTATCAGACACTTCAGCTCCTAGGCTGTGTGCCTTTTAGCCTTAGAAGTTCAGCTTCCCTCTTGATTCCTCTTTTGGATGTTTCCTCCCATTTTTTCCTTTAACCCACTGCTCTCTCCCAGCTTGGGATCTAGAGAACCCTTGGACTTGTGCGTGATGGGGACAGTGAGATTCCTTTGCAGTGTTTTGGGGTGGGTGGTTCCCTGTCCTGGACTGTCCGAGGAACACGTGCACAATGGTGAACTCACGGAGGTAGTTAAAGATGTTAATCCTCTCCCCATGTCAGACATGTTAAATCCTTCTTTCTGAAAGTGAGAATTTTACTTGGAAAACAGTTCTGTTTTCTTTGGTTCTAGAGGCCATTCGGGAGCCTCTCCATTAATCTGGTTTCTTTCGTGGGAGGTGTGCATTCAGCTAGAGCCAGGAGACAAGGTTTTGGGAATGGCAAGATGGTGGCATAGTTTTTCCATCCATAAAACAATGACTTGATTCTGAGTCTATCCCCTAAGCTGGGGTGGCAGGTGGATTTATGGTTGCCGAGCATTATGAAAATGCAAAAACCATATACATCATTGAGTGCAGTTGTACCTGTGTTATTCCTTCTAATTCTATTGCAAAGCTGTCTCACTTTGTTGCATATGCATTTTTGCAAAGCAGAATACAGAATTCAAGGGGCACCTGGGTGGCTCAGTGGGTTAAACCTCTGCCTTCGGCTCAGGTCATGATCTCAGGGTCCTGGGATTGAGCCCCACATGGGGCTCTCTGCTCAGCAGGGAGCCTGCTTCCCCCCCCCCCCCCCGCCGCCTGCTGCTCTGCCTACTTGTGATCTCTTTCTCTTTGTCAATTAATAAAATTTTTTTAAAAGATTTTATTTATTTATTTATTTGACAGACAGAGATCACAAGTAGGCAGAGAGGCAGGCAGAGAGAGACGGGAAGCAGGCTCCCTGCTGAGCAGAGCCCAATGCAGGGCTTGATCCCAGGACCCTGAGATCATGATCTGAGCCGAAGGCAGAGGCTTTGACCCACTGAGCCACCCAGGCGCCCTCAATTAACAAAAATTTTTAAAAAAGAATATAGAATTCAAAATGAAGTTGCCACATTGGCCCTTAGTTTGTTGACTGCAAAGAATCATTTTAGAGTTGGAAGGAGCTCCTCAGGTCCAGAAACTCTCTGCTTTTCATTTCTGTGACCTGAGGAGATCATCAGGGACTTCTTTGGTGGGTGGTGATAGACAAGTTGTTTTCAGCCTTAATGCTCCTCCCAATGGAAGCGAGATAGGGCTGAGAGAACACTGGTGGGGAAATGGCCCTGATCAAAGGTGTTAGGGTAAGAGACAACTAGTAGCTCCAGGCTAGAACAGCTGTCCTGGAAGGCTTTGAGAAGTAATGGTTGAGTCTGTGTTAGAGGTTGCAAAATCTCTTAAGTGGGCCAACATTGTCGTTAAATGACAATGAGCCAGAGACCTAGAAATTCAGGTGCTATATCCAGACCAGATAGCCCCCCAGAGGAAGAATTAGGACTTAGGACGTTGTCTGAGTGTTCTTCCTGCCTCGTGTATTTTAATAAGGGTTCTGAGCCCCCATGCCATTGGCATTTGTGTTGGATGATTCTGTTGTGGAGGCTGCCTTGTGTGTCATAGGATGTTTAACACCATCCATGGCCTCGACCCTCTAGTTGCCATTAACCCACATCCCAACCCCACCTTCGGTTGTGACAGCTGAAAATGTCTCCAGATATTGCCAAATATACCCTGTTGGGGGAGAATTCTTCCCGTTTGACCACCAGTGTTTCAGTTGTAGGTGATGACCCTGGGAATTCATAAACAGAACTCTTAGATAGCTTGAACCCTATCCCCGCCCCCCCCCCGCACTTTTTTTTTTTGCTTTGAAATGTCAACTACACAGCTAAAATAGTGTTTACTAAAGCTCTTACAGTACATAAAACTGGCTCAAAGGCCATTTAGAAGAAAGCGATAAACACAGGCCTGAACTGAACTGTTGAGTCTGAACTGTTTTCCCTTGAGCAGATTTGATTGTGGTTTTCTCCTTAGAGTTTGGACACAGAGGACTTGTCTCCACTAAGCAGCTTGTACTTTTGTTTTTAGCTAATGGTTGTGCATGGAGACGATGTACGTAGTGACTAGGGGAGGAATCAAAATGCTCTGAAGGCAAAGGAGATTTGGGCAACCTGAAAATGGTGATGGGTTGGTCTCCCATTTTTCAAACCTTAGGGTAAGTTTGGAAGAGAACACTTAATAACTTCAACGTCTGTAAATACAGAGCAGATGTGGGTGCAGAAACTGAAGTAGACCATGACTTTATGAATTCGGGAGTTGCTGTGAGTCAGTGGATGTGAAGAGTAGAGCATCCATTGAGAGCCTGGAGACCTGGGTGCTGTACGTGGGCCTGCCTTCCACTCTTTTGGTCAGGTCACCAAATATTTGGGCAGTAGTTTCCTTAGTCTTAGAAGAAAGGACAAGGTCAAGATTCCTGCTTGCTGGATGGGGGTGAAGTGCTGGGTGGTGAAGCAGAGTATATAAGACCACAGGATAAACCTAAGACTCTCACTGGAGCCCTAATTTTGCTCAGGAGATTTGGAAGACACAAGGTTACTTCTGAATGAAAGCCAGCATGCACGTATTGAATAAGTGCAAACTTTGCATGATCTGAATTTAAGCTAGAACATTGAACTCAATAAATGAAGGCAATCTCATGCTTGCTAAGAATTTCTTCTCGATGCCAGGTGCTTCCCTCCGCCCGCACCCACATTTTGTTGGAATTCTGGCAGAGTTTGCTAAGTCATGGGCCCAGGGTTCGCTAAAATTATTTCTACAAGTAAAATTTCTGGTGGGGGAAAAAAAAATCCTTGGTGTCGAATCTAGGGTAAGTTCGCATGCTCAACAACAGAGAGGACGTTAGGGGAAAAGGGATCACAATAATAAAGGTTGTCTAGCCTTTAAGAGTTCATGTACTTAAAAGTTTACCTTCCTTCCTTTTGGCTTCAGTGGGAGAGCTTTTGGCTTGTATTAGCTTGTAACCAACACTGAAAAGGGTATGGTTGTGCTGTTGTGGGACACTGGGGATTTAGGCATGTTACCTGAGAGTTGACCTAATCTACAAAATGTGCCTGAGGAGATAGCATGCTGCTGTAAATTTATTTGAAATGGCAACAATGGGGTTGGCCTTGGAGTCAATGTTGAAAGTTAAAACTACCGACTGGGGAAATTACCTAGCTGGGGAAAGTTAGAAGATTAAGATACTCCATCCAGTCAATTTTTGTTTCTGAAGTTATTTAATGGTACAAAGGAGTTGTTTTTGGGTGATGACGTTCATGACTCTTCATGGCCATTCTTTGG
Organism: Martes martes; assembly: GCF_963455335.1. Classification (NCBI taxonomy): domain Eukaryota; kingdom Metazoa; phylum Chordata; class Mammalia; order Carnivora; family Mustelidae; genus Martes; species Martes martes. The sequence goes on from NC_137894.1 coordinate 43,025,421, forward strand.
AAATTAACGTCAAAGGCTTCAGACTGTACCCACGTCCCCATGCTGTCTGGTTTCTGGAGAGCAGTAAGGCAGATGCCTGGCAGACACCTAGGAATGAAGAACACCTACAAATAAAGGCAGCTGTTGAGCAAAACTCCTGTAACCATTTGTCAACATTACCTTATGTGAGGCAACTTTACTGTATGACATAATAAAGATAATTTATAATGTCTTCATGAAGGCAGGAGTGGGTGGTAGTGGGGTTTTTGTCTTTTCTCGGTGTGTAATTGAAACAGAGCCTGGACCAAATGAGAAACATTTGTGTTTGGAAAAAGATTCCAGAGGCTTCTTTACTGGGGTCCTATATTGCTTCCTTATTTTCCTTGGAGCATGTAAGCAGACTTCTCATCTGGGATGAGCATTAACAACATGGCCATTTCTATCTGTTCATAAGCAAATGGATTTTAGGGCCAAGGGAATGGTGTAAATTCTAGACCTACAGGGCACACCCAGTGAATCAGATGAAAAAGTGTGGATGTTGACCTGTCTCAAGAAACCCATGGCTACAGAGTGAATGTATAAATGTTGTTGCTTTAACAGGCTCCTTCCCCAGAAGCTGTGTCCTTCATAAAGGAAAGTGTGCCTGTGCATTCCAAAGTCGCATACTTTCTGAGAAGGTCCTGGAGGAACACAGGCTTTGGAGAGAAAGTGAGGTGTTTGGCCTTTGGGGAAATAGAGCCTGAATGGCGTGGACCGATGAGATTGAATACTTACGCTAGTGCGGTGTGTGTGTGTGTGTGTGTGTGTGTGTGTGTGTGTGTAAAACTCTTAAAAAACCAAAAGCAAGAACAAAAAAACCCCAAAACAAAAAAACCCCAAAGGCTGTCAGTGTGCTTGGTTAGATTCTAAAATGGGCACCCTGAGCCACCCACAAGAACCCTCGAAACACGAAGGCATGGTCACTTCACAGGTAACGGAGTCCTCACCGTTGGCCAAGGTTGATGTTGGATGCTGTGTTGGGCACAAAGGTAAAGGTGGTGGCTTCCTGGCCCGCCAGGATCTCTCAAGGAGGTGAAAGGCACCCAGAAGCTAACTCTCTGGTCTGAGGTCTGCCACAGTGAGACAAAAGGGTAAGGCATGTAAGGGAAAGAAAGACTCATTTTGATGGGGAGCATTAAAGGGGTTGTCTTAGAGGCTGGTGGGGGAATGTGAGCTGGATTTTGGGAGGAGGTAGATTTATATCCGGTGATGCTGGTTGGGCTTCCCTAAAAGGAGTGGGACTTGGGCACAGACCCCAAAGTGGGTGAGTGGAAGGCAGGAAGTGGTGGGGCAGAGGGAATCCCAGAACACTCTGGAGTCTGGTTTGTGGTTCGTGGAGGTGGGGTGTGTGTGTGTGTGTATGTGTATGTGTGTGTATGTATGTGTCTGTAGGAAGGGGCTGAGTCCGGAAATCAGGTAGGGATCTAACTGTGCAGGGCCTCCTATCCCAAGGTAAAAAATTTGAAATATACCCCTAATGTGTGGAGAACACACCCAGGGGAGAAGAGGGGAAGGAGGTAGAGAAGGCAGCATTGCAGGCAGGACAGAAAGGCACAGGGAAGAAGAAAACACCTTTGAGTCAAAATTCGGGTCTTTCTGCTGTTGTCAGACTGACAGATGGGGAAGCCAGGCTGCTCACATAGCCTGGGCCTTTGGGAAGACTGTTAATTTTTTTTTTCTTTTTGTATCTTTATTACAGTTGTAAGTTTTCAAACGTGAACATGGAATCACTGAGTTATGCCGTACTTGGAGGAGGTCCAGTCACACACTTCTTCCTCCCCAGATTCTTAACTTATGTTAATTGTCTGTGAAGTTCTCAATCAAGAATCCTTCCTCCCCCTTCTCAGTGTTTGCTTGCTCTGAGCCTACTTCGTACCCTGGGTAGGGTGCGAGGGATGCCTCCAGGAGAAGTCTTTGTTCTATAGGAGCTCCAGGCTGAAACAGGAGAGGAGAGAGGATTAGGATTTTAGAATAGTATGAAAAGCACGCTGGTGGGGATTTCCCACCAGGGAAATTGCAGGAGAATGTGTTGGGGGTGGCGCTGGTTGGGATGGGGCATGGGAGAAGACCCCCCAGCTGTGGGAGATGATGCAGGTTGTGGCTTACTTAAAAAATATTTCCTACCTTCACTTGGGACCTAAAGTTGCCTTCCAACAGCCTTGAAGTACGGCCGGTATTTCGGGGCTTTTTTGGGGTCATTTTTATCCCCCAACTGCTACCCCGGCCCTAGTTCAGGGCAGAACACAGGCTATTGTGTGGGGGAGTTAGTCAAGGGATCCTTAATCCTGCGTCAAGTATTGCCTATGGAATAAAACTGTACTGGAATTACTCCGCTATTTTAAAAATGTATGTAGGAAATAGTGAGGTTGATTGAAAATTTATTTTAGAGTATTTTTGTCTTAATCTCTTATCTCTGAAGATACCGGAAGTACGGCTACTACTCTGTGTGTGTGTGTGTTTGTGTGTGTGTGTGTCTGGGTGTGGCAGGTGTGGGGGCATTTGCAGGGAAGACTCTTTAAAACCTTTTGCCCTTAAAAGGAACCACTGACTTCTCTTAGCACTCAGCGCAGTGCCTGTCATCTGGGTGTGTAATAAAAGGGGCAGACGTGAGGGCTGCAGGAGCAGAGCCACATTCATGCCTCCCACTCACCGCTTCGGGGCTGGGGGCCACCCCCTCACCCAGGACGTGCGGGGAGAGGCACCTGAGGCCTGGAGGTGTGTCCTTTTCCTGCCCGTGTCCTCCAAGGCATGTGGAAATCACTAGGAATGACACTTGAGCACAGGCCCATGCCCCAGAAATGCAGGGCTGTCATTGGAGGGTTTTCTTTGAGTCCTGGCCCAGACCTTGGTGGAAAGGAACTAGCTGTTAGTTGCAGTGACTAACGCCAGGGTCTTACGTCTCACCATGAGGGTCAGCCCCCTCCTTGGCTGCGGGGCCTTGTCTGTAGATTGTCTGGGGTAGACATCATAAAGCTACCTCTGGAATCTGTTCCCTGGTTAAGCTCTCCTCCCCCGTGGGTCCCGTTGGGTGGAAACAGTGACTGTGCCTGTAAGTGAGCACTCTGAATTTGAGAAGGGTCCCATTTAGAGTCTCAGTGGGAAAGGGGCATGAGATCATTTGGTTCCCTTGTTGGTTGCTGAAACCCTTTGTCCTCCTGGAATTGGCAGGCCTTTACTTTTCCTGAACTCTTAGCAATGGTTTCCCTGGAAGCTATTGTTTTGAATTCATCAGAAGAATGTTGGGCTTGTGATGCATGTGCGTGCACTCGCATGTACGGGCACACACATACACACACACACACACAAACTGGCAGGCACACACACACACACACACACACACACACACACACAGGAAAGCCAGGCCTGTCTTGGGTTCCAGAGATGGCAGGATCTCGTGGAATGTTTACTTCTAAAGAAAGTGACCTATTAAAGAGTGGGTTCTGTATTCCTACTTGGGCTTTTGCTTTTTTAAGCCAGATTTGAGCAAGAAGAGACTTTTCAGAGGAGGTGGGGGACAGCAGCACTTCCTTTATTAGGCACAGGCTATGCTGTGTCTACCCAGGGTATCCATCCAAGAGGTCCGAAAACGGTGACAATGTCGTTGAATGTCATGGTGGCAATGATTGGCTATTATAACCAAAAGATAAACGTGATACCTTGGTCTGTTTAAAAAAAAAAAAAAAGAGAGAGCTCATTTCTGAATTGCACACGCTTCTTATTTGGCCAAGATGATATGGGTAAATGTGTGCAAAGGGCTAGGAATTGAGACTCTATTGCTCACGTCTCCACTACTTTTTTGGTAAGCAGGTCACTTGACCACCCCCTGAATGAGCAGAATTCTCCCGAGGAAGGTCAGGTATTGATGAGGCACCCGAAGGAGAATACCGAAGCAACTCTGGCCTTTGTAGCCTGCTGAAGAGGGGGAGGGGTCAAGTGTTCCTCCACACTTGCTGCAGCCTCCAGGCCTTCCCTGCCTTCTCAGCTGATCAGGAAGACTGAGCTGGTTCCTGGTAACAGAATGTGCCACAGGAATAGTCTGGCAGAGCCTGGAAGAGGAAAGACCACTGGGCTGCAGAAACCCAACACTAGCTTTTCCCAGAGTGACAGGCAGCACCAGAGGTCAGCGTGGCCTCAGCCCCAGAGCACAGGACTGCCCCAGGGCGTGGACGTTTAAAAATGAAAATGTATTTATAGACGGTGCCCCTGGAGCCAGAATGTTCGCTGTTCCTCTGTGGGCCCCACCCTTTGACAAACACAGACCTCATTCCACAGGCTAACTGGTGTGTTTTAAATGGGGGCTGGAAGTCCTTGTCATTGACCTGACTCCCAACTCCCCTGCAAAAGAAAAAAAAATTGCTTTGTGACCTATCCATAGAAGAGTGTATAAAGCGTCTAGGTACAGTGTGAAGAGGAAAATGGACATCCGTGAAGCCTGCAACTAGGTTAAGCAATCAGTGTTACAAATACAGAACAGGATTCCCCCTTGATCCAGAGGTGACAAGTGTCTTAACTTTCTGTTGGGACCAATACTGCCTTTCTTATTGTTAGTGCCTACGTAGGCGTTCCTAAATAATGTGTATTTTTGTTCCCTGATGTTCATTTCATTCTGGGTTTCGAAAAATCAGTGACCAAGTACAAACAGAGCTTTGGGAAGCTTCCTGCTGAAAGTGTTCGGCCAAGGATCCCCAGAGGCGCAGAGAGCTCTCATGCTGTTGTGAGCGTTGATAGCTGCGGGTCTGACTTTTTCCACCAGAACTGCTACCAGAAGCCAATTTTCTCAGTTGTCCGTGCTCTGGTGTATCACTTTGTAAATGGGGTTGTCATTCACACCCCCATTTACAAAGGGGTCATAGGAAGTTCAGAGAGAACTAGAACAGGGGACTCCTTATAACGTTTCAGTTCAGCAGGGGTCCTTAGCCAGACATACAGAGAGAAACTTCAGGTGGCTTTTGAACTCTTTGAAACTGCATGCGTTCTGTGCTTTTGGGTGAAAGAGTCCGTGATCCTTCCAGAGGACTTGGTGGACCCTCCTTCTCCGTAAGGTTAAGAACTACGCAGCCGTCATGGTAGGTTGTGTTTTTTGTTTTGTTTTTTTCTAATGAATGCTGGAACTGTGGAAGACTTGTTGAAATACGTTCGGTCTGCTGGTGTGTCTGCGTTGATTTTGTACGTCTGAGCGTGCCTGAGTGTTGAAAGGGAAATGAGCGGTAAGTTATACTGTGGATTGTCCAGGATGGAATTCTTGACTGTCCCACGGTGGCCCAGCAGGCTTTACATGTTCTCTGAAACCTGCATCTCCTTTTCTTGACCCAGAGTTAACTAACGAGAATGCCAGAATGGGGGGCGCGTGGGGGCGGGATTGTGATGGTTGCTGTAGTTTCAAAACAAATGACCTCACTGCCAAAGTTCTACTTGATGCAAGAGAAACCCTAACCTTGGCCTTATAAATGATGGACCTTTGGGGAAACACATCCAAACACCCATTTAGTGAGGGTGGGGGCACATGTGTCACTGTGACGTTCATTGCCTAGAAACAGAATACAGCTATTGTTAGGACCAACTTCCTAGTCATTTCCTTGAGAGATGTGGCAGTTTAAATCTATAATGAGGGACATTCGCTTCTTCAGAGTAGGGAATGATGATGCTGTGTGTGACCTAACTTGACGCGAGGTTACTTTCCGCTTTATTCCAGCAATGTGAGGGAATTGTTGAGTTCCTTAGCTGTGGGATCCCTGAGCTTCATGTTCTTTTTATGGAGGAGGTGACAGCAGGACAGCAGAGTTTGGCGTGATGTGCCCAGGGATGCCTTGACTTGTCGGGCTCAGCTGGAACTAAAACCCCAGGGAAGGAGCTATTTCCATGATTATGGCTTAAAGATATAATTGGATGAAGATTAACTTAAAAACATAATGAGACTCCTTTCCTAGAGAATTAGCATTCTGAGCATCCATATCATTTGAATGAAATGACCACTGACAACAGTCTTAGCCCACCCATTTTTGAAATGCCCTACTTAGTCTTGGAGCATTTCCTGGATGGATTCTGGTCTCTTGGATCTGTAAACCCAATGTCTGGAAAAGGAGCTTTTGTTCTGGTTCTGTGTTCCTTACAGTTCATAAATTGAGATTTTTTAGGTGTTAAGTTTTTTGTTTGTTTATAAAGTTTTTAAACTTCTCATACTCAAATGTGAACGATTTCCTTTTTCTTTTACATGTTGTTTTTGAAGAAAACCAGGAGTTTCGCTTAGGCAGTTGAAGTCTTTGGGGACTGGGGGGTGGGGGAGAATTTAGGGGAAGGATTAAGATTTGGAGATGCAGGCTGCTCTGTCTTGTTTCATCGGTTAAGAGCCAGATGGAATAAGAGTAACATTTTGAAACTGAGTTTTATTAAGGAAAGTAATTTACAGGTAAATTTAAGCTTTATAGACTTGATTCTGTGATTCCATTCCTGGTGTTGCCATTACTTGCTGCTAATTTTGGGCAAGGCAGCTCCTCTTGGTCGTGATTTCTCTCCTCTGTAAAGACAGGATGGGTCCAATGACCTCAAGGACACTATGCAGCCGGGGCACCGTGTTGGGTGGATCTGTCGAGGGGCTGCTCTGGGGCTGCTGGGGGTGGGGTGGTGCCCATCCTGAGACTGAAGACTGATGGGTTGTCCCTCTGGGGGTACTGCACAGTGCCCAGATACCACTTGCCTTGGGAGTGTTTTTCTGCCCACTTTCTCGTGAGAACCCCACTGGTGTCCTTCAGTGTTGGGAACACATCGCATACCCACTAACGTGGCCACCTGCCCTGACACATGTCATTTGTCTCCTCTTTGCCAGCGCGCTGCTGTAGGGTAACATCTGGGCTGGGTTCCTGGACCCTTGGCTGTCTTGCTGCCCACGAACTCCTGGATCAGCTTGTCGAAAACAGTGAGTAACCTACATGTTTCTACTTGGCATGCAACTGTAGACCTGTGGAATTTGAGGGCTGGAGGGTTGTGGCCAGTAGTCCCACCGTCCCACCAGCTCTCCCGGGGGGACTGCCTTTCTCACACCCAGCTCCAGGAGCCTTGGAAATGGCAGCTGTGACCACAGACGTGACCTTTCTGCCCCTAGCAGTCATAAAGGGCACAGGGCCTTCCAAATCTGCCTACTTAGGGCTTCTCTGTTCTACCACCAGGGCCAAATACTGACTGTCCATGTTTACTAGCCCACAGGAGCAGCCTCTTCATGGGGGCAAATGCAGGTGCTGTGCTTCTGCCTGCCCTCCTGTTAGCTCACGTGTTCCTCCTCATCTATCCTGTCTTGTCCTCATGTTACCCTCCCTTTCAGGGAATCCTTATCTGACTCCTTTAAAGACCCTCTTCCCCCCTCCCCCGACTCCTCCCCATATTCTGTCTCCTGATGTTTCTCTTACATCTTTGCCTGCATTTTGCTGTGCACTTAAAACAGGCTCGGTCTCTTCAGTTATCCGGTAGACCGTTCATACTCAAATACTCATCACGTGAATGAATGGATGTGCTACATGCCAGTGGCTAAGGTGGGTGCAGTGTGGGCGGTCATGGAACTCCCAGGAAGGAAGAGAAAGACCAAGTAAAAACTACACTGTCACAGTCACAGCCCTAACTGGGTGGATGATTTTGTTCTGAGTGCTCTAAAGCAGTGTCGACTGGGGGATCTGATTAAAAAGCCGATCCTGACTGGGTAGGTCTGGGTGGGGCCTTGGAGTCTGCATTTCTAACACGTTCCCAGTGGTGTTCGTGCTACCGTTGTGCGGATCGTGTTCGGAGAAGTAAGGTCTAAGGTTCTTGGAGCACAGGACATTTGCCTTTGAGTGTGACCTTTGGGGAACTGCTCCAGGGGTGTGTGTGGGGTGGTGGTGGGGAGGTCTGAAAGTCAGACCTCTCAGAAGTCCTGTTGATCTCCTGAGAAGCCACCTGGACAGACCACTTGAGTAGTTAGCAGTTCCAACAGCCATTGAGGGAGTACTCACAGTGTACTAGGCGATAGGCTAAGAGCCTGGCACACAGCCTTGTGTCTTAGCCCTCCCTCCAGCCTGTGAGGTGGCAGTCACCATTTCACAGACGGCAGGATGGAGGCTGGGATGAAGGAACTCGCCGCGTCACACAGCAGGTACATTTGATGTCCGGCTTTCAGGCAGAGCTCTCCCTCCTCTGGCCTTTACCACCTGAATCCCCACTAAAAATGGGATTTTTACTGCTAGTAGCAAGGTGGAGTTACTGATTATTAATGTTTTCTTCCATCTTTCCCACTCTCGTGCTCCTCGAGGATATGGCCTTTCCTGTGCATCAGTTTTAAAGTGTTGCCTCTATAGGCAGTCCAGCCTCTTGAGTTAGGGGAGGAACTCGGTCAGTGTGGGGCGGGAATGGACAGAAAGAGCTGTGTATTCACGTAGGAGACCCACTTTTTGCGCCACCTCTGCTAGCCTCAGCTGGCCTCCGTGGGGCCAGTTCTCCGAGGGGACTGATGGCTCCCGGTGATCCCCAGAGCCGGGGCTACAACCTGGTCATCCAGAGCTCAGGGCTGGAGGCAGAAGGCGAGGGGTCAGGCTGACCGTTTCCTGGCCACTGTGCAGGATTGCTGTATCAAAGACAATCATGAAGTAACTTTCTCTGCTCAGGATTGTTTTCTCTGTTCTGGATCAGATTTGCAACTGTAGTGCGTTAGGGTTTCAAGGTTTTGATGAGGCTCCTCTGTTTTGGCCTTCTATTTTCTGGGTTTGTTTCCTCGACAGCAAAAGGAGGGCAGGGACTTTGCCTGGCACAGAGATTGGTTGTAGATACGATGCTCTTACAGTACTAAGTACACAGCCCAGCTGCTCATTTGAGGCCTGGCTGAAGTGTCCTTTTCCACCTGTTTCTGGCTCCATTCCCTCCAGCCGAGCTCTTTCCTTTTGTTTGAGGCCAATTTCTTTGTAGAAATGAGTCCCTTGAGGACCGGGATTATGCTTCCTCCATCCTCGTATCCCGGGACCCAGCACTCAGCCTTGATCCCCATAAACATGTGTTAAACGAACCCCATGAAGTAATTTCCTTCTTCCATTTGCTTATCTAAACTTACCTATCTGAAGAGCAAAGAATTAACGGGCACTGCTGATGGATCCCTGAGCAAACGCTTAGTGGTAACCGTGGTCACACCGGTCTCTGGTAATTATAAGCCTTCGCAAGGAAACACGGCGGTAGGCGTGTCCTTGGCTTTTGTGGACCTCGGAAGATCTCCTCTCTGGGGTCTGCAATTGTTTGTGATAATGGGAGAGAGCCAATGGGGCGGAAGATGTTGGATGAGTGTCTTAACATTCTTTGCTTCAACAGGTTTGTATTTTTTTTTTTTTAGGTCCTTTTACTTGGCAAAGTTACAATAGCAATTTACAATCTGTTATTTTAAGAGAAGAAAAGGGAGGGGAAGATGACTAAAAAGGGACCTGCTGATCCTTCGTATTGATAGGCCTCATATTGATGACCCCTGCCAAGGATTATAGCTTTCTGGGCCTGTGTTGGATGTCAGATTTGGGACTGGTTCCCCTCTTTGTACCAGACTGTACTTTTTTTTTTTTTTTTAATCACAATGTGACAAATTTTAGGATGCTATGGGACAGAGAAACGGGCTTTTCCTCCCTTCAAATGTAGTGTTAAACACTACTCTGCATCAGGACAAAATTCTGTCCATATCTGCCATTCAGAATGTCCCACCTGCAAAGCCAGCATTGGTTACAGAGCTTTTGGGATTGGGGTTGGGACTGGGCGTGGAGTGATTTTGCCTGCAGCAAACAGATTTTATTTTAGTACCAGTTTCTTACCTTGTCTGAAATTGGGGGTCCACGGTGACATCGGATCCCAATTCTTGTTCTCATTTGGGACCCTCCAAGGCATGTTTCTTTTTACTTTTTCCTCATTCCTTTAAGCGGTGATTGCTGCTTAAAGGAATGAGGAATGGAATCTGCCAGCTTTTACTTCTCTCTCCTTGCAGACAGAACCCTTACTGGCTCAAACATACCAAATGATATTGTTAAACCTCTTGGTTTATTGAGGGAAGAAAAGAATTTTTCAAGATGATATCAGGACTCCCCCTAAAGTCCTCACTGTGTCCTTTGTGAGGAAAGCATTATTTGAACAAAATACAGTATAATGTTCCGCATAATACTTCAAAAAAATAAATATATCCTAGACATTAATTCCATGCTGATAAAAATGTATCCTGAATTTAACAACTGCATATTTCTTAATTGTTAACATCTTTCCTTGTAAAAAAAAAAAATTATATGTGACCTTTCACTTTCTGCTTGCTGGCCACGCTTCGTGCCCTCTGCCTCCCCATTTACCTACTTGATAATATTGCAATGAGTATTTTTTAAATAAATAAATATCTTTTAAAAAATTGACCTTTGAAGAGATGATTTAATTTGTATTCGTAACAAGGGTGTGAAGGCCCTCAGTAACACAGAATGTTGATCTTAAAATTTTTTTGTCATTTTGAAAGCCAGATAAATACAAAAAGCCTTCCAAAATAGGGCCATGCCAGCTCTGGGAGTTCATAGGGCTTCAAACAAGGTCTCTAACCCGCTGGAGTTTACTAAGATGTCTCTGCAGTTCTGCAGTTCAGCCTTCAAGGACTCCTTACGGGGGCCCTCTGAGCTTGCCTGGTCCCCTCCGATGGCTCCTTTGCTCTGCCTCCCACCTGTTCTTGTTTATCCCCATTGGTGTGGAGCGTTGGTAAATGCTCAGGAGTGACCACTTCTGTTGAAGCATGCTTGAGAGGGAAGATATGGGTCAGCCTGGAGGTTGCTCCTTGCTGCCCATGGTGGCCCTGGCCTCTCTCCCATGTCTAGTTTCTCCCCCTCTTTTCTGGCTCAGAGGGGAACTCCTCAACATGCCTGCCGTGGCCACGCTGAGCTGTCTGTGTCGAGGGTCTCCCAGGCACCCAGAAGGACTAACACGTGTCAGAAACACATTTCTCTGGGGCAGAGTCAGTCAGCAGGCATCTGTGGCAGATCTGCTCTTGAACAGGAGTGGATGCTGACAGGATGAGAAAAGGCTGAGAAAGTTCCCTGTGGGGTGAGTTTTGCTGATCCGCCCACCGTAAAACAGGCTTTTCTCCTCTGTATGGCAGCTGGTGCCCTGTCTGGCCAATTCCTGCACTTAGAGCAGACCTCTTTGGGGCCAGAACCACTTCCAGCACAAGTCCTTGGTGTAGGCATACTCTTGGCCTTGAAAAAGTGATGTTCTCGGTCTCCAGAGGGATCTCCTGGGTGGCTTAGATAGGGGGCTTCGGTCTTGAGTAGATGCAATGAAGACCATCAAAAGCCGTTACCATTCTTGCTCCTGGATCTGCCTCGACCTCCTTCCCTGGGAACTGCTCTCCTTAAGGGTACACGCTGGGCAGCTGACAGTAGAATGAAGAAGTGGAAGCTCAAACATCCATCTTGACAACGGCCACAAGGCTTGGCACCAGTCCGACTCACGAGACTGCATCGGTTTCAGAACAGTAGCTGTCTCTCCAGATGTTTGGTTCAATAGAAATATTTCTGCGATAAAAAATGCCCTCAGATGCCCTGCTGAGAGTGGAGGCGCTCAGCTCCGGAGCTCGGCTCTGCAGCCAGAGCACGTGGTTGCGCCCGTGAATTGCGTTTGGCAGCGTGTCGTTGGGCCGGCTGCATGGCTCCCATGAGACGAAGGGGCAGTGGAATGGAGAAGTTGTGAGGGAAAGTAATGAGGTGGGAGACCGGAGGGCGGCTGACCTCTGTGCAGCTGCCGAATTTCCAGGGCCGGGCTTGGGCTTTGCTGTGCGGAGTGCACAGTCCAGCTGCTGCTGCTTGGACCTGCAGTGGTGAGGATGACTCAGAAACCTGGAAGGAGGCCATGGTGATTTCACTACGGGATCAGAGGCCACGCGAAAGCCCTCTGGGGTGGGAGTGGTTGCTGGGGGTGGGGGGCATGCTGGGGGTTGCTTTCTGATGAATTGGAGTAATCTGGATGCTAGTGCTCTGGGATCTGCCAATTACTGACTTGGGACGTACTCTATTTTTACTACTGAAAAAAGAACTCTGGTCCAAAACATTGTACAAAACAATAGCAGATGATATCACGGAAGTTCAGTCTGTTACGGAGGTCATTGGTTTTCTGAATTAATTCCCTTTAGAAACCCTGTTAAAGGGCCAGGTTTTTGGCTCAGGGGTGCCCCAGGGGCTTCTGGGAAGTCAAGAGGGGGTCTCTAGCCTCCACTAGTCCCATTTCTCAGAAAGGAGGAAAACTTACTCCTGTCCAGATGAGGGAATACGGTCTGTGTCAGTTTACATTTGTGGTCCTCTGTGGCAGCAGCAGTATAAGTGACTTAAAACACCACTCATGTGTTCCCAGACTTCAAATCTATAGAATCGTGTGTCTCACTGGTCTAAAATTAAGGTGTGGGCAGGCTGTATTCCTCTGGGAGGCGTAGGGGAGAATCCATTCCTTTGCCTCTTCTAGCTTCTGGAGGCCACGTACTTTCGTTGGCTGGTGACCCCGTTGCCCCATCTTCAAATGCAGCTTCCCAGTATCTTCCTCTGACCGCAGCCAAGAGGCTTTCTCTGCTTTTGAGGACCTTATTGATTCCACTGAGACCACCTGGATCATCTAGGAAAATCTCACCAGCCTATTTGCGAAGTCAACTGTGCCTTGGGATGTAACATTGTCACAGGTCCTCTAGATGATAATATAGACCTCTTAGGGGGGCCGTTCCATCTATCCCAAGGATCTGCCACAGGGTCTAACCAATATGGTGATTTCCTAGGCTTGACAGGGAGGTTAGTGGCTGGAGTAAGCTCAAGGATGCAGGTGTTCTGACTGCTCAGGGCCCCGGTCTTGTCCTTGCTGCTGTTGGCTGCACTGTGGGATGTCCTGCAGAGGTGGGGTGGTTCCCGTCACAGGCTGTACCCTGTGTTACAGCCAGTTAGTTCGTCCCTGGACAAGAGGCTGCAGCCTGAGGGGAAAAAGAGCCATCCCTTCCTAATGGGGAAGAAAGGGACAGAGGCATGAGATTGGGGGGGTGAGTGACTGCAGTAGAGTTCTGCCTTGTTTGTGGAAGACTGTAAGGTGACTGTGATCCCTCTGCATTGATGGAGGTCTGTTGTCAAGGCTTTGTGTGCCAAGGCACAGACACAAGTGAGCTAGCTTCAGTGAAGTGGGTGGGCCTTATGGCATTCAGTGTAGCTGCTTTACTGCAGCTGACCTTTATTGAGCATTTACTGTGTACCTGGGAGAGCGCCGGGGACCACCCAGTGCATGCTTGCTTGTGCTTGCTCTTTGAGAAGCAACTCTGGGATATTTCTGTATGGTCCCAGCCCCTCTATACTTAATCAAAAGGAGATCAACTCTCTGCCTACACTAACTATGGAGAACTCACACTTGAAGATCTCTCTGTTTTGCTTACCACCTCACAGCTTCCTGGTTCAGTCCTTATATCTCAATTTCTGATGCCTAGGAGATGCCTCTAAATGGCTGAGCTGGAGCCAGGTGTCCAGTTGGCCTGGAGGTGGAAGAGAGGCACAGTCACTTGGTTCTGTGGGCGAGTCGATGGTGACAGATATAGACAGTATGGGGAGGGAGCCTTGCCTTAGTTGACAGATGTTTCCGTGGAAACCCTTTGCAACGTGCATTTGTGTCGTCTTAAAAGACTTGTTTTTTGAAATAACTTCAAACTGAGAGTAAAGTTGCAAGAATACACATGTGGCTTAAATGTAAATGATCAGGGGCGCCTGGGTGGCTCAGTGGGTTAAAGCCTCTGCCTCCGGCTCAGGTCATGATCCCAGGGTCCTGGGATCGAGCCCCGCATCGGGCTCTCTGCTCAGCGGGGAGCCTGCATCCTCCCTTCTCTCTCTCTGCCTGCCTCTCTGCCTACTTGTGATCTGTCCATCAAATAAATAAATAAAATCTTAAAAAAATGTAAATGATCAATTACAAATCATTTGCCGCATTTGCTTTATCATCTTCATCCTTTTTATTTTCTGGGCCATTTGAAAGTTACGTGGTAGCCACTTTACCTCTGAATACTTCATGTTTTCCCTATCAACACGAACCTTTCTTTTCATAGCCAGTTCAGTTTGTAAAAAGAGGACCTATATAACGTTGATCTTTTGTTACCTAATATACAGTTCACATCTAAATCTCGCTACTTACAGCAATAATGTCGTTCACAGCAATTCTTCCCTTCAACCTAGGGTTCAACCCAGGGTTCTGTGGACTGTGTGCCATTGTGATATCTCTGTAGTCTCTTGGTTGGGAGTAGCTTCTCTGCCCTTTTTCCCCCCCCTTTTCATGATAGTGACATTTTTCAAGAATGTGGGCAGATTATTTTATAGCAATTTAGGTTTGTATAACTCTTCACTCTCATGATGACATGTATTTTTGTCAGGAAGGCTGCGTGAATGATGCTTTGCCTCTTAGTACATCACATCGTGAGGTGTGTGATGTCCTTTTGTCCTGATCCTGGTCACGGTAGCTTGGCTCCTGTGGTTAATGTGGTGTTGAACTGGTGTGATTTAATCTGTGTTCTAGAGGATGTGAGCCCTTGAAGCTGGACATTGACAGGGAACCTTCTTCTTTAAAAATTAGGTCAGGTTTGCCAGTGCTTTTCACACAAAGGAGTTTCCTGAAGTGGGCATCCTTTTCCTCTGCAAGGTGTGTGCTTGAATCGAGTTAGAAGGGTTGATGTCCTCAGAGCCCACAGCTACTTGCGAGGAAGAAATTGCCTGAGGTTAGAACAACCTTGTCTGTGCTCTTGCGGCAAGAGTGAGGTCCGTGCAGAGGTAGAGGCACGGTTGTGGTGGGAACAGTAGGTTCCCTTTGATGTCATCTGACCGTCTGGGCTGCCTCTGAATTACCTAGGAGCAGAAGAGCCATTAGGACCCAGAACTCGCTTCCTCTTGCACCCTTAGCAGGGCTGTCAGTGCTAAAGAGGAAGGGCCAGGTGCCGCGACTGCATTCCTTGCCCACGGAGCTCTTCTCTTGAGATGCCGACGGCAGGTTGGCCTAATGTGGTTTCGTCAACTTGCAAGTTGCTACCATGTCAGGTTGGTAAGTCCCGTGACGGTTGCTCTTACACTGATGATGGGTTCCCTTTATAAATGTGACTCTCAGGACTGTGGAGGCTGCTGTGTGGGAAGGATATGCTTCTGAGAGCTCTGGAAACTTCCAGTTTGATTTTTGGACAGGCTTTATCCTGGACTAGTGCTTCTCAAACTTCTTCCAGTTTCATTGTTTTGTGTTGGACAGTTGTTGGACCAACATCTGTTGGACATTTGACCTTGTTGACCCCTGGAACTGTTGTTCCCACTTGTTGCTACAGAAACAAACAAAATGACTGCATGCAATCCACTGTAGGATTAATAGGGAAAACGGTACTCCTTGTAAATAAAGGATCGGGAGTACTTCTCTGCCCTTACGGTCCTCGTATACTGTTAAAAAAAAGTGGGAGAACATAGAGGAATAGGACTTGGGCAGTATCCTTGAGGTCAGAAGTTTTTAATTAAAGGGCCAGTTGCTAAGATTTAGTTTATTTATTGGTTCATTTGTTTCTCAATTTTATTTATTTATTTATTTATTTTTTTAAGATCTGAGCAGTTGTAATGCCTGTGCTTATTTGTAGGGGGGTTATCTCTGCGTGACTTGGGACATGTTTGTCAATGTCCTCAGAAGAATCAGCAGTGACAGCGGGCCCTCAGCACATACCAAAGATAGCTGCTTGGAGAATTAAATAGGCCTGGGCATATATTCCCAGAGGTTTGCTTGTGTCTGAATTGGAGTAAAAATTACAGGCAGCCTTAGGAAAACTAGATGTGGAGACATTCCATCTTCTCCAAAATGACGTTAATAATTTAATTCCTTCTCTTGTGCCTTGGTATCAGCAAATGTTTCTCAGGGCTGCAGATACTCCTTTTTTTTTTTTAAAGATTTTATTTATTTATTTGACAGAGAGAGACACAGTGAGAGAGGGAACACAAGCAGGGAGAGCAGGGGAGGGAGAAGCTTCCCACTGAGCAAGGAGCCTGATGTGGGACTTGATCCCAGGACCCTGGGATCCTGACCTGAGCCGAAGGCAGACACTTAATGACTAAAGCCACCCAGGTGCCCCAGGACTGTGGATATTCTTTACTGTTAAGTATGTCATTTGCTCTTCTACCTTTGGAGTTTTTCTCATCAGGAGGGGACCTATGTCACCTGTGTGTCACTTTTTGTTCTTTCTTCTTTCTTCTTCCTTCTTCTTCTAACAACCAGTCTGTGCTGAATACAGAAATACTAAGTAGTAATGATCTGGTGCTGGTCCTGGGTGGGAAGGGAAGCTGAGGTCGACGGAATAGGAGTAAAATGTTCAGGAAACACACACACACACACACACACACACACACACGCACGCACACACAGGTATTGAGAAGAGCAAGGTGAATGAAAAGTAACCCCATGACAATGGAGCGGTACCTCTTTCACTTGGGTGTCCTCGGGCAAGGAGGAATTCAGAAGGAGCTAATGTTGCAAATAATTGAAGTTCCCCCGATAACAGGCAAAACTGTTTCTCTTGTAGATGACTGAAGTCTATTTTATACTCTCCCTCTTAAAGAAGTAGGAGGAGATCAGTATCATTTACCTTTTCCTTGTGACTCAGACTTCTCTCTTGGGCCACTATAGTGACTCTCCCTCAGGGGACATGGGTGGTTGCCCTCTGCCACGTCCTGTCTCATTTGACCATCTCTGAGTTGGCCTCGGGAAGCTCTGTACTTGTGCTGTGCAGATAGGCCCATGGTTTCAGGCAAGTTATAAAGTTGCCAGGGTAAATCCAATGACCAAGTGGGTTCTGGACTCAGAGATTGCTCTCTTGTGACTTCACACACGTGGGCTTAGTATTGGGTATTGACTTAGTGCTTGAAAGTGTTTTCTGATTGCTCAAGGTTGGTAGCTGTTTTGTGCCCGGGTCATAAACTATAGAAAGAAGACAGAAGGGAGAGGCCAATGTTATTGAAGGATGATGATCACTTAGACTTCCCAAGACAGGGTGGGCATGCCACGTAGGAACCATCAGGGTGGTCAGGAGACAGGAGTGAGGAGAAAGCCTTGGGCAGTGCCTTTACTGGGGTTTCCATAAGAAAGGGCAGGAGAAAGCGTTAAGGACTGGCTAGTTTGGGCGCCTGGGTAGCTCAGTCGGTTGGGTGTCTGCCTTTGGCTCGGGTCATGATCTGGGAATCCTGGGATTGAGTCCTGCATTGGCTTCCTTCTGCCTACCTTTCTCTGTCTCTCTAACAAATAAATAGAATATTAAGAGAAAAGAAAAAGAAAAAGAAATACTGAGAAAAAAAATAGAAAAAGGGATTGACTAGTTTGAGTAATCCCAGCGGGGTTTGGGCTCTAGGATTGGTGGCTTGGCCCCTGGTGCCCGGCCCTGGATTATTTAGGGGAAGGGAAGTGGGGCTTGGTGTCCTAGAGTTGGACAAAGGGGATGCCAGGGATTGATGTATAGACTCTGGATTGGCTGCTTGCCTAGGAAGGACATTGTCCTGGCTGAGCCCTTTGCTCTCTCTAAGAATTGGCCGTCCCTGGGAGGGGCAGTCTTTCCCTGGGTCTGGAAGGCCCCCAAATGCCATAATATCAAGAATATAGAAAAGAGAGTTCATATAATTGTGTCTGTGATGCAGTGGCTTTGTAACAGATGGGGTGAGGTTGCTGGCTGTCCCAGCTTGCAGAGTGTCAGATCCTTTGGGGTCCTTACCGTCCTCTGCTCTAACTCTGTGGTGGTTGGAAGCTTAAGGACCATGGGAACCACCCCTCAACACTCCTTTCTACTAGAAAGAGGTGTCTTCATCAGTGATGGGCATTTCCTCTGTTCTTTGCCTTATTCAGGAATGTACTTGAAGCTGGACGCAGCCTCATTTCATTAAGGAAAAACAAGAAAGTAACTGGCCTTTGAGCACTAGGGAAAAGGGAAGGCTGTGCTGGTGGGGAATTTGTTTTCCTCTCAATCTCTGGTGGGTATGTATATATTTCAGTAATGTACCAAATGCCTAACACAGTCCTTTTATGAGCAGGCTGTTACTCAGATGTATCTTACAACTTTTGTTTACTATGTGAGTAATACATGGTATTACAGATAAAATAGAAAATTCGCATTGGTTAAAGAAAACAAAAACTACCCCATAATCCTGCCATCTGGATAGATCTTCTGTTTTAAAAATAATTCCTCAATATGTAAGTCTCCTTTTGTGATTTTTTTTTTTTAAAGAACATTCCCCTCCATCCTCTACCCCCATAGCTTGAAACTTTCCGAACACTGAAATTCATAAATGGAAATGTACAAATAAGGTTTCATTTTGTATTAACCTAATTCAAATAACTGCCTTCTGTTATGGTGGAATTCTTGTAATCAGGGAACTTCATAAATTCTGATGGCTCTAATGACCTTGGGAAGGTGTTTGAGGTCGTGCTTCAGAACGAGTCTAAGAGCCCAGGATCATGTTCTGGCCACCTTCCCACTATAGGATGTTGGAGAACTCGGGGTGTTGGTGTGGTCTTCTTGTAAGAGCTTGAAGGTTTGGAAATCTGGAAAAAACTTACTAGCATATGATTTGTGCTCCCTTCTGCCTTCTGTGGGACCTGGAATAGGCTGTTTGTAGTTCATAGCTGGAAAGCCAGATAATGGGCATAAATCATGATCTGGGAAGTATGTTCCCTGGAGCAGCTGCTGGCCAGCTGCTGCGCTGGTAACAGCAAACAGTAAACTTTCATCTCAGAACCTTCAATTGTATCAGAAGCCATGCTGCCCAACAGTTGTCCTACAGCTCTGGGTTCAGATCTTGCCTATACCATCTAATGGCTTTGTGAGTACCAGCCAGTTACAAAACTCCGGAACTTGTTTGCTCACCTGTGAGATGGTGGGAACCTACCAACCTTAGAGAACTGTTGTGAGAAGGGCATTAAACAAGATCATGCAGGGGAAACAGCCAGTACCATACCTGGCTCCTAATACTCACACAGTAAGGTCCTGTCTTCCCCCCAGCCGCACCCTCCCTCACTATAATGTTTGAGCAGGTTATTGTCAGGAGTGAATCTGTTCTAGGCATGCCTCACAAAAAGGTAACCCAGATCTATACAACCACTGCCCCTTTTATTGTCCATATAAGCTGGTCCAACACAGGACAGGCAAAAGGTCTGACCTAAGTAAACACAACCTCCATGTCTAGAAGAAGGGAGGATCCTGTTGAAGGTTGTTTTACTGTCTAACTCAGGGATGCAGCCTCTCCTCTCTCTGGGTGATACTGGGATTCCTTTATTTCTAAGAATTAAAATTGAGGCCAAAGGACAGGAGAAGTGCCAAGAGGCTTCATGTGCAGTTTCATCCTTGGTGCTTTTATTATCCTGAATTATTGCAAGAGTCCAAGACCCCTGAGCTGGTATGTCCCCTTGGAGCTGGGGTGACCACAGCCAAGGGGGCCCCGTGGCCCTACAGTCTTTTGCTCGGGGTTGACTTTGCCCAGGGCTGGGATTGTGCATGGGCCCTTGGTGAAATTTTATCACAACGGCCGCTTAAGGCTGAACCTCAGCTGGTAGGGTCTTGGGGGTTTTAAACAAAAGCACCAGCCTCTCCAGAAGTAGATTAGGTAGATGTCCATTCAAGCAGGGGATTTGTACATGTTAATTCTCAGAGGAGATATCTGACTGGGGAAGGACTGTGTGACCTTATTTAGAAAAAAGGCTACACTTCGTTAACCTTTATTCCCATAAGAAGGAAAAAAATCATTACATGGCAGAGGTTCAGGCCCCATGGGGGATTTTGTGGATGATTCTCCAAGAGTCTTATTTCCGTAGACATGATAAAATTATCAGTAACTTCTGCTTGTCCCCACTGCATGCTCTTTTCACTTGGAAAAAAGAAAACTATTCATATTTTTTGCATAGCCTAGGCTTTGATTCCTTCCCTCCCAGCCCTAGCACTTAAGGATATTCTTGTACAAGAAAGAGGGAAAAAGGCAATCATTTGAAAAGACCTTGCCCTATACTGCCCTCCCACCCCCCATGCTTATTCAATACCGGTAAGTGTAGAGTAGCTTCTAAGCAGATGATCTCAGACAGCTGTCAGTTGAGCTCCTCCTTCAAGCGTGTCTCAGATGCTGCCCTCTCCTGATGCAGTCCCAGGGCACCCCACCCCCAGCTCAGCCGTCCTCCCTCTCTGTTCCCGTAAGCTGTTCACATCTAATACCGAGAAGCAAGGAAGAGCGTGCCGGTGTGGACTCGGAAGACGTGCGTCCAAAGGCAGGCTTCACCACCTCCCAGCTGTGTGACTGGGTTTCTGAGGCTGAATTTCTTTCACTGCACTTGGGATTATACTGTGTGATGCCTTCTCAGTCTCCCAGCTAGACAACTGAACTCCTGGAAGACAGGATGTTGTTCATCCTGTTATTTCCAGTCATTTATCTAGTCATTCATTTCTTTATACAATTACCCTCCTAGGACCTAAGAATAGAGATGAATATGATACATTGTGGCACGTGGTAGGAATTACAAACTGCTCTTTTTTGTTTTGTTTTTTTTTTTTCTTTTCTCCTTTATGTCCTATGATACAGATAAGTAGTTAAGAGAGCTTTGGCTCTTTCTCCGCGGAGCATTCAGGAACAAGGAGCAGCCCATGGCCCTGCCCGTTGAACTTAAGTGTAACACTTCTGAAACCAGTCTTAGGAAAGCTGCTTGCAGGGAAAAAGTATTTCCAAGTTTAGGGATAAAGTGAAAACTCGCTTTTGAAAATTTTCCTGCCCCCTGCCAGCTAAGACCAGGGTAAACAAGGGCTGGAAAGCAGGTTAAGGCATATAACTTTTAGTGAGATGGGTAGAAATTGAGAGCAAGAGGCTGATTATATGGACTAGAACTTAAAGTACCTTGTTAAATGGAAAGTGGATATAGACCATTTCAGAATGATGGATTTCAAACGGGCTCAGCTTCATCACCTCATTCCACCTGGAGAAGGTAAACTGTTATTACTCTTGATTTTCCAGAAGCAACTTTGTGTGGGAAAGCCCTGAAGGACCACATTCCACTTGATCCCTTTTATTAACCAAATTGTACTTTGCAGTCAGGTGGGGTGTGGCTGGGGAGCCCTTTCAAGATTGGAGCCTGCAGGCTTTGGGGCTGGTTAATTGTATGTTTGGCTTTTGGCTTCTTTCCAGTCTTTCATCATGGAAGACCCCTTATCTATAATTTTTAGGCCAAAAAAAAAAATCTGCTCTTCCTCTTCGTGTTTTATGACGCTAAACAGACGATGATAATAATCTAAGTATTGGGTTTGTGAAGCAATTAAGGTGGACGAAAGGGTCAGGCTGGATTCTCCTATAGATGTCAGCCTGTAGAGGCTGTATACAGGCATCACCATGGTTGAGCAGTGCGGCTGGCTTACCTGGGGGTCCTCTTCCTGACTCATCTCCCCCAGATACCTTCCAGGGGTGGGGGGTGTACCTGGTGGCCTGATCCTCAGAATGCCTCCTTGACTGGCTCATCGAGCCCGGCCGCACTCACAGCCACCTATACAGCTGAAATGAGATGACAGGGATGGAGTTTGACAGGCATGGAGGCTTCAGATGAGGGTTGGAATTTGTGTCGTCCAATGTGTCATCCATCCGTGCGTGGCTAGGGTGTCTCATCCAAGGCTGAGCACCATCGGCTCTCCTGACTCTCACTGCTCAGAGTGTAGTCTGTGTTTCCAGCAGCATCTGTGTCACCTGGGAGCTCCTTCAACATGCAGGCTTTCTAGCTGCCCCCCTCCCACCCTGGGATTCCTCTACCAGAACCTGCTGTTCATTTGGTCTGCATTAAGGTTTGAGAACCTCTGCTCCTGTATGGTATTGTGGTAGGAAGTGTGATACTGACTACATGCACTTTGATCTTCTACCACTGCTTCCCCTCCTAAGGATTGGGCTGCAATGTACATAGGTCAGTTTGACAAAATTAGGATAGGTGAATCCTCTCTTCTGGATTCTGACTTTTACTCTTAGTTGCTTGGCCTTCTGTTGTCTGGTACATGGACATACTGCGTTTCAGTTAAACATACTGAAGCTGTAAAACAAAATGTGTTCTGTGGCTAAATAGGGAGGATTGTTTGCTCTCTATCTTCATGATCTCTGCCTCTGTTCCATGGGCTTTGAAGTAGCCTTTGGCTGTGTCTCCCTCCCCCCAGATGATGATTTGCTCCTTTTTTGGGTTATGAGTCCCCCCACATGCGTGAGTGTCACTGCATTTGTCGCAGGGTGTTGAAATTCTTGTTTACATTTTTGATCTCCATGGGGATAACGTTCTTATTTATTCATAGCTGCATCCCCTGTGTCAAGGGCATACTTGAAGCATAGTAGGGATTCAATAAATGTTTACTGTTGAAAATGAATGGCATTGATGATTAAGGGCGCTTCATACTTTTTTTTTTTTTTTCTTTTTAAGAGAAGGGGAGGCAGGAAGGGGCAGAGGGAGAGGAAGAAAAGAATATTTTAACCAGACTGCTGGCTGAGCAAGGGGCCTGATACGGGACTCGATCCCATGACCCTGAGATCATGACCTGAGCTGAAACCAAGAGTTGGATGCTTAACCCACTTAGCCACCCAGGTGCCCCTAAGGGTTCACAGTGTACTTCTGAGTGTGGGTATTATCCGTACACTTGGGTTTTTTCCATTGCCCCCTCCCCAAGATAACAGGGGGTTGAGAGACAGAGAGGGTTACTTAATTTCCTATTGGAAACAGTAGTACTTGATTCAAGAAGTTTAAATCTATGGAGGTGAGACAAAATTAGGCTAAATGGATGGATAGGATCTTCAGTTAGATGGTTAGACTGGCTCTTTAGGACATCTCTGGGTGACTTAAATGCCTTTTGGTGTTTATCTCCACTACTTCTGGAACTTGCCGTCTTGTGGTCGCAAAGTTCCTGCTTCCCTTAAATGGGAAGCTATTTCCAGGTCCAGCAGTTTCTCTGGTTAATAACCTTAGAAAAGGGTTTCTCAGAGTTCTGTTGCTGTCACCCAAAACTCAACTAGCCATGGGTCACTCAGAGATAACAAGAGTCCCATGATAATGATTTCCTCCCACCCCGAGGATGATTTTATGCTGAAAGACTCCACTCTGCTTAATGTAATTTTAAGCAATTTATAATTGGAAAGATAGACTTACTGAAAATTGTAAAAAAAAAAAAAAAAATGTATTCCAGTGCCCAAAAGTTCTTTGCTTGGTGATGGGGTTGTGGGTCATTTCCTGCATTCTACAGCATTCTGGCTCCTCAGTGCTGATGTCTAAGCCCTGAAGGTCTTTTACCTGCTGTTTGAGAAGTAAGGAAAGGCCCAAGCTTCCTGTCGTGAGAAGCCCATCTAGAATTGTATACCAGTTACAAGTAAGACTGAAATTTCTGTTTTTAAAGTAAATGTACTGATACTTCAGCCTAACCAGAATGTGCTTTTTTAAATGTATTGATAGGTTTAGGATGTGTTTGCATTTCTTCTGCACAGTAGGGCAGCCCCTAGCATCACCCACTGACCCAGTCTGTGAGGTGATGTTAAGACTCGGTGTCTAGGAGGTCATGACAAGGCTCCTAGGCTATTTATTTTTATACTTGGAGTAGTTATTTGAAATAGCTTAGAAGCTTGTGGAGAAACCATCCCTGTGTGGTGGAAGTGACAGAAAGGCATGTTTGGCTTTCCAAGGAGCTGGGATAATGGGAAGCAGTGATAGCAAGTCAAACTACTGTGGAAAACTAGAAGGTGAAACCACAGAGCTGCCTCAGCACCCGTGTCCTTGTAGACTGAGGTGTTTCACATTGAGCGAGCTTTCTAGATAACCTTGAAAGCTAATTAAACTAATTTTATTTAAGAGCCTGAGAAATCCATCTAAATGGTTCTTGAGCTGCTTTGAAAAATTGTGCTAGAACAGTGTTTTTCCTGATGACTCAGAATCCTCATCACTTGATGGTATTGTGGTGTACTGAGTAAGTGATTTGAGTCGAACTCTTTGGTCCTACAAAGCATGGCCCAGAGGTTCTTGTGTAGTCTGAGTGGGAGACTCGTGGAGCTCTTTCAAGCTGCCTGGTGGTCAGTGGTCCGTTTACCCACTGTCAGCTTGTCTGTCCTTTCTTGTCTGCTTCGTGGCTACTTCCCTGGCCGTTGGGTCACTTGGCAGGCTTGTGGGAATTAGGCATCGGTAATGATCAGAAGTTAGGAGTTCAGGCAAGAGGGAGTGGTTTACACAAGAAAGTCTGGAGGCTGTTGGACAGTCTCTTCATGTGCCAGAAGAAATTTTTAAAAACAGGATCCGGGGAGCACCTGGGTGGCTCAGTTGGTTGAGTGTCTGCCTTTCGCTCAGGTCATGATCCCAGGGTCCTCCGATTTGTGCCCTGCATTGGGCTCCCAGATCAGTGGGGAGTCTGCTTCTCCCTCTGCCCCTCCCCGTGCTCATGAGGGCATTCTCTCTCAGTAAATAAATAAATAAATAAATAGGTTCTGGTTTGATGACTGTGTCCCAGAGAGTTGGGATAGCCACAAGGCTCACCTGTATCTAAGTATCCATCACTGGAGTGTGAGGTATTTCAGATGTCAAATGACCCCTGAAACCTGGTGACAGGTTTTCCACGAAACTTGCTTACTAGCTGGATTTTTTCCTTAAAGACGAATTCTTTTTATGGATAAATATTACTTACCAATCCATTACATTTTAGGAAGGTTGGGGGTGCAGTATATGGAGGGCATGAAAACTGTTAAAATAAATTTGGCAAAACTTGTAAAGGAATGGATAGATATACTCAGGAGAGCTGTGCAAGGGTTATTGTTAAGCAGAGCAGAGATCTGTTGATGAGAGGTAGTGGAGTCTGAGACCATTTTTGATTAGGTGACCAGCAGAAGACAGAGGATTTGATTTTTTGCCACTAGTGGCTATTCAGACAGAATTACAGACATGCCGTGCTGACTTTATGAAAAAGAATGACTTGACCAGTTTTTCCCCCCGGGCCTACGTTCATATTTGCAATCTGTCTTTATGCTTCCTGGGACATTATTTTATTTATTACAAAAAAAGGAAGAGAGAAATAGCCTGGATGGGACTTGAAACCAGGCTTCCTTTGAGCAAACATATTTTGAAATTGAGAAAAAGGTGGTACAGAAGTGCCAACTTATTCAGTGTAGCTGGCCAAAAGTTGCCATTCCTTACACATTCTTTCTCAAGTTTTTTGGTCATGACAATTCCAATGAGAATAAGAATGAATGAATGTCCAGAATGGATGGCGGCCCGTGGTGGGTTGTTTTTGTTTTTGTTTTCTAATGTCTAACAAGAATGCAACAGTATTTTCCTGGCCAAAACGCACCCCCAGACCACATGGGGGAGCAAGTATTCATTGTCTCCGATGCATTCAGTAGATAAGGCGCTGTGGCTGGCCTCCATTCCACAAAATGAGGAAACCCCACGGTCCTGGATGAAGCAGGGGTCCAGCTGGGCAAGGGTGGTGTGACGTACCTTTGGACTGGTGGTGGCTAAACGGATAGGCTCACAGTAGGTAAACCTAAAGCGAGGCAAGAAAAAAAGGGTTTCGTTAACTAAAATGCCCTTACAGTGGCCAAGAAAGACCAGGGGTATCTGCTGTGGCAATCTAGGGCCCCATCAGCACTGACTTGGGATCCGAGGCACAATGGGAGATTCCTTGCTCAGGGAGTGCTGCTGGGAAAGGAATCCGTGCCTCCACGGAGTACCTGTCCCTGCTGTTGAATACGCATGCTCTTCTTGAACAGTGAAAGATGCAGAAGAGAGATAGCATTGTTGTGTTTTGTTTTTGTTTTTTAAGATTTTATTTAGTTATTTGACAGAGAGAGATCACAAGTAGGCAGAGAGGCAGGCAGAGAGAGAGGAAGGAAAGCAGGCTCCCTGCTGAGCAGAGAGCCCATTTCGGGGCTTGATCCCAGGACCTGGGATCATGACCTGAGCCAAAGGCAGAGGCTTTAACCCACTGAGCCACCCAGGTGCCTAGAGATAGCTTTGTTTAAAAACAGTTCTCACAGGCTGTTCTTGGCCATCTTTCCTGAACACGCAGGCCCTGCTACAGTCCGTATGACAACACGATGTCAATGGTGGGATTCTGGCAACCTGAGGGGGGCTTGCAATCTCACCGGAGCGCTTCTCTTCCCATTGGTGCCCCGGAAAAAGGCATGTCATGCAAGTTTGGAGTGTAGAAATAGTCTGCTGAAAGGTGCAGTGCGCTGTGGGACATGTTACAGACCATTCCAATGAGCACGAGACAAATGATCTTTTTCAAAAGGCTGAACGGAGATTGGGGCAGGTAAGCTTCCCTGTGAGCACTGTTTAAACAAAGGAGGAGATTTTGTCTCTGCCATTGCTTTCATTTGGGCCGTCTGGGCACACTCAGGGCTATGTATATCCCTTCCATTCCCCTTTGTCCTCAGCAGGTCACATGTGTCTTTCTTGGCCTAGGTTTGTCAAGCCTCCGGGGAAGGCTGGGGTGGTTGGATATCCCTGACCAGCCATTGAGAGCTTCCATCAGTTCTGTCCCTTCTGGGCCTGTACTGAACAGGCTACGCTCCTACAGGGTTGTTGGATACCACCCTTTGTGGTTTGGTTGCCTGTTCCAGAAATGAAGCTTACGTTGCCCCAGAAAAACCTTAATTGTTGGTTGGAGCTTTTCATGACTCAGACTCGTAAGGCCTCCTGCTGTGGTTCAGGAATGGCAGAAGTGACTTGGAGTGATCCTTGGGGAGAAAAAGACAGACTTAGAGGGATACATTGACACTGATGTGAGCGGACCTCTGGAAGGTGGTTGTTTCTCTGGCTGGATGTGGTTATACCAGCAGGATTTTACAGAAGTAAATCATTTTATGCTATACCTAATGAAGGCTCACTGATCTTTGGATATTTTTAATTTTGAAGATCTGTTTTGAAGGAGTCTCATAAAGGCTCACAACTGATTTTTTTGAGATGATTATTTCTGAGGTAGAAGGGACTAATGAGTGGGCATCATTTCCATAGAGGGTCAAGCACTAAGATAGTAGCAGAAAATGAACTAAGCATAATTTGGGCATAGTAGGGCTACTGGAGACCCAGTGTGACACGGGACATGGCTTGATGATCTCTGTTGCTGTGTTTTGTCCTGTACCTACAGTGGGCCTGGTGAGAGGGCCCAGGGACAGGTGGCTGTGTCTTAAAGCACATGCTGGTCTAATACATGAATTGGACGACCTTGGCACAACTGTCTGCAGCTGAATGAAATTTTTACAGAATCTGGGGGTCTTACTCCTGATGACAAGGTGGCTACTTCCTTCTTACTTGCTTTTTAAAACAAAATAAGCATTGTTTCTCTAGGGAAAGGCATTGTGGCTTGAATTTACCAAATTTTGACAGCTTTTAAAAAATTCCTTCAAAACATGGAGTTGCCAAAACAAATGCTTCCTCTTAAGAGGATATGAATTTAGTTTTTAGGCTTTGAAGTTCCTAAGGAGGAAGCCTGTCTTCGACACGAAGGGAAAAGGCATGGTTTCGGAGTCAGCCAGGATGGCAAGCCAGTGCCAGCAACTAGTGTCTGACCTTGAACAAGTTGCTTTGGGCTCCGGGCATTGGGTTCATTGCCAGAAGCACCGCGCCTGGTGAGAAGTCGGTTTACCTTAAACCACGAATTTCAGGAAGGACTCAACTATACTTAGGATTCTAAAATTGGTTATCACAACTCTATCGATCCGTAAAGACTCAAGTTGTATCCTTTGTCGCTTGGCTTCTGGCCCATCTGGAGGAGGAGAGAGGGCTGTCATCTGTGGCTCTGGATCCAGGTTTGGGGATGGAATTTGGAGACAGGAACACACAGGCACATAGGCATGCTGTGAGAACTGCCACTTGGAAAAATACAAGGCAGTGGGAAATACAGAGGCTGGGTGATAAATAGTCTTGGACTTCTGTTTTCACGTCATCTCTGTCTCCCTTCTTACTCTTGACTATTTGCTAACAATTTTGTGGCTGCCTCTTTCATTTTCATTGTCCTGGAGTCCAGAGATGGGCTGGAGGAAAACAATTCTGGCAAGTCCAGAAGGTTTTGACTTCACAGCTCTGTTGACTATGTTAGTAAAGACCACTTAATGAGCTGGCCACTCTGACCCATGCTGTCTGGATTTATGTGGCCAGTTTTTGAACTCTGCTGCAATAGTTAACAGACATCCTCCTTAGCAATTTAAAAAATTGTTACTTACTTTTTAAATTTCAGAAGTAGTAGGTTTTCACTGAAGATAATTTGTGAGGTGGAGAAAAATGGAAGAGCATAAAAATTGCCCACTGAGAGTGAAACAAACAGGCTCACTCTCCTCGAAATGGACCCTGAATTCTCTAGCAATAGCACTAAGCTAACCACCCAGACACCTGGGATCAGCAAGGACTTACACATATCTCGGTATGGTTTATATTTGCTCGACCCTGAGCTTGAATCATCCACTTACTGAAACTTGGAGCACTGACTTGCCTACTTAATCCAAATGTGCTGCTATACACTGAGAGACTTCTTAAATGATTAGTGGATTCACTCAACGTCACCACCTTCTAAAGCTCCTTAGGAAAGTAATTTTCTTTCTGTGGGGTGAAAAGGAAATTACAATAGCCAGTCTCCTGTTTAGCCTTTCCCTTCTTGGAAATTCCCAGGCATCCTGGTGGCCATGTGGTTACCCTTGGCTGTAGTCTGTGTTGCTCCCATAGTACGCCCTGCCCTATTTCCTCTCCTGGCTCTTCTCCAGCTAGGGCCTTTCTAGAAAGGTTTTTTCCTTGCTTTGAGTTTATTTTCATCTCCTTTTGTTGGTCACTTCTTCTCTGTCCTGCGAGCTTCTCTAAGAGCAAAGAGTAAGGAAGCCGTCGCTTCTAAGAGCCAGGTAGTCACCCTGTAGTGGGGCTCACGCTGCTTCCCCATTTCTTCTCTCTTGACAGCCTGCCTTTGGTTTATGGTTTTTAGCAAGCTGTGCAGTATCAGAGACTGCAGGATCCAAACTGGGGAAAAGAATACCTGGTTCGGGTTCCACATTTGCCTGTTTCTTGATGTGTTCATTTTTTTAAAAAAGATTTTATTTATTTTTTATGGCAATTTTTAAAAAAGATTTTATTTATTTATTTATTTGAGAGAGAGAGAATGAGAGAGAGAGAGAGAGCATGAGAGGGGGCAGGGTTAGAGGGAGAAGCAGACTCCCCGCTGAGCAGGGACCCTGATGCAGGACTCGATCCCGGGACTCCAGGATCATGACCGGAGCTGAAGGCAGTCGCTTAACCAACTGAGCCACCCAGGTACCCAAAAGAGATTTTACTTATTTGTGTGAGAGAAAGAATGAGAGAGAGCGAGCACAAGAGGGGGAAGGTCAGAGGGAGAAGCAGCCTCCCTGCTGAGCAGGAAGCCCCCACCCCCACCCCGCCCCGATGTAGGACTTGATCCCAGGACTCCAAGATCATGACCTGAGCTGAGGGTAGTCACTTAACCAACTGAGCCACCCAGGTCCCCTTTTTCCTTTTTTTTTCTTTTTCTTTTTTCTTTTGAGAGAGGGAGACTGGAGAGGGACAGAGGTAGAGGGAGAATCTCAAGCAGACCCTGTGCTGAACATGGAGCCCAACCGTGGGCTCGATCTCACAACCCTGAGATCATGACCTGAGCTGAAACCCAGAGTCAGATGCTTACATGACCGAGCCACCCAGACCCCCCTTGATCTGTTCGTTTTTGAACCTTTTATTCATCAGTAGAATCCACTGCACGTAAAGCTCGTGAAATGACTGTAAAGTTGTAAATTAATTTGCAGAGATTTAGTGTTTACAACTTTTCGGGCTTTGTTGGCATACAAGGTGGTAACTCTAGACTTTGTTATGTTTAACTCTGATAGGCCCTTCAAGTAAATGGATTTAGATGCCATATTTATGTATTGGAAGACTTAACATTGTTCAGATAGCCTTTCCCCAAAGTTACCTAAAAGTCCAATGCAGTCTAACTCAAAATCGCAAAAGGGGATTTTAAAATATTTACTGAGACCTAAACAAGCTGAACCTAAAATTTATAGGGAAATGCAAAGGACTTAAAGTAGCAAAAATAATTTTGTAAAGAAAAACCTAGCTGGAGGGCTTATTCTTTTTTTTTCTTTAATAATGATTTTATTTATTTATTTTAGAGAGAGACAGAGAGAGAGAGACAGAGTGAGAGTGCATGAGAGGGGAGGTCAGAGGGAGAAGCAGACTTCCCATGGAGCTGGGAGCCTGATATGGGACTTGATCCCAGGACTCCGGGATCATGACCTGAGCTGAAGGCAGTAGCTTAACCAACTGAGCCACCCAGGAACCCTGGAGGGCTTATTCTACCTGATATCAAAGTTTACTATAAAGCCACAGATATCAAGACAACGTGACATTGGTGTCCAGGCAGACACACCTGATCAGTGGAATAGGATGGAGAGGTCCAGAAATGGACCCCCACACACCAGGTGAACAGATTTTCATCACAGAGGCCACAGTAATTAAGTAGAGAATGGGATGGGCTTTTCAGCAAGAGGTGCTGGAACAATTGGGTATCCATATGGAAGAAAGACACCTTGATCCTTAGGTTATAGGATATAAAAAAAAAATTAACTCCAGATGGATTGTAGACATAAAAACTCTGATATTCTTTATTTTTTTTTTAAAGATTTTATTTATTTGACAGACAGAGATCACAAGTAGGCAGAGAGGCAGGTGGGGGGTGGGGGAAGCAGGCTCCCTGCCAAGCAGAGAGCCCAATGCGGGGCTTGATCCC
Organism: Martes martes; assembly: GCF_963455335.1. Lineage (NCBI taxonomy): Eukaryota > Metazoa > Chordata > Mammalia > Carnivora > Mustelidae > Martes > Martes martes. Next base: position 43,056,208 of record NC_137894.1, read on the forward strand.
AGGACCTTGGGATCGTGACCGGAGCCGAAGGTAGAGGCTTTAATCCACTGAGCCACCCAGGCGCCCCCAAAACTCTGATATTCTTTCACGCTATTTGTAATTAGCATGAGGGGGGAACAGCATGCCAACTGCTGAGAGGCTAATGAAGGAAGAAATGGTCTGTCTCCCTCACTCTTTCTTTCTTTCTTTCCCTTCCTGTACTCTGGACCATTGTTAACAGGGCCTTCTTTTGGTTGGGTAATAACAAAACCAGAAAGCCATGCTGCTTGGTGGTACTTTCAGAGGATATTTTTTCCTCTTCCCGCTTCTTCCCTTCCTCTTATTTTGCTAGTGAATCTGACTATAGCTTATGCACAATGCTCAGAAGTTTTTTTTTTTTTTTCCTCCTTTTTTAAAGTAGGTTTCATGCCTAGCACAGAGCTCAACATGGGTTTGAACTCGTGACTGTGAGATTGAGAGCTGAGATCAAGAGTCAGATGCCTAACCCGCTGAGCCACCCAGGCGCCCTTCAGGAAAAGTTATCTTACACAAACCTGTGTACTAGGAAATCCTGTCATTGAAACAATCCCGTGGCGTCATGTTAGTAAGCAACAAATCCTTCTGTTTAGCTGGTGTTCTTCCGGCAGCTCTGTCTTAAGGTTGCGCCCACGGGAGCCCTCCTGCCCTCTAACTAGGGTATGGGGAGGGTGGTATGGTGGGGTATGGTGGGCAAGTCTTGACTTAACTCCGAGTTTCCTCGATGAGTTTCTATGGTGGCCTCAAGCCGCAGTGCTTCCTGGACTTGTCATGACTATGGTGTTGGCTCTGTCTCTCTATGCAGACCATGCAAATTATAGCTGAAACTTGACATCTGTGTCTTTCTTCCACATGCTGGGTTAAAGATTGCTCTGTGATGTCAGGGGGCACCAAAGTTAGGAGTTCATGACCGATCGATTGCTGAGGAAGGTCAAAGTTCTCCCCAAATCTATCTGTGATGTGCCTTGGGGGGCATCATCTGCCTTTGTGGAGCCGGGGAGAGCTCTGTGCTTTGGGTAGTCTGAGCTCAGTTCTGAGGTTCGCTAAAGGTCACTGAAGGTCATGAAGCCAGTTACATGATGGCCAGGTGACAGATCAAGGATCGTTATTTTGTTCTTCTAATTGAACACCTATCTAGAGAGCATTTCCTTTTTGGCAGGCACTGTTTTAGACATGGGGGGAAACTATTTGGAACAAGACCCATGAAGATTGGGTCCTAATGGAGTACATGTTCTAGGAGTGTAAAGTCTTCTGGTGCTTCCCTCACTTGTCTCTTTCTTGAAGCACTCAGGTCAAATCCAGCCAACCGTGGCATCTCCAGGAGGAAGGGACCACCCTGTCCTCTGAAATCATTTGTGTGCATTGCAAGCACTCAGAGTATGACAGTTGTTAAAACAGCTCATCTAGTGGCCGTTTGCAGAAGGGCTTAGGCTACCCTCTAGGAGATGGGAAGTGTCACACCTTTTTTTTTTTAAAGTGTGGTAGGAGGAGGACAGGCCTCCCCAGAGAGTGCCATGTGAGTGAGGAAAGACCCTGAAAGTATTGATTGAGCAAATGCATGTTTGCGTGGTATAACCACATGGATCCTACTGCAAACATCCCCTGATACCCAGCTCTTCAGAGTAACAGTTTGAATTCCCAAGAATTGTGCTGAGCCTAAATAAGAGGAGAGCCCTCCTGCCAGCAGACCCTTTGATTTATTTCTGGAGTGTTCTTAGGAGGAAAGCTCTCCCAAAGGTGGGGGGAATCTTTCTTTTTTCCTTTTTTTAAAAATTTTATTCATTTATCTGAGAGACAGAGCACAAGCAGCAGCAGGGGCAGAGGGAGAAGCAGACACCCCACTGAGCAGGGAGCCTGACGTGGGGCTCGATCCCAGGACCCTGTGACCATGACCCGAGCTGAAGGCAGATGCTCAACCAACTGAGCCACCCATGCCCCCAATGGGGGTAGGGGGTCTTATAATGGCAGTGTGTTTGAAACAGGTGACATTGTCTCCTGAGCTGTCTCTGGGGTCTTGGATGCTTTGATAGGCAGAAGCAGGCCTTCCTCTGTAGTTGAAAATACCTACCTACACGGCTTGAAGGTGACACAGTAGAGCCCCAAGTTAAAATAGCTGATCCACTCCCATTGTAGAGCAGAAAAACATCATTTTGAAATCCTGTATGAGTAGAATGATGTTCAGACAGGATATTAGTCTTCCTAGAAATTACACCAGGAAAGTAGAATGCTTCCTCTTAAGGCTTCTATCCACCCCCCCACACCCCCCACCGTCCTGGCTTTTGGCTTGTGTATGCATTTTTCATTGAAATGAATGAACTATTAACTGTCTTTTGTATTTATTTATTGATGACAAGTTATTAAATGTTGTCACTTGTTTTTAGCTTAAAAACAGTTCCTGAGCTGTGTGTAAGTGACTTAAGGGTTAGGAGGGAACATAAAACTGTTTAATTCAGTGTATTCCAAAGAACTGATGCATGAATTGGTCTAAAAGTCAACCTGGGAAAAATATGTTTTCTATGAAGATAAATTTTTTCAAATAATTGCCTTTTATTGAAAGACATTATCCTTGCGACTCTTCAGGTTTTGAAATGGCCCTTTTTCATAAAATGATGGTGTAAGGTGGTTTTCTCAGGTGAGGACCTCAAAGACAAAGGCGTCAATCAGGCCAGTTTGGGAAGGAGTGGGGATTTTCTGCTATGGAGCACCAGAGTCCACTAATCACTCACCTAGCTGAAAACCCCATTTAACCTTTGAGTTGTCCTCTTATTACCAAGGCCCCACTGAGTGGGGGTATTGGCACTGGGAGCCTCCACCCCAAGGCTGGTCCTCCTTTCCCCAGCTATAGCTAGGGTTGGAACTTTGTTGTCTGGAACTTTCATAACCTTAACTCGGGCAAATTCCCGGCGGCCCAGAGCACAGGCAGGGGAGGAAATGCAGGGTGGGCTTTGGGTCAACTGTTTGATTCCCGTGGCCAGAGCAGAAATGCCCATGAGCTTGAGTTAGTGCCACCACTTAATTGCATGGTAATTAAATGCTAACATGGTTGATCAGAGGAAATGTGTAATTGAAACATAATAAAATGTGGCATGCTTAGTAAGCAATTGAGTTGTCTTCCCAAGGATGTAGCCTGCACTAGGCAGGAGAAGCACGGATGTCTTTAACAAGTTGGTTTTCTTTCTTCTTCTTCTTCTTCTTTTTTTTTTTTTTTTGTGGCAGTTCTGCCCTTTTGTTTTCTAAGGAAGATAAATAAGGTGTTCATTCAAAGTAATGAACCTAACCCTATATCTATCATACCTAAAAACCAGATTCATAATTTTATATGAAACTTCCCATATGTCATTGACCAGCAGGACCACTGATGTGTGTGGGGGTGATGGAGTACTGGTTTACTGGTCTCCTTCCCACCTCTGTGCCTGGGATACCCTTCCTCTGCTCTGCCTTTTACTGCTTGGGGTGCCTTGAGAGAGAGAGAGAGAGAGAGAGAGAGAGAAACCCGTGGCTTTGGGTTCATTGTCCACATTCTGTTGTTGCCAGTGAGAAAAGGAAACTTTAAGGTTGGGGTTTGGTTAGGGATATTAGTTTCAAATTAATTATGTATTTTAAAATCTTATTTTTGTAAGCCATGTGAAATGAACTGTTCTTAATAAATAGGAAAAATTTTAAGGTTGGAATCCTCCCATCAGTCTGTATTTTGACATTCTGTTTGCAGCTTTAGTTAAGCAGTTTGCAAAACAAGCTGGTGCGGTGCCATCCTGGAGCCCCATACGACCTGTGGAGTGTCCTGCTCTTGGCAGGTGCGGCCAGCACTGGGGATGCAGCCAGAGCACCTTCTCCACTCAAGGGCTCAGGGGAGTGGGTTCAGAAGTGCCAGCCCTGGGGGGTAGTGCCCCAGAGGGTGGGGCACACAGCTCCGGGGTTAGTCAGACTTGGGTACTGCTTTGTGGCTTTGTCTTTGGGCAAATCGGTTAATCTCTTTGAGGTTCAGTTGCTTAAGCTGTAAAATGGATGCTTTCCTGAGGCAGGAGTTGAGATAATTAGGTTAATGAGGTGATCTAGAAAGGGGTAGATGATGGTAACATATGGGTAATATACGGATCTTGCCTGACACATAGTAAGACACTCCTTTTTTAGACGGGACCCAGGACTTCACATTTCACTTAAGTTGTAAATTGTCCTTGTTGTAATTTGGGGTTCCATATGGAACCTCTGTTCCGTTTTCTCCTTAATCTGTGCCTGGTGATGTTTTGCTTGTCCCAGTCGGATGCTGTGGGAAGGTAGCTTGCAGCTTGTTGTTCTAAGGTAGACCATGTGTCCGGTCACCAAGAAATGCCCTATCTCTCCCGCACTGGATGCCTGTAGGCTCTTGAACAACTCTGAGAATTAATAAGATGTGTATCCTGGACACAAAAGAAGACCGTATCTAGAGAATCCAAGTGCTTGATATAAAGTGACACCACATGCTCTGCCTAAGTCCAGGAAAGTTAAGAGGTAAAAGTTCAAGGGCACAGATCCTCTCTGGGCTTCTTGGCACCAGATACATTGTATTTACAATTTTAAAGCACTTGGGTGCTTCCTTCCCGTGATGTTAGTGGATATCTTAATTTGCTCTGTCTTTCCTACTTAGTGCTGGGCTTTTCCTTCTTTCTGCATTTAGGAGTGACCTCCAGCCACTCACCCTCTCCCTGGACTTGTGGTGTGTCTGGATCACACGATAAAGCAGCTACTAGTAGCACTTGGTATCAATGATACATGAACGTGGTACAAATATGGGCACTTGAGGAATCTTTTGGTCTGTTGTTTATGTTGAGGAATGGTTTGGAGTTAAGGGCTGATGAGAGTATAGGAATTACCCTGTATTTTGTCACCCCATCCAGCCCCAAGAGTTGGGCTTGGCTCCAAACTGTATATTGGAGGCTTGTGAAAATTTCTTGGAATTGTTTTTTTTGTTTTTTTTTTCTTACTAATATTTGGATTTCACATTCCATCCCATAGTGTATTCTGTTTTAGTGTAAAAATGGTATTTTTCTTCCCAAATATTTGAAGAGGATTGACTTGATGGAAAAAATGTCACATTGATCCTGCACATTGATCCCTCCTTGGGGTGCACGCCTGTGTACCCCTGAGGGGATACCCCCTAACCTGAGAAGCAGAGTCTTGTCTGCCACTGGCAGGAGATACTGTGGGAGGATACAGCTATACTTCCTGGAGTTTACCCCTGAATATTAAGGATTAACCCCAATTTCATTGATTGACTATTGGGGGGGTACACCTGGGAGCCATGTAGACCTGGGTGTACTTCTCTTGATCTTGAGCTTGGTACCCTTGGCAAATCCATAAGCACTCTACTGGCCCCATCAGTGAAGTGGTCCATCGCTCTTTTCTTGTGGGGTCATCTTATGAATGAAAGCAAGGAGTAACAGACACATAGGGGGTCTGATGGAGGGCTGGTAATATGGGAAGCAAGTGGTAAACGGCAGTTCTTTGCTTCATGTCCAATCCAGATAGGGCCTGGAAGAAGCTCTGTGTGAAATTAGTGCTCAGTAAAACCGAAGAGCAAACCCTCCTAGAGTCTGGATGGTATTTTGCAGCTACAGGTTAAAGTGGCATAGAAGCCTGTACCCAGCCTGCTGGAGCTATGACTGGCTCTTTCACTGATGTTTATCTTACTAGGAGCAGAGAATGTTCCAGATCTCTTACAGGTTAGCTCCCCTAACAACTGAAGCAAAAGAGAGAAGGACAATCCCTTTTTAGAGAGAGGGCAGAAATTCCAATTTCAATTTACCTTTGATTTGGAGAACCTACCTTTCCACTTTCTCATTCATCCTATATGCATAGTACACACAGTGACTTGCCCTTCTTCCTCCTTTTGCAAAGCTCTTGAAGGCTGTTAGCCTAATGTGCACACAGCTCCAACTTTTTCTGTGTTCTTTTCAGTAATGCATTTCCCAGAGGCTCTTTTTGAGAGCAAAACTTTTGAATAGACTGTGAATGAAGTTTTGACCCATTCCATTATGTCAGTAGTGTTATGGGGTGGGGGCGGGACTTCATCCATTGTGTCAATGAAACATAGTTCTGTTAAAAAGGTCAAGTGTGTGATGCCTTCGAGAAAGTTCCCCAGTGGTCTCCCTTGGGAAGTGTGTATGATATGCTGGGAACAAGGTTTTAATGTGGCGTATTTCTTTTCCTCAAAGGTCTTTGATAACTTGTGTTAGGTGGAGTTCTTTAGGAGTGGTAATGAATTCGGAGTACTCTTTAGCCTGTAAATGCAATCTGACCTTCAGGTACCCTTGACGGGATTATCACTGTTCCTGGGCTTCTGCGTTTAACAGAAGGAAGAAGACTGACGTTGCACCAGTCAGTTTGGTGTATTATTTCTAATCAGGGAAACTTCATTTCGGGTTGTGATTATAATTGAAGTGTTGAAGACTTGGAGAGGGGTCAGTTGGATTTAATCTCTCAGCAGCCCTGAGAGTGAGTATTCCACTAGTAGTCACTAAGTTACTGTCATTGTTACTGAGAAGAGTTACGTCAGTTGCTGTCATTATCCTGTTGGGGTACAGAGTTAAAAACTAGGGAGGCACAAACTGCCTAAAGGAAGTGGATCAGCAGCCTGCCTTTTCTTAAATACCTCACAGCAGGGGGAGCAGATAGGTTAGGTTGGAACACTGTAAAGTTGGAGGAGCTGGTTTGCAAGAGCACTAGTGATTTCGAACCACCAACCCCCTCCACTGCACCTGTTGCCTCATCCGTCAAATGAAGCTGTTGAACTGGAGGTCTGAGGCCCATCCTGACACTAATATTTGATCATTGGTTCTTCTCTGAGTTTTTGATCTTCTACTTAAGTTGGAGTGGTAGATAGCCAGCCCCAGGCATCCCTCCTCCCCTCCACAATATAATTTTAATCCCTGCCAAAAGGAAATGGATTGCATTAGTTAGCTGTTACGAACTTTGGTTCAGCAGTGTCTGTGAGATACGTCCGTGTCTTTGTTAGTATCAAAAGTTTGTTCATCTTTGCTGCAGGAGAATAACCCATTGTGTGCATAGACTGGGGTAGATATGTTTTACTGCCAGTGGAAATTGTTGTAGGTTCCAGATTTTGGCTATGCTAAAGAGCCAGTGATCTGTGGTCTTGTTTGCTCGTGTTCCCCTTTTCTTTGAGAGGGAACTTTTTGTTCTATTTGTCCAGTGACTTTCTCATGAGTATTCTCACTAAAGAAAAGGATGCTAGAGGTTTGTAAGATTGTTCGTTGCGTAGATGTTACCCTTAGGCTTATCTGTGTAGACATGCTATCAATGACAAAATGACCCATATTACAGAGAAAACAGCCGTACAGTTTCTGCTTTTTAATTTTACCGTAATTTTAACTGCCCTGTATACATATTTGTGTTCTTCTGTCAGACTCCTGTGAAATCTTCAGCTGTGGAGAGATGGTAAAATGGAAGCAAACCCAGCAGAACTTAGCTGCGTTCCTACCATAGACACTCCTTGCCTTTCTTTCATGTGTGTTAGTTTTGCCTCATACCGGCCACACTTGCACTGGGTCCCTCCCAGGCAGTGCCTGAGTGAAACCCATGCTGGTCTCCTCCCTTTCCAGCTAGGTCCTGAGGTGGGGAAGGGAGATTTGTCATGACAGGACTGGGGCCCAGAGGTCACCAACAATTGTATAGGAGAATCCCCAAACTGAAGACATGAGAATTTGACTGTGCCTTGCGGGTAATCTAGTCCAACCAGCTCTTTTTGCGGATGGAGACACCGGTGTAGACAGGTGAAGTGACTTGTCCAAGTAGAACCCATGTTTTATTCTTTTCCAGTTGCACTTTGTCTTCTATTACTGACTGAAGGTAAGGCAGTATTGAAAGAGGGCTTAAAAAAAAAAAAAAGAAGGCTTGATGTGCTCATAATTGATTATTGGTGTTGCCAAATGAGAGCTTTTTTTGTATATTGTTTTGCTGAAAAATCTTTTTTACTTTAACTGTATAGTTAACATACGGAGTGATAGTTTCAGGTGTCCAATATGGTGATTCAACAACTCTATACATTACTCAGTGTTCAGGGGCAACTGGGTGGCTCAGTCGGTTAAGCGTCTGCCTTTGGCTCAGGTCATGGTCCCAGGGGCCTGGGATTGAGCCCCGCGTTGGGCTCCCTGCTCAGCATATAGCCTGCTTCTCCCTCTTCCTCTATCTGCCGCATTGCCTGCTTGTGCTATCTCTCTGTCAAATAAATAAATAAAATCTTTAAAAAAATACGCAGTGTTCACCATGATAAGTGTACTCTTAATCCCCTTCACCTGTTTTACTCATATCCTACCCACCTCCCCTCTGGTAACCATCAGTTCTCTGGAGTTAGTCTGTTTCTAGACTTCTCTCTCTCTCTCCTTTGTTTTCCTGTGCTCATTGGTTTCTTAAATTCCACATATGAATGAAATAATATGATATTTGTCTTTCTTTGGCTAACTTATTTCACTTAGCATAATACTCTCTAGTTCCATCCATGTCTTTGCAAATGGCAAGATTGCTTTTCTATGGCTGAGTAATATTCCAGTGTGTGTGTGTGTGTGTGTGTGTACCGCCATCTTCTTTATCCATTCATCTATCAATGGGCCCTTGGATTGTTTCCATAACTTGGCTATTGTAAGTAATGCTGCAAGAAACATAGGGATGCATGTATCCCTTTGAATGAGTGTTCTTGTATTCTTTGGGTAAATACCCAGTAGTGCAATTATTGGATCATTTTTAATTTTTAATTTTTTGAGGAACCTCCATACTCCATACAGCCACATAGTGGCTGGACCAGTTTACATTCCCACCAACAATGCACGAGGGTTTCTTTTTCTCCACATCCTGGCCACCACCTGTTGTTTCTTGTGTTTTTGATTTTAGCCATTCTGACAGGTGTGAGGTGATAGCTCATTGTAGTTTTGATTTGTATTTCCCTGACAATGAGTGATGTTGAGCATCTTTTCTTGTGTCTGTTTGCCATCTGTAATGAAATGAGAGCTTTTAAATTGGGTTCAGAATAATGTGTGATTTTTCCATTCTCTCCTCTGGGCAAATGACACACAGCAGTCTGCCCTCTTGCGCTTATGTCCTCAGTGTTTTCCTGTGAGCTGTACTTTCCTTTTACTCCCACTCACGTTACTTGAACATCTAGTTAGGAGCTGTGCTGCTCTAACTGAAGAACGCGAAACTTCACTTGAGATGGGCTTTGACTACCAAAAAGATAAAATTGGCCTGTCAAATGAGGAAAGACGTTCACTGCACAGAGTTGTTGGTGACCTGTAGCTTTGGGTGCATGCTTGCCAGTAGACAGCAACTGCAGTCTGGCTTTCTCCTCCTGCCTCTTATTTCTTCTCCTGATGGAAGGCCGGGTGTCCTTCTGCCTTCCAGGCCATCGGTCCCTGCCTACCTGGCTAATTGGACAGAAGCTCTGGCAGGCAAGTGATCGAGCCTGTTACTACTCATTTGCCTTACATGATCCAGTCATTCGGACTAGCTGTGCCTCGCATCCTTTTGATAGCAGAAAGCTTTTGAGCTTTTTCTGTGGAATTGTAGATAAGAGGTGAGATAACCAATTATGTGACAAGGAGGAAGAATTGTATTTTCAGAAACTTTGTTCTGCGTTTTATCACCAAGGGGTGGAATAGAGAGGAGGGAGACCGTGGGTTTTGTGGGATGTGGTATTGCTCTGGGATGCTGGAGCTTGGAAGATGGTGTGGAACCACCCCTCCCATTCACCACGTGGGCAGCCTCTCACTGGTGCTGTTTCACTAGGGATCAGTGAAGGCCAGTGAGTGAGGTAGTCAGATCGTGGTGGAGGGTGGATGGTGGAGGTGGACATTTCTGCAGCCAAGGGCATCTAGAGCTTGTTACTAACTTGAAGTATAATGGACGCCCTCCTCCTCCTGTTCTGTATGTTCAGTATCTCCCCCTCATTCACTGTCCCCCATCCCCATTGCTAGGTCTGCGCCTTACCTCTTCTCATTTGTCTGTCTAGCTTTACTGCTCTGAAGGCTCAGCCCTCTCCATCTGTCCATTTTTGTTTTGTTTTTGTTTTTCTGAACACCCTAAACTGCCCTGATTGGGGAATCACTGTAAAGTCCGAAGTATTCGATTTGGCACAAAATGGGAGGTTTCATGTTTTATTTGAAAAAATGACTGTTGAATCTGTATAGAAACAAAGATTCCACAAGCAAAAATGTTCTTGTTTTCTTTTATCAATTTGTTAGGGGTTGTGGTTGTTTAGCCCTCCCCCTTCCGGAGGGCCCTGGGGAAAAATGAGGTGGTGATTGGTGTTTTGTAATGAATCTGACTAGTTATTTCCCACTCCAACATTTTAATTTTGTGCCTGTTTACTTTTTAGCAAAAGTAACTTTTCTCTGGAGGTTGTTGGGAGATTCTGCTTCTATTCTAATTTGGTTAAAAAGTCAAACATACTGCTAGCATTATTATGAGAAAGGTAGGGGCTTCCTGTCTTAGCAAATTTCCTCCTGTGAAAAACATTTAACTCTTCTTTGGGACCTACTGATTTGATGGTAAAAAAGTTGACTGGACAAGTTGAGCAAATATATTTTCCTTTTTTCTTCTTGTTGCTGGAACCATTATGAGAGACTCCAAAGTCCTCTCCTGGGTCTTGTAGGTAGTACTTCATTTTCCCACACATAGTACTTGACCTTGAGCTTGAAGCCTCTGTTTCCAGCCTCATCGGGATAACGGGGGTGATGGTTTTCCCCCTCCATCAGGTTGCTTTGTGAGTTAGAACAGTACACAGGTCACTTATATTGGCCTAGAATCTAGTGAATACTCATTAAATGTCCTCGTTTTGAGTTGCTCGTGTCTAAGGCAAGAAGGCATGTAGGGCTTGGGGAGGTAGAAGGAGCATGGCTTTTGGAAGATGAATAGAATTGGACTCAGATTTCTGGTCACTGACTAGCATACGATACTGGGTAAGAGCTGAAACTTGCCTGAGCCTCAGGTTCTTAAACAACATTCTTACATTCCTGTCTGCCTCATTGGGGACGATTGGGATAATGCATTGCAAAAGTATGGTACACAGTAGAGAGCCACAGGGAGTGTTGCCTTGTTAGTGTGGGATAGAAATATAATGATGAAAGAATACATGCTGGTTGAGATTTATTGGGCACTTGTGCCACACAAAGTTCTAAGTAGGGTTAGAAGTGTTACTTAAGCCTCATGAAGATTTTCAGAGGTAGTTTCTCCTCCTATTCCCATCTTACAGATAAACTGAGGCATTAAACGGTGAAGCAACTTGGCCAAGGTCAGAGAGCTGTAAGTGGCAGCTCAGCCTGCAGGCCCCTCGGCCTTGACCGCAGCTGGGCCTGTAGAACCCTGTCAAACCCCCTTCTCCTGACTTTGCTTTTTCTATAAACAGAAGACATCACTGCAACCTTTGAGTTGGCTGGCCTAGCACCCTTGGGTCGGGGGTGGGGGGTAAGTATTTCTCGCTTACATGTGTATATCTCCTAAATATGAACAGGAACCAAGTGAAGGAGGTCTTGACCTGGGCCCGGTTGGTTTTTCTGTTACTGCTCACACCCTTATTTTAAGCAGCTTCCCTAGAGGCTTATTAAGTGAGACACTGAGGGAATTTGTTTCCTGTGACTTTTCAACTTAAATCATTAGCAAGAGATGATGATAGCATATTAAATAAGCTTAACCTTGGAAGTTCTGCCTCTCTGCAAGATGGAGAATTGGAAATCGAGGATTCCAGTATTCTGTCTTCGTAGGCTGACTGATGGAGGGTACGCCAGCTGCTAGGCTCGGCCCAGAAAGCAAAAGTGATGAGGTGGGGGGGAAGGAAAGTGGGTCAGGGGTGTAAACTATAATTTGTTGCAGCTGATTTGTTTGATGGTTGAGAACTATAAAATTGGCTGTATAATTTTTAATAAAGTGTAGCTTTTGGAAGGGAGTGTACTATGCATATATGAAGTTAAAATAGTATTTCCAAGAAAATATTCCTAAAGATCCTAAAGTCTTCCAGTTACTATCTAAAAAAGGAGAGAAGAAAGTTTGAGCCAAGAACTGAGGAATATGTGCCATCTTTTGGGGGGGATCTGAAATCTTTACCACAGTTGAGTTGTATGTCTCCCCAAATGATGTTCATTCATTGTCCCTTCTGAAGAGGAATGGCACCTGTCTATCTCCTGGCTTTTTGGAAGAACCTGAAATTTCCCTCTGAAGTTTGTTGAAGGGGGAAGAGCTGAGTAGGTTACGGAAGCACAGACATAGGTGTATATACAGCACTCACACAGACGGCTTAAAAAAAAAAAAAAACCCTCATCCATCTAGAATGAACAGGGACATAGAATTGTGTATGTCTTCTATTTCCACCCTTCTGTCAGCATGGAACAATAAATCCAATCTTTCTTCGAAACATGAATCGTAGCCACAGTGCAGAGACCAAGGAAGTGGCTGGAAAGGTGACCATATGTGTCCAGTGGGAGAAGCAGCATCAAATTGTGCATTTAAGAGGTTCAAGATCATTCACTTAGTAGTTTATTAAAAAGCACATCAATTATAGCAGTTGGACTTACTAGGGGGGTATGGGGCATGTGTTTAGATGGACAACCTGCCATTCTGAGCCCGTCTTTGTTCCTAAGATGGGTTAGAAATACCCACCTTGTGTACAAGGTGTCAAGAAGCTGCTGGATCGATACAGGTGAAGAGTTAGAATCGGACCCCACATATCACAAGTGTTCAGTTAGTGGTAGTTGCCATTTGTATAGAAAATGGTTGAAGTCACGTTGGTCAAATCGTTTACTAGAGTTACGTGCATAGAGGTGGGGAACAGGGACGGAATTTAGTTTGAATTTGTTCCACCAGTGTGTTAGACCTTAATTAGCTGGAAAATCAGAAAGATGGAAAAAAAATGAGGGAGATAGGACGATTCATAAGGTAATTTCTCGGATGGCTTTCTTTTCACTGTAATTAGGTGAATTTGTTGTCAAACATTGACCTTTGTGCTCCGGAGCTGAAATATGTTAAATGAAGATAGAGTTTGGGATAAAGGGGAGCAATAACTTGACTGTTTTGCAGGGCAAAGAAGGCTGCAGCAGGCTACGACCTTCAAAAATGCAAGCTGGTCCAGAAGAAGGGGCTGGGGCTGGGGCTAGAGCAGACGGGAGTGGGGGGGTGGGGGAAATAGGGAAATAGAGGGTCTGGCTGGTTTTGACAGGAATTGTGTATGTGTTGCCAGCCTTGTTTGTCATGTTTGCAAGGTGGGGTTGGATTCCTTTAAAAAAAAAAAAAAAAAGTCTAAGAAGGGAGGCAGAGAGGTGTGCAGAAGAAACAGAAGAAAACGGTAACTTTAAAATTGAGCTTTGCTAAAGAATTAGTGCAGCCATTGTGATTTTTTGGTTGTGGTTCAGCTTGATGCTTTTAGGTGATTTCAATTTTGCTTGAGTAGGACATTTTACCTTTGTATGGAGTTGTTTAATTTTTTTTTTTTTAAAGATTTTATTTATTTATTTGACAGAGATCACAAGTAGGCAGAGAGGCAGGCAGAGAGAGAGGAGGAAGCAAGCTCCCCGCTGAGCAGAGAGCCCGATGCGGGGCTCGATCCCAGGACCCTGGGATCATGACCTGAGCCGAAGGCAGAGGCTTTAACCCACTGAGCCACCCAGGCGCCCCTGGAGTTGTTTAATTTTTGAGAGGAGTGTATGTGTTCAATTATTTACATACTTTGTCCTCACCAGGGTGAAGGGGTCAACGAGATGGCTTGCCTTGGTCGCTTGGTTGGGAGGAAGGAGAGAGCATTGCGCTTGAAGCCCTCCCCTTCTTTTGTCCCTCACACAGGTTGACTGTGAAGTGTGTCTAGTTCTTTGAATTCTGGGCCAAAGGTGGAGAAATAGTACACCTGATATTCGAAGGGAGAGGTGACCATAAGTGGTTTCTCTGTGCCTATAGCTGACATCCCACCTTTATCTGTCTTCTCTGTGGCTGACTTCTTGATGTCTGTGCAGTGGTTTTGAGGAGAGAAAAGATTGGGGGCCCTGGAGTGAGGTCAGTGTGGCCCCTTAGGGACACATCACTCATGTGGTTGACATTGGGCTCTAAGACAAATGGGGAGACTTCTAAGGATTAAAGAAAAAGGGGTGTCTGAGTGGCTGACGTCTCCCTTTTAGGAGAAGAAAGATAGCAAGAAATAACCTATGTCAGTAAATCCTGGGGAAAAATTTTTGAGGGGAGACAGACTATTTAGTGGGTTTCTATATTGCATCAAGGAACTGGTTTCCGAATAATGTTTGAGACTGGTGGTGGTCGCTTACCAAGTTCTCATGAATGAGAACTGGGTCAGCTTTTCTTGGCGCTGCCCGGCTAATAGTGTGGGCAAGTCTCTACCAGTCTGGCAGCCAGACCCAGCACCCACCCTCACACCCCCTGGGCTTCCTGTAGTTACCTGTTTCTGATGCACTTGGAGGTGAAAACCTCTTTGCAGGAGTTTTGTTTTTGTTTTGTTTTGTTTTTTAGCAGGGGTGGGAATTTTTTTTTCTTTTTCAAAATTACTACTTTTTTATTTTAAAGCAAATCAGTGACTTGCTAACCCTTGAGGCTTTCTAAGAATGTTCTTCTGTTTGGCAGCTTTCCTTGCTAGTTTATTCTGCCTTTTTTGTTGTATTTTCCTGCAGCTGACATTTTCAGGACAGAATGACTCCCCAGCGTCAATTTCAGAGTTCAAAAGCCAGAGAAGAAAATTGCATCTTCTCCCTCTGATGTGCAATTAACTTTGACTTTGACAAAGATTCCCTCACCCTGCTGGGATGTGGAAGAATGTTATAAAGGATTTGGAAACTGTTAACAAAATGAATGGTCTGCCCTGAAATTGCTTTCACACACACATATTCCCCGCCCCGCCTCTGAAACACACAGACACCCAATTCCATGGATCCCAGGACTGGGATAAGGCTTCAAAAGTTACCTACAATTTAAATATGCATACCTTCTTTAAGTATGCCACCTGTTTCTCAGAATCAGAAGTTTATAAAGTATATCATTGTGCAGCTGTTTCAACAGAATGCTCAAGCCAGCAAAAAGGGGAAATGTATCCCAGAGAGAGCAAGCTAGAGGGGGCCGTTGCAATGCAGTTGTGGGAGACTGAGTGTTCCACTGACATGTGACTTAACATTCTCAGTGAGGTATGGACAGGGGCATAGTGTTATCCTGGACTTCCCCATCTGTGAAACCCTGAAATAAACATTTTGGATACCTGTGCCTCCTCCCATGCCTCATCCTGCCATCTGATGGATAGGTTAGAGGGTTCCGCTTCCATACAGGTACATAAATAGCTGTGTGGTCTTAAGACATAGACCACTTTATGAACAGCTAGCATTTTGAGAGGGGTGCTATGCTAAGTAACCTCCATGAGCTGTCTCAGTTCATCCTCTCAAGAACTCTGAGGTTCAACGTATACCTTGTTTTTAGGGAGGAGCAAACTGGGGCTCGGAGCAGCTTATGGAGTTGGGACCTCACACCCAAGTCTACAGAGATTCCAAAGCTGTTGGTAAAATGTAAATCTGCAACATTGTTAATGTGGGACATGTAATACTTGTAAACTTGTTTGCTCTTAATACTTAATAGTTTCTCAAATATAGAGAAAGTAACTGACTGAATGTCAAAGGGAGAGGTTGACAGCTCCATGGCCTAGTGGGAGAATTGAACGTGCCTTTCTTAGTAATTGAAATATCAGACAGACAAAATAGTAGAGTTGTAGAAACTTAATTTAGTGGACATGCGTAGAACACAGCTCCTATGCCTAGAGCATACTTCTTAAAGCACACGGGGAACATGTATGAGAAGTGACCACGTGTACCTTAAAATGTTAGTCAGTACCATATAGACTACTTTAAAAAATTAAAACCAGTTAAGTTAGAAATGAAAGACAAAAAGCAAGTGGGTTGCCCAGTGCTCTAGGATTATGAGATAACCTTCAGTTCTTTTGCCATATGGAGCATACAGACCTCAGCTGGGAAGAGCTCAGTCTTAGGAGGGTGACATTGCAGGAGAGCAGTAGGAAAGTGAGTCTACCCTGCATCCCCCACCCCTGCCACCCATGGTTACTGAGGATTAGGAGCTGTTCCAATTTCCTTTTGAGGAATCCAGGGTGTAGGGTTCTTTGACACAGAGGCCACGCTCTGCTTCCCAGTGAGGCATTTTGTAAATACATATCCCTACCTTGACAGCCCCTCAGGAGGGAAAGTCCTTAAAACCATCTGGGACTCCTTGTTTATGGGAATTCTGGGCTATTCCAGCATTCCTATGCCCTGATAACATAGTCTTTTCAATGTGGGGGAATTAAAGTGTCTTGTTGGTACATAAATTAAAATCATTGCCTTTTAAAACACTGAAAAGGAGCTTTGTAAATGGAGGATTTTACACTCCAAATTTTTTATTAACGCAACAGTTCCCATCCTCACAGGGATGAGTGTAGGTCAAGGTTTTGGCTTCCTCTTTGGAGCTCGGTGGTGTTGAGGCAGAGTGACATGCTCTCAAGCTATTGGCAGAACCGTGCTCGAGGTTAGTACCATTTTTTTCCTTCTGTTATGTTAGAATTCGGTTTGATCTTTTCCTCAGGTATTAGAAATTGGTGAAAATTGACTGCAATCAGCTTTGTCTTGCCAGTTTTAACTTCCTGTACTTTGTTTCCTTGTATTATACCTTTAGTAACAGTGTGTCACTTGTGCCTTGTGGAACTATGGGACATGTGCTTAGACTGGGGGGCTGTTTTGTCCAGAAGGACCCCTGGGGTGGTGGAAGGGAGAGGTACAGACTAACCCTCAGAGAGGCGGTGTCTCCACAGGCGCTGTTGGTTTTCAGCAGAGCTAGGAGGGGCTGGATGCCACCCTCCTTCCTCAGCTCCTCACACCCCTGCCTTTAGTTCAGGCCGCCTTGGTCAACATCCCTCCCGTGCCATCCTGCTTAAGCATCCTGATCCTCTCTGCTGTCGGGACTCCTCGTGGGGTGGTGTTGGGTCCGTGCTGGTGCTGCTGGTGGAGACTGCTAGAAGACCAGCTGAAAGAGGGGCAAATGGAAGGCTTTAGTCCTCCATTAATGCTGGAAGTGGGCACGAAGGGTGGACAAGAGTGGCAGTGATGGGCTTGGTCATATAAATCATGCATTTATTATTAGCTGGGCTCTTGTTCTCTGGGAGCTTCTCCTGACTGTGTGCAGATGAAGCCATGAGTAACTGAAAAGTTACGCCACAGGGTTCACAAGACTTAAGTATACGCGTGGGTACTGCAGTGTGTGTGTGTGTGTGTGTATGGCAACAGATGGCCTGTAGAGAGTCCATTACAGTCCATACGTGCATCTGTGGTATACACACTTGCATACCCATACAGGTCCACGCACACATGCACACTGGGTACCAAAGAGACACTGAGCCATGAGCTTCCCTTTGATGCTTGGGAAGGCTTCAAGGGCAAATTCTAGGGACAGAGGCATTGAGAATGTGTGTTGTCTTTTTGGACCTGTGCAGCTGGTGGAGTTAGGGAAGCTATCAGGTATTTCGAGTGATCTTTGAATTCTCCAGAGATCCTTTTAGGTGATGATTACATGGCAAGTTTCCCTATGGCACCTATTATAGGGTTGTGGCTGGTTGAACTGGGAACTTTGTCCTTGTACTCCTGGGGTTGGGGATAAAATTCCCAATGCTTCTGCCACAAGAAACCATTGGCCGGTATTGTGGATGCTAAAGCAAACCTTACTGAATGAAAAGCCCACCTGGCTTACCACCTGTTACTGAATACAGGTGTTTGTGCACAGCAGGAGGGCCACTGGACTCTTCCATTAGTAAAAACAACATTTCTGTAACTGACAAAAATTACGTCACATCTTTGGGGAAACAGCGGTCAGTCAGTCCCAGAGATGAACACATGGCTTGGGAACTTTGCCGAAAACTTCTTCCATCTTATTCCCACAGTTGAGACAGGAAGATCCTAACAGGTTTTATTTTAACCTGGAGTTGATGGGGATTTATAGCTGAATGAAGTAAGGCTTTAACTCTCAGTTTCTGGGCTAGCTTTTAGCTGGTGGGTCTTAACCACTGCCAGCCTCTTTTTTCAAAGAGAAAAATGTGGTTTTTGTTTTGTTTGTTTTTGTAAAAATACGAGATGATCATTACTGAAGTAATACGTTAGTGGAAGAATAAAGTAGTCACTCCAAAACCCACAGCAGCATGCCATTTTGATAGATTCCTTCTAGTCCTTTTCTCCATGCAATTTTAAAAATTCATAATTCTCCCAGATTTTAAGAATAATGCATGTATAAGATAAAACCTATTTTAAACATGACATGGATGTATTTACTTGGAATAATATATGCTTCCAGTGCTTTTCCTTAAAGGTTTTTAGTTTTTATTTTTTAAGTTCATTAAAGTAATCTGTGTACCCAGTGTGGGGATCAAACTCGGAATCTTGAGATCAAGAGTCTCATGTTCTTCTGGCTGAACCAGCCAGGTGTCCTCCTTAATTTTTTAAAAAAGATTTTATGTATTAAAAAAAGGTTTTTATGTATTTATTTGAGAGAGAGAGACAGCATAAGTGGGGTGAGGGGCAGAGGGAGAAGTAGAGTCCCCACGGAGCTGGGAGTCCAATGTGGGGCTCAAACCTAGAACTCCGAAGGCACTTAACTGACTGAGCCACTCAGTTGCCTGTCCTTAGTTTATTTATTTATTTATTTATTTATTTAAAGATTTATGGGAGCGCCTAGGTGGCTCAGTGGGTTGAGCCTCTGCCTTTGGCTCAGGTCGTGATCTCGGGGTCCTGGGATCGAGCCCCACATTGGGCTCTCTGCTCAGTAGAGAGCCTGCTTCCCCCTCCCCCCCCCCCCGCCTGCCTCTCTGCCTGCTTGTGATCTCTGTCAAATAAATGAATAAAATCTTTAAAAAAAATAAGGATTTATGTATACTTGGAATAAAATTAGTGAATTTTATAGCTTATATTTTTGTATTCTATTTTTCAAGTAATAGTAATGCTTATATTCAAATCATGTAAATGTAGTTTAATTTGATATATCGTTTAGGTAGATATATCAGAATTTACCTAATCATTTTCTATATTTGTAGTGGTGGGAAATTACCTTGATGCTGTGGTAGTTTCCAAAGATAGTTATCCTAGAAGTCAAGAACAGGCCCACAGACCAAATTAAGGTGTTTAAATTATTCAGTTTATGAGTCCATTTAAATATACAGTAAGAAGGAAGGGGAAGGATTAGGTCAATGCACGTACGTCCAACAGAATAGGTAGACCATATTACTTGTATCGTGGCTTGGACAGTGTTCATATATCCTATCTCTTGGCCACCATACCCTTCCTTGCTGATGATGTGATTACAAGAACCAGATCTGAGAATGGGCAATGGATCCCAGGAGACAGAAGATACCGGGAGCCCATACACTTGATCTGTTGCAGAAATTCAGGAGAAAGTGTTCCTGGCCACGGGTGTCTCTTATCAGATCTCCTCTGGAATATCAAGAGCTTTTTTTCCTTAGTAATAGACAATTTGGGCCAGAATGGGTATCAGTAATGAGTGGCTGATTTGGGTGCTAATGAATATTGGGTGACTACTTGGTTATTCTGTTCCTTCCTGTTCAGTCCACCTGTGTTCTACTTCCTTTATACCTACCATGTCTCAAAACCCCATGCTTGTTAACTCTGTGTAAGTTACATGTCTTGTAAGTTTCATTCATTCATTCTCTTCCTCTTAGCAGAACTGAATATTATTAAACAGCATGGCCAACACAATTTGTACTTGTTTCCATTTTTTCATGATTATAGGTAACACTTTGATAGACTTCTTTGCACATTAAGCTTTTTCAGTATTCTGGGACAAATGACTAGAAGTGGAATTACATGGGCTGAAGGAATATTTTTAGGGCTAACACCTACTGTCAGATTATTCTTGGGGAGGGACATAGGGGAGAATGGACTACAACTTAACACCTAGTTGGTTTATGCATCCCATCTCCAATCTCTGCCTCTCTTACTTGTATTTTCTAGAGGGAGTGCCAGCGGGGTGGGAGGGTGGGGTTCCAGGAGGGCAGAGGCAGAGGGAGAGAGAGAATCTTGAGCAGGCTCCATGCCCAGTACAGAGCCAGAGGCTGGACTGGATCTCACAACTCTGAGATAGTGAGCTGAGCCGAAATTAAGAGTTGGAAGCTTAACCAACTGAACCACCCAGGTGCCCCTCTCTTGGTTGTTCTTAAATTTTCTATCTGAATAATCAGCACATGCATGGAGGGTAGATATGTGGGGACAGTAATTATTCTTCCCACCTTGGTCAGGCACCTACTCTCAGGCAACTTCTCTGATGTTTTATGTGTCCCTCCAGAGGTAATCTATGTGTAGACAAGCGTGGTTGTGTATATACATAAACAACTCTATGTATTTTCAAGTGTAAGTGATAGCATAGTCTGTTTACTTTTGAGTGTTTTGCTCTATCTTTTGTGGTTCTTCCCATATAGGTACTTATAGAATTGCCTGGTGTGTTGTTGTTGTTCTTGTTTTTTTATGGGTGCTTCATCTTTTGTCATTGGACGCATCATAACTTCCCTGGTGAGTTCCCTATTGAAAGACATTTTTTGGTCTCTAATATTTTGTGATTCTTAATATCCATGAACAAATAGGATTTGGCATACATGTGAATTTGTCTATAAAATAAAATCCTAAAAGTAGGACTGTAAATTTTACAGCTCGATAGACACTGCCAAATTTCTCTCTTGGGAGGAAAGATGGAAAAGAAAGCTGATTTCCCCAATCCTGTGTCCATACTGTTAGACATTATGATCTTTGTCTTTCTAACAGATGAAAAACTGTCTTGCTGTAGTTTTAATTTGCATTTCTCCTATACATGGGGCTAACTCTCTTTTACTTCCTGAAGAACTCTTCTCTCATTTTTCTTGTTTCTTGTTCATACTTTAGTGCCTTTTTTTGTTAGGTTGTTGGTCTATTTCTTGTCTATTCATTAGAGCTCTTAATAAGAAATCCCCTTTTTAGAGCTGCAAGTAATTTTTTCTAGTTTATCAGTGGTCTTTGAGTTAATGTATATTGTATATTGCCATGCATATTTTTAAATTTTTTTAATAGATTTCATTTATTTGACACAGAGAGGGAAAGAGCATGAGCTGGGGGTGAGGGGCAAAGTGAGAAACAGACTGTCTGCTGAGCAGGGAGCCCAATGCGGGTCTCAATCCCAGGACCCTGGGATCATGACCCAAGCCTAAGGCAGACACTTAACTGACTGAGCCACCCAGGTGGCCCAACCATGTATATTTAAAAAAAAAAAGATTTAGGTGACTTTATCCATCTTCTATGGCTTCTACTTTTTGTGTTATACTTGGCCTTCCCCAATCAACTTAAAAACATGAGAGTCCCCTCCTCTCCTTCCCCGGTGCTGTTATGGATTTGCTTTTCATCTCTGAATCATCATCTACAAGCTCAAAGGGGTTTAGGAGTCTGTATTTTAGGTGGAGCTTTGGCTGAATCTCTTGAAGCCAGTCCATTTGGGAATTATTGTCTGAGAGTAATTGTGGGTCTTCCCCAGGTGATGAGTTACCCAGCTTTACATCATGGAAAGAAGAACCTAAGTGACTTAGAATAATATTCACTGGGAATAGTTTGAATTTGAAGTTAAATGAACTTTGATCAGGCCATTGGGATGATAGGTGGTCTTCCTACACAGCCTCTAGCCAGCTGCTCAGCACGGCCCCTTAAAATATGATGTGTGATGGTCCCTCTTGGCATTTGTGGTCCCATCCTAGGAAGTAGAGCCCAGAACAGCCCCTGAAACACTGTTACAAAAGAGACCAAATCTTTTCTTTTCTTTCTTCCCTTCTTTTCTTTTCTTTCTTTCTTTCTTCCTTTCTTCCTTTCTCTTTTTAAAACTGCTCTTGTTTCATATAGCAAATACTGATTTGGCAATAGCACTTTCCTGTGCTTTGGTTTGTGTGAGTTTGATGCCTTGATCAAGTTGAAAAGGCCTGCATGGGTAAGTCATAGTTGCTTACCTGCTGTATGACCTTGGACAAAACACTCAACTTCCCCAATGGGTTCTTCCCCAGAAAATGGGAGATTTTGATGGTTCACAGTTGTGAAGGTAAGATTAACTAAGGAGTCTGACAGTTCTCCTCAAACTGTACCTGGGCCAGGTGGGTAGTTGGCCTCCAGTATTTATGTGTGCAGGGATCCATAGGGAAGGGATTGTTAAATGAGTGATTTCTTGAGCCCAGGAACATGCATTTTTAATATTGATGTGATTCTGAAGCAGATGGTCTGTGATCCGCACTTTGAGAAACTCCAAATTAACTCACACTTTGAGGTAGGCAAGTCAGGGAAATCTGGTGGGGTTGCTCTATTTTTTTGTCTCCATTTGCTATCCCTTCCCTTCTTTCTGACAGTGATCTATTTGGATTCAGCTTTCATTTAGTTATAGGAACCCTAATTCAAATTTCTGGACTCTAAAGATCATTATATATGTGTGTGTGTGTGTGTGTGTGTGTGTGTGTGTGTGTCTATAAAAACATACTTATATATGTTTAGAGAAAGACTAAGATAATTCGCTGATTTTTGTTCTGAGAAGGTTCTTCTTTCTCACCTCATTAATTATTTTACAAACAAGTTTGCCTCCTGTGGGCATCCCGTGGAGGATCTGAATCATGACAATATTTATGCCTTGATGGTTATTTGATACCAGCACCAGGACTATAGACTATCCTGGCACTCTGCCCTGGGAGGGAAGTTGGTCTTTATGTCCTGCAGTCTGTGGGCAGTTGTTGAGCAGGACCCCATGCAGCAAGCCCTGTGAGTTACTATGAGTTGCTGATATGACAAACATCCCATTCTGGTGGCTTTGAGGTTTGGGTGATTGACTGCTGTCTGCTCATGGCGTGAACCAAAGATGTTTGCTATTGGTTTTGATTAATGGGAGCTGGGTCACTTGGCTCTGGGATAGTTCATGCACAGCTTCCCAGATGTCAGGATGGACATCAATCACCAGGGATTAAAATGCAGATTCTGACTGAGCAGGTCCAGGCTGGGGCTCAAGGGGTCTGGATTTCTAACCTGCTCCCAGGTGGGAGGTCAAGGACCTCACTTTGAATAGAAGAAATTAGGAATCAGACAGACAGAGTTAAAGCCTGGCTCTGCCTACTTAGCTGTGTTACTTGGATGCCTTTTT